>NW_028182158.1:0-679000 GCF_964271855.1 Acomys minous
ATGAAATCAGCATTTCTCTTGCTTCCCTGTGCGTAGGGAAGCTCAGTTTTAGTCACAGTAGCTCCCACAAGTGTCTCCTCACTGTGTTCCCATATATTTAGAAACAGTGTATTTGCTGGGAGAAAAGTGCATTACTGTGCGCTTTCACCGTTCAGCAAATACATGTGTAGAAGCACAGCGCTAGCAGAAACGAACGTTTCTCCACGTTTTCTAACTCAGGGAACAAGTTGCACACTTCTGAGATGCATTTGGGCAAAATTGTCAGAAATGAGATTTTTGCCTACAGAGACATGCCTATTTGCGCAGTAGTAAAGATTCTTAGTATGTAACTGGGCTTAATGAAATCAGCATTTTTCTTCCTTCCCTGTGCGTAGGGAAGCTCAGTTTTAGTCACAGTAGCGCCCACAAGTGTCTCCTCATTGTGTTCCCATTTCATTAGAAACAGTGTATTTGCTGGGAGAAAAGTGCATTACTGTGCGCTTTCATCGTTCAGCAAATACATGTGTAGAAGCACAGCGCTAGCAGAAACGAACGTTTCGCGACGTTTTCTAACTCAGGGAACAAGTTGCACACTTCTGAGATGCATTTGGGCAACTTTGTTAGAAATGAGTTTTTTGCCTACAGAGACATGCCTATTTGCGCAGTAGTACAGATTCTGAGTATGTACCTGGGCTTGATGAAATCAGCATTTCTCTTGCTTCCATGTGTGTAGGGAAGCTCAGTTTTGTCCCAGTAGCTCCCACAGGTGTCTCCTCAGTGTGTTCCCGTTTCCTTAGAAACAGTGTATTTGCTGGGAGAAAAGTGCATTACTGTGCGCTTTCACCGTTCATCAAATACACGTGTAGAAACACAGCGCTAGCAGAAACGAACGTTTTTCGACGTTTTCTAACTCAGGGAATAAGTTGCACACTTCTGAGATGCATTTGGGCAACTTTGTCTGAAATGATTTTTTTGCCTACAGAGAAGTACAGATTCTGAGTATGTAACTGGGCTTGATGAAATCAGCATTTCTCTTGCTTCCCTGTGCGTAGAGAAGCTCAGTTTTAGTCACAGTAGCTCCCACAAGTGTCTCCTCAGTGTGTTCCCATTTCCTCAGAAACAGTGTATTTGCAGGGAGAAAAGTGCATTACTGTGCGCTTTCACCGTTCAGCAAATACATGTGTAGAAGCACAGCGCTAGCAGAAACGAACGTTTCTCGACGTTTTCTAACTAAGGGAACAAGTTGCACACTTCTGAGATGCATTTGGGCAACTTTGTCAGAAATGAGTTTTTTGCCTACAGAGACATGCCTATTTGCGCAGTAGTACAGATTCTGAGTATGTAACTGGGCTGGATGAAATCAGCATTTTTCTTGCTTCCCTGTGCGTAGGGAAGCTCAGTTTTAGTCACAGTAGCTCCCACAAGTGTCTCCTCAGTGTGTTCCCATTTCCTTAGAAACAGTGTATTTGCTGGGAGAAAAGTGCATTACTGTGCGCTTTCACCGTTCAGCAAATACATGTGTAGAAGCACAGCGCTAGCAGAAACGAACGTTTCTCGACGTTTTCTAACTCAGGGAACAAGTTGCACACTTCTGGGATGCATTTGGGCAACTTTGTCAGAAATGAGTTTTTTGCCTACAGAGACATGCCTATTTGCGCAGTAGTACAGATTCTGAGTATGTAACTGGGCTTGATGAAATCAGCATTTCTCTTGCTTCCCTGTGCGTAGGGAAGCTCAGTTTTAGTCACAGTATCTCCCACAAGTGTCTCCTCAGTGTGTTCCCATTTCCTTAGAAACAGTGTATTTGCTGGGAGAAAAGTGCATTACTGTGCGCTTTCACCGTTCAGCAAATACATGTGTAGAAGCACAGTGCTAGCAGAAACGACCGTTTCTCGACATTTTCTAACTCAGGGAACAAGTTGCACACTTCTGAGATGCATTTGGGCAACTTTGTCTGAAATGAATTTTTTGCCTACAGAGAAGTACAGATTCTGAGTATGTAACTGGGCTTGATGAAATCAGCATTTCTCTTGCTTCCCTGTGCGTAGGGAAGCTCAGATTTAGTCACAGTAGCTCCCACAAGTGTCTCCTCAGTGTGTTCCCATTTCCTTAGAAACAGTGTATTTGCTGGGAGAAAAGTGCATTACTGTGCGCTTTCACCGTTCAGCAAATACATGTGTAGAAGCACAGCGCTAGCAGAAACGAACGTTTCTCGACGTTTTCTAACTCAGGGAACAAGTCGCACACTTCTGAGATGCATTTGGGCAACATTGTCAGAAATGACTTTTTTGCCTACAGAGACATGCCTATTTGCGCAGTAGTACAGATTCTGAGTATGTAACTGGGCTTGATGAAATCAGCATTTCTCTTGCTTCCCTGTGCGTAGGGAAGCTCAGTTTTAGTCACAGTAGCTCCCACAAGTGTCTCATCAGTGTGTTCCCATTTCCTTAGAAACAGTGTATTTGCTGGGAGAAAAGTGCATTACTGTGCGCTTTCACCGTTCAGCAAATACATGTGTAGAAGCACAGCGCTAGCAGAAACGACCGTTTCTCGACGTTTTCTAACTCAGGGAACAAGTTGCACACTTCTGAGATGCTTTTGGGCAACTTTGTCAGAAATGAGTTTTTTGCCTACAGAGACATGCCTATTTGCGCAGTAGTACAGATTCTGAGTATGTAACTGGGCTTGATGAAATCCGCATTTCTCTTGCTTCCCTGTGCGTAGGGAAGCTCAGTTTTAGTCACAGTAGCTCCCACAAGTGTCTCCTCAGTGTGTTCCCATTTCCTTAGAAACAGTGTATTTGCTGGGAGAAAAGTGAATCACTGTGCGCTTTCACCGTTCAGCAAATACATGTGTAGAAGCACAGCGCTAGCAGAAACGACCGTTTCTCGACGTTTTCAAAATCAGGGAACAAGTTGCACACTTCTGAGGTGCATTTGGGCAACTTTGTCAGAAATGAGTTTTTTTGCCCACAGAGACATGCCTATTTGCGCAGTAGTACAGATTCTGAGTATGTAACTGGGCTTGATAAAATCAGCATTTCTCTAGCTTCCCTGTGCGTAGGGAAGCTCAGTTTTAGTCACAGTAGCTCCCACAAGTGTCTCCTCAGTGTGTTCCCATTTCCTTAGAAACAGTGTATTTGCTGGGAGAAAAGTGCATTACTGTGCGCTTTCACCGTTCAGCAAATACATGTGTAGAAGCATAGCGCTAGCAGAAACAACCGTTTCTCGACGTTTTCTAACTCAGGGAACAAGTTGCACACTTCTGAGATGCATTTGGGCAACTTTGTCCGAAATGAGTTTTTTGCCTACAGAGATATGCCTATTTGCGCAGTAGTACAGATTCTGAGTATGTAACTGGGCTTGATGAAATCAGCATTTCTCTTGCTTCCCTGTGCGTAAGGAAGCTCAGTTTTAGTCACAGTAGCTCCCACAAGTGTCTCCTCAGTGTGTTCCCATTTCCTTAGAAACAGTGTATTTGCTGGGAGAAAAGTGCATTACTGTGCGCTTTCACCGTTCAGCAAATACATGTGTAGAAGCACAGCGCTAGCAGAAAAGACCGTTTCTCGATGTTTTCTAACTCAGGGAACAAGTTGCACACTTCTGAGATGCATTTGGGCAACTTTGTCAGAAATGAGTTTTTTGCCTACAGAGACATGCCTATTTGCGCAGTAGTACAGATTCTGAGTATGTAACTGGGCTTGATGAAATCAGCATTTCTCTTGCTTCCCTGTGCGTAGAGAAGCTCAGTTTTAGTCACAGTAGCTCCCACAAGTGTCTCCTCAGTGTGTTCCCATTTCCTTAGAAACAGTGTATTTGCTGGGAGAAAAGTGAATTACTGTGCGCTTTCACCGTTCAGCAAATACATGTGTAGAAGCACAGCGCTAGCAGAAACGACCGTTTCTCGATGTTTTCTAACTCAGGGAACAAGTTGCACACTTCTGAGATGCATTTGGGCAACTTTGTCAGAAATGAGTTTTTTGCCTACAGAGACATGCCTATTTGCGCAGTAGTACAGATTCTGAGTATGTAACTGGGATTGATGAAATCAGCATTTCTCTTGCTTCCCTGTGCGTAGGGAAGCTCAGTTTTAGTCACAGTAGCTCCCACAAGTGTCTCCTCAGTGTGTTCCCATTTCCTTAGAAACAGTGTATTTGCTGGGAGAAAAGTGCATCACTGTGCGCTTTCACCGTTCAGCAAATACATGTGTAGAAGCACAGCGCTAGCAGAAATGAACGTTTCTCGACGTTTTCTAACTCAGGGAACAAGTTGCACACTTCTGAGATGCATTTTGGCAACTTTGTCAGAAATGAGTTTTTTGCCTACAGAGACATGCCTATTTGCGCAGTAGTACAGATTCTGAGTATGTAAATCGGTTTGATGAAATCAGCATTTCTCTTGCTTCCCTGTGCGTAGGGAAGCTCAGTTTTAGTCACAGTAGCTCCCACAAGTGTCTCCTCAGTGTGTTCCCATTTCCTTAGAAACAGTGTATTTGCTGGGAGAAAAGTGCATTACTGTGCGCTTTCACCGTTCAGCAAATACATGTGTAGAAGCACAGCGCTAGCAGAAACGAACGTTTCTCGACGTTTTCAAACTCAGGAAACAAGATGCACACTTCTGAGATGCATTTGGGCAACTTTGTCAGAAATGAGTTTTTTGCCTACAGAGACATGCCTATTTGCGCAGTAGTACAGATTCTGAGTATGTAACTGGGCTTGATGAAATCAGCATTTTCTCTTGCTTCCCTGTGCATAGGGAAGCTCAGTTTTAGTCACAGTAGCTCCCACAAGTGTCTCCTCAGTGTGTTCCCATTTCCTTAGAAACAGTGTATTTGCTGGGAGAAAAGTGCATTACTGTGCGCTTTCACCGTTCAGCAAATACATGTGTAGAAGCACAGCGCTAGTAGAAACGAACGTTTCTCGACGTTTTCTAACTCAGGGAACAAGTTGCACACTTCTGAGATGCATTTGGGTAACTTTGTCAGAAATGAGTTTTTTGCCTACAGAGACATGCCTATTTGCGCAGTAGTACAGATTCTGAGTATGTAACTGGGCTTGATGGAATCAGCATTTCTCTTGCTTCCCTGTGCGTAGGGAAGCTCAGTTTTAGTCACAGTAGCTCCCACAAGTGTCTCCTCAGTGTGTTCCCAGTTCCTTAGAAACAGTGTATTTGTTGGGAGAAAAGTGTATCACTGTGCGCTTTCACCGTTCAGCAAATACATGTGTAGAAGCACAGCGCTAGCTGAAACGACCGTTTCTCGATGTTTTCTAACTCAGGGAATAAGCGGCATACTTCTGAGATGCATTTGGGCAACTTTGTCAGAAATGAGTTTTTTGCCTACAGAGACATGCCTATTTGCGCAGTAGTACAGATTCTGAGTGTGTAACTGGGCTTGATGAAATCAGCATTTCTCTTGCTTCCCTGTGCGTAGGGAAGCTCAGTTTTAGTCACAGTAGCTCCCACAAGTGTCTCCTCAGTGTGTTCCCAGTTCCTTAGAAACAGTGTATTTGCTGGGAGAAAAGTGCATTACTGTGCGCTTTCACCGTTCAGCAAATACATGTGTAGAAGCACAGCGCTAGCAGAAACGACCGTTTCTCGACGTTTTCTAACTCAGGGAACAAGTTGCACACTTCTGAGATGCATTTGGGCAACTTTGTCAGAAATGAGTTTTTTGCCTACAGAGACATGCCTATTTGCGCAGTAGTACAGATTCTGAGTATGTACCTGGGCATGATGAAATCAGCATTTCTCCTGCTTCCCTGTGCGTAGGGAAGCTCAGTTTTAGTCACAGTAGCTCCCACAAGTGTCTCCTCAGTGTGTTCCCATTTCCTTAGAAACAGTGTATTTGCTGGGAGAAAAGTGCATTACTGTGCGCTTTCACCGTTCAGCAAATACATGTGTAGAAGCACAGCGCTAGCAGAAACGAACGTTTCTCGACGTTTTCTAACTCAGGGAACAAGTTGCACACTTCTGAGATGCATTTGGGCAACTTTGTCTGAAATGAGGTTTTTGCCTACAAAGACATGCCTATTTGCGCAGTAGTACAGATTCTGAGTATGTACCTGGGCTTGATGAAATCAGCATTTCTCTTGCTTCCCTGTGCGTAGGGAAGCTCAGTTTTAGTCACAGTAGCTCCCACAAGTGTCTCCTCAGTGTGTTCCCATTTTCTTAGAAACAGTGTATTTGCTGGGAGAAAAGTGCATTACTGTGCGCTTTCACCGTTCAGCAAATACATGTGTAGAAGCACAGAGTTAGCAGAAACGACCGTTTCTCGACGTTTTCTAACTCAGGGAACAAGTTGCACACTTCTGAGATGCATTTGGGCAACTTTGTCAGAAATGAGTTTTTTGCCTACAGAGACATGCCTATTTGCGCAGTAGTACAGATTCTGAGTATGTAACTGTGCTTGATGAAATCAGCATTTTTCTTGCTTCCCTGTGCGTAGGGAAGCTCAGTTTTAGTCACAGTAGCTCCCACAAGTGTCTCCTCAGTGTGTTCCCATTTCCTTAGAAACAGTGTATTTGCTGGGAGAAAAGTGCATTACTGTGCGCTTTCACCGTTCAGCAAATACATGTGTAGAAGCACAGCGCTAGCAGAAACGACCGTTTCTCGACGTTTTCTATCTCAGGGAACAAGTTGCACACTTCTGAGATGCATTTGGGCAACTTTGTGAGAAATGAGTTTTTTGCCTACAGAGACATGCCTATTTGCGCAGTAGTACAGATTCTGAGTATGTAACTGGGCTTGATGAAATCAGCATTTCTCTTGCTTCCCTGTGCATAGGGATGCTCAGTTTTAGTCACAGTAGCTCCCACAAGTGTCTCCTCAGTGTGTTACCATTTCCTTAGAAACAGTGTATTTGCTGGGAGAAAAGTGCATTACTGTGCGCTTTCACCGTTCAGCAAATACATGTGTAGAAGCACAGAGGTTGCAGAAACGACCATTTCTCGACGTTTTCTAACTCAGGGAACAAGTTGCACACTTCTGAGATGCATTTGGGCAACTTTGTCAGAAATGAGTTTTTTGCCTACAGAGACATGCCTATTTGCGCAGTAGTACAGATTCTGAGTATGTAACTGCGCTTGATGAAATCAGCATTTCTCTTGCTTCCCTGTGCGTAGGGAAGCTCAGTTTTAGTCACAGTAGCTCCCACAAGTGTCTCCTCAGTGTGTTCCCATTTCCTTAGAAACAGTGTATTTGCTGGGAGAAAAGTGCATTACTGTGCGCTTTCACCGTTCAGCAAATACATGTGTAGAAGGACAGTGCTAGCAGAAACGACCGTTTCTCGACGTTTTCTATCTCAGGGAACAAGTTGCACACTTCTGAGATGCATTTGGGCAACTTTGTCCGAAATGAGTTTTTTGCCTACAGAGACATGACTATTGGCGCAGTAGTACAGATTCAGAGTATGTAACTGGGCTTGATGAAATCAGCATTTCTCTTGCTTCCCTGTGCGTAGGGAAGCTCAGTTTTAGTCACAGTAGCTCCCACAAGTGTCTCCTCAGTGTGTTCCCATTTCCTTAGAAACAGTGTATTTGCTGGGAGAAAAGTGCGTTACTCTGCGCTTTCACCGTTCAGCAAATACATGTGTAGAAGCACAGCGCTAGCAGAAACGAACGTTTCTCGACGTTTTCTAACTCAGGGAACAAGTTGCACACTTCTGAGATGCATTTGGGCAACTTTGTGAGAAATGAGTTTTTTGCCTACAGAGACATGCCTATTTGCGCAGTAGTACAGATTCTGTGTATGTAACTCGGTTTGATGAAATCAGCATTTCTCTTGCTTCCCTGTGCGTAGGGAAGCTCAGTTTTAGTCACAGTAGCTCCCACAAGTGTCTCCTCAGTGTGTTCCCATTTCCTTAGGAACAGTGTATTTGCTGGGAGAAAAGTGCATTACTGTGCGCTTTCACCGTTCAGCAAATACATGTGAAGAAGCACAGCGCTAGCAGAAACGACCGTTTCTCGACGTTTTCTAACTCAGGGAACAAGTTGCACACTTCTGAGATGCATTTGGGCAACTCTGTCAGAAATGAGTTTTTTGCCTAAAGAGACATGCCTATTTGCGCAGTAGTACAGATTCTGAGTATGTAACTGGGCTTGATGAAATCAGCATTTCTCTTGCTTCCCTGTGCTTAGGGAAGCTCAGTTTTAGTCACAGTAGCTCCCACAAGTGTCTCCTCAGTGTGTTCCCATTTCCTTAGAAACAGTGTATTTGCTGGGAGAAAAGTGCATTACTGTGCGCTTTCACCGTTCAGCAAATACATGTGTAGAAGCACAGCGCTAGCAGAAACGAACGTTTCTCGACGTTTTCTAACTCAGGGAACAAGTTGCACACTTCTGAGATGCATTTGGGCAACTTTGTCAGAAATGAGTTTTTTGTCTACAGAGACATGCCTATTTGCGCAGTAGTACAGATTCTGAGTATGTAACTGGGATTGATGAAATCAGCATTTCTCTTGCTTCCCTGTGCGTAGGGAAGCTCAGTTTTAGTCACAGTAGCTCCCACAAGTGTCTCCTCAGTGTGTTCCCATTTCCTTAGAAACAGTGTATTTGCTGGGAGAAAAGTGCGTTACTCTGCGCTTTCACCGTTCAGCAAATACATGTGTAGAAGCACAGCGCTAGCAGAAACGACCGTTTCTCGACGTTTTCTAACTCAGGGAACAAGTTGCACACTTCTGAGATGCATTTGGGCAACTTTGTCAGAAATGAGTTTTTTGACTACAGAGACATGCCTATTTGCGCAGCAGTACAGATTCTGAGTATGTAACTGGGCTTGATGAAATCAGCATTTCTCCTGCTTCCCTGTGCGTAGGGAAGCTCAGTTTTAGTCACAGTAGCTCCCACAAGTGTCTCCTCAGTGTGTTCCCATTTCCTTAGAAACAGTGTATTTGCTGGGAGAAAAGTGCATTACTGTGCGCTTTCACCGTTCAGCAAATACATGTGTAGAAGCACAGCACTAGCAGAAACGAACGTTTCTCGATGTTTTCTAACTCAGGGAACAAGTTGCACACTTCTGAGATGCATTTGGGCAACTTTGTGAGAAATGAGTTTTTTGCCTACAGAGACATGCCTATTTGCGCAGTAGTACAGATTCTGAGTATGTAACTCGGTTTGATGAAATCAGCATTTCTCTTGCTTCCCTGTGCGTAGGGAAGCTCAGTTTTAGTCACAGTAGCTCCCACAAGTGTCTCCTCAGTGTGTTCCCATTTCCATAGGAACAGTGTATTTGCTGGGAGAAAAGTGCATTACTGTGCGCTTTCACCGTTCAGCAAATACATGTGAAGAAGCACAGCGCTAGCAGAAACGACCGTTTCTCGACGTTTTCTAACTCAGGGAACAAGTGGCACACTTCTGAGATGCATTTGGGCAACTTTGTGAGAAATGAGTTTTTTGCCTACAGAGACATGCCTATTTGCGCAGTAGTACAGATTCTGAGTATGTAATTCGGTTTGATGAAATCAGCATTTCTCTTGCTTCCCTGTGCGTAGGGAAGCTCAGTTTTAGTCACAGTAGCTCCCACAAGTGTCTCCTCAGTGTGTTCCCATTTCCATAGGAACAGTGTATTTGCTGGGAGAAAAGTGCATTACTGTGCGCTTTCACCGTTCAGCAAATACATGTGAAGAAGCACAGCGCTAGCAGAAACGACCGTTTCTCGACGTTTTCTAACTCAGGGAACAAGTTGCACACTTCTGAGATGCATTTGGGCAACTTTGTCAGAAATGAGTTTTTTGCCTAAAGAGACATGCCTATTTGCGCAGTAGTACAGATTCTGAGTATGTAACTGGGCTTGATGAAATCAGCATTTCTCTTGCTTCCCTGTGCGTAGGGAAGCTCAGTTTTAGTCACAGTAGCTCCCACAAGTGTCTCCTCAGTGTGTTCCCATTTCCTTAGAAACAGTGTATTTGCTGGGAGAAAAGTGCATTACTGTGCGCTTTCACCGTTCAGCAAATACATGTGTAGAAGCACAGCGCTAGCAGAAACGAACGTTTCTCGACGTTTTCTAACTCAGGGAACAAGTTGCACACTTCTGAGATGTATTTGGGCAACTTTGTCAGAAATGAGTTTTTTGTCTACAGAGATATGCCTATTTGCGCAGTAGTACAGATTCTGAGTATGTAACTGGGATTGATGAAATCAGCATTTCTCTTGCTTCCCTGTGCGTAGGGAAGCTCAGTTTTAGTCACAGTAGGTCCCACAAGTGTCTCCTCAGTGTGTTCCCATTTCCTTAGAAACAGTGTATTTGCTGGGAGAAAAGTGCATTACTGTGCGCTTTCACCGTTCAGCAAATACATGTGTAGAAGCACAGCGCTAGCAGAAACGACCGTTTCTCGACGTTTTCTAACTCAGGGAACAAGTTGCACACTTCTGAGATGCATTTGGGCAACTTTGTCAGAAATGAGTTTTTTGCCTACAGAGACATGCCTATTTGCGCAGTAGTACAGATTCTGAGTATGTACCTGGTCATGATTAAATCAGCATTTCTCTTGCTTCCCTGTGCGTAGGGAAGCTCAGTTTTAGTCACAGTAGCTCCCACAAGTGTCTCCTCAGTGTGTTCCCATTTCCTTAGAAACAGTGTATTTGCTGGGAGAAAAGTGCATTACTGTGCGCTTTCACCGTTCAGCAAATACATGTGTAGAAGCACAGCGCTAGTAAAAACGAACGTTTCTCAACGTTTTCTAACTCAGGGAACAAGTTGCACACTTCTGAGATGCATTTGGGCAACATTGTCAGAAATGAGTTTTTTGCCTACAGAGACATGCCTATTTGCGCAGTAGTACAGATTCTGAGTATGTAACTGGGCTTGATGAAATCAGCATTTCTCTGGCTTCCCTGTGCGTAGGGAAGCTCAGTTTTAGTCACAGTAGCTCCCACAAGTGTCTCCTCAGTGTGTTCCCATTTCCTTAGAAACAGTGTATTTGCTGGGAGAAAAGTGCATTACTGTGCGCTTTCACCGTTCAGCAAATACATGTGTAGAAGCACAGCGCTAGCAGAAACGACCGTTTCTCGACGTTTTCTAACTCAGGGAACAAGTTGCACACTTCTGAGATGCATTTGGGCAACTTTGTCAGAAATGAGTTTTTTGCCTACAGAGACATGCCTATTTGCGCAGTAGTACAGATTCTGAGTAGGTAACTGGGCTTGATGAAATCAGCATTTCTCTTGCTTCCCTGTGCGTAGGGAAGCTCAGTATTAGTCACTGTAGCTCCCACAAGTGTCTCCTCAGTGTGTTCCCATTTCCTTAGAAACAGTGTATTTGCTGGGAGAAAAGTGCATTACTGTGCGCTTTCACCGTTCAGCAAATACATGTGTAGAAGCACAGCGCTAGCAGAAACGACCGTTTCTCGACGTTTTCTAACTCAGGGAACAAGTTGCACACTTCTGAGATGCATTTGGGCAACTTTGTCAGAAATGAGTTTTTTGCCTACAGAGACATGCCTATTTGCGCAGTAGTACAGATTCTGAGTAGGTAACTGGGCTTGATGAAATCAGCATTTCTCTTGCTTCCCTGTGCGTAGGGAAACTCAGTTTTAGTCACAGTAGCTCTCAAAAGTGTCTCCTCAGTGTGTTCCCAGTTCCTTAGAAACAGTGTATTTGCTGGAAGAAAAGTGCATTACTGTGCGCTTTCACCGTTCAGCAAATACATGTGTAGAAGCACAGCGCTAGCAGAAACGACCGTTTCTCGACGTTTTCTAACTCAGGGAACAAGTTGCACACTTCTGAGATGCATTTGGGCAACTTTGTCAGAAATGAGTTTTTTGCCTACAGAGACATGCCTATTTGCGCAGTAGTACAGATTCTGAGTATGTAACTGGGCTTGATGAAATCAGCATTTCTCTTGCTTCCCTGTGCGTAGGGAAGCTCAGTTTTAGTCACAGTAGCTCCCACAAGTGTCTCCTCAGTGTGTTCCCATTTCCTTAGAAACAGTGTATTTGCTGGGAGAAAAGTGCATTACTGTGAGCTTTCACCGTTCAGCAAATACATGTGTAGAAGCACAGAGGTAGCAGAAACGACCGTTTCTCGACGTTTTCTAACTCAGGGAACAAGTTGCACACTTCTGAGATGCATTTGGGCAACTTTGTCAGAAATGAGTTTTTTGTCTACAGAGACATGCCTATTTGCGCAGTAGTACAGATTCTGAGTATGTAATTCGGTTTGATGAAATCAGCATTTCTCTTGCTTCCCTGTGCGTAGGGAAGCTCAGTTTTAGTCACAGTAGCTCCCACAAGTGTCTCCTCAGTGTGTTCCCATTTCCATAGGAACAGTGTATTTGCTGGGAGAAAAGTGCATTACTGTGCGCTTTCACCGTTCAGCAAATACATGTGAAGAAGCACAGCGCTAGCAGAAACGACCGTTTCTCGACGTTTTCTAACTCAGGGAACAAGTTGCACACTTCTGAGATGCATTTGGGCAACTTTGTCAGAAATGAGTTTTTTGCCTAAAGAGACATGCCTATTTGCGCAGTAGTACAGATTCTGAGTATGTAACTGGGCTTGATGAAATCAGCATTTCTCTTGCTTCCCTGTGCGTAGGGAAGCTCAGTTTTAGTCACAGTAGCTCCCACAAGTGTCTCCTCAGTGTGTTCCCATTTCCTTAGAAACAGTGTATTTGCTGGGAGAAAAGTGCATTACTGTGCGCTTTCACCGTTCAGCAAATACATGTGTAGAAGCACAGCGCTAGCAGAAACGAACGTTTCTCGACGTTTTCTAACTCAGGGAACAAGTTGCACACTTCTGAGATGTATTTGGGCAACTTTGTCAGAAATGAGTTTTTTGTCTACAGAGATATGCCTATTTGCGCAGTAGTACAGATTCTGAGTATGTAACTGGGATTGATGAAATCAGCATTTCTCTTGCTTCCCTGTGCGTAGGGAAGCTCAGTTTTAGTCACAGTAGGTCCCACAAGTGTCTCCTCAGTGTGTTCCCATTTCCTTAGAAACAGTGTATTTGCTGGGAGAAAAGTGCATTACTGTGCGCTTTCACCGTTCAGCAAATACATGTGTAGAAGCACAGCGCTAGCAGAAACGACCGTTTCTCGACGTTTTCTAACTCAGGGAACAAGTTGCACACTTCTGAGATGCATTTGGGCAACTTTGTCAGAAATGAGTTTTTTGCCTACAGAGACATGCCTATTTGCGCAGTAGTACAGATTCTGAGTATGTACCTGGTCATGATTAAATCAGCATTTCTCTTGCTTCCCTGTGCGTAGGGAAGCTCAGTTTTAGTCACAGTAGCTCCCACAAGTGTCTCCTCAGTGTGTTCCCATTTCCTTAGAAACAGTGTATTTGCTGGGAGAAAAGTGCATTACTGTGCGCTTTCACCGTTCAGCAAATACATGTGTAGAAGCACAGCGCTAGTAAAAACGAACGTTTCTCAACGTTTTCTAACTCAGGGAACAAGTTGCACACTTCTGAGATGCATTTGGGCAACATTGTCAGAAATGAGTTTTTTGCCTACAAAGACATGCCTATTTGCGCAGTAGTACAGATTCTGAGTATGTAACTGGGCTTGATGAAATCAGCATTTCTCTGGCTTCCCTGTGCGTAGGGAAGCTCAGTTTTAGTCACAGTAGCTCCCACAAGTGTCTCCTCAGTGTGTTCCCATTTCCTTAGAAACAGTGTATTTGCTGGGAGAAAAGTGCATTACTGTGCGCTTTCACCGTTCAGCAAATACATGTGTAGAAGCACAGCGCTAGCAGAAACGACCGTTTCTCGACGTTTTCTAACTCAGGGAACAAGTTGCACACTTCTGAGATGCATTTGGGCAACTTTGTCAGAAATGAGTTTTTTGCCTACAGAGACATGCCTATTTGCGCAGTAGTACAGATTCTGAGTAGGTAACTGGGCTTGATGAAATCAGCATTTCTCTTGCTTCCCTGTGCGTAGGGAAGCTCAGTATTAGTCACTGTAGCTCCCACAAGTGTCTCCTCAGTGTGTTCCCATTTCCTTAGAAACAGTGTATTTGCTGGGAGAAAAGTGCATTACTGTGCGCTTTCACCGTTCAGCAAATACATGTGTAGAAGCACAGCGCTAGCAGAAACGACCGTTTCTCGACGTTTTCTAACTCAGGGAACAAGTTGCACACTTCTGAGATGCATTTGGGCAACTTTGTCAGAAATGAGTTTTTTGCCTACAGAGACATGCCTATTTGCGCAGTAGTACAGATTCTGAGTAGGTAACTGGGCTTGATGAAATCAGCATTTCTCTTGCTTCCCTGTGCGTAGGGAAACTCAGTTTTAGTCACAGTAGCTCTCAAAAGTGTCTCCTCAGTGTGTTCCCAGTTCCTTAGAAACAGTGTATTTGCTGGAAGAAAAGTGCATTACTGTGCGCTTTCACCGTTCAGCAAATACATGTGTAGAAGCACAGCGCTAGCAGAAACGACCGTTTCTCGACGTTTTCTAACTCAGGGAACAAGTTGCACACTTCTGAGATGCATTTGGGCAACTTTGTCAGAAATGAGTTTTTTGCCTACAGAGACATGCCTATTTGCGCAGTAGTACAGATTCTGAGTATGTAACTGGGCTTGATGAAATCAGCATTTCTCTTGCTTCCCTGTGCGTAGGGAAGCTCAGTTTTAGTCACAGTAGCTCCCACAAGTGTCTCCTCAGTGTGTTCCCATTTCCTTAGAAACAGTGTATTTGCTGGGAGAAAAGTGCATTACTGTGAGCTTTCACCGTTCAGCAAATACATGTGTAGAAGCACAGAGGTAGCAGAAACGACCGTTTCTCGACGTTTTCTAACTCAGGGAACAAGTTGCACACTTCTGAGATGCATTTGGGCAACTTTGTCAGAAATGAGTTTTTTGTCTACAGAGACATGCCTATTTGCGCAGTAGTACAGATTCTGAGTATGTAACTGGGCTTGATGAAATCAGCATTTCTCTTGCTTCCCTGTGCATAGGGAAGCTAAGTTTTAGTCACAGTAGCTCCCACAAGTGTCTCCTCAGTGTGTTCCCATTTCCTTAGAAACAGTGTATTTGCTGGGAGAAAAGTGCATTACTGTGCGCTTTCACCGTTCAGCAAATACATGTGTAGAAGCACAGCGCTAGCAGAAACGACCGTTTCTCGACGTTTTCTAACTCAGGGAACAAGTTGCACACTTCTGAGATGCATTTGGGCAACTTTGTCAGAAATGAGTTTTTTGCCTACAGAGACATGCCTATTTGCGCAGTAGTACAGATTCTGAGTAGGTAACTGCGCTTGATGAAATCAGCATTTCTCTTGCTTCCCTGTGCGTAGGGAAACTCAGTTTTAGTCACAGTAGCTCTCAAAATTGTCTCCTCAGTGTGTTCCCAGTTCCTTAGAAACAGTGTATTTGCTGGGAGAAAAGTGCATTACTGTGCGCTTTCACCGTTCAGCAAATACATGTGTAGAAGCACAGCGCTAGCAGAAACGAACGTTTCTCGACGTTTTCTAACTCATGGAACAAGTTGCACACTTCTGAGATGCATTTGGGCAACTTTGTCAGAAATGAGTTTTTTGCCTACAGAGACATGCCTATTTGCGCAGTAGTACAGATTCTGAGTATGTAACTGGGCTTGATGAAATCAGCATTTCTCTTGCTTCCCTGTGCGTAGGGAAGCTCAGTTTTAGTCACAGTAGCTCCCACAAGTGTCTCCTCAGTGTGTTCCCATTTCCTTAGAAACAGTGTATTTGCTGGGAGAAAAGTGCATTACTGTGCGCTTTCACCGTTCAGCAAATACATGTGTAGAAGCACAGCGCTAGCAGAAACGACCGTTTCTCGACGTTTTCTAACTCAGGGAACAAGTTGCACACTTCTGAGATGCATTTGGGCAACTTTGTCAGAAATGAGTTTTTTGCCTACAGAGACATGCCTATTTGCGCAGTAGTACAGATTCTGAGTAGGTAACTGCGCTTGATGAAATCAGCATTTCTCTTGCTTCCCTGTGCGTAGGGAAACTCAGTTTTAGTCACAGTAGCTCTCAAAATTGTCTCCTCAGTGTGTTCCCAGTTCCTTAGAAACAGTGTATTTGCTGGGAGAAAAGTGCATTACTGTGCGCTTTCACCGTTCAGCAAATACATGTGTAGAAGCACAGCGCTAGCAGAAACGAACGTTTCTCGACGTTTTCTAACTCAGGGAACAAGTTGCACACTTCTGAGATGCATTTGGGCAACTTTGTCAGAAATGAGTTTTTTGCCTACAGAGACATGCCTATTTGCGCAGTAGTACAGATTCTGAGTATGTAACTGGGCTTGATGAAATCAGCATTTCTCTTGCTTCCCTGTGCGTAGGGAAGCTCAGTTTTAGTCACAGTAGCTCCCACAAGTGTCTCCTCAGTGTGTTCCCATTTCCTTAGAAACAGTGTATTTGCTGGGAGAAAAGTGCATTACTGTGCGCTTTCTCCGTTCAGCAAATACATGTGTAGAAGCACAGCTCTAGCAGAAACGACCGTTTCTCGACGTTTTCTAACTCAGGGAACAAGTTGCACACTTCTGAGATGCATTTGGGCAACTTTGTCAGAAATGAGTTTTTTGCCTACAGAGACATGCCTATTTGCGCAGTAGTACAGATTCTGAGTATGTAACTGGGCTTGATGAAATCAGCATTTCTCTTGCTTCCCTGTGCATAGGGAAGCTAAGTTTTAGTCACAGTAGCTCCCACAAGTGTCTCCTCAGTGTGTTCCCATTTCCTTAGAAACAGTGTATTTGCTGGGAGAAAAGTGCATTACTGTGCGCTTTCACCGTTCAGCAAATACATGTGTAGAAGCACAGCGCTAGCAGAAACGACCGTTTCTCGACGTTTTCTAACTCAGGGAACAAGTTGCACACTTCTGAGATGCATTTGGGCAACTTTGTCAGAAATGAGTTTTTTGCCTACAGAGACATGCCTATTTGCGCAGTAGTACAGATTCTGAGTATGTAACTGGGCTTGATGAAATCAGCATTCTCTTGCTTCCCTGTGCGTAGGGAAGCTCAGTTTTAGTCACAGTAGCTCTCACAAGTGTCTCCTCAGGGTGTTCCCATTTCCTTAGAAACAGTGTGTTTGCTGGGAGAAAAGTGCATTACTGTGCGCTTTCACCGTTCAGCAAATACATGTGTAGAAGCACAGCGCTAGCAGAAACGACCGTTTCTCGACGTTTTCTAACTCAGGGAACAAGTTGCACACTTCTGAGATGCATTTGGGCAACTTTGTCAGAAATGAGTTTTTTGCCTACAGAGACATGCCTATTTGCGCAGTAGTACAGATTCTGAGTATGTAACTGGGCTTGATGAAATCAGCATTTCTCTTGCTTCCCTGTGCGTAGGGAAGCTCAGTTTTAGTCACAGTAGCTCCCACAAGTGTCTCCTCAGTGTGTTCCCATTTCCTTAGAAACAGTGTATTTGCTGGGAGAAAAGTGCATTACTGTGCGCTTTCACCGTTCAGCAAATACATGTGTAGAAGCACAGCGCTAGCAGAAACGACCGTTTCTCGACGTTTTCTAACTCAGGGAACAAGTTGCACACTTCTGAGATGCATTTGGGCAACTTTGTCAGAAATGAGTTTTTTGCCTACAGAGACATGCCTATTTGCGCAGTAGTACAGATTCTGAGTAGGTAACTGGGCTTGATGAAATCAGCATTTCTCTTGCTTCCCTGTGCGTAGGGAAGCTCAGTTTTAGTCACAGTAGCTCCCACAAGTGTCTCCTCAGTGTGTTCTCAGTTCCTTAGAAACAGTGTATTTGCTGGGAGAAAAGTGCATTACTGTGCGCTTTCACCGTTCAGCAAATACATGTGTAGAAGCACAGCACTAGCAGAAACGAATGTTTCTCGACGTTTTCTAACTCAGGGAACAAGTTGCACACTTCTGAGATGCATTTGGGCAACTTTGTCAGAAATGAGTTTTTTGCCTACAGAGACATGCCTATTTGCGCAGTAGTACATATTCTGAGTATGTAACTGGGCTTGATGAAATCAGCATTTCTCTTGCTTCCCTGTGCGTAGGGAAGCTCAGTTTTAGTCACAGTAGCTCCCACAAGTGTCTCCTCAGTGTGTTCGCAGTTCCGTAGAAACAGTGTATTTGCTGGGAGAAAAGTGCATTACTGTGCGCTTTCACCGTTCAGCAAATACATGTGTAGAAGCACAGCGCTAGCAGAAACGAACGTTTCTCGACGGTTTCTAACTCAGGGAACAGGTTGCACACTTCTGAGATGCATTTGGGCAAGTTTGTCAGAAATGAGTTTTTTGCCTACAGAGACATGCCTATTTGCGCAGTAGTACAGATTCTGAGTATGTAACTGGGCTTGATGAAATCAGCATTTCTCTTGCTTCCCTGTGCGTAGGGAAGCTCAGTTTTAATCACAGTAGCTCCCACAAGTGTCTCTTCAGTGTGTTCCCAGTTCCTTAGAAACAGAGTATTTGCTGGAAGAAAAGTGCATCACTGTGCACTTTCACCGTTCAGTAAATACATGTGTCGAAGCACAGCGCTAGCTGAAACGACCGTTTCTCGACGTTTTCTAACTCAGGGAACAAGTGGCACACTTCTGAGATGCATTTGGGCAACTATGTCAGAAATGAGTTTTTTGCCTAAAGAGACATGCCTATTTGGGCACTAGTACAGATTCTGAGTATGTAACTGGGCTTGATGAAATCAGCATTTCTCTTGCTTCCCTGTGCGTAGGGAAGCTCAGTTTTAGTCACAGTAGCTCCCACAAGTGTCTCCTCAGTGTGTTCCCAGTTCCTTAGAAACAGTGTATTTGCTGGGAGAAAAGTGCATCACGGTGCGCATTCACCGTTCAGCAAATACATGTGTAGAAGCACAGCGCTAGCTGAAAGGACCGTTGCTCGACGTTTTCTAACTCAGGGAACAAGTGGCACACTTCTGAGATGCATTTGGGCAACTTTGTCAGAAATGAGTTTTTTGCCTACAGAGACATGCCTATTTGCGCAGTAGTACAGATTCTGAGTATGTAGCTGGACATGATGAAATCAGCATTTCTCTTGCTTCCCTGTGCGTAGGGAAGCTCAGTTTTAGTCACAGTAGCTCCCACAAGTGTCTCCTCAGTGTGTTCCCATTTCCTTAGAAACAGTGTATTTGCTGGGAGAAAAGTGCATTACTGTGCGCTTTCACCGTTCAGCAAATACATGTGTAGAAGCACAGCACTAGTAGAAACGAACGTTTCTCAACGTTTTCTAACTCAGGGAACAAGTTGCACACTTCTGAGATGCATTTGGGCAACTTTGTCAGAAATGGGTTTTTTGCCTACAGAGACATGCCTATTTGCGCAGTAGTACAGATTCTGAGTATGTAACTGGGCTTGATGAAATCAGCATTTCTCTTGCTTCCCTGTGCGTAGGGAAGCTCAGTTTTAGTCACAGTAGCTCCCACAAGTGTCTCCTCAGTGTGTTCCCATTTCCTTAGAAACAGTGTATTTGCTGGGAGAAAAGTGCATTACTGTGCACTTTCACCGTTCAGCAAATACATGTGTAGAAGCACAGCGCTAGCAGAAACGACCGTTTCTCGACGTTTTCTAACTCAAGGAACAAGTTGCACACTTCTGAGATGCATTTGGGCAACTTTGTCAGAAATGAGTTTTTTGCCTACAGAGACATGCCTATTTGCGCAGTAGTACAGATTCTGAGTAGGTAACTGGGCTTGATGAAATCAGCATTTCTCTTGCTTCCCTGTGCGTAGGGAAGCTAAGTTTTAGTCACAGTAGCTCCCACAAGTGTCTCCTCAGTGTGTTCCCATTTCCTTAGAAACAGTGTATTTGCTGGGAGAAAAGTGCATTACTGTGCGCTTTCACCGTTCAGCAAATACATGTGTAGAAGCACAGCGCTAGCAGAAACGACCGTTTCTCGACGTTTTCTAACTCAGGGAACAAGTTGCACACTTCTGAGATGCATTTGGGCAACTTTGTCAGAAATGAGTTTTTTGCCTACAGAGACATGCCTATTTGCGCAGTAGTACAGATTCTGAGTATGTAACTGGGCTTGATGAAATCAGCATTTCTCTTGCTTCCCTGTGCTTAGGGAAACTCAGTTTTAGTCACAGTAGCTCTCAAAAGTGTCTCCTCAGTGTGTTCCCATTTCCTTAGAAACAGTGTATTTGCTGGGAGAAAAGTGCATTACTGTGCGCTTTCACCGTTCAGCAAATACATGTGTAGAAGCACAGCGCTAGCAGAAACGACCGTTTCTCGACGTTTTCTAACTCAGGAAACTAGTTGCACACTTCTGAGATGCATTTGGGCAACTTTGTCAGAAATGAGTTTTTTGCCTACAGAGACATGCCTATTTGCGCAGTAGTACAGATTCTGAGTAGGTAACTGGGCTTGATGAAATCAGCATTTCTCTTGCTTCCCTGTGCGTAGGGAAGCTCAGTTTTAGTCACAGTAGCTCCCACAAGTGTCTCCTCAGTGTGTTCTCAGTTCCTTAGAAACAGTGTATTTGCTGGGAGAAAAGTGCATTACTGTGCGCTTTCACCGTTCAGCAAATACATGTGTAGAAGCACAGCACTAGCAGAAACGAATGTTTCTCGACGTTTTCTAACTCAGGGAACAAGTTGCACACTTCTGAGATGCATTTGGGCAACTTTGTCAGAAATGAGTTTTTTGCCTACAGAGACATGCCTATTTGCGCAGTAGTACATATTCTGAGTATGTAACTGGGCTTGATGAAATCAGCATTTCTCTTGCTTCCCTGTGCGTAGGGAAGCTCAGTTTTAGTCACAGTAGCTCCCACAAGTGTCTCCTCAGTGTGTTCGCAGTTCCGTAGAAACAGTGTATTTGCTGGGAGAAAAGTGCATTACTGTGCGCTTTCACCGTTCAGCAAATACATGTGTAGAAGCACAGCGCTAGCAGAAACGAACGTTTCTCGACGGTTTCTAACTCAGGGAACAGGTTGCACACTTCTGAGATGCATTTGGGCAAGTTTGTCAGAAATGAGTTTTTTGCCTACAGAGACATGCCTATTTGCGCAGTAGTACAGATTCTGAGTATGTAACTGGGCTTGATGAAATCAGCATTTCTCTTGCTTCCCTGTGCGTAGGGAAGCTCAGTTTTAATCACAGTAGCTCCCACAAGTGTCTCCTCAGTGTGTTCCCAGTTCCTTAGAAACAGAGTATTTGCTGGAAGAAAAGTGCATCACTGTGCACTTTCACCGTTCAGTAAATACATGTGTCGAAGCACAGCGCTAGCTGAAACGACCGTTTCTCGACGTTTTCTAACTCAGGGAACAAGTGGCACACTTCTGAGATGCATTTGGGCAACTATGTCAGAAATGAGTTTTTTGCCTAAAGAGACATGCCTATTTGGGCACTAGTACAGATTCTGAGTATGTAACTGGGCTTGATGAAATCAGCATTTCTCTTGCTTCCCTGTGCGTAGGGAAGCTCAGTTTTAGTCACAGTAGCTCCCACAAGTGTCTCCTCAGTGTGTTCCCAGTTCCTTAGAAACAGTGTATTTGCTGGGAGAAAAGTGCATCACGGTGCGCATTCACCGTTCAGCAAATACATGTGTAGAAGCACAGCGCTAGCTGAAAGGACCGTTGCTCGACGTTTTCTAACTCAGGGAACAAGTGGCACACTTCTGAGATGCATTTGGGCAACTTTGTCAGAAATGAGTTTTTTGCCTACAGAGACATGCCTATTTGCGCAGTAGTACAGATTCTGAGTATGTAGCTGGACATGATGAAATCAGCATTTCTCTTGCTTCCCTGTGCGTAGGGAAGCTCAGTTTTAGTCACAGTAGCTCCCACAAGTGTCTCCTCAGTGTGTTCCCATTTCCTTAGAAACAGTGTATTTGCTGGGAGAAAAGTGCATTACTGTGCGCTTTCACCGTTCAGCAAATACATGTGTAGAAGCACAGCACTAGTAGAAACGAACGTTTCTCAACGTTTTCTAACTCAGGGAACAAGTTGCACACTTCTGAGATGCATTTGGGCAACTTTGTCAGAAATGGGTTTTTTGCCTACAGAGACATGCCTATTTGCGCAGTAGTACAGATTCTGAGTATGTAACTGGGCTTGATGAAATCAGCATTTCTCTTGCTTCCCTGTGCGTAGGGAAGCTCAGTTTTAGTCACAGTAGCTCCCACAAGTGTCTCCTCAGTGTGTTCCCATTTCCTTAGAAACAGTGTATTTGCTGGGAGAAAAGTGCATTACTGTGCACTTTCACCGTTCAGCAAATACATGTGTAGAAGCACAGCGCTAGCAGAAACGACCGTTTCTCAACGTTTTCTAACTCAAGGAACAAGTTGCACACTTCTGAGATGCATTTGGGCAACTTTGTCAGAAATGAGTTTTTTGCCTACAGAGACATGCCTATTTGCGCAGTAGTACAGATTCTGAGTAGGTAACTGGGCTTGATGAAATCAGCATTTCTCTTGCTTCCCTGTGCGTAGGGAAGCTAAGTTTTAGTCACAGTAGCTCCCACAAGTGTCTCCTCAGTGTGTTCCCATTTCCTTAGAAACAGTGTATTTGCTGGGAGAAAAGTGCATTACTGTGCGCTTTCACCGTTCAGCAAATACATGTGTAGAAGCACAGCGCTAGCAGAAACGACCGTTTCTCGACGTTTTCTAACTCAGGGAACAAGTTGCACACTTCTGAGATGCATTTGGGCAACTTTGTCAGAAATGAGTTTTTTGCCTACAGAGACATGCCTATTTGCGCAGTAGTACAGATTCTGAGTATGTAACTGGGCTTGATGAAATCAGCATTTCTCTTGCTTCCCTGTGCGTAGGGAAACTCAGTTTTAGTCACAGTAGCTCTCAAAAGTGTCTCCTCAGTGTGTTCCCAGTTCCTTAGAAACAGTGTATTTGCTGGGAGAAAAGTGCATTACTGTGCGCTTTCACCGTTCAGCAAATACATGTGTAGAAGCACAGCGCTAGCAGAAACGAACGTTTCTCGACGTTTTCTAACTCAGGGAACAAGTTTCACACTTCTGAGATGCATTTGGGCAACTTTGTCAGAAATGAGTTTTTTGCCTACAGAGACATGCCTATTTGCGCAGTAGTACAGATTCTGAGTATGTAACTGGGCTTGATGAAATCAGCATTTCTCTTGCTTCCCTGTGCGTAGGGAAGCTCAGTTTTAGTCACAGTAGCTCCCACAAGTGTCTCCTCAGTGTGTTCCCATTTCCTTAGAAACAGTGTATTTGCTGGGAGAAAAGTGCATTACTGTGCCCTTTCACCGTTCAGCAAATACATGTGTAGAAGCACAGCGCTAGCAGAAACGACCGTTTCTCGACGTTTTCTAACTCAGGGAACAAGTTGCACACTTCTGAGATGCATTTGGGCAACTTTGTCAGAAATGAGTTTTTTGCCTACAGAGACATGCCTATTTGCGCAGTAGTACAGATTCTGAGTAGGTAACTGGGCTTGATGAAATCAGCATTTCTCTTGCTTCCCTGTGCGTAGGGAAACTCAGTTTTAGTCACAGTAGCTCTCAAAAGTGTCTCCTCAGTGTGTTCCCAGTTCCTTAGAAACAGTGTATTTGCTGGGAGAAAAGTGCATTACTGTGCGCTTTCACCGTTCAGCAAATACATGTGTAGAAGCACAGCGCTAGCAGAAACGAACGTTTCTCGACGTTTTCTAACTCAGGGAACAAGTTGCACACTTCTGAGATGCATTTGGGCAACTTTGTCAGAAATGAGTTTTTTGCCTACAGAGACATGCCTATTTGCGCAGTAGTACAGATTCTGAGTATGTAACTGGGCTTGATGAAATCAGCATTTCTCTTGCTTCCCTGTGCATAGGGAAACTCAGTTTTAGTCACAGTAGCTCCCACAAGAGTCTCCTCAGTGTGTTCCCATTTCCTTAGAAACAGTGTATTTGCTGGGAGAAAAGTGCATTACAGTGCGCTTTCACCGTTCAGCAAATACATGTGTAGAAGCACAGCGCTAGCAGAAACGACCGTTTCTCGACGTTTTCTAACTCAGGGAACAAGTTGCACACTTCTGAGATGCATTTGGGCAACTTTGTCAGAAATGAGTTTTTTGCCTACAGAGACATGCCTATTTGCGCAGTAGTACAGATTCTGAGTAGGTAACTGGGCTTGATGAAATCAGCATTTCTCTTGCTTTCCTGTGCGTAGGGAAACTCAGTTTTAGTCACAGTAGCTCTCAAAAGTGTCTCCTCAGTGTGTTCCCAGTTCCTTAATAACAGTGTATTTGCTGGGAGAAAAGTGCATTACTGTGCGCTTTCACCGTTCAGCAAATACATGTGTAGAAGCACAGCGCTAGCAGAAACGAACGTTTCTCGACGTTTTCTAACTCAGGGAACAAGTTGCACACTTCTGAGATGCATTTGGGCAACTTTGTCAGAAATGAGTTTTTTGCCTACAGAGACATGCCTATTTGCGCAGTAGTACAGATTCTGAGTATGTAACTGGGCTTGATGAAATCAGCATTTCTCTTGCTTCCCTGTGCGTAGGGAAGCTCAGTTTTAGTCACAGTAGCTCCCACAAGTGTCTCCTCAGTGTGTTCCCATTTCCTTAGAAACAGTGTATTTGCTGGGAGAAAAGTGCATTACTGTGCGCTTTCACCGTTCAGCAAATACATGTGTAGAAGCACAGCGCTAGCAGAAACGACCGTTTCTCGACGTTTTCTAACTCAGGGAACAAGTTGCACACTTCTGAGATGCATTTGGGCAACTTTGTCAGAAATGAGTTTTTTGCCTACAGAGACATGCCTATTTGCGCAGTAGTACAGATTCTGAGTAGGTAACTGGGCTTGATGAAATCAGCATTTCTCTTGCTTCCCTGTGCGTAGGGAAACTCAGTTTTAGTCACAGTAGCTCTCAAAAGTGTCTCCTCAGTGTGTTCCCAGTTCCTTAGAAACAGTGTATTTGCTGGGAGAAAAGTGCATTACTGTGCGCTTTCACCGTTCAGCAAATACATGTGTAGAAGCACAGCGCTAGCAGAAACGAACATTTCTCGACGTTTTCTAACTCAGGGAACAAGTTGCACACTTCTGAGATGCATTTGGGCAACTTTGTCAGAAATGAGTTTTTTGCCTACAGAGACATGCCTATTTGCGCAGTAGTACAGATTCTGAGTAGGTAACTGGGCTTGATGAAATCAGCATTTCTCTTGCTTCCCTGTGCGTAGGGAAGCTCAGTTTTAGTCACAGTAGCTCCCACAAGTGTCTCCTCAGTGTGTTCCCATTTCCTTAGAAACAGTGTATTTGCTGGGAGAAAAGTGCATTACTGTGCGCTTTCACCGTTCAGCAAATACATGTGTAGAAGCACAGCGCTAGCAGAAACGACCGTTTCTCGACGTTTTCTAACTCAGGGAACAATTGCACACTTCTGAGATGCATTTGGGCAACTTTGTCAGAAATGAGTTTTTTGCCTACAGAGACATGCCTATTTGCGCAGTAGTACAGATTCTGAGTAGGTAACTGGGCTTGATGAAATCAGCATTTCTCTTGCTTCCCTGTGCGTAGGGAAGCTCAGTTTTAGTCACAGTAGCTCCCACAAGTGTCTCCTCAGTGTGTTCCCAGTTCCTTAGAAACAGTGTATTTGCTGGGAGAAAAGTGCATTACTGTGCGCTTTCACCGTTCAGCAAATACATGTGTAGAAGCACAGCGCTAACAGAAACGACCGTTTCTCGACGTTTTCTAACTCAGGGAACAAGTTGCACACTTCTGAGATGCATTTGGGCAACTTTGTCAGAAATGAGATTTTTGCCTACAGAGACATGCCTATTTGCGCAGTAGTACAGATTCTTAGTAGGTAACTGGGCTTGATGAAATCAGCATTTCTCTTGCTTCCCTGTGCGTAGGGAAGCTCAGTTTTAGTCACAGTAGCTCCCACAAGTGTCTCCTCAGTGTGTTCCCATTTCCTTAGAAACAGTGTATTTGCTGGGAGAAAAGTGCATTACTTTGCGCTTTCACCGTTCAGCAAATACATGTGTAGAAGCACAGCGCTAGCAGAAACGACCGTTTCTCGACGTTTTCTAACTCAGGGAACAAGTGGCACACTTCTGAGATGCATTTGGGCAACTTTGTCAGAAATGAGTTTTTTGCCTACAGAGACATGCCTATTTGCGCAGTAGTACAGATTCTGAGTATGTAACTGGGCTTGATGAAATCAGCATTTCTCTTGCTTCCCTATGCATAGGGAAGCTCAGTTTTAGTCACAGTAGCTCCCACAAGTGTCTCCTCAGTGTGTTCCCATTTCCTTAGAAACAGTGTATTTGCTGGGAGAAAAGTGCATTACTGTGCGCTTTCACCGTTCAGCAAATACATGTGTAGAAGCACAGCGCTAGCAGAAACGACCGTTTCTCGACGTTTTCTAACTCAGGGAACAAGTTGCACACTTCTGAGATGCATTTAGGCAACTTTGTCAGAAATGAGTTTTTTGCCTACAGAGACATGCCTATTTGCGCAGTAGAACAGAATCTGAGTAGGTAACTGGGCTTGATGAAATCAGCATTTCTCTTGCTTCCCTGTGCGTAGGGAAGCTAAGTTTTAGTCACAGTAGCTCCCACAATTGTCTCCTCAGTGTGTTCCCATTTCCTTAGAAACAGTGTATTTGCTGGGAGAAAAGTGCATTACTGTGCGCTTTCACCGTTCAGCAAATACATGTGTAGAAGCACAGCGCTAGCAGAAACGACCGTTTCTCGACGTTTTCTAACTCAGGGAACAAGTTGCACACTTCTGAGATGCATTTGGGCAACTTTGTCAGAAATGAGTTTTTTGCCTACAGAGACATGCCTATTTGCGCAGTAGTACAGATTCTGAGCTGGTAACTGGGCTTGATGAAATCAGCATTCTCTTGCTTCCCTGTGCATAGGGAAGCTCAGTTTTAGTCACAGTAGCTCCCACAAGTGTCTCCTCAGTGTGTTCCCAGTTCCTTAGAAACAGTGTATTTGCTGGGAGAAAAGTGCATCACGGTGCGCATTCACCGTTCAGCAAATACATGTGTAGAAGCACAGCGCTAGCTGAAACGACCGTTTCTCGACGTTTTCTAACTCAGGGAACAAGTGGCACACTTCTGAAGTGCATTTGGGCAACATTGTCAGAAATGAGTTTTTTGCCTACAGAGACATGCCTATTTGCGCAGTAGTACAGATTGTGAGTATGTAACTGGGCTTGATGAAATCAGCATTTCTCTTGCTTCCCTGTGCGTAGGGAAGCTCAGTTTTAGTCCCAGTAGCTCCCACAAGTGTCTCCTCAGTGTGTTCCCATTTCCTTAGAAACAGTGTATTTGCTGGGAGAAAAGTGCATTACTGTGCGCTTTCACCGTTCAGCAAATACATGTGTAGAAGCACAGCGCTAGCAAAAACGACCGTTTCTCGACGTTTTCTAACTCAGGGAACAAGTTCCACACTTCTGAGATGCATTTAGGCAACTTTGTCAGAAATGAGTTTTTTGCCTACAGAGAAATGCCTATTTGCGCAGTAGTACAGATTCTGAGTATGTAACTGGGCTTGATGAAATCAGCATTTCTCTTGCTTCCCTGTGCGTAGGGAAGCTCAGTTTTAGTCACTGTAGCTCCCACAAGTGTCTCCTCAGTGTGTTCCCAGTTCCTTAGAAACAGTGTATTTGCTGGGAGAAAAGTGCATTACTGTGTGCTGTCACCGTTCAGCAAATACATGTGTAGAAGCACAGCGCTAGCAGAAACGAACGTTTCTCGACGTTTTCTAACTCAGGGAACAAGTGGCACACTTCTGAGATGCATTTGGGCAACTTTGTCAGAAATGAGTTTTTTGCCTACAGAGACATGCCTATTTGCTCAGTAGTACAGATTCTGAGTATGTAACTGGGCTTGATGAAATCAGCATTTCTCTTGCTTCCCTGTGCGTAGGGAAGCTCAGTTTTAGTCACAGTAGCTCCCACAAGTGTCTCCTCAGTGTGTTCCCATTTCCTTAGAAACAGTGTATTTGCTGGGAGAAAAGTGCATTACTGTGCGCTTTCACCGTTCAGCAAATACATGTGTAGAAGCACAGCGCTAGCAGAAACGACCGTTTCTCGACGTTTTCTAACTCAGGGAACAAGTTGCACACTTCTGAGATGCATTTGGGCAACTTTGTCAGAAATGAGTTTTTTGCCTACAGAGACATGCCTATTTGCGCAGTAGTACAGATTCTGAGTAGGTAACTGGGCTTGATGAAATCAGCATTTCTCTTGCTTCCCTGTGCGTAGGGAAGCTCAGTTTTAGTCACAGTAGCTCCCACAAGTGTCTCCTCAGTGTGTTCCCAGTTCCTTAGAAACAGTGTATTTGCTGGGAGAAAAGTGCATTACTGTGCGCTTTCACCGTTCAGCAAATACATGTGTAGAAGCACAGCGCTAACAGAAACGACCGTTTCTCGACGTTTTCTAACTCAGGGAACAAGTTGCACACTTCTGAGATGCATTTGGGCAACTTTGTCAGAAATGAGATTTTTGCCTACAGAGACATGCCTATTTGCGCAGTAGTACAGATTCTTAGTAGGTAACTGGGCTTGATGAAATCAGCATTTCTCTTGCTTCCCTGTGCGTAGGGAAGCTCAGTTTTAGTCACAGTAGCTCCCACAAGTGTCTCCTCAGTGTGTTCCCAGTTCCTTAGAAACAGTGTATTTGCTGGGAGAAAAGTGCATTACTTTGCGCTTTCACCGTTCAGCAAATACATGTGTAGAAGCACAGCGCTAGCAGAAACGACCGTTTCTCGATGTTTTCTAACTCAGGGAACAAGTGGCACACTTCTGAGATGCATTTGGGCAACTTTGTCAGAAATGAGTTTTTTGCCTACAGAGACATGCCTATTTGCGCAGTAGTACAGATTCTGAGTATGTAACTGGGCTTGATGAAATCAGCATTTCTCTTGCTTCCCTATGCGTAGGGAAGCTCAGTTTTAGTCACAGTAGCTCCCACAAGTGTCTCCTCAGTGTGTTCCCATTTCCTTAGAAACAGTGTATTTGCTGGGAGAAAAGTGCATTACTGTGCGCTTTCACCGTTCAGCAAATACATGTGTAGAAGCACAGCGCTAGCAGAAACGACCGTTTCTCGACGTTTTCTAACTCAGGGAACAAGTTGCACACTTCTGAGATGCATTTAGGCAACTTTTTCAGAAATGAGTTTTTTGCCTGCAGAGACATGCCTATTTGCGCAGTAGAACAGATTCTGAGTAGGTAACTGGGCTTGATGAAATCAGCATTTCTCTTGCTTCCCTGTGCGTAGGGAAGCTAAGTTTTAGTCACAGTAGCTCCCACAATTGTCTCCTCAGTGTGTTCCCATTTCCTTAGAAACAGTGTATTTGCTGGGAGAAAAGTGCATTACTGTGCGCTTTCACCGTTCAGCAAATACATGTGTAGAAGCACAGCGCTAGCAGAAACGACCGTTTCTCGACGTTTTCTAACTCAGGGAACAAGTTGCACACTTCTGAGATGCATTTGGGCAACTTTGTCAGAAATGAGTTTTTTGCCTACAGAGACATGCCTATTTGCGCAGTAGTACAGATTCTGAGCTGGTAACTGGGCTTGATGAAATCAGCATTCTCTTGCTTCCCTGTGCGTAGGGAAGCTCAGTTTTAGTCACAGTAGCTCTCACAAGTGTCTCCTCAGGGTGTTCCCATTTCCATAGAAACAGTGTATTTGCTGGGAGAAAAGTGCATTACTGTGCGCTTTCACCGTTCAGCAAATACATGTGTAGAAGCACAGCGCTAGCAGAAACGAACGTTTCTCGGCGGTTTCTAACTCAGGGAACAGGTTGCACACTTCTGAGATGCATTTGGGCAAGTTTGTCAGAAATGAGTTTTTTGCCTACAGAGACATGCCTATTTGCGCAGTAGTACAGATTCTGAGTATGTAACTGGGCTTGATGAAATCAGCATTTCTCTTGCTTCCCTGTGCGTAGGGAAGCTCAGTTTTAATCACAGTAGCTCCCACAAGTGTCTCCTCAGTGTGTTCCCAGTTCCTTAGAAACAGTGTATTTGCTGGGAGAAAAGTGCATCACTGTGCACTTTCACCGTTCAGTAAATACATGTGTCGAAGCACAGCGCTAGCTGAAACGACCGTTTCTCGACGTTTTCTAACTCAGGGAACAAGTGGCACACTTCTGAGATGCATTTGGGCAACTATGTCAGAAATGAGTTTTTTGCCTAAAGAGACATGCCTATTTGGGCACTAGTACAGATTCTGAGTATGTAACTGGGCTTGATGAAATCAGCATTTCTCTTGCTTCCCTGTGCGTAGGGAAGCTCAGTTTTAGTCACAGTAGCTCCCACAAGTGTCTCCTCAGTGTGTTCCCAGTTCCTTAGAAACAGTGTATTTGCTGGGAGAAAAGTGCATCACGGTGCGCATTCACCGTTCAGCAAATACATGTCTAGACGCACAGCGCTAGCTGAAAGGACCGTTGCTTGACGTTTTCTAACTCAGGGAACAAGTGGCACACTTCTGAGATGCATTTGGGCAACATTGTCAGAAATGAGTTTTTTGCCTATAGAGACATGCCTATTTGCGCAGTAGTACAGATTCTGAGTATGTAACTGGGCTTGATGAAATCAGCATTTCTCTTGCTTCCCTGTGCGTAGGGAAGCTCAGTTTTAGTCACAGTAGCTCCCACAAGTGTCTCCTCAGTGTGTTCCCATTTCCTTAGAAACAGTGTATTTGCTGGGAGAAAAGTGCATTACTATGCGCTTTCACCGTTCAGCAAATACATGTGTAGAAGCACAGCGCTAGCTGAAACGACCGTTTCTCGACGTTTTCTAACTCAGGGAACAAGTGGCACACTTCTGAAATGCATTTGGGCAACATTGTCAGAAATGAGTTTTTTGCCTACAGAGACATGCCTATTTGCGCAGTAGTACAGATTGTGAGTATGTAACTGGGCTTGATGAAATCAGCATTTCTCTTGCTTCCCTGTGCGTAGGGAAGCTCAGTTTTAGTCCCAGTAGCTCCCACAAGTGTCTCCTCAGTGTGTTCCCATTTCCTTAGAAACAGTGTATTTGCTGGGAGAAAAGTGCATTACTGTGCGCTTTCACCGTTCAGCAAATACATGTGTAGAAGCACAGCGCTAGCAGAAACGACCGTTTCTCGACGTTTTCTAACTCAGGGAACAAGTTGCACACTTCTGAGATGCATTTAGGCAACTTTGTCAGAAATGAGTTTTTTGCCTACAGAGAAATGCCTATTTGCGCAGTAGTACAGATTCTGAGTATGTAACTGGGCTTGATGAAATCAGCATTTCTCTTGCTTCCCTGTGCGTAGGGAAGCTCAGTTTTAGTCACTGTAGCTCCCACAAGTGTCTCCTCAGTGTGTTCCCATTTCCTTAGAAACAGTGTATTTGCTGGGAGGAAAGTGCATTACTGTGCGCTTTCACCGTTCAGCAAATACATGTGTAGAAGCACAGCGCTAGCAGAAACGAACGTTTCTCGACGTTTTCTAACTCAGGGAACAAGTGGCACACTTCTGAGATGCATTTGGGCAACTTTGTGAGAAATGAGTTTTTTGCCTACAGAGACATGCCTATTTGCGCAGTAGTACAGATTCTGAGTATGTAACTGGGCTTGATGAAATCAGCATTTCTCTTGCTTCCCTGTGCGTAGGGAAGCTCAGTTTTAGTCACAGTAGCTCCCACAAGTGTCTCCTCAGTGTGTTCCCATTTCCTTAGAAACAGTGTATTTGCTGGGAGAAAAGTGCATTACTGTGCGCTTTCACCGTTCAGCAAATACATGTGTAGAAGCACAGCGCTAGCAGAAACGAACGTTTCTCGACGTTTTCTAACTCAGGGAACAAGTTGCACACTTCTGAGATGCATTTGGGTAACTTACTCAAAAATGAGTTTTTTGCCTACAGAGAAATGCCTATTGGCGCAGAAGTACAGATTCTGAGTATGTAACTGGGCTTGATGAAATCAGCATTTCTCTTGCTTCCCTGTGCGTAGGGAAGCTCAGTTTTAGTCACAGTAGCTCCCACAAATGTCTCCTCAGTGTGTTCCCAGTTCCTTAGAAACAGTGTATTTGCTGGGAGAAAAGTGCATTACTATGCGCTTTCACCGTTCAGCAAATACATGTGTAGAAGCACAGCGCTAGCTGAAACGACCGTTTCTCGACGTTTTCTAACTCAGGGAACAAGTGGCACACTTCTGAAATGCATTTGGGCAACTTTGTCAGAAATGAGTTTTTTGCCTACAGAGACATGCCTATTTGCGCAGTAGTACAGATTGTGAGTATGTAACTGGGCTTGATGAAATCAGCATTTCTCTTGCTTCCCTGTGCGTAGGGAAGCTCAGTTTTAGTCACTGTAGCTCCCACAAGTGTCTCCTCAGTGTGTTCCCATTTCCTTAGAAACAGTGTATTTGCTGGGAGGAAAGTGCATTACTGTGCGCTTTCACCGTTCAGCAAATACATGGGTAGAAGCACAGCGCTAGCAGAAACGAACGTTTCTCGACGTTTTCTAACTCAGGGAACAAGTTGCACACTTCTGAGATGCATTTGGGCAACTTTGTCAGAAATGAGTTTTTTGCCTACAGAGACATGCCTATTTGCGCAGTAGTACAGATTCTGAGTATGTAACTGGGCTTGATGAAATCAGCATTTCTCTTGCTTCCCTGTGCGTAGGGAAGCTCAGTTTTGTCCCAGTAGCTCCCACAGGTGTCTCCTCAGTGTGTTCCCGTTTCCTTAGAAACAGTGTATTTGCTGGGAGAAAAGTGCATTACTGTGCGCTTTCACCGTTCAGCAAATACATGTGTAGAAGCACAGCGCTAGCAGAAACGATCGTTTCTCGACTTTTTCTAACTCAGGGAACAATTGCACACTTCTGAGATGCATTTGGGCAACTTTGTCAGAAATGAGTTTTTTGCCTACAGAGACATGCCTATTTGCTCAGTAGTACAGATTCTGAGTATGTAACTGGGCTTGATGAAATCAGCATTTCTCTTGCTTCCCTGTGCGTAGGGAAGCTCAGTTTTAGTCACAGTAGCTCCCACAAGTGTCTCCTCAGTGTGTTCCCATTTCCTTAGAAACAGTGTATTTGCTGGGAGAAAAGTGCATTACTGTGCGCTTTCACCGTTCAGCAAATACATGTGTAGAAGCACAGCGCTAGCAGAAACGAACGTTTCTCGAAGTTTTCTAACTCAGGGAACAAGTTGCACACTTCTGAGATGCATTTGGGTAACTTACTCAAAAATGAGTTTTTTGCCTACAGAGACATGCCTATTGGCGCAGAAGTACAGATTCTGAGTATGTAACTGGGCTTGATGAAATCAGCATTTCTCTTGCTTCCCTGTGCGTAGGGAAGCTCAGTTTTAGTCACAGTAGCTCCCACAAATGTCTCCTCAGTGTGTTCCCAGTTCCTTAGAAACAGTGTATTTGCTGGGAGAAAAGTGCATTACTATGCGCTTTCACCGTTCAGCAAATACATGTGTAGAAGCACAGCGCTAGCTGAAACGACCGTTTCTCGATGTTTTCTAACTCAGGGAACAAGTGGCACACTTCTGAAATGCATTTTGGCAACTTTGTCAGAAATGAGTTTTTTGCCTACAGAGACATGCCTATTTGCGCAGTAGTACAGATTCTGAGTATGTAACTGGGCTTGATGAAATCAGCATTTCTCTTGCTTCCCTGTGCGTAGCGAAGCTCAGTTTTAGTCACTGTAGCTCCCACAAGTGTGTCCTCAGTGTGTTCCCATTTCCTTAGAAACAGTGTATTTGCTGGGAGGAAAGTGCATTACTGTGCGCTTTCACCGTTCAGCAAATACATGGGTAGAAGCACAGCGCTAGCAGAAACGAACGTTTCTCGACGTTTTCTAACTCAGGGAACAAGTTGCACACTTCTGAGATGCATTTGGGCAACTTTGTCAGAAATGAGTTTTTTGCCTACAGAGACATGCCTATTTGCGCAGTAGTACAGATTCTGAGTATGTAACTGGGCTTGATGAAATCAGCATTTCTCTTGCTTCCCTGTGCGTAGGGAAGCTCAGTTTTGTCCCAGTAGCTCCCACAGGTGTCTCCTCAGTGTGTTCCCGTTTCCTTAGAAACAGTGTATTTGCTGGGAGAAAAGTGCATTACTGTGCGCTTTCACCGTTCAGCAAATACATGTGTAGAAGCACAGCGCTAGCAGAAACGAACGTTTCTCGACGTTTTCTAACTCAGGGAACAAGTTGCACACTTCTGAGATGCATTTCGGTAACTTTCTCAAAAATGAGTTTTTTGCCTACAGAGACATGCCTATTTGCGCAGTAGTACAGATTCTGAGTATGTAACAGGGCTTGATGAATTCAGCATTTCTCTTGCTTCCCTGTGTGTAGGGAAGCTCAGTTTTAGTCACAGTAGCTCCCACAAGTGTCTCCTCAGTGTGTTCCCATTTCCTTAGAAGTAGTGTATTTGCTGGGAGAAAAATGCATTACTGTGCGCTTTCACCGTTCAGTAAATACATGTGTAGAAGCACAGCTCTAGCTGAAACGACCGTTTCTCGACGTTTTCTAACTCAGGGAACAATTGCACACTTCTGAGATGCATTTGGGCAACTATGTCAGAAATGAGTTTTTTGCGTACAGAGACATGCCTATTTGCGCAGTAGTACAGATTCTGAGCATGTAACTGGGCTTGATGAATTCAGCATTTCTCTTGCTTCCCTGTGCGTAGGGAAGCTCAGTTTTGTCCCAGTAGCTCCCACAGGTGTCTCCTCAGTGTGTTCCCAGTTCCTTAGAAACAGTGTATTTGCTGGGAGAAAAGTGCATTACTGTGTGCTTTCACCGTTCAGCCAATACATGTGTAGAAGCACAGCGCTAGAGGAAAAAAACGTTTCTCGACGTTTTCTAACTCAGGGAACAAGTTGCACACTTCTGAGATGCATTTCGGTAACTTTCTCAAAAAATGAGTTTTTTGCCTACAGAGACATGCCTATTTGCGCAGTAGTACAGATTCTGAGTATGTAACAGGGCTTGATGAATTCAGCATTTCTCTTGCTTCCCTGTGCGTAGGGAAGCTCAGTTTTAGTCACAGTAGCTCCCACAAGTGTCTCCTCAGTGTGTTCCCAGTTCCTTAGAAACAGTGTATTTGCTGGGAGAAAAGTGCATCAATGTGCGCTTTCACCGTTCAGCAAATACATGTGTAGAAGCACAGCGCTAGCAGAAACGAACGTTTCTCGACGTTTTCTAACTCAGGGGACAAGTTGCACACTTCTGAGATGCATTTGGGCAACTTTGTCAGAAATGAGTTTTTTGCCTAGAGACATGCCTATTTGCGCAGTAGTACAGATTCTGAGTATGTAACTGGGCTTGATGAAATCAGCATTTCTCTTGCTTCCCTGTGCGTAGGGAAGCTCAGTTTTAGTCACAGTAGCTCCCACAGGTGTCTGCTCAGTGTGTTCCCGTTTCCTTAGAAACAGTGTATTTGCTGGGAGAAAAGTGCATTACTGTGCGCTTTCACCGTTCAGCAAATACATGTGTAGAAGCACAGCGCTAGCAGAAACGAACGTTTCTCGACGTTTTCTAACTCAGGGAACAATTGCACACTTCTGAGATGCATTTGGGCAACTTTGTCAGAAATGAGTTTTTTGCATACAGAGACATGCCTATTTGCCCTGTAGTACAGATTCTGAGCATGTAACTGGGCTTGATGAAATCAGCATTTCTCATGCTTCCCTGTGCTTAGGGAAGCTCAGTTTTAGTCACAGTAGCTCCCACAAGTGTCTCCTCAGTGTGTTCCCATTTCCTTAGAAACAGTGTATTTGCTGGGAGAAAAGTGCATTACTGTGCGCTTTCACCATTCAGCAAATACATGTGTAGAAGCACAGCGCTAGCAGAAACGACCGTTTCTCGACGTTTTCTAACTCAGGGAAGAAGTTGCACACTTCTGAGATGCATTTGGGCAACTTTGTCAGAAATGAGTTTTTTGCGTACAGAGACATGCCTATTTGCGCAGTAGTACAGATTCTGAGCATGTAACTGGGCTTGATGAATTCAGCATTTCTCTTGCTTCCCTGTGCGTAGGGAAGCTCAGTTTTGTCCCAGTAGCTCCCACAGGTGTCTCCTCAGTGTGTTCCCAGTTCCTTAGAAACAGTGTATTTGCTGGGAGAAAAGTGCATTACTGTGTGCTTTCACCGTTCAGCCAATACATGTGTAGAAGCACAGCGCTAGAGGAAAAAAACGTTTCTCGACGTTTTCTAACTCAGGGAACAAGTTGCACACTTCTGAGATGCATTTCGGTAACTTTCTCAAAAAATGAGTTTTTTGCCTACAGAGACATGCCTATTTGCGCAGTAGTACAGATTCTGAGTATGTAACAGGGCTTGATGAATTCAGCATTTCTCTTGCTTCCCTGTGCGTAGGGAAGCTCAGTTTTAGTCACAGTAGCTCCCACAAGTGTCTCCTCAGTGTGTTCCCAGTTCCTTAGAAACAGTGTATTTGCTGGGAGAAAAGTGCATCAATGTGCGCTTTCACCGTTCAGCAAATACATGTGTAGAAGCACAGCGCTAGCAGAAACGAACGTTTCTCGACGTTTTCTAACTCAGGGGACAAGTTGCACACTTCTGAGATGCATTTGGGCAACTTTGTCAGAAATGAGTTTTTTGCCTAGAGACATGCCTATTTGCGCAGTAGTACAGATTCTGAGTATGTAACTGGGCTTGATGAAATCAGCATTTCTCTTGCTTCCCTGTGCGTAGGGAAGCTCAGTTTTAGTCACAGTAGCTCCCACAGGTGTCTGCTCAGTGTGTTCCCGTTTCCTTAGAAACAGTGTATTTGCTGGGAGAAAAGTGCATTACTGTGCGCTTTCACCGTTCAGCAAATACATGTGTAGAAGCACAGCGCTAGCAGAAACGAACGTTTCTCGACGTTTTCTAACTCAGGGAACAATTGCACACTTCTGAGATGCATTTGGGCAACTTTGTCAGAAATGAGTTTTTTGCATACAGAGACATGCCTATTTGCCCTGTAGTACAGATTCTGAGCATGTAACTGGGCTTGATGAAATCAGCATTTCTCATGCTTCCCTGTGCTTAGGGAAGTTCAGTTTTAGTCACAGTAGCTCCCACAAGTGTCTCCTCAGTGTGTTCCCATTTCCTTAGAAACAGTGTATTTGCTGGGAGAAAAGTGCATTACTGTGCGCTTTCACCATTCAGCAAATACATGTGTAGAAGCACAGCGCTAGCAGAAACGACCGTTTCTCGACGTTTTCTAACTCAGGGAAGAAGTTGCACACTTCTGAGATGCATTTGGGCAACTTTGTCAGAAATGAGTTTTTTGCCTTCAGAGACATGCCTATTTGCGCAGTAGTACAGATTCTGAGTATGTAACTGGGCTTGATGAAATCAGCATTTCTCTTGCTTCCCTGTGCGTAGGGAAGCTCAGTTTTGTCCCAGTAGCTCCCACAGGTGTCTCCTCAGTGTGTTCCCGTTTCCTTAGAAACAGTGTATTTGCTGGGAGAAAAGTGCATTACTGTGCGCTTTCACCGTTCAGCAAATACATGTGTAGAAGCACAGCGCTAGCAGAAACGAACGTTTCTCGACGTTTTCTAACTCAGGGAACAATTGCACACTTCTGAGATGCATTTGGGCAACTTTGTCAGAAATGAGTTTTTTGCGTACAGAGACATGCCTATTTGCGCAGTAGTACAGATTCTGATCATGTAACTGGGCTTGATGAAATAAGCATTTCTCTTGCTTCCCTGTGCGTAGGGAAGCTCAGTTTTAGTCACAGTAGCTCCCACAAGTGTCTCCTCAGTGTGTTCCCATTTCCTTAGAAACAGTGTATTTGCTGGGAGAAAAGTGCATTACTGTGCGCTTTCACCGTTCAGCAAATACATGTGTAGAAGCACAGCGCTAGCAGAAACGAACGTTTCTCGACGTTTTCTAACTCAGGGAACAAGTTGCACACTTCTGAGATGCATTTCGGTAACTTTCTCAAAAAATGAGTTTTTTGCCTACAGAGACATGCCTATTTGCGCAGTAGTACAGATTCTGAGTATGTAACAGGGCTTGATGAATTCAGCATTTCTCTTGCTTCCCTGTGCATAGGGAAGCTCAGTTTTAGTCACAGCAGCTCCCACAAGAGTCTCCTCAGTGTGTTCCCATTTCCTTAGAAACAGTGTATTTGCTGGGAGAAAAGTGCATCACTGTGCGCTTTCACCGTTCAGCAAATACATGTGTAGAAGCACAGCGCTAGCTGAAACGACCGTTTCTAGACGTTTTCTAACTCAGGGAACAAGTGGCAAACTTCTGAGATGCATTTGGGCAACTTTGTCAGAAATGAGTTTTTTGCCTAAAGAGACATGCCTATTTGCGCAGTAGTACAGATTCTGAGTATGTAACTGGGCTTGATGACATCAGCATTTCTCTTGCTTCCCTGTGAGTAGGGAAGCTCAGTTTTAGTCACAGTAGCTCCCACAAGTGTCTCCTCAGTGTGTTCCCATTTCCTTAGAAGTAGTGTATTTGCTGGGAGAAAAATGCATTACTGTGCGCTTTCACCGTTCAGTAAATACATGTGTAGAAGCACAGTGCTAGCTGAAATGACCGTTTCTCGACGTTTTCTAACTCAGGGAACAAGTTGCACACTTCTGAGATGCATTTGGGCAACTTTGTCAGAAATGAGTTTTTTGCCTACAGAGACATGCCTATTTGCGCAGTAGTACAGATTCTGAGTATGTAACTGGGCTTGATGAAATCAGCATTTCTCTTGCTTCCCTGTGCGTAGGGAAGCTCAGTTTTAGTCACTGTAGCTCCCACAAGTGTCTCCTCAGTGTGTTCCCATTTCCTTAGAAACAGTGTATTTGCTGGGAGAAAAGTGCATTACTGTGCGCTTTCACCGTTCAGCAAATACATGTGTAGAAGCACAGCGCTAGCAGAAACGAACGTTTCTCAACGTTTTCTAACTCAGGGAACAATTGCACATTTCTGAGATGCATTTGGGCAACTTTGTCAGAAATGAGTTTTTTGCATACAGAGACATGCCTATTTGCGCAGTAGTACAGATTCTGAGCATGTAACTGGGCTTGATGAAATCAGCATTTCTCTTGCTTCCCTGTGCGTAGGGAAGCTCAGTTTTAGTCACAGTAGCTCCCACAAGTGTCTCCTCAGTGTGTTCCCATTTCCTTAGAAACAGTGTATTTGCTGGGAGAAAAGTGCATTACTGTGCGCTTTCACCATTCAGCAAATACATGTGTAGAAGCACAGCGCTAGCAGAAACGACCGTTTCTCGACGTTTTCTAACTCAAGGAACAAGTTGCACACTTCTGAGATGCATTTGGGCAACTTTGTCAGAAATGAGTTTTTTGCCTACAGAGACATGCCTATTTGCGCAGTAGTACAGATTCTGAGTATGTAACTGGGCTTGATGAAATCAGCATTTCTCTTGCTTTCATGTGCGTAGGGAAGCTCAGTTTTAGTCACAGTAGCTCCCACAAGTGTCTCCTCAGTGTGTTCCCATTTCCTTAGAAACAGTGTATTTGCTGGGAGAAAAGTGCATTACTGTGCGCTTTCACCGTTCAGCAAATACATGTGTAGAGGCACAGCGCTAGCAGAAACGACCGTTTCTCGACGTTTTCTAACTCAGGGAACAAGTTGCACACTTCTGAGATGCATTTGGGCAACTTTGTCAGAAATGAGTTTTTTGCCTACAGAGACATGCCTATTTGCGCAGTAGTACAGATTCTGAGTATGTAACTGGGCTTGATGAAATCAGCATTTCTCTTGCTTCCCTGTGCGTAGGGAAGCTCAGTTTTAGTCACAGTAGCTCCCACAAGTGTCTCATCAGTGTGTTCCCATTTCCTTAGAAACAGTGTATTTGCTGGGAGAAAAGTGCATTACTGTGCGCTTTCACCGTTCAGCAAATACATGTGTAGAAGCACAGCGCTAGCAGAAACGACCGTTTCTCGACGTTTTCTAACTCAGGGAACAAGTTGCACACTTCTGAGATGCATTTGGGCAACTTTGTCAGAAATGAGTTTTTTGCCTACAGAGACATGCCTATTTGCGCAGTAGTACAGATTCTGAGTATGTAACTGGGCTTGATGAAATCAGCATTTCTATTGCTTCCCTGTGCGTAGAGAAGCTCAGTTTTAGTCACAGTAGCTCCCACAAGTGTCTCCTCAGTGTGTTCCCATTTCCTTAGAAACAGTGTATTTGCTGGGAGAAAAGTGCATTACTGTGCGCTTTCACCGTTCAGCAAATACATGTGTAGAAGCACAGCGCTAGCAGTAACGAACGTTTCTCGACGTTTTCTAACTCAGGGAACAAGTTGCACACTTCTGAGATGCATTTGGGTAACTTTCTCAAAAATCAGTTTTTTGCCTACAGAGACATGCCTATTTGCGCAGTAGTACAAATTCTGAGTATATAGCTGGGCTTGATGAAATCAGCATTTCTCTTGCTTCCCTGTGCGTAGGGAAGCTCAGTTTTAGTCACAGTAGCTCCCACAAGTGTCTCCTCAGTGTGTTCCCATTTCCTTAGAAACAGTGTATTTGCTGGGAGAAAAGTGCATTACTGTGCGCTTTCACCGTTCAGCAAATACATGTGTAGAAGCACAGCGCTAGCTGAAACGACCGTTTCTCGACGTTTTCTAACTCAAGGAAGAAGTGGCACACTTCTGAGATGCATTTCGGCAACTTTGTCAGAAATGAGTTTTTTGCCTACAGAGACATGCCTATTTGCGCAGTAGTACAGATTCTGAGTATGTGACTGGGCTTGATGAAATCAGCATTTCTCTTGCTTCCCTGTGCGTAGGGAAGCTCAGTTTTAGTCACATTAGCTCCCAAAAGTGTCTCCTCAGTGTGTTCCCATTTCCTTAGAAACAGTGTATTTGCTGGGAGAAAAGTGCATTACTGGGCACTTTCACCATTCAGCAAATACATGTGTATAAGCACAGCGCTAGCAGAAACGAACGTTTCTCGACGTTTTCTAACTCAGGGAACAAGTTGCACACTTCTGAGATGCATTTGGGCAACTTTGTCAGAAATGAGTTTTTTGCCTAAAGAGACATGCCTATTTGCGCAGTAGTACAGATTCTTAGTATGTAACTGGGCTTGATGAAATCAGCATTTCTCTTGCTTCCCTGTGTGTAGGGAAGCTCAGTTTTAGTCACAGTAGCTCCCACAAGTGTCTCCTCAGTGTGTTCCCATTTCCTTAGAAACAGTGTATTTGCTGGGAGAAAAGTGCATTACTGTGCGCTTTCACCGTTCAGCAAATACATGTGTAGAAGCACAGCGCTAGCAGAAACGAACGTTTCTCGACGTTTTCTAACTCAGGGAAGAAGTTGCACACTTCTGACATGCATTTGGGAAACATTGTCAGAAATGAGTTTTTTCCCTAAAGAGACATGCCTATTTGCGCAGTAGTACAGATTCTGAGTATGTAACTGGGCTTGATGAAATCAGCATTTCTCTTGCTTCCCTGTGCGTAGGGAAGCTCAGTTTTAGCCACAGTAGCTCCCACAAGTGTCTCCTCAGTGTGTTCCCATTTCCTTAGAAACAGTGTATTTGCTGGGAGAAAAGTGCATTACTGTGTGCTTTCACCGTTCAGCAAATACATGTGTAGAAGCACGGCGCTAGCAGAAACGACCGTTTCTCGACGTTTTCTAACTCAGGGAACAAGTTGCACACTTCTGAGATGCATTTGGGCAACTTTGTCAGAAATGAGTTTTTTGCCTACAGAGACATGCCTATTTGCGCAGTAGTACAGATTCTGAGTATGTAACTGGGCTTGATGAAATCAGCATTTCTCTTGCTTCCCTGTGCGTAGGGAAGCTCAGTTTTAGTCACAGTAGCTCCCACAAGTGTCTCCTCAGTGTGTTCCCATTTCCTTAGAAACAGTGTATTTGCTGGGAGAAAAGTGCATTACTGTGCGCTTTCACCGTTCAGCAAATACATGTGTAGAAGCACAGCGCTAGCAGAACCGAACGTTTCTCGACGTTTTCTAACTTAGAGAACAAGTTGCACAATTCTGAGATGCATTTGCGCAACTTTGTCAGAAATGAGTTTTTTGCCTAAAGAGACATGCCTATTTGCGCAGTAGTACAGATTCTGAGTATGTAACTGGGCTTGATGAAATCAGCATTTCTATTGCTTCCCTGTGCGTAGGGAAGCTCAGTTTTAGTCACAGTAGCTCCCACAAGTGTCTCCTCAGTGTGTTCCCATTTCCTTAGAAACAGTGTATTTGCTGGGAGAAAAGTGCATTACTGTGTGCTTTCACCGTTCAGCAAATACATGTGTAGAAGCACGGCGCTAGCAGAAACGACCGTTTCTCGACGTTTTCTAACTCAGGGAACAAGTTGCACACTTCTGAGATGCATTTGGGCAACTTTGTCAGAAATGAGTTTTTTGCCTACAGAGACATGCCTATTTGCGCAGTAGTACAGATTCTGAGTATGTAACTGGGCTTGATGAAATCAGCATTTCTCTTGCTTTCATGTGCGTAGGGAAGCTCAGTTTTAGTCACAGTAGCTCCCACAAGTGTCTCCTCAGTGTGTTCCCATTTCCTTAGAAACAGTGTATTTGCTGGGAGAAAAGTGCATTACTGTGCGCTTTCACCGTTCAGCAAATACATGTGTAGAGGCACAGCGCTAGCAGAAACGACCGTTTCTCGACGTTTTCTAACTCAGGGAACAAGTTGCACACTTCTGAGATGCATTTGGGCAACTTTGTCAGAAATGAGTTTTTTGCCTACAGAGACATGCCTATTTGCGCAGTAGTACAGATTCTGAGTATGTAACTGGGCTTGATGAAATCAGCATTTCTCTTGCTTCCCTGTGCGTAGGGAAGCTCAGTTTTAGTCACAGTAGCTCCCACAAGTGTCTCCTCAGTGTGTTCCCATTTCCTTAGAAACAGTGTATTTGCTGGGAGAAAAGTGCATTACTGTGCGCTTTCACCGTTCAGCAAATACATGTGTAGAAGCACAGCGCTAGCAGAAACGACCGTTTCTCGACGTTTTCTAACTCAGGGAACAAGTTGCACACTTCTGAGATGCATTTGGGCAACTTTGTCAGAAATGAGTTTTTTGCCTACAGAGACATGCCTATTTGCACAGTAGTACAGATTCTGAGTATGTAACTGGGCTTGATGAAATCAGCATTTCTCTTGCTTCCCTGTGCGTAGGGAAGCTCAGTTTTAGTCACAGTAGCTCCCACAAGTGTCTCCTCAGTGTGTTCCCATTTCCTTAGAAACAGTGTTTTTGCTGGGAGAAAAGTGCATTACTGTGCGCTTTCACCGTTCAGCAAATACATGTGTAGAAGCACAGCGCTAGCAGAAACGAACGTTTCTCGACGTTATCTAACTCAGGGAACAAGTTGCACACTTCTGAGATGCATTTGGGCAACTTTGTCAGAAATGAGTTTTTTCCCTAAAGAGACATGCTTTTTTGCGCAGTAGTACAGATTCTGAGTATATAACTGGGCTTGATGAAATCAGCATTTCTCTTGCTTCCCTGTGCGTAGGGAAGCTCAGTTTTAGTCACAGTAGCTCCCACAAGTGTCTCCTCAGTGTGTTCCCATTTCCTTAGAAACAGTGTATTTGCTGGGAGAAAAGTGCATTACTGTGCGCTTTCACCGTTCAGCAAATACATGTGTAGAAGCACAGCGCTAGCAGAAAAGACCGTTTCTCGACGTTTTCTAACTCAGGGAACAAGTTGCACACTTCTGAGATGCATTTGGGAAACTTTGTCAGAAATGAGTTTTTTGCCTAAAGAGACATGCCTATTTGCGCAGTAGTACAGATTCTGAGTATGTAACTGGGCTTGATGAAATCAGCATTTATCTTGCTTCCCTGTGCGTAGGGAAGCTCAGTTTTAGTCACAGTAGCTCCCACAAGTGTCTCCTCAGTGGGTTCCCATTTCCTTAGAAACAGTGTATTTGATGGGAGAAAAGTGCATTACTGTGCGCTTTCACCGTTCAGCAAATACAAGTGTAGAAGCACAGCGCTAGCAGAAAAGAGCGTTTCTCGACGTTTTCTAACTCAGGGAACAAGTTGCACACTTCTGAGATGCATTTGGGCAACTTTGTCAGAAATGAGTTTTTTGCCTACAGAGACATGCCTATTTGCGCAGTTATACAGATTCTGAGTATGTAACTGGGCTTGATGAAATCAGCATTTCTCTTGCTTCCCTGTGCGTAGGGAAGCTCCGTTTTAGTCACTGTAGCTCCCACAAGTGTCTCCTCAGTGTGTTCCCATTTCCTTAGAAACAGTGTATTTGCTGGGAGAAAAGTGCATTACTGTGTGCTTTCACCGTTCAGCAAATACATGTGTAGAAGCACAGCGCTAGCAGAAACAACCGTTTCTCGACGTTTTCTAACTCAGGGAACAAGTTGCACACTTCTGAGATGCATTTGGGCAACTTTGTCAGAAATGAGTTTTTTGCCTAAAGAGACATGCCTATTTGCGCAGTAGTACAGATTCTGAGTATGTAACTGGGCTTGATGAAATCAGCATTTCTCTTGCTTCCCTGTGCATAGGGAAGCTCAGTTTTAGTCACAGTAGCTCCCACAAGTGTCTCCTCAGTGTGTTCCCATTTCCTTAGAAACAGTGTATTTGTTGGGAGAAAAGTGCATTACTGTGCGCTTTCACCGTTCAGCAAATAGATGTGTAGAAGCACAGCGCTAGCAGAAAAGATCGTTTCTCGACGTTTTCAAACTCAGGGAACAAGTTGCACACTTCTGAGACGCATTTGGGCAACTTTGTCAGAAATGAGTTTTTTGCCTACAGAGACATGCCTATTTGCCCAGTAGTACAGATTCTGAGTATGTAACTGGGCTTGATGAAATCAGCATTTCTCTTGATTCCCTCTGTGTAGGGAAGCTCAGTTTTAGTCACAGTAGCTCCTACAAGTGTCTCCTCAGTGTGTTCCCATTTCCTTAGAAACTGTGTATTTGCTGGGAGAAAAGTGCATTACTATGTGCTTTCACCGTTCAGCAAATACATGTGTAGAAGCACAGCGCTAGCAGAAACGACTGTTTCTCGACGTTTTCTAACTCAGGGAACAAGTTGCACACTTCTGAGATGCATTTGGGCAACTTTGTCAGAAATGAGTTTTTTGCCTAAAGAGACATGCCTATTTGCGCAGTAGTACAGATTCTGAGTATGTAACTGGGCTTTATGAAATCAGCATTTCTCTTGCTTCCCTGTGCGTACGGAAGCTCAGTTTTAGTCACAGTAGCTCCCACAAGTGTCTCCTCAGTGTGTTCCCATTTCCTTAGAAACAGTGTATTTGCTGGGAGAAAAGTGCATTACTCTGCGCTTTCACCGTTCAGCAAATACATGTGTAGAAGCACAGCGCTAGCAGAAAAGACCGTTTCTCGACGTTTTCTAACTCAGGGAACAAGTTGCACACTTCTGAGATGCATTTGGGCAACTTTGTCAGAAATGAGTTTTTTGCCTACAGAGACATGCCTATTTGCGCAGTAGTACAGATTCTGAGTATGTAACTGGGCTTGATGAAATCAGCATTTCTCTTGCTTCCCTGTGCGTAGGGAAGCTCAGTTTTAGTCACAGTAGCTCCCACAAGTGTCTCCTCAGTGTGTTCCCATTTCCTTTGAAACAGTGTATTTGCTGGGAGAAAAGTGCATTACTGTGCGCTTTCACCGTTCAGCAAATACATGTGTAGAAGCACAGCGCTAGCAGAAACGACCGTTTCTCGACGTTTTCTAACTCAGGGAACAAGTTGCACACTTCTGAGATGCATTTGGGAAACTTTGTCAGAAATGATTTTTTGCCTACAGAGACATGCCTATTTGCGCAGTAGTACAGATTCTGAGTATGTAACTGGGCTTGATGAAATCAGCATTTCTCTTGCTTCCCTGTGCGTAGGGAAGCTCAGTTTTAGTCACAGTAGCTCCCACAAGTGTCTCCTCAGTGTGTTCCCATTTCCATAGAAACAGTGTATTTGCTGGGAGAAAAGTGCATTACTGTGCGCTTTCACCGTTCAGCAAATACATGTGTAGAAGCACAGCGCTAGCAGAAAAGACCGTTTCTCGACGTTTTCTAACTCAGGGAACAAGTTGCACACTTCTGAGATGCATTTGGGAAACTTTGTCAGAAATGAGTTTTTTGCCTAAAGAGACATGCCTATTTGCGCAGTAGTACAGATTCTGAGTATGTAACTGGGCTTGATGAAATCAGCATTTATCTTGCTTCCCTGTGCGTAGGGAAGCTCAGTTTTAGTCACAGTAGCTCCCACAAGTGTCTCCTCAGTGTGTTCCCATTTCCTTAGAAACAGTGTATTTGCTGGGAGAAAAGTGCAATACTGTGCGCTTTCACCGTTCAGCAAATATATGTGTAGAAGCACAGCGTTAGCAGATATGACCGTTTCTCGACGTTTTCTAACTCAAGGAACAAGTTGCACACTTCTGAGATGCATTTGGGCAACTTTGTCAGAAATGAGTTTTTTGCCTAAAGAGACATGCCTATTTGCGCAGTAGTACAGATTCTGAGTATGTAACTGGGCTTGATGAAATCAGCATTTCTCTTGCTTCCCTGTGCGTAGGGAAGCTCAGTTTCAGTCACAGTAGCTCCCACAAGTGTCTCCTCAGTGTGTTCCCATTTCCTTAGAAACAGTGTATTTGCTGGGAGAAAAGTGCATTACTGTGCGCTTTCACCGTTCAGCAAATACATGTGTAGAAGCACATCGCTAGCAGAAACGAACGTTTCTCGACGTTCTCTAACTCAGGGAACAAGTTGCACACTTCTGAGATGCATATGGGCAACATTGTCTGAAATGAGTTTTTTGCCTACAAAGACATGCCTATTTGCGCAGTAGTACAGATTCTGAGTATGTAACTGGGCTTGATGAAATCAGCATTTCTCTTGCTTCCCTGTGCGTAGGGAAGCTCAGTTTTAGTCACAGTAGCTCCCACAAGTGTCTCCTCAGTGTGTTCCCATTTCCTTAGAAACAGTGTATTTGCTGGGAGAAAAGTGCATTACTGTGCGCTTTCACCGTTCAGCAAGTCCATATGTAGAAGCACAGCGCTAGCAGAAACGACCGTTTCTCGACGTTTTCTAACTCAGGGAACAAGTGGCACACTTCTGAGATGCATTTGGGCAACTTTGTCAGAAATGAGTTTTTTGCCTAAAGAGACATGCCTATTTGCGCAGTAGTACAGATTCTGAGTATGTAACTGGGCTTGATGAAATCAGCATTTTCTTGCTTCCCTGTGCGTAAGGAAGCTCAGTTTTAGTCACAGTAGCTCGCACAAGTGTCTCCTTAGTGTGTTCCCATTTCCTTAGAAACAGTGTATTTGCTGGGATAAAAGTGTGTTACTGTGGGCTTTCACCGTTCAGCAAATACATGTGTAGAAGCACAGCGCTAGCAGAATCGACCATTTCTCGACGTTTTCTAAATCAGGGAACAATTTGCACACTTCTGAGATGCATTTGGGCAACTTTGTCAGAAATGAGTTTTTTGCCTAAAGAGACATGCCTATTTGCGCAGTAGTACAGATTATGAGTATGTAACTGGGCTTGATGAAATCAGCATTTCTCTTGCTTCCCGGTGGGTAGGGAAGCTCAGTTTTAGTCACTGTAGATCCCACAAGTGTCTCATCAGTGTGTTCCCATTTCCTTAGAAACAGTGTGTTTGCTGGGAGAAAAGTGCACTACTGTGCGCTTTCACCGTTCAGCAAATACATGTGTAGAAGCACAGCGCTAGCAGAAATGAACGTTTCTCGACGTTTTCTAACTCAGGGAACAAGTGGCACACTTCTGAGATGCATTTGGGCAACTTTGTCAGAAATGAGTTTTTTGCCTAGGGAGACATGCCTATTTGCGCAGTAGTACAGATTCTTAGTATGTAACTGGGCTTGATGAAATCAGCATTTCTCTTGCTTCCCTGTGCGTAGGGAAGCTCAGTTTTAGTCACAGTAGCTCCCACAAGTGTCTCCTCAGTGTGTTCCCATTTCCTTAGAAACAGTGTATTTGCTGGGAGAAAAGTGCATTACTGTGTGCTTTCACCGTTCAGCAAATACATGTGTAGAAGCACAGCGCTAGCAGAAACGAACGTTTCTCGACGTTTTCTAACTCAGGGAACAAGTTGCACACTTCTGAGATGCATTTGGGTAACTTTCTCAAAAATGAGTTTTTTGCCTACAGAGACATGCCTATTTGCGCAGTAGTACAGATTCTGAGTATGTAACTGGGCTTGATGAAATCAGCATTTCTCTTGCTTCCCTGTGCGTAGAGAAGTTCAGTTTTAGTCACAGTAGCTCCCACAAGTGTCTCCTCAGTGTGTTCCCATTTCTTTAGAAACAGTGTTTTTGCTGGGAGAAAAGTGCATTACTCTGCGCTTTCACCGTTCAGCAAATACATGTGTAGAAGCACAGCGCTAGCAGAAACGAACGTTTCTCGACGTTTTCTAACTCAGGGAACAAGTTGCACACTTCTGAGATGCATTTGGGCAACTTTGTCAGAAATGAGTTTTTTGCCTACAGAGACATGCCTATTTGCGCAGTAGTACAGATTCTGAGTATGTAATTGGGCTTGATGAAATCAGCATTTCTCTTGCTTCCCTGTGCGTAGGGAAGCTCAGTTTTAGTCACAGTAGCTCCCACAAGTGTCTCCTCAGTGTGTTCCCATTTCCTTAGAAACAGTGTATTTGCTGGGAGAAAAGTGCATTACTGTGCGCTTTCACCGTTCAGCAAATACATGTGTAGAAGCACAGCGCTAGCTGAAACGACCTTTTCTCGACGTTTTCTAACTCAGGGAACAAGTTGCACACTTCTGAGATGCATTTGGGCAACTTTGTCAGAAATGAGTTTTTTGCCTACAGAGACATGCCTATTTGCGCAGTAGTACAGATTCTGAGTATGTAACTGGGCTTGATGAAATCAGCATTTCTCTTGCTTCCCTGTGCGTAGGGAAGCTCAGTTTTAGTCACAGTAGCTCCCACAAGTGTCTCCTCAGTGTGTTCCCATTTCCTTGGAAACAGTGTATTTGCTGGGAGAAAAGTGCATTACTGTGCGCTTTCACCGTTCAGCAAATACATATGTAGAAGCACAGCACTAGCAGAAACGACCGTTTCTCGACGTTTTCTAACTCAGGGAACAAGTTGCACACTTCTGAGATGCATTTGGGCAACTTTGTCAGAAATGAGTTTTTTGCCTAAAGAGACATGCCTATTTGCGCAGTAGTACAGATTCTGAGTAGGTAACTGGGCTTGATGAAATCAGCATTTCTCTTGCTTCCCTGTGCGTAGGGAAGCTCAGTTTTAGTCACAGTAGCTCCCACAAGTGTCTCTTCAGTGTGTTCTCATTTCCTTAGAAACAGTGTATTTGCTGGGAGAAAAGTGCATTACTGTGCGCTTTCACCCTTCAGCAAGTACATGTGTAGAAGCACAGCGCTAGCAGAAATTACCGTTTCTTGACGTTTTCTAACTCAGGGAACAAGTTGCACACTTCTGAGATGCATTTGGGCAACTTTGTCTGAAATGAGTTTTTTGCCTACAGAGACATGCCTATTTGCGCAGTAGTACAGTTTCTGAGTACGTAACTGGGCTTGACGAAATCAGCATTTCTCTTGCTTCCCTGTGCGTAGGGAAGCTCAGTATTAGTCACCATAGCTCCCACAAGTGTCTCCTCAGTGTGTTCCCATTTCCTTAGAAACAGTGTATTTGCTGGGAGAAAAGTGCATTACTGTGTGCTTTCACCGTTCAGCAAATACATGTGTAGATGCACAGCGCTAGCAGAAACGGACGTTTCTCGACGTTTTCTAACTCAGAGAACAAGTTGCACACTTCTGAGATGCATTTGGGCAACTTTGTCAGAAATGAGTTTTTTGCCTAAAGAGACATGCCTATTTGCGCAGTAGTACAGATTCTGAGTATGTAACTGGGCTTGATGAAATCAGCACTTCTCTCGCTTCCCTGTGCGTAGGGAAGCTCAGTTTTAGTCACAGTAGCTCCCACAAGTGTCTCCTCAGTGTGTTCCCATTTCCTTAGAAACAGTGTATTTGCTGGGAGAAAAGTGCATTACTGTGCGCTTTCACCGTTCAGCAAATACATGTGTAGAAGCACAGCGCTAGCAGAAACGAACGTTTCTCGACGTTTTCTAACTCAGGGAACAAGTTGCACACTTCTGAGATGCATTTGGGTAACTTTCTCAAAAATGATTTTTTTGTCTACAGAGACATGCCTATTTGCGCAGTAGTACAGATTCTGAGTATGTAACTGGGCTTGATGAAATCAGCATTTCTCTTGCTTCCCTGTGCGTAGGGAAGCTCAGTTTTAGTCACAGTAGCTCCCACAAGTGTCTCCTCAGTGTGTTCCCAGTTCCTTAGAAACAGTGTATTTGCTGGGAGAAAAGTGCATTACTGTGCACTTTCACCATTCAGCAAATACATGTGTAGAAGCACAGCGCTAGCAGAAACGACCGATTCTCGACGTTTTCTAACTCAGGGAACAAGTTGCACACTTCTGAGATGCATTTGGGTAACTTTCTCAAAAATATTTTTTTGTCTACAGAGACATGCCTATTTGCGCAGTAGTACAGATTCTGAGTATGTAACTGGGCTTGATGAAATCAGCATTTCTCTTGCTTCCCTTTGCGTAGGGAAGCTCAGTTTTAGTCACAGTAGCTCCCACAAGTGTCTCCTCAGTGTGTTCCCAGTTCCTTAGAAACAATGTATTTGCTGGGAGAAAAGTGCATTACTGTGTGCTTTCACCGTTCAGCAAATACATGTGTAGAAGCACAGCGCTAGCTGAAACGACCGTTTCTCGACGTTTTCTAACTCAGGGAACAAGTGGCACACTTCTGAGATGCATTTGGGCAACTTTGTCAGAAATGAGTTTTTTGCCTACAGAGACATGCCTATTTGCGCAGTAGTACAGATTCTGAGTATGTAACTTGGCTTGATGAAATCAGCATTTCTCTTGCTTCCCTGTGCGTAGGGAAGCTCAGTTTTAGTCACAGTAGCTCCCACAAGTGTCTCCTTAGTGTGTTCCCATTTCCTTAGAAACAGTGTATTTGTTGGGAGAAAAGTGCATTACTGTGCGCTTTCACCGTTCAGCAAATACATGTGTAGAAGCACAGCGCTAGCTGAAACGACCGTTTCTCGACGTTTTCTAACTCAGGGAACAAGTGGCACACTTCTGAGATGCATTTGGGCAACTTTGTCAGAAATGAGTTTTTTGCCTACAGAGACTTGCCTATTTGCGCAGTAGTACAGATTCTGAGTATGTAACTGGGTTTGATGAAATCAGCATTCTCTTGCTTCCCTGTGCGTAGGGAAGCTCAGTTTTAGTCACAGTAGCTCCCACAAGTGTCTCCTCAGTGTGTTCCCATTTCCTTAGAAACAGTGTATTTGCTGGGAGAAACGTGCATTACTGTGCGCTTTCACCGTTCAGCAAATACATGTGTAGAAGCACAGCGCTAGCAGAAACGACTGTTTCTCGACGTTTTCTAACTCAGGGAACAAGTTGCACACTTCTGAGATGCATTTGGGCAACTTTGTCAGAAATGAGTTTTTTGCCTAAAGAGACATGCCTATTTGCGCAGTAGTACAGATTCTGAGTATGTAACTGGGCTTGATGAAATCAGCATTTCTCTTGCTTCCCTGTGCGTAGGGAAGCTCAGTTTTAGTCATAGTAGCTCCCACAAGTGTCTCCTCAGTGTGTTTCTGTTCCTTAGAAACAGTGTATTTGCTGGGAGAAAAGTGCATTACTGTGCACTTTCACCGTTCAGCAAATACATGTGTAGAAGCACAGCGCTAGCAGAAACGAACGTTTCTCGACGTTTTCTAACTCAGGGAACAAGTTGCACACTTCTGAGATGCATTTGGGCAACTTTGTCAGAAATGAGTTTTTTGCCTACAGAGACATGCCTATTTGCGCAGTAGTACAGATTCTGAGTATGTAACTGGGCTTGATGACATCAGCATTTCTCTTGCTTCACTGTGCGTAGGGAAGCTCACTTTTAGTCACAGTAGCTCCCACAAGTGTCTCCTCAGGGTGTTCCCATTTCCTTAGAAACAGTGTATTTGCTGGGAGAAAAGTGCACTACTGTGCGCTTTCACCGTTCAGCAAATACATGTGTAGAAGCACAGCGCTAGCAGAAACGACCGTTTCTCGACGTTTTCTAACTCAGGGAACAATTTGCACACTTCTGAGATGCATTTGGGCAACTTTGTCAGAAATGAGTTTTTTGCCTACAGAGACATGCCTATTTGCGCAGTAGTACAGATTCTGAGTATGTAACTGGGCTTGATGACATCAGCATTTCTCTTGCTTCCCTGTGCGTAGGGAAGCTCACTTTTAGTCACAGTAGCTCCCACAAGTGTCTCCTCAGTGTGTTCCCATTTCCTTAGAAACAGTGTATTTGCTGGGAGAAAAGTGCATTACTGTGTGCTTTCACCGTTCAGCAAATACATGTGTAGAAGCACAGCGCTAGCAGAAACGACCGTTTCTCGATGTATTCTAACTCAGGGGACAAGTTGCACACTTCTGAGATGCATTTGGGCAACTTTGTCAGAAATGAGTTTTTTGCCTACAGAGACATGCCTATTTGCGCAGTAGTACAGATTCTGAGTATGTAACTGGGCTTGATGAAATCAGCATTTCTCTTGCTTCCCTGTGCGTAGAGAAGCTCAGTTTTAGTCACAGTAGCTCCCACAAGTGTCTCCTCAGTGTGTTCCCATTTCCTTAGAAACAGTGTATTTGCTGGGAGAAAAGTGCATTACTGTGCTCTTTCACCGTTCAGCAAATACATGTGTAGAAGCACAGCGGTAGCAGAAACGACCTTTCTCGACGTTTTCTAACTCAGGGAACAAGTTGCACACTTCTGAGATGCATTTGGGCAACTTTGTCAGAAATGAGTTTTTTGCCTACAGAGACATGCCTATTTGCGCAGTAGTACAGATTCTGAGTATGTAACTCGGTTTGATGAAATCAGCATTTCTCTTGCTTCCCTGTGCGTAGGGAAGCTCAGTTTTAGTCACAGTAGCTCCCACAAGTGTCTCCTCACTGTGTTCCCATATATTTAGAAACAGTGTATTTGCTGGGAGAAAAGTGCATTACTGTGCGCTTTCACCGTTCAGCAAATACATGTGTAGAAGCACAGAGGTAGCAGAAACGACCGTTTCTCGGCGTTTTCTAACTCAGGGAACAAGTTGCACACTTCTGAGATGCATTTGGGCAACTTTGTCAGAAATGAGTTTTTTGCCTACAGAGACATGCCTATTTGCGCAGTAGTACAGATTCTGAGTATGTAACTGGGCTTGATGAAATCAGCATTTCTCTTGCTTCCCTGTGCGTAGGGAAGCTCAGTTTTAGTCACAGTAGCTCCCACAAGTGTCTCCTCAGTGTGTTCCCTGTTCCTTAGAAACAGTGTATTTGCTGGGAGAAAAGTGCATTACTGTGCGCTTTCACCGTTCAGCAAATACATGTGTAGAAGCACAGCGCTAGCAGAAACGAACGTTTCTCGACGTTTTCTAACACAGGGAACAAGTTGCACACTTCTGAGATGCATTTGGGCAACTTTGTCAGAAATGAGTTTTTTGCCTAAAGAGACATGCCTATTTGCGCAGTAGTACAGATTCTGAGTATGTAACTGGGCTTGATGAAATCAGCATTTCTCTTGCTTCCCTGTGCGTAGGGAAGCTCAGTTTTAGTCACAGTAGCTCCCACAAGTGTCTCCTCAGTGTGTTCCCATTTCCTCAGAAACAGTGTATTTGCTGGGAGAAAAGTGCATTACTGTGCGCTTTCACCGTTCAGCAAATACATGTGTAGAAGCACAGCGCTAGCTGAAACGACCGTTTCTCGACGTTTTCTAACTCAGGGAACAAGTGGCACACTTCTGAGATGCATTTGGGCAACTTTGTCAGAAATGAGTTTTTTGCCTACAGAGACATGCTTATTTGCGCAGTAGTACAGATTCTGAGTATGTAACTGGGCTTGATGAAATCAGCATTTCTCTTGCTTCCCTGTGCGTAGGGAAGCACACTTTTAGTCACAGTAGCTCCCACAAGTGTCTCCTCAGTGTGTTCCCATTTCCTTAGAAACAGTGTATTTGCTGGGAGAAAAGTGCATTACTGTGCGCTTTCACCGTTCAGCAAATACATGTGTAGAAGCACAGCGCTAGCTGAACCGACCGCTTCTCGACGTTTTCTAACTCAGGGAACAAGTGGCACACTTCTGAGATGCATTTGGGCAACTTTGTCAGAAATGAGTTTTTTGCCTACAGAGACATGCCTATTTGCACAGTAGTACAGATTCTGTGTATGTAACTGGGCTTGATGAAATCAGCATTTCTCATGCTTCCCTGTGCGTAGGGAAGCTCAGTTTAATCACAGTAGCTCCCACAAGTGTCTCCTCAGTGTGTTCCCATTTCCTTAGAAACAGTGTATTTGCTGGGAGAAAAGTGCATTACTGTGCGCTTTCACCGTTCAGCAAATACATGTGTAGAAGCACAGCGCTAGCATAAACAAACGTTTCTCGATGTTTTCTAACTCAGGGAACAAGTTGCACACTTCTGAGATGCATTTGGGCAACTTTGTCAGAAATGAGTTTTTTGCCTACAGAGACATGCCTATTTGCGCAGTAGTACAGATTCTGTGTATGTAACTGGGCTTGATGAAATCAGCATTTCTCATGCTTCCCTGTGCGTAGGGAAGCTCAGTTTAATCACAGTAGCTCCCACAAGTGTCTCCTCAGTGTGTTCCCATTTCCTTAGAAACAGTGTATTTGCTGGGAGAAATGTGCATTACTGTGCGCTTTCACCGTTCAGCAAATACATGTCTAGAAGCACAGCGCTAGCATAAACGAACGTTTCTCGATGTTTTCTAACTCAGGGAACAAGTTGCACACTTCTGAGATGCATTTGGGCAACTTTGTCAGAAATGAGTTTTTTGCCTACAGAGACATGCCTATTTGCGCAGTAGTACAGATTCTGAGTATGTAACTGGGCTTGATGAAATCAGCATTCTCTTGCTTCCCTGTACGTAGGGAAGCTCAGTTTTAGTCACAGTAGCTTCCACAAGTGTCTCCTCAGTGTGTTCCCATTTCCTTAGAAACAGTGTATTTACTGGGAGAAAAGTGCATTACTGTGCGCTTTCACCGTTCAGCAAATACATGTGTAGAAGCACAGCGCTAGCAGAAACGAACGTTTCTCGACGTTTTCTAACTCAGGGAACAAGTTGCACACTTCTGAGATGCATTTGGGAAACTTTGTCAGAAATGAGTTTTTTGCCTACAGAGACATGCCTATTTGCGCAGTAGTACAGATTCTGAGTATGTAACTGGGCTTGATGAAATCAGCATTTCTCTTGCTTCCCTGTGCGTAGGGAAGCTCAGTTTTAGTCACAGTAGCTCCCACAAGTGTCTCCTCAGTGTGTTCCCATTTCCTTAGAAACAGTGTATTTGCTGGGAGAAAAGTGCATTACTGTGCGCTTTCACCGTTCAGCAAATACATGTGTAGAAGCACAGCGCTAGCTGAAACGACCGTTTCTCGACGTTTTCTAACTCAGGGAACAAGTTGCACACTTCTGAGATGCATTTGGGCAACTTTGTCAGAAATGAGTTTTTTGCCTACAGAGACATGCCTATTTGCGCAGTAGGACAGATTCTGAGTATGTAACTGGGCTTGATGAAATCAGCATTTCTCTTGCTTCCCTGTGCGTAGGAAGCTCAGTTTTAGTCACAGTAGCTCCCACAAGTGTCTCCTCAGTGTGTTCCCATTTCCTTAGAAACAGTGTATTTGCTGGGAGAAAAGTGCATCACTGTGCGCTTTCACCATTCAGCAAATACATGTGTAGAAGCACAGCGCTAGCAGAAACGACCGTTTCTCGACGTTTTCTAACTCAGGGAACAAGTTGCACACTTCTGAGATGCATTTGGGCAACGTTGTCAGAAATGAGTTTTTTGCCTAAAGAGACATGCCTATTTGCCCAGTAGTACAGATTCTGAGTATGTAACTGGGCTTGATGAAATCAGCATTTCTCTTGCTTCCCTGTGCGTAGGGAAGCTCAGTTTTAGTCACAGTAGCTCCCACAAGTGTCTCCTCAGTGTGTTCCCATTTCCTTAGAAACAGTGTATTTGCTGGGAGAAAAGTGCATTACTGTGAGCTTTCACCGTTCAGCAAATACATGTGTAGAAGCACAGAGCTAGCAGAAATGACCGTTTCTCGACATTTTCTAACTCAGGGCACAAGTTGCACAGTTCTGAGATGCATTTGGGCAACTTTGTCAGAAATGAGTTTTTTGCCTGAAGAGACATGCCTATTTGAGCAGTAGTACAGATTCTGAGTATGTAACTGGGCTTGATGAAATCAGCATTTCTCTTGCTTCCCTGTGCGTAGGGAAGCTCAGTTTTAGTCACAGTAGCTCCCACAAGTGTCTCCTCAGAGTGTTCCCATTTCCTTAGAAACAGTGTATTTGCTGGGAGAAAAGTGCATTACTGTGCGCTTTCACCGTTCAGCAAATACATGTGTAGAAGCACAGCGCTAGCAGAAACGACCGTTTCTCGACGTTTTCTAACTCAGGGAACAAGTTGCACACTTCTGAGATGCATTTTGGTAACTTTCTCAAAAATGAGTTTTTTGCCTACAGAGACATGCCTATTTGCGTAGTAGTACAGATTCTGAGTATGTAACTGGGCTTGATGAAATCAGCATTTCTCTTGCTTCCCTGTGCGTAGGGAAGCTCAGTTTCAGTCACAGTAGCTCCCACAAGTGTCTCCTCAGTGTGTTCCCATTTCCTTAGAAACAGTGTATTTGCTGGGAGAAAAGTGCATTACTGTGTGCTTTCACCGTTCAGCAAATACATGTGTAGAAGCACAGCACTAGCTGAAACGACCGTTTCTCGACGTTTTCTAACTCAGGGAACAAGTGGCACACTTCTGAGATGCATTTGGGCAACTTTGTCAGAAATGAGTTTTTTGCCTACAGAGACATGCCTATTTGCGCAGTAGTACAGATTCTGAGTATGTAACTGGGCTTGATGAAATCAGCATTTCTCTTGCTTCCCTGTGCGTAGGGAAGCTCAGTTTTAGTCACAGTAGCTCCCACAAGTGTCTCCTTAGTGTGTTCCCATTTCCTTAGAAACATTGTATTTGTTGGGAGAAAAGTGCATTACTGTGCGCTTTCACCGTTCAGCAAATACATGTGTAGAAGCACAGCGCTAGCTGAAACGACCGTTTCTCGACGTTTTCTAACTCAGGGAACAAGTGGCACACTTCTGAGATGCATTTGGGCAACTTTGTCAGAAATGAGTTTTTTGCCTACAGAGACTTGCCTATTTGCGCAGTAGTACAGATTCTGAGTATGTAACTGGGCTTGATGAAATCAGCATTCTCTTGCTTCCCTGTGCGTAGGGAAGCTCAGTTTTAGTCACAGTAGCTCCTACAAGTGTCTCCTCAGTGTGTTCCCATTTCCTTAGAAACAGTGTATTTGCTGGGAGAAACGTGCATTACTGTGCGCTTTCACCGTTCAGCAAATACATGTGTAGAAGCACAGCGCTAGCAGAAACGACTGTTTCTCGACGTTTTCTAACTCAGGGAACAAGTTGCACACTTCTGAGATGCATTTGGGCAACTTTGTCAGAAATGAGTTTTTTGCCTAAAGAGACATGCCTATTTGCGCAGTAGTACAGATTCTGAGTATGTAACTGGGCTTGATGAAATCAGCATTTCTCTTGCTTCCCTGTGCGTAGGGAAGCTCAGTTTTAGTCATAGTAGCTCCCACAAGTGTCTCCTCAGTGTGTTTCTGTTCCTTAGAAACAGTGTATTTGCTGGGAGAAAAGTGCATTACTGTGCACTTTCACCGTTCAGCAAATACATGTGTAGAAGCACAGCGCTAGCAGAAACGAACGTTTCTCGACGTTTTCTAACTCAGGGAACAAGTTGCACACTTCTGAGATGCATTTGGGCAACTTTGTCAGAAATGAGTTTTTTGCCTACAGAGACATGCCTATTTGCGCAGTAGTACAGATTCTGAGTATGTAACTGGGCTTGATGACATCAGCATTTCTCTTGCTTCACTGTGCGTAGGGAAGCTCACTTTTAGTCACAGTAGCTCCCACAAGTGTCTCCTCAGGGTGTTCCCATTTCCTTAGAAACAGTGTATTTGCTGGGAGAAAAGTGCACTACTGTGCGCTTTCACCGTTCAGCAAATACATGTGTAGAAGCACAGCGCTAGCAGAAACGACCGTTTCTCGACGTTTTCTAACTCAGGGAACAATTTGCACACTTCTGAGATGCATTTGGGCAACTTTGTCAGAAATGAGTTTTTTGCCTACAGAGACATGCCTATTTGCGCAGTAGTACAGATTCTGAGTATGTAACTGGGCTTGATGACATCAGCATTTCTCTTGCTTCCCTGTGCGTAGGGAAGCTCACTTTTAGTCACAGTAGCTCCCACAAGTGTCTCCTCAGTGTGTTCCCATTTCCTTAGAAACAGTGTATTTGCTGGGAGAAAAGTGCATTACTGTGAGCTTTCACCGTTCAGCAAATACATGTGTAGAAGCACAGCGGTAGCAGAAACGACCTTTCTCGACGTTTTCTAACTCAGGGAACAAGTTGCACACTTCTGAGATGCATTTGGGCAACTTTGTCAGAAATGAGTTTTTTGCCTACAGAGACATGCCTATTTGCGCAGTAGTACAGATTCTGAGTATGTAACTCGGTTTGATGAAATCAGCATTTCTCTTGCTTCCCTGTGCGTAGGGAAGCTCAGTTTTAGTCACAGTAGCTCCCACAAGTGTCTCCTCATTGTGTTCCCATATATTTAGAAACAGTGTATTTGCTGGGAGAAAAGTGCATTACTGTGCGCTTTCACCGTTCAGCAAATACATGTGTAGAAGCACAGCGCTAGCAGAAACGACCGTTTCTCGACGTTTTCTAACTCAGGGAACAAGTTGCACACTTCTGAGATGCATTTGGGCAACTTTGTCAGAAATGAGTTTTTTGCCTACAGAGACATGCCTATTTGCGCAGTAGTACAGATTCTGAGTATGTAACTGGGCTTGATGAAATCAGCATTTCTCTTGCTTCCCTGTGCGTAGGGAAGCTCAGTTTTAGTCACAGTAGCTCCCACAAGTGTCTCCTCAGTGTGTTCCCTGTTCCTTAGAAACAGTGTATTTGCTGGGAGAAAAGTGCATTACTGTGCGCTTTCACCGTTCAGCAAATACATGTGTAGAAGCACAGCGCTAGCAGAAACGAACGTTTCTCGACGTTTTCTAACTCAGGGAACAAGTTGCACACTTCTGAGATGCATTTGGGCAACTTTGTCAGAAATGAGTTTTTTGCCTAAAGAGACATGCCTATTTGCGCAGTAGTACAGATTCTGAGTATGTAACTGGGCTTGATGAAATCAGCATTTCTCTTGCTTCCCTGTGCGTAGGGAAGCTCAGTTTTAGTCACAGTAGCTCCCACAAGTGTCTCCTCAGTGTGTTCCCATTTCCTTCGAAACAGTGTATTTGCTGGGAGAAAAGTGCATTACTGTGCGCTTTCACCGTTCAGCAAATACATGTGTAGAAGCACAGCGCTAGCAGAAACGACCGTTTCTCGACGTTTTCTAACTCAGGGAACAAGTGGCACACTTCTGAGATGCATTTGGGCAACTTTGTCAGAAATGAGTTTTTTGCCTACAGAGACATGCTTATTTGCGCAGTAGTACAGATTCTGAGTATGTAACTGGGCTTGATGAAATCAGCATTTCTCTTGCTTCCCTGTGCGTAGGGAAGCACACTTTTAGTCACAGTAGCTCCCACAAGTGTCTCCTCAGTGTGTTCCCATTTCCTTAGAAACAGTGTATTTGCTGGGAGAAAAGTGCATTACTGTGCGCTTTCACCGTTCAGCAAATACATGTGTAGAAGCACAGCGCTAGCTGAACCGACCGCTTCTCGACGTTTTCTAACTCAGGGAACAAGTGGCACACTTCTGAGATGCATTTGGGCAACTTTGTCAGAAATGAGTTTTTTGCCTACAGAGACATGCCTATTTGCGCAGTAGTACAGATTCTGTGTATGTAACTGGGCTTGATGAAATCAGCATTTCTCATGCTTCCCTGTGCGTAGGGAAGCTCAGTTTAATCACAGTAGCTCCCACAAGTGTCTCCTCAGTGTGTTCCCATTTCCTTAGAAACAGTGTATTTGCTGGGAGAAATGTGCATTACTGTGCGCTTTCACCGTTCAGCAAATACATGTCTAGAAGCACAGCGCTACCATAAACGAACGTTTCTCGATGTTTTCTAACTCAGGGAACAAGTTGCACACTTCTGAGATGCATTTGGGCAACTTTGTCAGAAATGAGTTTTTTGCCTACAGAGACATGCCTATTTGCGCAGTAGTACAGATTCTGAGTATGTAACTGGGCTTGATGAAATCAGCATTCTCTTGCTTCCCTGTACGTAGGGAAGCTCAGTTTTAGTCACAGTAGCTCCCACAAGTGTCTCCTCAGTGTGTTCCCATTTCCTTAGAAACAGTGTATTTACTGGGAGAAAAGTGCATTACTGTGCGCTTTCACCGTTCAGCAAATACATGTGTAGAAGCACAGCGCTAGCAGAAACGAACGTTTCTCGACGTTTTCTAACTCAGGGAACAAGTTGCACACTTCTGAGATGCATTTGGGCAACTTTGTCAGAAATGAGTTTTTTGCCTACAGAGACATGCCTATTTGCGCAGTAGTACAGATTCTGAGTATGTAACTGGGCTTGATGAAATCAGCATTTCTCTTGCTTCCCTGTGCGTAGGGAAGCTCAGTTTTAGTCACAGTAGCTCCCACAAGTGTCTCCTCAGTGTGTTCCCATTTCCTTAGAAACAGTGTATTTGCTGGGAGAAAAGTGCATTACTGTGCGCTTTCACCGTTCAGCAAATACATGTGTAGAAGCACAGCGCTAGCTGAAACGACCGTTTCTCGACGTTTTCTAACTCAGGGAACAAGTTGCACACTTCTGAGATGCATTTGGGCAACTTTGTCAGAAATGAGTTTTTTGCCTACAGAGACATGCCTATTTGCGCAGTAGGACAGATTCTGAGTATGTAACTGGGCTTGATGAAATCAGCATTTCTCTTGCTTCCCTGTGCGTAGGAAGCTCAGTTTTAGTCACAGTAGCTCCCACAAGTGTCTCCTCAGTGTGTTCCCATTTCCTTAGAAACAGTGTATTTGCTGGGAGAAAAGTGCATCACTGTGCGCTTTCACCATTCAGCAAATACATGTGTAGAAGCACAGCGCTAGCAGAAACGACCGTTTCTCGACGTTTTCTAACTCAGGGAACAAGTTGCCCACTTCTGAGATGCATTTGTGCAACGTTGTCAGAAATGAGTTTTTTGCCTAAAGAGACATGCCTATTTGCCCAGTAGTACAGATTCTGTGTATGTAACTGGGCTTGATGAAATCAGCATTTCTCTTGCTTCCCTGTGCGTAGGGAAGCTCAGTTTTAGTCACAGTAGCTCCCACAAGTGTCTCCTCAGTGTGTTCCCATTTCCTTAGAAACAGTGTATTTGCTGGGAGAAAAGTGCATTACTGTGTGCTTTCACCGTTCAGCAAATACATGTGTAGAAGCACAGAGCTAGCAGAAATGACCGTTTCTCGACATTTTCTAACTCAGGGCACAAGTTGCACAGTTCTGAGATGCATTTGGGCAACTTTGTCAGAAATGAGTTTTTTGCCTGAAGAGACATGCCTATTTGAGCAGTAGTACAGATTCTGAGTATGTAACTGGGCTTGATGAAATCAGCATTTCTCTTGCTTCCCTGTGCGTAGGGAAGCTCAGTTTTAGTCACAGTAGCTCCCACAAGTGTCTCCTCAGAGTGTTCCCATTTCCTTAGAAACAGTGTATTTGCTGGGAGAAAAGTGCATTACTGTGCGCTTTCACCGTTCAGCAAATACATGTGTAGAAGCACAGCGCTAGCAGAAACGACCGTTTCTTGACGTTTTCTAACTCAGGGAACAAGTTGCACACTTCTGAGATGCATTTTGGTAACTTTCTCAAAAATGAGTTTTTTGCCTACAGAGACATGCCTATTTGCGTAGTAGTACAGATTCTGAGTATGTAACTGGGCTTGATGAAATCAGCATTTCTCTTGCTTCCCTGTGCGTAGGGAAGCTCAGTTTCAGTCACAGTAGCTCCCACAAGTGTCTCCTCATTGTGTTCCCAGTTCCTTAGAAACAGTGTATTTGCTGGGAGAAAAGTGCATTACTGTGCGCTTTCACCATTCAGCAAATACATGTGTAGAAGCACAGCGCTAGCAGAAAAGAACGTTTCTCGACGTTTTCTAACTCAGGGAACAGGTTGCACACTTCTGAGATGCATTTGGGCAACTTTGTCAGAAATGAGTTTTTTGCCTACAGAGACATGCCTATTTGCGCAGTAGTACAGATTCTGAGTATGTAACTGGGCTTGATGAAATCAGCATTTCTCTTGCTTCCCTGTGCGTAGGGAAGCTCAGTTTTAGTCACAGTAGCTCCCACAAGTGTCTCCTCAGTGTGTTCCCATTTCCTTAGAAACAATGTATTTGCTGGGAGAAAAGTGCATTACTGTGCGCTTTCACCGTTCAGCAAATACATGTGTAGAAGCACAGCGCTAGCAGAAACGACCGTTTCTCGATGTTTTCTAACTCAGGGAAGAAGATGCACACTTCTGAGATGCATTTGGGCAACTTTGTCAGAAATGAGTTTTTTGCCTAAAGAGACATGCCTATTTGCGCAGTAGTACAGATTCTGAGTATGTAATTGGGTGGATGAAATCAGCATTTCTCTTGCTTCCCTGTGCGTAGGGAAGCTCAGTTTTAGTCACAGTAGCTCCCACAAGTGTCTCCTCAGTGTGTTCCCATTTCCTTAGAAACAGTGTATTTGCTGTTAGAAAAGTGCATTACTGTGTGCTTTCACCGTTCAGCAAATACATGTGTAGAAGCACAGCGATAGCAGAAACGACCGTTTCTCGACGTTTTCTAACTCAGGGAAAAAGTTGCACACTTCTGAGATGCATTTGGGCAACTTTGTCAGAAATGAGTTTTTTTGCCTACAGAGAAATGCCTATTTGCGCAGTAGTACAGATTCTGAGTAGGTAACTGGGCTTGATGAAATCAACATTTCTCTAGCTTCCGTGTGCGTAGGGAAGCTCAGTTTTAGTCACAGTAGCTCCCACAAGTGTCTCCTCAGTGTGTTCCCAGTTCCTTAGAAACAGTGTATTTGCTGGGAGAAAAGTGCATTACTGTGCGCTTTCACCGTTCAGCAAATACATGTGTAGAAGCACAGCGCTAGCAGAAACGACCGTTTCTCGACGTTTTCTAACTCAGGGAACAAGTTGCACACTTCTGAGATGCATTTGGGCAACTTTGTCAGAAATGAGTTTTTTGCCTACAGAGACATGCCTATTTGCGCAGTAGTACAGATTCTGAGTATGTAACTGGGCTTGATGAAATCAGCATATCTCCTGCTTCCCTGTGCGTAGGGAAGCTCAGTTTTAGTCACAGTAGCTCCCACAAGTGTCTCCTCAGTGTGTTCCCATTTCCTTAGAAACAGTGTATTTGCTGGGAGAAAAGTGCATTACTGTGCGCTTTCACCGTTCAGCAAATACATGTGTAGAAGCACAGCGCTAGCAGAAACGAACGTTTCTCGACGTTTTCTAACTCAGGGAACAAGTTGCACACTTCTGAGATGCATTTGGGCAACTTTGTCAGAAATGAGTTTTTTGCCTACAGAGACATGCCTATTTGCGCAGTAGTACAGATTCTGAGTATGTAACTGGGCTTGATGAAATCAGCATTTCTCTTGCTTCCCTGTTCGTAGGGAAGCTCAGTTTTAGTCACAGTAGCTCCCACAAGTGTCTCCTCAGTGTGTTCCCATTTCCTTAGAAACAGTGTATTTGCTGGGAGAAAAGTGCATTACTGTGCGCTTTCACCGTTCAGCAAATACATGTGTAGAAGTACAGCGCTAGCTGAAACGACCGTTTCTCGACGTTTTCTAACTCAGGGAACAAGTTGCACACTCTGAGATGCATTTGGGCAACTTTGTCACAAATGAGTTTTTTGCCTACAGAGACATGCCTATTTGCGCAGTAGTACAGATTCTGAGTACGTAACTGGGCTTGATGAAATCAGCATTTCTCTTGCTTCCCTGTGCATAGGGAAGCTCAGTTTTAGTCACAGTAGCTCCCACAAGTATCTCATCAGTGTGTTCCCATTTCCATAGAAACAGTGTATTTGCTGGGAGAAAAGTGCATTACTGTGCGCTTTCACCGTTCAGCAAATACATGTGTAGAAGCACAGCGCTAGCTGAAACGACCGCTTCTCGACGTTTTCTAACTCAGGGAACAAGTGGCACACTTCTGAGATGCATTTGGGCATCTTTGTCAAAAATGAGTTTTTTGCCTACAGAGAAATGCCTATTTGCGCAGTAGTACAGATTCTGAGTATGTAACTGGTCTTGATGAAATCAGCATTTCTCTAGCTTCCGTGTGCGTAGGGAAGCTCAGTTTTAGTCACAGTAGCTCCCACAAGTGTCTCCTCAGTATGTTCCCAGTTCCTTAGAAACAGTGTATTTGCTGGGAGAAAAGTGCATTACTGTGCGCTTTCACCGTTCAGCAAATACATGTGTAGAAGCACAGCGCTAGCAGAAACGACCGTTTCTCGACGTTTTCTAACTCAGGGAACAAGTTGCACACTTCTGAGATGCATTTGGGCAACGTTGTCAGAAATGAGTTTTTTGCCTACAGAGACATGCCTATTTGCGCAGTAGTACAGATTCTGAGTATGTAACTGGGCTTGATGAAATCAGCATTTCTCCTGCTTCCCTGTGCACAGGGAAGCTCAGTTTTAGTCACAGTAGCTCCCACAAGTGTCTCCTCAGTGTGTTCCCATTTCCTTAGAAACAGTGTATTTGCTGAGAGAAAAGTGCATTACTGTGCGCTTTCACCGTTCAGCAAATACATGTGTAGAAGCACAGCGCTAGCTGAAACGACCGCTTCTCGACGTTTTCTAACTCAGGGAACAAGTGGCACACTTCTGAGATGCATTTGGGCAACTTTGTCAGAAATGAGTTTTTTGCCTACAGAGACATGCCTATTTGCGCAGTAGTACAGATTCTGTGTATGTAACTGGGCTTGCTGAAATCAGCATTTCTCATGCTTCCCTGTGCGTAGGGAAGCTCAGTTTAATCACAGTAGCTCCCACAAGTGTCTCCTCAGTGTGTTCCCATTTCCTTAGAAACAGTGTATTTGCTGGGAGAAAAGTGCATTACTGTGCGCTTTCACCGTTCAGCAAATACATGTCTAGAAGCACAGCGCTAGCATAAACGAACGTTTCTCGATGTTTTCTAACTCAGGAAACAAGTTGCACACTTCTGAGATGCATTTGGGCAACTTTGTCAGAAATGAGTTTTTTGCCTACAGAGACATGCCTATTTGCGCAGTAGTACAGATTCTGAGTATGTAACTGGGCTTGATGAAATCAGCATTCTCTTGCTTCCCTGTACGTAGGGAAGCTCAGTTTTAGTCACAGTAGCTCCCACAAGTGTCTCCTCAGTGTGTTCCCATTTCCTTAGAAACAGTGTATTTGCTGGGAGAAAAGTGCATTACTGTGCGCTTTCACCGTTCAGCAAATACATGTGTAGAAGCACAGCGCTAGCTGAAACGACCGTTTCTCGACGTTTTCTAACTCAGGGAACAAGTTGCACACTTCTGAGATGCATTTGGGCAACTTTGTCAGAAATGAGTTTTTTGCCTAAAGAGACATGCCTATTTGCGCAGTTGTACAGATTCTGAGTAGGTAACTGGGCTTGATGAATCAGCATTCTCTTGCTTCCCTGTGCGTAGGGAAGCTCAGTTTTAGTCACAGTAGCTCCCACAAGTGTCTCCTCAGTGTGTTCCCATTTCCTTAGACACAGTGTATTTGCTGGGAGAAAAGTGCAATACTGTGCGCTTTCACCGTTCAGCAAATACATGTGTAGAAGCACAGCGCTAGCTGAAACGACCGTTTCTCGACGTTTTCTAACTCAGGGAACAAGTTGCACACTTCTGAGATGCATTTGGGCAACTTTGTCAGAAATGAGTTTTTTGCCTACAGAGACATGCCTATTTGCTCAGTAGTACAGATTCTGAGTATGTAACTGGGCTTGATGAAATCAGCATTTCTCCTGCTTCCCTGTGCGTAGGGAAGCTCAGTTTTAGTCACAGTAGCTCCCACAAGTGTCTCCTCAGTGTGTTCCCATTTCCTTAGAAACAGTGTATTTGCTGGGAGAAAAGTGCATTACTGTGCGCTTTCACCGTTCAGCAAATACATGTGTAGAAGCACAGCGCTAGCTGAAACGACCGCTTCTCGACGTTTTCTAACTCAGGGAACAAGTGGCAAACTTCTGAGATGCATTTGGGCAACTTTGTCAGAAATGAGTTTTTTGCCTACAGAGACATGCCTATTTGTGCAGTAGTACAGATTCTGTGTATGTAACTGGGCTTGATGAAATCAGCATTTCTCATGCTTCCCTGTGCGTAGGGAAGCTCAGTTTAATCACAGTAGCTTCCACAAGTGTCTCCTCAGTGTGTTCCCATTTCCTTAGAAACAGTGTATTTGCTGGGAGAAAAGTGCATTACTGTGCGCTTTCACCGTTCAGCAAATACATGTCTAGAAGCACAGCGCTAGCAGAAACGAACGTTTCTCGATGTTTTCTAACTCAGGGAACAAGTTAAACACTTCTGAGATGCATTTGGGCAACTTTGTCAGAAATGAGTTTTTTGCCTACAGAGACATGCCTATTTGCGCAGTACTACAGATTCTGAGTATGTAACTGGGCTTGATGAAATCAGAATTCTCTTGCTTCCCTGTACGTAGGGAAGCTCAGTTTTAGTCACAGTAGCTCCCACAAGTGTCTCCTCAGTGTGTTCCCATTTCCTTAGAAACAGTGTATTTGCTGGGAGAAAAGTGCATTTCTGTGCGCTTTCACCGTTCAGCAAATACATGTGTAGAAGCATAGCGCTAGCAGAAACGACCGTTTCTCGACGTTTTCTAACTCAGGGAACAAGTTGCACACTTCTGAGATGCATTTGGGCAACTTTGTCAGAAATGAGTTTTTTGCCTAAAGAGACATACCTATTTGCGCAGTAGTACAGATTCTGAGTAGGTAACTGGGCTTGATGAAATCAGCATTCTCTTGCTTCCCTGTGCGTAGGGAAGCTCAGTTTTAGTCACAGTAGCTCCCACAAGTGTCTCCTCAGTGTGTTCCCATTTCCTTAGACACAGTGTATTTGCTGGGAGAAAAGTGCATTACTGTGCGCTTTCACCGTTCAGCAAATACATGTGTAGAAGCACAGCGCTAGCAGAAACGAACGTTTCTCGACGTTTTCTAACTCAGGGAACAAGTTGCACACTTCTGAGATGCATTTGGGCAACTTTGTCAGAAATGAGTTTTTTGCCTAAAGAGACATGCCTATTTGCGCAGTAGTACAGATTCTGAGTATGTAACTGGGCTTGATGAAATCAGCATTTCTCTTGCTTCCCTGTGCGTAGGGAAGCTCAGTTTTAGTCACAGTATCTCCCACAAGTGTCTCCTCAGTGTGTTTCCAGTTCCTTAGAAACAGTGTATTTGCTGGGAGAAAAGTGCATTACTGTGTGCTTTCACCGTTCAGCAAATACATGTGTAGAAGCACAGCGCTAGCAGAAACGAAAGTTTCTCGACATTTTCTAACTCAGGAAACAAGTTGCACACTTCTGAGATGCATTTGGGCAACTTTGTCCGAAATGAGTTTTTTGCCTACAGAGACATGCCGATTTGCGCAGTAGTACAGATTCTGAGTATGTAACTGGGCTTGATGAAATCAGCATTTCTCCTGCTTCCCTGTGCGTAGGGAAGCTCAGTTTTAGTCACAGTAGCTCCCACAAGTGTCTCCTCAGTGTGTTCCCATTTCCTTAGACACAGTGTATTTGCTGGGAGAAAAGTGCATTACTGTGCGCTTTCACCGTTCAGCAAATACATGTGTAGAAGCACAGCGCTAGCTGAAACGACCGCTTCTCGACGTTTTCTAACTCAGGGAACAAGTGGCAAACTTCTGAGATGCATTTGGGCAACTTTGTCAGAAATGAGTTTTTTGCCTACAGAGACATGCCTATTTGCGCAGTAGTACAGATTCTGTGTATGTAACTGGGCTTGATGAAATCAGCATTTCTCATGCTTCCCTGTGCGTAGGGAAGCTCAGTTTAATCACAGTAGCTTCCACAAGTGTCTCCTCAGTGTGTTCCCATTTCCTTAGAAACAGTGTATTTGCTGGGAGAAAAGTGCATTACTGTGCGCTTTCACCGTTCAGCAAATACATGTCTAGAAGCACAGCGCTAGCAGAAACGAACGTTTCTCGATGTTTTCTAACTCAGGGAACAAGTTGCACACTTCTGAGATGCATTTGGGCAACATTGTCAGAAATGAGTTTTTTGCCTACAGAGACATGCCTATTTGCGCAGTACTACAGATTCTGAGTATGTAACTGGGCTTGATGAAATCAGAATTCTCTTGCTTCCCTGTACGTAGGGAAGCTCAGTTTTAGTCACAGTAGCTCCCACAAGTGTCTCCTCAGTGTGTTCCCATTTCCTTAGAAACAGTGTATTTGCTGGGAGAAAAGTGCATTACTGTGCGCTTTCACCGTTCAGCAAATACATGTGTAGAAGCATAGCGCTAGCAGAAACGACCGTTTCTCGACGTTTTCTAACTCAGGGAACAAGTTGCACACTTCTGAGATGCATTTGGGCAACTTTGTCAGAAATGAGTTTTTTGCCTAAAGAGACATACCTATTTGCGCAGTAGTACAGATTCTGAGTAGGTAACTGGGCTTGATGAAATCAGCATTCTCTTGCTTCCCTGTGCGTAGGGAAGCTCAGTTTTAGTCACAGTAGCTCCCACAAGTGTCTCCTCAGTGTGTTCCCATTTCCTTAGACACAGTGTATTTGCTGGGAGAAAAGTGCATTACTGTGCGCTTTCACCGTTCAGCAAATACATGTGTAGAAGCACAGCGCTAGCAGAAACGAACGTTTCTCGACGTTTTCTAACTCAGGGAACAAGTTGCACACTTCTGAGATGCATTTGGGCAACTTTGTCAGAAATGAGTTTTTTGCCTAAAGAGACATGCCTATTTGCGCAGTAGTACAGATTCTGAGTATGTAACTGGGCTTGATGAAATCAGCATTTCTCTTGCTTCCCTGTGCGTAGGGAAGCTCAGTTTTAGTCACAGTATCTCCCACAAGTGTCTCCTCAGTGTGTTTCCAGTTCCTTAGAAACAGTGTATTTGCTGGGAGAAAAGTGCATTAATGGGTGCTTTCACCGTTCAGCAAATACATGTGTAGAAGCACAGCGCTAGCAGAAACGAAAGTTTCTCGACATTTTCTAACTCAGGGAACAAGTTGCACACTTCTGAGATGCATTTGGGCAACTTTGTCAGAAATGAGTTTTTTGCCTAAAGAGACATGCCTATTTGCGCAGTAGTACAGATTCTGAGTATGTAACTGGGCTTGATGAAATCAGCATTTCTCTTGCTTCCCTGTGCGTAGGGAAGCTCAGTTTTAGTCACAGTATCTCCCACAAGTGTCTCCTCAGTGTGTTTCCAGTTCCTTAGAAACAGTGTATTTGCTGGGAGAAAAGTGCATTAATGGGTGCTTTCACCGTTCAGCAAATACATGTGTAGAAGCACAGCGCTAGCAGAAACGAAAGTTTCTCGACATTTTCTAACTCAGGGAACAAGTTGCACACTTCTGAGATGCATTTGGGCAACTTTGTCAGAAATGAGTTTTTTGCCTACAGAGACATGCCTATTTGCGCAGTAGTACAGATTCTGAGTATGTAACTGGGCTTGATGACATCAGCATTTCTCTTGCTTCCCTGTGTGTAGGGAAGCTCACTATTAGTCACATTAGCTCCCACAAGTGTCTCCTCAGTGTGTTCCCATTTCCTTAGAAACAGTGTATTTGCTGTGAGAAAAGTGCTTTACTGTGCGCTTTCACCGTTCAGCAAATACATGTATAGAAGCACAGCGCTAGCAGAAACGACCGTTTCTCGACGTTTTCTAACTCAGGGAACAAGTTGCACACTTCTGAGATGCATTTGGGCAACTTTGTCAGAAATGAGATTTTTGCCTACAGAGACATGCCTATTTGCACAGTAGGACGGATTCTGAGTATGTAACTGGGCTTGATGAAATCAGCATTTCTCTTGCTTCCCTCTGCGTAGGGAAGCTCAGTTTTAATCACAGTAGCTCCCACAAGTGTCTCCTCAGTGTGTTCCCATTTCCTTAGAAACAGTGTATTTGCTGGGAGAAAAGTGCATCACTGTGCGCTTTCACCATTCAGCAAATACATGTGTAGAAGCACAGCGCTAGCAGAAACGACCGTTTCTCGACGTTTTCTAACTCGGGGAACAAGTTGCATACTTCTGAGATGCATTTGGGCAACGTTGTCAGAAATGAGTTTTTTGCCTAAAGAGACATGCCTATTTGCGCAGTAGTACAGATTCTGAGTATGTAACTGGGCTTGATGAAATCAGCATTTCTCTTGCTTCCCTGTCGTAGGGAAGCTCAGTTTTAGTCACAGTAGCTCCCACAAGTGTCTCCTCAGTGTGTTCCCATTTCCTTAGAAACAGTGTATTTGCTGGGAGAAAAGTGCATTACTGTGCGCTTTCACCGTTCAGCAAATACATGTGTAGAAGCACAGCGCTAGCAGAAACGAACGTTTCTCGACGTTTTCGAACTCAGGGAACAAGGTGCACACTTCTGAGATGCATTTCGGTAACTTTCTCAAAAATGAGTTTTTTGCCTACAGAGACATGCCTATTTGCGCAGTAGTACAGATTCTGAGTATGTAACTTGGCTTGATGAAATCAGCATTTCTCTTGCTTCCCTGTGCGTAGGGAAGCTCAGTTTTAGTCACAGTAGCTCCCACAAGTGTCTCCTCAGTGTGTTCCCATTTCCTTAGAAACAGTGTATTTGCTGGGAGAAAAGTGCATTACTGTGCGCTTTCACCGTTCAGCAAATACATGTGTAGAAGCACAGCGCTAGCAGAAACGAACGTTTCTCGACATTTTCTAACTCAGGGCACAAGTTGCACACTTCTGAGATGCATTTGGGCAACTTTGTCAGAAATGAGTTTTTTGCCTGAAGAGACATGCCTATTTGCGCAGTAGTACAGATTCTGAGTATGTAACTGGGCTTGATGAAATCAGCATTTCTCTTGCTTCCCTGTGTGTAGGGAAGCTCAGTTTTAGTCACAGTAGCTCCCACAAGTATCTCCTCAGTGTGTTCCCATTTCCTTAGAAACAGTGTATTTGCTGGGAGAAAAGTGCATTATTGTGCGCTTTCACCGTTCAGCAAATACATGTGTAGAAGCACAGCGCTAGCAGAAACGAACGTTTCTCGACGTTTTCGAACTCAGGGAACAAGTTGCACACTTCTGAGATGCATTTCGGCAACTTTCTCAAAAATGAGTTTTTTGCCTACAGAGACATGCCTATTTGCGCAGTAGTACAGATTCCGAGTATGTAACTGGGCTTGATGAAATCAGCATTTCTCTTGCTTCCCTGTGCGTAGGGAAGCTCAGTTTTAGTCACAGTAGCTCCCACAAGTGTCTCCTCAGTGTGTTCCCATTTCCTTAGAAACAGTGTATTTGCTGGGAGAAAAGTGCATTACTGTGCGCTTTCACCGTTCAGCAAATACATGTGTAGAAGCACAGCGCTAGCAGAAATGACCGTTTCTCGACATTTTCTAACTCAGGGCACAAGTTGCACACTTCTGAGATGCATTTGGGCAACTTTGTCAGAAATGAGTTTTTTGCCTGAAGAGACATGCCTATTTGCGCAGTAGTACAGATTCTGAGTATGTAACTGGGCTGGATGAAATCAGCATTTCTGTTGCTTCCCTGTGCGTAGGGAAGCTCAGTTTTAGTCACAGTAGCTCCCACAAGTGTCTCCTCAGTGTGTTCCCATTTCCTTAGAAACAGTGTATTTGCTGGGAGAAAAGTGCATTACTGTGCGCTTTCACCGTTCAGCAAATACATGTGTAGAAGCACAGCGCTAGCAGAAACGACCGTTTCTCGACGTTTTCTAACTCAGGGAACAAGTTGCACACTTCTGAGATGCATTTGGGCAACTTTGTCAGAAATGAGTTTTTTGCCTACAGAGACATGCCTATTTGCGCAGTAGTACAGATTCTGAGTATGTAACTGGGCTTGATGAAATCAGCATTTCTCTTGCTTCCCTGTGCGTAGGGAAGCTCAGTTTTAGTCACAGTAGCTCCCACAAGTGTCTCCTCAGTGTGTTCCCATTTCCTTAGAAACAGTGTATTTGCTGGGAGAAAAGTGCATTACTGTGCGCTTTCACCGTTCAGCAAATACATGTGTAGAAGCACAGCGCTAGCAGAAACGACCGTTTCTCGACGTTTTCTAACTCAGGGAACAAGTTGCACACTTCTGAGATGAATTTGGGCAACTTTGTCAGAAATGAGTTTTTTGCCTAAAGAGACATGCCTATTTGCGCAGTAGTACAGATTCTGAGTAGGTAACTGGGCTTGATGAAATCAGCATTCTCTTGCTTCCCTGTGCGTAGGGAAGCTCAGTTTTAGTCACAGTAGCTCCCACAAGTGTCTCCTTAGTGTGTTCCCATTTCCTTAGAAACAGTGTATTTGCTGGGAGAAAAGTGCATTACTGTGCGCTTTCACCGTTCAGCAAATACATGTGTAGAAGCACAGCGCTAGCTGAAATGACCGCTTCTCGACGTTTTCTAACTCAGGGAACAAGTGGCACACTTCTGAGATGCATTTGGGCAACTTTGTCAGAAATGAGTTTTTTGCCTACAGAGACATGCCTATTTGCGCAGTAGTACAGATTCTGAGTATGTAACGGGCTTGATGAAATCAGCATTTCTCTTGCTTCCCTGTGCGTAGGGAAGCTCAGTTTTAGTCACAGTAGCTCCCACAAGTGTCTCCTCAGTGTGTTCCCGTTTCCTTAGAAACAGTGTATTTGCTGGGAGAAAAGTGCATTACTGTGCGCTTTCACCGTTCAGCAAATACATGTGTAGAAGCACAGCGCTAGCTGAAACGACCGCTTCTCGACGTTTTCTAACTCAGGGAACAAGTGGCACACTTCTGAGATGCATTTGGGCAACTTTGTCAGAAATGAGTTTTTTGCCTAAAGAGACATGCCTATTTGCGCAGTAGTACAGATTCTGAGTATGTAACTGGGCTTGATGAAATCAGCATTCTCTTGCTTCCCTGTGCGTAGGGAAGCTCAGTTTTAGTCACAGTAGCTCCCACAAGTGTCTCCTCAGTGTGTTCCGATTTCCTTAGACACAGTGTATTTGCTGGGAGAAAAGTGCATTACTGTGCGCTTTCACCGTTCAGCAAATACATGTGTAGAAGCACAGCGCTAGCAGAAACGAACGTTTCTCGACGTTTTCTAACTCAGGGAACAAGTTGCACACTTCTGAGATGCATTTGGGCAACTTTGTCAGAAATGAGTTTTCTGCCTAAAGAGACATGCCTATTTGCGCAGTAGTACAGATTCTGAGTATGTAACTGGGCTTGATGAAATCAGCATTTCTCTTGCTTCCCTGTGCGTAGGGAAGCTCAGTTTTAGTCACAGTAGCTCCCACAAGTGTCTCCTCAGTGTGTTTCCAGTTCCTTAGAAACAGTGTATTTGCTGGGAGAAAAGTGCATTACTGTGCGCTTTCACCGTTCAGCAAATACATGTGTAGAAGCACAGCGCTAGCAGAAACGAAAGTTTCTCGACATTTTCTAACTCAGGGAACAAGTTGCACACTTCTGAGATGCATTTGGGCAACTTTGTCAGAAATGAGTTTTTTGCCTACAGAGACATGCCTATTTGCGCAGTAGTACAGATTCTGAGTATGTAACTGGGCTTGATGACATCAGCATTTCTCTTGCTTCCCTATGTGTAGGGAAGCTCACTATTAGTCACATTAGCTCCCACAAGTTTCTCCTCAGTGTGTTCCCATTTCCTTAGAAACAGTGTATTTGCTGGGAGAAAAGTGCTTTACTGTGCGCTTTCACCGTTCAGCAAATACATGTATAGAAGCACAGCGCTAGCAGAAACGACCGTTTCTCGACGTTTTCTAACTCAGGGAACAAGTTGCACACTTCTGAGATGCATTTGGGCAACGTTGTCAGAAATGAGTTTTTTGCCTAAAGAGACATGCCTATTTGCGCAGTAGTAAAGATTCTGAGTATGTAACTGGGCTTGATGAAATCAGCATTTCTCTTGCTTCCCTGTGCGTAGGGAAGCTCAGTTTTAGTCACAGTAGCTCCCACAAGTGTCTCCTCAGTGTGTTCCCATTTCCTTAGAAACAGTGTATTTGCTGGGAGAAAAGTGCATTACTGTGCGCTTTCACCGTTCAGCAAATACATGTGTAGAAGCACAGCGCTAGCAGAAACGACCGTTCATCGACGTTTTCTAACTCAGGGAAGAAGTTGCACACTTCTGAGATGCATTTTGGTAACTTTCTCAAAAATGAGTTTTTTGCCTACAGAGACATGCCTATTTGCGTAGTAGTACAGATTCTGAGTATGTAACTGGGCTTGATGAAATCAGCATTTCTCTTGCTTCCCTGTGCATAGGGAAGCTCAGTTTTAGTCACAGTAGCTCCCACAAGTATCTCCTCAGTGTGTTCCCATTTCCTTAGAAACAGTGTATTTGCTGGGAGAAAAGTTCATTACTGTGCGCTTTCACCGTTCAGCAAATACATGTGTAGAAGCACAGCGCTAGCAGAAACGAACGTTTCTCGACGTTTTCGAACTCAGGGAACAAGTTGCACACTTCTGAGATGCATTTCGGTAACTTTCTCAAAAATGAGTTTTTTGCCTACAGAGACATGCCTATTTGCGCAGTAGTACAGATTCTGAGTATGTAACTGGGCTTGATGAAATCAGCATTTCTCTTGTTTCCCTGTGCGTAGGGAAGCTCAGTTTTAGTCACAGTAGCTCCCACAAGTGTCTCCTCAGTGTGTTCCCATTTCCTTAGAAACAGTGTATTTGCTGGGAGAAAAGTGCTTTACTGTGCGCTTTCACCGTTCAGCAAATACATGTCTAGAAGCACAGCGCTAGCATAAACGAACGTTTCTCGATGTTTTCTAACTCAGGGAACAAGTTGCACACTTCTGAGATGCATTTGGGCAACTTTGTCAGAAATGAGTTTTTTGCCTACAGAGACATGCCTATTTGCGCAGTAGTACAGATTCTGAGTATGTAACTGGGCTTGATGAAATCAGCATTCTCTTGCTTCCCTATACGTAGGGAAGCTCAGTTTTAGTCACAGTAGCTCCCACAAGTGTCTCCTCAGTGTGTTCCCATTTCCTTAGAAACAGTGTATTTGCTGAGAGAAAAGTGCATTACTGTGCGCTTTCACCGTTCAGCAAATACATGTGTAGAAGCACAGCGCTAGCAGAAACGACCGTTTCTCGACGTTTTCTAACTCAGGGAACAAGTTGCACACTTCTGAGATGCATTTGGGCAACTTTGTCAGAAATGAGTTTTTTGCCTAAAGAGACATGCCTATTTGCGCAGTAGTACAGATTCTGAGTATGTAACTGGGCTTGATGAAATCAGCATTCTCTTGCTTCCCTGTGCGTAGGGAAGCTCAGTTTTAGTCTCAGTAGCTCCCACAAGTGTCTCCTCAGTGTGTTCCCATTTCCTTAGACACAGTGTATTTGCTGGGAGAAAAGTGCATTACTGTGCGCTTTCACCGTTCAGCAAATACATGTGTAGAAGCACAGCGCTAGCAGAAACGAACGTTTCTCGACGTTTTCTAACTCAGGGAACAAGTTGCACACTTCTGAGATGCATTTGGGCAACTTTGTCAGAAATGAGTTTTCTGCCTAAAGAGACATGCCTATTTGCGCAGTAGTACAGATTCTGAGTATGTAACTGGGCTTGATGAAATCAGCATTTCTCTTGCTTCCCTGTGCGTAGGGAAGCTCAGTTTTAGTCACAGTAGCTCCCACAAGTGTCTCCTCAGTGTGTTTCCAGTTTCTTAGAAACAGTGTATTTGCTGGGAGAAAAGTGCATTACTGTGCGCTTTCACCGTTCAGCAAATACATGTGTAGAAGCACAGCGCTAGCAGAAACGAACGTTTCTCGACGTTTTCTAACTCAGGGAACAAGTTGCACACTTCTGAGATGCATTTGGGCAACTTTGTCAGAAATGAGTTTTTTGCCTACAGAGACATGCCTATTTGCGCAGTAGTACAGATTCTGAGTATGTAACTGGGCTTGATGACATCAGCATTTCTCTTGCTTCCCTATGTGTAGGGAAGCTCACTATTAGTCACATTAGCTCCCACAAGTTTTTCCTCAGTGTGTTCCCATTTCCTTAGAAACAGTGTATTTGCTGGGAGAAAAGTGCTTTACTGTGCGCTTTCACCGTTCAGCAAATACATGTATAGAAGCACAGCGCTAGCAGAAACGACCGTTTCTCGACGTTTTCTAACTCGGGGAACAAGTTGCACACTTCTGAGATGCCTTTGGTCAACGTTGTCAGAAATGAGTTTTTTGCCTAAAGAGACATGCCTATTTGCGCAGTAGTAAAGATTCTGAGTATGTAACTGGGCTTGATGAAATCAGCATTTCTCTTGCTTCCCTGTGCGTAGGGAAGCTCAGTTTTAGTCACAGTAGCTCCCACAAGTGTCTCCTCAGTGTGTTCCCATTTCCTTAGAAACAGTGTATTTGCTGGGAGAAAAGTGCATTACTGTGCGCTTTCACCGTTCAGCAAATACATGTTTAGAAGCACAGCGCTAGCAGAAACGAACGTTTCTCGACGTTTTCGAACTCAGGGAACAAGTTGCACACTTCTGAGATGCATTTCGGTAACTTTCTCAAAAATGAGTTTTTTGCCTACAGAGACATGCCTATTTGCGCAGTAGTACAGATTCTGAGTATGTAACTTGGCTTGATGAAATCAGCATTTCTCTTGCTTCCCTGTGCGTAGGGAAGCTCAGTTTTAGTCACAGTAGCTCCCACAAGTGTCTCCTCAGTGTGTTCCCATTTCCTTAGAAACAGTGTATTTGCTGGGAGAAAAGTGCATTACTGTGCGCTTTCACCGTTCAGCAAATACATGTGTAGAAGCACAGCGCTAGCAGAAACGAACGTTTCTCGACGTTTTCGAACTCAGGGAACAAGTTGCACACTTCTGAGATGCATTTCGGTAACTTTCTCAAAAATGAGTTTTTTGCCTACAGAGACATGCCTATTTGCGCAGTAGTACAGATTCCGAGTATGTAACTGGGCTTGATGAAATCAGCATTTCTCTTGCTTCCCTGTGCGTAGGGAAGCTCAGTTTTAGTCACAGTAGCTCCCACAAGTGTCTCCTCAGTGTGTTCCCATTTCCTTAGAAACAGTGTATTTGCTGGGAGAAAAGTGCATTACTGTGCGCTTTCACCGTTCAGCAAATACATGTGTAGAAGCACAGCGCTAGCAGAAATGACCGTTTCTCGACATTTTCTAACTCAGGGCACAAGTTGCACACTTCTGAGATGCATTTGGGCAACTTTGTCAGAAATGAGTTTTTTGCCTGAAGAGACATGCCTATTTGCGCAGTAGTACAGATTCTGAGTATGTAACTGGGCTGGATGAAATCAGCATTTCTGTTGCTTCCCTGTGCGTAGGGAAGCTCAGTTTTAGTCACAGTAGCTCCCACAAGTGTCTCCTCAGTGTGTTCCCATTTCCTTAGAAAGAGTGTATTTGCTGGGAGAAAAGTGCATTACTGTGCGCTTTCACCGTTCAGCAAATACATGTGTAGAAGCACAGCGCTAGCAGAAACGACCGTTTCTCGACGTTTTCTAACTCAGGGAACAAGTTGCACACTTCTGAGATGCATTTGGGCAACTTTGTCAGAAATGAGTTTTTTGCCTACAGAGACATGCCTATTTGCGCAGTAGTACAGATTCTGAGTATGTAACTGGGCTTGATGAAATCAGCATTTCTCTTGCTTCCCTGTGCGTAGGGAAGCTCAGTTTTAGTCACAGTAGCTCCCACAAGTGTCTCCTCAGTGTGTTCCCATTTCCTTAGAAACAGTGTATTTGCTGGGAGAAAAGTGCATTACTGTGCGCTTTCACCGTTCAGCAAATACATGTGTAGAAGCACAGCGCTAGCAGAAACGAACGTTTCTCGACGTTTTCGAACTCAGGGAACAAGTTGCACACTTCTGAGATGCATTTCGGTAACTTTCTCAAAAATGAGTTTTTTGCCTACAGAGACATGCCTATTTGCGCAGTAGTACAGATTCTGAGTATGTAACTTGGCTTGATGAAATCAGCATTTCTCTTGCTTCCCTGTGTGTAGGGAAGCTCAGTTTTAGTCACAGTAGCTCCCACAAGTATCTCCTCAGTGTGTTCCCATTTCCTTAGAAACAGTGTATTTGCTGGGAGAAAAGTGCATTATTTTGCGCTTTCACCGTTCAGCAAATACATGTGTAGAAGCACAGCGCTAGCAGAAACGAACGTTTCTCGACGTTTTCGAACTCAGGGAACAAGTTGCACACTTCTGAGATGCATTTCGGTAACTTTCTCAAAAATGAGTTTTTTGCCTACAGAGACATGCCTATTTGCGCAGTAGTACAGATTCCGAGTATGTAACTGGGCTTGATGAAATCAGCATTTCTCTTGCTTCCCTGTTCGTAGGGAAGCTCAGTTTTAGTCACAGTAGCTCCCACAAGTGTCTCCTCAGTGTGTTCCCATTTCCTTAGAAACAGTGTATTTGCTGGGAGAAAAGTGCATTACTGTGCGCTTTCACCGTTCAGCAAATACATGTGTAGAAGCACAGCGCTAGCAGAAATGACCGTTTCTCGACATTTTCTAACTCAGGGCACAAGTTGCACACTTCTGAGATGCATTTGGGCAACTTTGTCAGAAATGAGTTTTTTGCCTGAAGAGACATGCCTATTTGCGCAGTAGTACAGATTCTGAGTATGTAACTGGGCTGGATGGAATCAGCATTTCTGTTGCTTCCCTGTGCGTAGGGAAGCTCAGTTTTAGTCACAGTAGCTCCCACAAGTGTCTCCTCAGTGTGTTCCCATTTCCTTAGAAACAGTGTATTTGCTGGGAGAAAAGTGCATTACTGTGCGCTTTCACCGTTCAGCAAATACATGTGTAGAAGCACAGCGCTAGCAGAAACGACCGTTTCTCGACGTTTTCTAACTCAGGGAACAAGTTGCACACTTCTGAGATGCATTTGGGCAACTTTGTCAGAAATGAGTTTTTTGCCTACAGAGACATGCCTATTTGCGCAGTAGTACAGATTCTGAGTATGTAACTGGGCTTGATGAAATCAGCATTTCTCTTGCTTCCCTGTGCGTAGGGAAGCTCAGTTTTAGTCACAGTAGCTCCCACAAGTGTCTCCTCAGTGTGTTCCCATTTCCTTAGAAACAGTGTATTTGCTGGGAGAAAAGTGCATTACTGTGCGCTTTCACCGTTCAGCAAATACATGTGTAGAAGCACAGCGCTAGCAGAAACGAACGTTTCTCGACGTTTTCGAACTCAGGGAACAAGTTGCACACTTCTGAGATGCATTTCGGTAACTTTCTCAAAAATGAGTTTTTTGCCTACAGAGACATGCCTATTTGCGCAGTAGTACAGATTCTGAGTATGTAACTTGGCTTGATGAAATCAGCATTTCTCTTGCTTCCCTGTGTGTAGGGAAGCTCAGTTTTAGTCACAGTAGCTCCCACAAGTATCTCCTCAGTGTGTTCCCATTTCCTTAGAAACAGTGTATTTGCTGGGAGAAAAGTGCATTATTTTGCGCTTTCACCGTTCAGCAAATACATGTGTAGAAGCACAGCGCTAGCAGAAACGAACGTTTCTCGACGTTTTCGAACTCAGGGAACAAGTTGCACACTTCTGAGATGCATTTCGGTAACTTTCTCAAAAATGAGTTTTTTGCCTACAGAGACATGCCTATTTGCGCAGTAGTACAGATTCCGAGTATGTAACTGGGCTTGATGAAATCAGCATTTCTCTTGCTTCCCTGTGCGTAGGGAAGCTCAGTTTTAGTCACAGTAGCTCCCACAAGTGTCTCCTCAGTGTGTTCCCATTTCCTTAGAAACAGTGTATTTGCTGGGAGAAAAGTGCATTACTGTGCGCTTTCACCGTTCAGCAAATACATGTGTAGAAGCACAGCGCTAGCAGAAATGACCGTTTCTCGACATTTTCTAACTCAGGGCACAAGTTGCACACTTCTGAGATGCATTTGGGCAACTTTGTCAGAAATGAGTTTTTTGCCTGAAGAGACATGCCTATTTGCGCAGTAGTACAGATTCTGAGTATGTAACTGGGCTGGATGGAATCAGCATTTCTGTTGCTTCCCTGTGCGTAGGGAAGCTCAGTTTTAGTCACAGTAGCTCCCACAAGTGTCTCCTCAGTGTGTTCCCATTTCCTTAGAAACAGTGTATTTGCTGGGAGAAAAGTGCATTACTGTGCGCTTTCACCGTTCAGCAAATACATGTGTAGAAGCACAGCGCTAGCAGAAACGACCGTTTCTCGACGTTTTCTAACTCAGGGAACAAGTTGCACACTTCTGAGATGCATTTGGGCAACTTTGTCAGAAATGAGTTTTTTGCCTACAGAGACATGCCTATTTGCGCAGTAGTACAGATTCTGAGTATGTAACTGGGCTTGATGAAATCAGCATTTCTCTTGCTTCCCTGTGCGTAGGGAAGCTCAGTTTTAGTCACAGTAGCTCCCACAAGTGTCTCCTCAGTGTGTTCCCATTTCCTTAGAAACAGTGTATTTGCTGGGAGAAAAGTGCATTACTGTGCGCTTTCACCGTTCAGCAAATACATGTGTAGAAGCACAGCGCTAGCTGAAACGACCGCTTCTCGACGTTTTCTAACTCAGGGAACAAGTGGCACACTTCTGAGATGCATTTGGGCAACTTTGTCAGAAATGAGTTTTTTGCCTACAGAGACATGCCTATTTGCGCAGTAGTACAGATTCTGAGTATGTAACGGGCTTGATGAAATCAGCATTTCTCTTGCTTCCCTGTGCGTAGGGAAGCTCAGTTTTAGTCACAGTAGCTCCCACAAGTGTCTCCTCAGTGTGTTCCCGTTTCCTTAGAAACAGTGTATTTGCTGGGAGAAAAGTGCATTACTGTGCGCTTTCACCGTTCAGCAAATACATGTGTAGAAGCACAGCGCTAGCTGAAACGACCGCTTCTCGACGTTTTCTAACTCAGGGAACAAGTGGCACACTTCTGAGATGCATTTGGGTAACTTTGTCAGAAATGAGTTTTTTGCCTACAGAGACATGCCTATTTGCGCAGTAGTACAGATTCTGTGTATGTAACTGGGCTTGATGAAATCAGCATTTCTCATGCTTCCCTGTGCGTAGGGAAGCTCAGTTTAATCACAGTAGCTCCCACAAGTGCCTCCTCAGTGTGTTCCCATTTCCTTAGAAACAGTGTATTTGCTGGGAGAAAAGTGCATTACTGTGCGCTTTCACCGTTCAGCAAATACATGTCTAGAAGCACAGCGCTAGCATAAACGAACCTTTCTCGATGTTTTCTAACTCAGGGAACAAGTTGCACACTTCTGAGATGCATTTGGGCAACTTTGTCAGAAATGAGTTTTTTGCCTACAGAGACATGCCTATTTGCGCAGTAGTACAGATTCTGAGTATGTAACTGGGCTTGATGAAATCAGCATTCTCTTGCTTCCCTGTACGTAGGGAAGCTCAGTTTTAGTCACAGTAGCTCCCACAAGTGTCTCCTCAGTGTGTTCCCATTTCCTTAGAAACAGTGTATTTGCTGGGAGAAAAGTGCATCACTGTGCGCTTTCACCGTTCAGCAAATACATGTGTAGAAGCACAGCGCTAGCAGAAACGAAAGTTTCTCGACATTTTCTAACTCAGGGAACAAGTTGCACACTTCTGAGATGCATTTGGGCAACTTTGTCAGAAATGAGTTTTTTGCCTACAGAGACATGCCTATTGCGCAGTAGTACAGATTCTGAGTATGTAACTGGGCTTGATGACATCAGCATTTCTCTTGCTTCCCTATGTGTAGGGAAGCTCACTATTAGTCACATTAGCTCCCACAAGTTTCTCCTCAGTGTGTTCCCATTTCCTTAGAAACAGTGTATTTGCTGGGAGAAAAGTGCTTTACTGTGCGCTTTCACCGTTCAGCAAATACATGTATAGAAGCACAGCGCTAGCAGAAACGACCGTTTCTCGACGTTTTCTAACTCGGGGAACAAGTTGCACACTTCTGAGATGCATTTGGGCAACGTTGTCAGAAATGAGTTTTTTGCCTAAAGAGACATGCCTATTTGCGCAGTAGTAAAGATTCTGAGTATGTAACTGGGCTTGATGAAATCAGCATTTCTCTTGCTTCCCTGTGCGTAGGGAAGCTCAGTTTTAGTCACAGTAGCTCCCACAAGTGTCTCCTCAGTGTGTTCCCATTTCCTTAGAAACAGTGTATTTGCTGGGAGAAAAGTGCATTACTGTACGCTTTCACCGTTCAGCAAATACATGTGTAGAAGCACAGCGCTAGCAGAAACGAACGTTTCTCGACGTTTTCGAACTCAGGGAACAAGTTGCACACTTCTGAGATGCATTTCGGTAACTTTCTCAAAAATGAGTTTTTTGCCTACAGAGACATGCCTATTTGCGCAGTAGTACAGATTCTGATTATGTAACTGGGCTTGATGAAATCAGCATTTCTCTTGCTTCCCTGTGCGTAGGGAAGCTCCGTTTTAGTCACAGTAGCTCCCACAAGTGTCTCCTCAGTGTGTTCCCATTTCCTTAGAAACAGTGTATTTGCTGGGAGAAAAGTGCATTACTGTGCGCTTTCACCGTTCAGCAAATACATGTATAGAAACACAGCGCTAGCAGAAACGACCGTTTCTCGACGTTTTCTAACTCGGGGAACAAGTTGCACACTTCTGAGATGCATTTGGGCAACTTTGTCAGAAATGATTTTTTGCCTACAGAGACATGCCTATTTGCGCAGTAGTACAGATTCTGAGTATGTAACTGGGCTTGATGAAATCAGCATTTCTCTTGCTTCCCTGTGCGTAGGGAAGCTCAGTTTTAGTCACAGTAGCTCCCACAAGTGTCTCCTCAGTGTGTTCCCATTTCCTTAGAAACAGTGTATTTGCTGGGAGAAAAGTGCATTACTGTGCGCTTTCACCGTTCAGCAAATACATGTGTAGAAGCACAGCGCTAGCAGAAACGAACGTTTCTCGACGTTTTCGAACTCAGGGAACAAGTTGCACACTTCTGAGATGCATTTCGGTAACTTTCTCAAAAATGAGTTTTTTGCCTACAGAGACATGCCTATTTGCGCAGTAGTACAGATTCTGATTATGTAACTGGGCTTGATGAAATCAGCATTTCTCTTGCTTCCCTGTGCGTAGGGAAGCTCAGTTTTAGTCACAGTAGCTCCCACAAGTGTCTCCTCAGTGTGTTCCCATTTCCTTAGAAACAGTGTATTTGCTGGGAGAAAAGTGCATTACTGTGCGCTTTCACCGTTCAGCAAATACATGTGTAGAAGCACAGCGCTAGCAGAAATGACCGTTTCTCGACATTTTCTAACTCAGGGCACAAGTTGCACACTTCTGAGATGCATTTGGGCAACTTTGTCAGAAATGAGTTTTTTGCCTGAAGAGACATGCCTATTTGCGCAGTAGTACAGATTCTGAGTATGTAACTGGCCTTGATGAAATCAGCATTTCTCTTGCTTCCCTGTGTGTAGGGAAGCTCAGTTTTAGTCACAGTAGCTCCCACAAGTATCTCCTCAGTGTGTTCCCATTTCCTTAGAAACAGTGTATTTGCTGGGAGAAAAGTGCATTACTGTGCGCTTTCACCGTTCAGCAAATACATGTGTAGAAGCACAGCGCTAGCAGAAACGAACGTTTCTCGACGTTTTCGAACTCAGGGAACAAGTTGCACACTTCTGAGATGCATTTCGGTAACTTTCTCAAAAATGAGTTTTTGCCTACAGAGACATGCCTATTTGCGCAGTAGTACAGATTCTGAGTATGTAACTGGGCTTGATGAAATCAGCATTTCTCTTGCTTCCCTGTGCGTAGGGAAGCTCAGTTTTAGTCACAGTAGCTCCCACAAGTGTCTCCTCAGTGTGTTCCCATTTCCTTAGAAACAGTGTATTTGCTGGGAGAAAAGTGCATTACTGTGCGCTTTCACCGTTCAGCAAATACATGTGTAGAAGCACAGCGCTAGCAGAAATGACCGTTTCTCGACATTTTCTAACTCAGGGCACAAGTTGCACACTTCTGAGATGCATTTGGGCAACTTTGTCAGAAATGAGTTTTTTGCCTGAAGAGACATGCCTATTTGCGCAGTAGTACAGATTCTGAGTATGTAACTGGGCTGGATGAAATCAGCATTTCTCTTGCTTCCCTGTGCGTAGGGAAGCTCAGTTTTAGTCACAGTAGCTCCCACAAGTGTCTCCTCAGTGTGTTCCCATTTCCTTAGAAACAGTGTATTTGCTGGGATAAAAATGCATTACTGTGCGCTTTCACCGTTCAGCAAATACATGTGTAGAAGCACAGCGCTAGCAGAAACGACCGTTTCTCGACGTTTTCTAACTCAGGGAACAAGTTGCACACTTCTGAGATGCATTTGGGCAACTTTGTCAGAAATGAGTTTTTTGCCTACAGAGACATGCCTATTTGCGCAGTAGTACAGATTCTGAGTATGTAACTGGGCTTGATGAAATCAGCATTTCTCTTGCTTCCCTGTGCGTAGGGAAGCTCAGTTTTAGTCACAGTAGCTCCCACAAGTGTCTCCTCAGTGTGTTCCCATTTCCTTAGAAACAGTGTATTTGCTGGGAGAAAAGTGCATTACTGTGCGCTTTCACCGTTCAGCAAATACATGTGTAGAAGCACAGCGCTAGCAGAAATGACCGTTTCTCGACGTTTTCTAACTCAGGGAACAAGTTGCACACTTCTGAGATGAATTTGGGCAACTTTGTCAGAAATGAGTTTTTTGCCTAAAGAGACATGCCTATTCGCGCAGTAGTACAGATTCTGAGTAGGTAACTGGGCTTGATGAAATCAGCATTCTCTTGCTTCCCTGTGCGTAGGGAAGCTCAGTTTTAGTCACAGTAGCTCCCACAAGTGTCTCCTCAGTGTGTTCCCATTTCCTTAGACACAGTGTTTTTGCTGGGAGAAAAGTGCATTACTGTGCGCTTTCACCGTTCAGCAAATACATGTGTAGAAGCACATCGCTAGCAGAAACGAACGATTCTCGACGTTATGTAACTCAGGGAACAAGTTGCACACTTCTGAGATGCATTTGGGCAACTTTGTCAGAAATGAGTTTTTTGCCTAAAGAGACATGCCTATTTGCGCAGTAGTACAGATTCTGAGTATGTAACTGGGGTTGATGAAATCAGCATTTCTCTTGCTTCCCTGTGTGTAGGGAAGCTCAGTTTTAGTCACAGTAGCTCCCACAAGTGTCTCCTCAGTGTGTTTCCAGTTCCTTAGAAACAGTGTATTTGCTGGGAGAAAAGTGCATTACTGTGCGCTTTCACCGTTCAGCAAATACATGTGTAGAGGCACAGCGCTAGCAGAAATGAAAGTTTCTCGACATTTTCTAACTCAGGGAACAAGTTGCACACTTCTGAGATGCATTTGGGCAACTTTGTCAGAAATGAGTTTTTTGCCTACAGAGACATGCCTATTTGCGCAGTAGTACAGATTCTGAGTATGTAACTGGGCTTGATGACATCAGCATTTCTCTTGCTTCCCTGTGTGTAGGGAAGCTCACTATTAGTCACATTAGCTCCCAAAAGTGTCTCCTCAGTGTGTTCCCATTTCCTTAGAAACAGTGTATTTGCTGGGAGAAAAGTGCTTTACTGTGCGCTTTCACCGTTCAGCAAATACATGTATAGAAGCACAGCGCTAGCAGAAACGTCCGTTTCTCGACGTTTTCTAACTCACATAACAAGTTGCACACTTCTGAGATGCATTTGGGCAACTTTGTCAGAAATGAGTTTTTTGCCTACAGAGACATGCCTATTTGCGCAGTAGTACAGATTCTGAGTATGTAACTGGGCTGGATGAAATCAGCATTTCTCTTACTTCCCTGTGCGTAGGGAAGCTCAGTTTTAGTCACAGTAGATCCCACAAGTGTCTCCTCAGTGTGTTCCCATTTCCTTAGAAATAGTGTATTTGCTGGGAGAAATGTGCATCACTGTGCGCTTTCACCATTCAGCAAATACATGTGTAGAAGCACAGCGCTAGCAGAAACGACCGTTTCTCGACGTTTTCTAACTCAGGGAACAAGTTGCACACTTCTGAGATGCATTTGGGCAACATTGTCAGAAATGAGTTTTTTGCCTAAAGAGACATGCCTATTTGCGCAGTAGTACAGATTCTGAGTATGTAACTGGGCTTGATGAAATCAGCATTTCTCTTGCTTCCCTGTGCGTAGGGAAGCTCAGTTTTAGTCACAGTAGCTCCCACAAGTGTCTCCTCAGTGTGTTCCCATTTCCTTAGAAACAGTGTATTTGCTGGGAGAAAAGTGCATTACTGTGCGCTTTCACCCTTCAGCAAATACATGTGTAGAAGCACAGCGCTAGAAGAAATGAACGTTTCTCGACGTTTTCGAACTCAGGGAACAAGTTGCACACTTCTGAGATGCATTTCGGTAACTTTGTCAGAAATGAGTTTTTTGCCTAAAGAGACATGCCTATTTGTGCAGTAGTACAGATTCTGAGTATGTAACTGGGCTTGATGAAATCAGCATTTCTCTTGCTTCCCTGTGCGTAGGGAAGCTCAGTTTTAGTCACAGTAGCTCCCACAAGTGTCTCCTCAGTGTGTTCCCATTTCCTTAGAAACAGTGTATTTGCTGGGAGAAAAGTGCATTACTGTGCGCTTTCACCGTTCAGCAAATACATGTGTAGAAGCACAGCGCTAGCAGAAATGACCGTTTCTCGACATTTTCTAACTTAGGGCACAAGTTGCACAGTTCTGAGATGCATTTGGGCAACTTTGTCAGAAATGAGTTTTTTGCCTGAAGAGACATGCCTATTTGCGCAGTAGTACAGATTCTGAGTATGTAACTGGGCTTGATGAAATCAGCATTTCTCTTGCTTCCCTGTGCGTAGGGAAGCTCAGTTTTAGTCACAGTAGCTCCCACAAGTGTCTCCTCAGTGTGTTCCCATTTCCTTAGAAACAGTGTATTTGCTGGGAGAAAAGTGCATTACTGTGCGCTTTCACCCTTCAGCAAATACATGTGTAGAAGCACAGCGCTAGCAGAAACGACCGTTTCTCGACGTTTTCTAACTCAGGGAACAAGTTGCACACTTCTGAGATGCATTTTGGTAACTTTCTCAAAAATGAGTTTTTTGCCTACAGAGACATGCCTATTTGCGTAGTAGTACAGATTCTGAGTATGTAACTGGGCTTGATGAAATCAGCATTTCTCTTGCTTCCCTGTGCGTAGGGAAGCTCAGTTTTAGTCACAGTAGCTCCCACAAGTATCTGCTCAGTGTGTTCCCATTTCCTTAGAAACAGTGTATTTGCTGGGAGAAAAGTGCAGCAAATACATGTGTAGAAGCACAGCACTAGCAAAAACGAACGTTTCTCGACGTTTTCTAACTCAGGGAACAAGTTGCACACTTCTGAGATGCATTTGGGCAACTTTGTCAGAAATGAGTTTTTTGCCTACAGAGACATGCCTATTTGCGCAGTAGTACAGATTCTGAGTATGTAACTGGGCTTGATGAAATCAGGATTTCTCTTGCTTCCCTGTGCGTAGGGACGTTTTCTACCTCATGGAACAAGTTGCACACTTCTGAAATGCATTTGGGCAACTTCGTCAGAAATGAGTTTTTTGCCTAATGAGACATGCCTATTTCTGCAGTAGTACAGATTCTGAGTATGTAACTGGGCTTGATGAAATCAGCATTTCTCTTGTTTCCCTGTGCGTAGGGAAGCTCAGTTTTAGTCACAGTAGCTCCCACAAGTGTCTCCTCAGTGTGTTCCCATTTCCTTAGAAACAGTGTATTTGCTGGGAGAAAAGTGCATTACTGTGCGCTTTCACCGTTCAGCAAATACATATGTAGAAGCACAGCGCTAGCAGAAACGACCGTTTCTCGACGTTTTCTAACTCAGGGAACAAATTGCACACTTCTGAGATGCATTTGGTCAACTTTGTCAGAAATGAGTTTTTTGCCTACAGAGACATGCCTATTTGCGCAGTAGTACAGATTCTGAGTATGTAACTGGGCTTGATGAAATCAGCATTTCTCTTGCTTCCCTGTGCGTAGGGAAGCTCAGTTTTAGTCACAGTAGCTCCCACAAGTGTCTCCTCAGTGTGATCCCATTTCCTTAGAAACAGTGTATTTGCTGGGAGAAAAGTGCATTACTGTTCGCTTTCACCGTTCAGCAAATACATGTGTAGAAGCACAGCGCTAGCAGAAACGAACGTTTCCTGACGCTTTCTAAATCAGGGAACAAGTTGCACACTTCTGAGATGCATTTGGGCAACTTTGTCAGAAATGAGTTTTTTGCCTACAGAGACATGCCTATTTGCGCAGTAGTACAGATTCTGAGTATGTAACTGGGCTTGATGAAATCAGCATTTCTCTTGCTTCCCTGTGCGTAGGGAAGCTCAGTTTTAGTCACAGTAGCTCCCACAAGTGTCTCCTCAGTGTGTTCCCATTTCCTTAGAAACAGTGTATTTGCTGGGAGAAAAGTGCATTACTGTGCGCTTTCACCGTTCTGCAAATACATGTGTAGAAGCACAGCGCTAGCAGATATGACCGTTTCTCGACGTTTTATAACTCAGGGAACAGGTTGCACACTTCTGAGATGCATTTGGGCAACATTGTCAGAAATGAGTTTTTTGCCTACAGAGACATGCCTATTTGCGCAGTAGTACAGATTCTGAGTATGTAACTGGGCTTGATGAAATCAGCATTTCTCTTGCTTCCCTGTGCGTAGGGAAGCTCAGTTTTAGTCACAGTAGCTCCCACAAGTGTCTCCTCAGTGTGTTCCCATTTCCTTAGAAACAGTGTATTTGCTGGGAGAAAAGTGCATTACTGTGCGCTTTCACCGTTCAGCAAATACATGTGTAGAAGCACAGTGCTAGCAGAAACGAACGTTTCTCGACGTTTTCTAACTCAGGGAACAAGTTGCACACTTCTGAGATGCATTTGGGCATCTTTGTCAGAAATGAGTTTTTTGCCTACAGAGACATGCCTATTTGCGCAGTAGTACAGATTCTGAGTATGTAACTGGGCTTGATGAAATCATCATTTCTCTTGCTTCCCTGTGCGTAGGGAAGCTCAGTTTTAGTCCCAGTAGCTCCCACAAGTGTCTCCTCAGTGTGTTCCCATTTCCTTAGAAACAGTGTATTTGCTGGGAGAAAAGTGCATTACTGTGCGCTTTCACCGTTCAGCAAATACATGTGTAGAAGCACAGCGCTAGCAGATACGACCGTTTCTCGACGTTTTCTAACTCAGGGAAGAAGTTGCACACTTCTGAGATGCATTTGGGCAACTTTGTCAGAAATGAGTTTTTTGCCTACAGATTCATGCCTATTTGCGCAGTAGTACAGATTCTGAGTATGTAACTGGGCTTGATGAAATCAGCATTTCTCTTGCTTCCCTGTGCGTAGGGAAGCTCAGTTTTAGTCACAGTAGCTCCCACAAGTGTCTCCTCAGTGTGTTCCCATTTCCTTAGAAACAGTGTATTTGCTGGGAGAAAAGTGCATTACTGTGCGCTTTCACCGTTCAGCAAATACGTGTGTAGAAGCACAGCGTTAGCAGATATGACCGTTTCTCGACGTTTTCTAACTCAGGGAACAAGTTGCACACTTCTGAGATGCATTTGGGCAACTTTGTCAGAAATGAATTTTTTGCCTACAGAGACATGCCTATTTGCGCAGTAGTACAGATTCTGAGTATGTAACTCGGCTTGATGAAATCAGCATTTCTCTTGCTTCCCTGTGCGTAGGGAAGCTCAGATTTAGTCACAGTAGCTCCCACAAGTGTCTCCTCTGTGTGTTCCCATTTCCTTAGAAACAGTGTATTTGCTGGGAGAAAAGTGCATTACTGTGCGCTTTCACCGTTCAGCAACTACATGTGTAGAAGCACAGCACTAGCAGAAACAAACGTTTCTCGACGTTTTCTAACTCATGGAACAAGTTGCACACTTCTGAGATGCATTTGGGCAACTTCGTCAGAAATGAGTTTTTTGCCTAATGAGACATGCCTATTTCTGCAGTAGTACAGATTCTGAGTATGTAACTGGGCTTGATGAAATCAGCATTTCTCTTGCTTCCCTGTGCGTAGGGAAGCTCAGTTTTAGTCACAGTAGCTCCCACAAGTGTCTCCTCAGTGTGTTCCCATTTCCTTAGAAACAGTGTATTTGCTGGGAGAAAAGTGCATTACTGTGCGCTTTCACCGTTCAGCAAATACATATGTAGAAGCACAGCGCTAGCAGAAACGACCGTTTCTCGACGTTTTCTAACTCAGGGAACAAATTGCACACTTCTGAGATGCATTTGGTCAACTTTGTCAGAAATGAGTTTTTTGCCTACAGAGACATGCCTATTTGCGCAGTAGTACAGATTCTGAGTATGTAACTGGGCTTGATGAAATCAGCATTTCTCTTGCTTCCCTGTGCGTAGGGAAGTTCAGTTTTAGTCACAGTAGCTCCCACAAGTGTCTCCTCAGTGTGATCCCATTTCCTTAGAAACAGTGTATTTGCTGGGAGAAAAGTGCATTACTGTTCGCTTTCACCGTTCAGCAAATACATGTGTAGAAGCACAGCGCTAGCAGAAACGAACGTTTCCTGACGCTTTCTAAATCAGGGAACAATTTGCACACTTCTGAGATGCATTTGGGCAACTTTGTCAGAAATGAGTTTTTTGCCTACAGAGACATGCCTATTTGCGCAGTAGTACAGATTCTGAGTATGTAACTGGGCTTGATGAAATCAGCATTTCTCTTGCTTCCCTGTGCGTAGGGAAGCTCAGTTTTAGTCACAGTAGCTCCCACAAGTGTCTCCTCAGTGTGTTCCCATTTCCTTAGAAACAGTGTATTTGCTGGGAGAAAAGTGCATTACTGTGCGCTTTCACCGTTCAGCAAATACATGTGTAGAAGCACAGTGCTAGCAGAAACGAACGTTTCTCCACGTTTTCTAACTCAGGGAACAAGTTGCACACTTCTGAGATGCATTTGGCATCTTTGTCAGAAATGAGTTTTTTGCCTACAGAGACATGCCTATTTGCGCAGTGGTACAGATTCTGAGTATGTAACTGGGCTTGATGAAATCATCATTTCTCTTGCTTCCCTGTGCGTAGGGAAGCTCAGTTTTAGTCCCAGTAGCTCCCACAAGTGTCTCCTCAGTGTGTTCCCATTTCCTTAGAAACAGTGTATTTGTTGGGAGAAAAGTGCATTACTGTGCGCTTTCACCGTTCAGCAAATACATGTGTAGAAGCACAGCGCTAGCAGATACGACCGTTTCTCGACGTTTTCTAACTCAGGGAACAAGTTGCACACTTCTGAGATGCATTTGGGCAACTTTGTCAGAAATGAGTTTTTTGCCTACAGATTCATGCCTATTTGCCCAGTAGTACAGATTCTGAGTATGTAACTGGGCTTGAAGAAATCAGCATTTCTCTTGCTTCCCTGTGCGTAGGGAAGCTCAGTTTTAGTCACAGTAGCTCCCACAAGTGTCTCCTCAGTGTGTTCCCATTTCATTAGAAACAGTGTATTTGCTGGGAGAAACGTGCATTACTGTGCGCTTTCACCGTTCAGCAAGTACATGTGTAGAAGCACAGCGCTAGAAGAAACGAACGTTTCTCGATGTTTTCTAACTCAGGGAACAAGTTGCACACTTCTGAGATGCATTTGGGCAACTTTGTCAGAAATGAGTTTTTTGCCTAAAGAGACATGCCTATTTGCGCAGTAGTACAGATAGTGAGTATGTAACTGGGCTTGATGAAATCAGCATTTCTCTTTCTTCCCTGTGCGTTGGGAAGCTCAGTTTTAGTCACAGTAGCTCCCACAAGTGTCTCCTCAGTGTGTTCCCAGTTCCTTAGAAACAGTGTATTTGCTGGGAGAAAAGTGCATTACTGTGCGCTTTCACCGTTCAGCAAATACATATGTAGAAGCACAGCGCTAGCAGAAACGAACGTTTCTCGATGTTTTCTAACTCAGGGAACAAGTTGCACACTTCTGAGGTGCATTTGGGCAACTTTGTCAGAAATGAGTTTTTTGCCTACAGAGACATGCCTATTTGCGCAGTAGTACAGATTCTGAGTATGTAACTCGGCTTGATGAAATCAGCATTTCTCTTGCTTCCCTGTGCGTAGGGAAGCTCAGATTTAGTCACAGTAGCTCCCACAAGTGTCTCCTCTGTGTGTTCCCATTTCCTTAGAAACAGTGTATTTGCTGGGAGAAAAGTGCATTACTGTGCGCTTACACCGTTCAGCAACTACATGTGTAGAAGCACAGCACTAGCAGAAACAAACGTTTCTCGACGTTTTCTAACTCATGGAACAAGTTGCACACTTCTGAGATGCATTTGGGCAACTTCGTCAGAAATGAGTTTTTTGCCTAATGAGACATGCCTATTTCTGCAGTAGTACAGATTCTGAGTATGTAACTGGGCTTGATGAAATCAGCATTTCTCTTGCTTCCCTGTGCGTAGGGAAGCTCAGTTTTAGTCACAGTAGCTCCCACAAGTGTCTCCTCAGTGTGTTCCCATTTCCTTAGAAACAGTGTATTTGCTGGGAGAAAAGTGCATTACTGTGCGCTTTCACCGTTCAGCAAATACATATGTAGAAGCACAGCGCTAGCAGAAACGACCGTTTCTCGACGTTTTCTAACTCAGGGAACAAATTGCACACTTCTGAGATGCATTTGGTCAACTTTGTCAGAAATGAGTTTTTTGCCTACAGAGACATGCCTATTTGCGCAGTAGTACAGATTCTGAGTATGTAACTGGGCTTGATGAAATCAGCATTTCTCTTGCTTCCCTGTGCGTAGGGAAGCTCAGTTTTAGTCACAGTAGCTCCCACAAGTGTCTCCTCAGTGTGATCCCATTTCCTTAGAAACAGTGTATTTGCTGGGAGAAAAGTGCATTACTGTTCGCTTTCACCGTTCAGCAAATACATGTGTAGAAGCACAGCGCTAGCAGAAACGAACGTTTCCTGACGCTTTCTAAATCAGGGAACAAGTTGCACACTTCTGAGATGCATTTGGGCAACTTTGTCAGAAATGAGTTTTTTGCCTACAGAGACATGCCTATTTGCGCAGTAGTACAGATTCTGAGTATGTAACTGGGCTTGATGAATTCAGCATTTCTCTTGCTTCCCTGTGCGTAGGGAAGCTCAGTTTTAGTCACAGTAGCTCCCACAAGTGTCTCCTCAGTGTGTTCCCATTTCCTTAGAAACAGTGTATTTGCTGGGAGAAAAGTGCATTACTGTGCGCTTTCACCGTTCAGCAAATACATATGTAGAAGCACAGCGCTAGCAGAAACGACCGTTTCTCGATGTTTTCTAACTCAGGGAACAAATTGCACACTTCTGAGATGCATTTGGTCAACTTTGTCAGAAATGAGTTTTTTGCCTACAGAGACATGCCTATTTGCGCAGTAGTACAGATTCTGAGTATGTAACTGGGCTTGATGAAATCAGCATTTCTCTTGCTTCCCTGTGCGTAGGGAAGCTCAGTTTTAGTCACAGTAGCTCCCACAAGTGTCTCCTCAGTGTGATCCCATTTCCTTAGAAACAGTGTATTTGCTGGGAGAAAAGTGCATTACTGTTCGCTTTCACCGTTCAGCAAATACATGTGTAGAAGCACAGCGCTAGCAGAAACGAACGTTTCCTGACGCTTTCTAAATCAGGGAACAAGTTGCACACTTCTGAGATGCATTTGGGCAACTTTGTCAGAAATGAGTTTTTTGCCTACAGAGACATGCCTATTTGCGCAGTAGTACAGATTCTGAGTATGTAACTGGGCTTGATGAAATCAGCATTTCTCTTGCTTCCCTGTGCGTAGGGAAGCTCAGTTTTAGTCACAGTAGCTCCCACAAGTGTCTCCTCAGTGTGTTCCCATTTCCTTAGAAACATTGTATTTGCTGGGAGAAAAGTGCATTACTGTGCGCTTTCACCGTTCAGCAAATACATATGTAGAAGCACAGCGCTAGCAGAAACGACCGTTTCTCGACGTTTTCTAACTCAGGGAACAAATTGCACACTTCTGAGATGCATTTGGTCAACTTTGTCAGAAATGAGTTTTTTGCCTACAGAGACATGCCTATTTGCGCAGTAGTACAGATTCTGAGTATGTAACTGGGCTTGATGAAATCAGCATTTCTCTTGCTTCCCTGTGCGTAGGGAAGCTCAGTTTTAGTCACAGTAGCTCCCACAAGTGTCTCCTCAGTGTGATCCCATTTCCTTAGAAACAGTGTATTTGCTGGGAGAAAAGTGCATTACTGTTCGCTTTCACCGTTCAGCAAATACATGTGTAGAAGCACAGCGCTAGCAGAAACGAACGTTTCCTGACGTTTTCTAAATCAGGGAACAAGTTGCACACTTCTGAGATGCATTTGGGCAACTTTGTCAGAAATGAGTTTTTTGCCTACAGAGACATGCCTATTTGCGCAGTAGTACAGATTCTGAGTATGTAACTGGGCTTGATGAAATCAGCATTTCTCTTGCTTCCCTGTGCGTAGGGAAGCTCAGTTTTAGTCACAGTAGCTCCCACAAGTGTCTCCTCAGTGTGTTCCCATTTCCTTAGAAACAGTGTATTTGCTGGGAGAAAAGTGCATGACTGTGCGCTTTCACCGTTCAGCAAATACATATGTAGAAGCACAGCGCTAGCAGAAACGACCGTTTCTCGACGTTTTCTAACTCAGGGAACAAATTGCACACTTCTGAGATGCATTTGGTCAACTTTGTCAGAAATGAGTTTTTTGCCTACAGAGACATGCCTATTTGCGCAGTAGTACAGATTCTGAGTATGTAACTGGGCTTGATGAAATCAGCATTTCTCTTGCTTCCCTGTGCGTAGGGAAGCTCAGTTTTAGTCACAGTAGCTCCCACAAGTGTCTCCTCAGTGTGATCCCATTTCCTTAGAAACAGTGTATTTGCTGGGAGAAAAGTGCATTACTGTTCGCTTTCACCGTTCAGCAAATACATGTGTAGAAGCACAGCGCTAGCAGAAACGAACGTTTCCTGACGTTTTCTAAATCAGGGAACAAGTTGCACACTTCTGAGATGCATTTGGGCAACTTTGTCAGAAATGAGTTTTTTGCCTACAGAGACATGCCTATTTGCGCAGTAGTACAGATTCTGAGTATGTAACTGGGCTTGATGAAATCAGCATTTCTCTTGCTTCCCTGTGCGTAGGGAAGCTCAGTTTTAGTCACAGTAGCTCCCACAAGTGTCTCCTCAGTGTGTTCCCATTTCCTTAGAAACAGTGTATTTGCTGGGAGAAAAGTGCATTACTGTGCTCTTTCACCGTTCAGCAAATACATGTGTAGAAGCACAGCGCTAGCAGAAACGAACGTTTCTCGACATTTTCTAACTAAGGGAACAAGTTGCACACTTCTGAGATGCATTTGGGCATCTTTGTCAGAAATGAGTTTTTTGCCTACAGAGACATGCCTATTTGCGCAGTAGTCCAGATTCTGAGTATGTAACTGGGCTTCATGAAATCAGCATTTCTCTTGCTTCCCTGTGCGTAGGGAAGCTCAGTTTTAGTCACAGTAGCTCCCAGAAGTGTCTCCTCAGTGTGTTCCCATTTCCTTAGAAACAGTGTATTTGCTGGGAGAAAAGTGCAATACTGTGCGCTTTCACCGTTCAGCAAATACATGTGTAGAAGAACAGCGCTAGCAGAATCGAACGTTTCTCGACGTTTTCTAACTCAGGGAACAAGTTGCACACTTCTGAGATGCATTTGGCAACTTTGTCAGAAATGAATTTTTTGCCTACAGAGACATGCCTATTTGCCAGTAGTACAGATTCTGAGTATGTAACTGGGCTGGATGAAATCAGCATTTCTTTTGCTTCCCTGTGCGTAGGGAAGCTCACTTTTAGTCACAGTAGCTCCCACAAGTGTCTCCTCAGTGTGTTCCCATTTCCTTAGAAATAGTGTATTTGCTGGGAGAAAAGTGCATTACTGTGCGCTTTCACCGTTCAGCAAATACATGTGTAGAAGCACAGTGCTAGCAGAAACGAACGTTTCTCGACGTTTTCTAACTCAGGGAACAAGTTGCACACTTCTGAGATGCATTTGGGCATCTTTGTCAGAAATGAGTTTTTTGCCTACAGAGACATGCCTATTTGCGCAGTAGTACAGATTCTGAGTATGTAACTGGGCTTGATGAAATCAGCATTTCTCTTGCTTCCCTGTGCGTAGGGAAGCTCAGTTTTAGTCCCAGTAGCTCCCACAAGAGTCTCCTCAGTGTGTTCCCATTTCCTTAGAAACAGTGTATTTGCTGGGAGAAAAGTGCATTACTGTGCGCTTTCACCGTTCAGCAAATACATGTGTAGAAGCACAGTGCTAGCAGAAACGAACGTTTCCTGACGTTTTCTAAATCAGGGAACAAGTTGCACACTTCTGAGATGCATTTGGGCAACTTTGTCAGAAATGAGTTTTTTGCCTACAGAGACATGCCTATTTGCGCAGTAGTACAGATTCTGAGTATGTAACTGGGCTTGATGAAATCAGCATTTCTCTTGCTTCCCTGTGCGTAGGGAAGCTCAGTTTTAGTCACAGTAGCTCCCACAAGTGTCTCCTCAGTGTGTTCCCATTTCCTTAGAAACAGTGTATTTGCTGGGAGAAAAGTGCATTACTGTGCTCTTTCACCGTTCAGCAAATACATGTGTAGAAGCACAGCGCTAGCAGAAACGAACGTTTCTCGACATTTTCTAACTAAGGGAACAAGTTGCACACTTCTGAGATGCATTTGGGCAACTTTGTCAGAAATGAGTTTTTTGCCTACAGAGACATGCCTATTTGCGCAGTAGTCCAGATTCTGAGTATGTAACTGGGCTTGATGAAATCAGCATTTCTCTTGCTTCCCTGTGCGTAGGGAAGCTCAGTTTTAGTCACAGTAGCTCCCAGAAGTGTCTCCTCAGTGTGTTCCCATTTCCTTAGAAACAGTGTATTTGCTGGGAGAAAAGTGCAATACTGTGCGCTTTCACCGTTCAGCAAATACATGTGTAGAAGAACAGCGCTAGCAGAATCGAACGTTTCTCGACGTTTTCTAACTCAGGGAACAAGTTGCACACTTCTGAGATGCATTTGGCAACTTTGTCAGAAATGAGTTTTTTGCCTACAGAGACATGCCTATTTGCCAGTAGTACAGATTCTGAGTATGTAACTGGGCTGGATGAAATCAGCATTTCTTTTGCTTCCCTGTGCGTAGGGAAGCTCACTTTTAGTCACAGTAGCTCCCACAAGTGTCTCCTCAGTGTGTTCCCATTTCCTTAGAAATAGTGTATTTGCTGGGAGAAAAGTGCATTACTGTGCGCTTTCACCGTTCAGCAAATACATGTGTAGAAGCACAGTGCTAGCAGAAACGAACGTTTCTCGACGTTTTCTAACTCAGGGAACAAGTTGCACACTTCTGAGATGCATTTGGGCATCTTTGTCAGAAATGAGTTTTTTGCCTACAGAGACATGCCTATTTGCGCAGTAGTACGGATTCTGAGTATGTAACTGGGCTTGATGAAATCAGCATTTCTCTTGCTTCCCTGTGCGTAGGGAAGCTCAGTTTTAGTCCCAGTAGCTCCCACAAGTGTCTCCTCAGTGTGTTCCCATTTCCTTAGAAACAGTGTATTTGCTGGGAGAAAAGTGCATTACTGTGCGCTTTCACCGTTCAGCAAATACATGTGTAGAAGCACAGTGCTAGCAGAAACGAACGTTTCTCGACGTTTTCTAACTCAGGGAACAAGTTGCACACTTCTGAGATGCATTTGGGCATCTTTGTCAGAAATGAGTTTTTTGCCTACAGAGACATGCCTATTTGCGCAGTAGTACAGATTCTGAGTATGTAACTGGGCTTGATGAAATCAGCATTTCTCTTGCTTCCCTGTGCGTAGGGAAGCTCAGTTTTAGTCCCAGTAGCTCCCACAAGTGTCTCCTCAGTGTGTTCCCATTTCCTTAGAAACAGTGTATTTGCTGGGAGAAAAGTGCATTACTGTGCGCTTTCACCGTTCAGCAAATACATGTGTAGAAGCACAGCGCTAGCAGATACGACCGTTTCTCGACGTTTTCTAACTCAGGGAACAAGTTGCACACTTCTGAGATGCATTTGGGCAACTTGTCAGAAATGAGTTTTTTGCCTACGGATTCATGCCTATTTGCGCAGTAGTATAGATTCTGAGTATGTAACTGGGCTTGATGAAATCAGCATTTCTCTTGCTTCCCTGTGCGTAGGGAAGCTCAGTTTTAGTCACATTAGCTCCCACAAGTGTCTCCTCAGTGTGTTCCCATTTCCTTAGAAACAGTGTATTTGCTGGGAGAAAAGTGCATTACTGTGCGCTTTCACCGTTCAGCAAATACATGTGTAGAAGCACAGCGTTAGCAGACATGACCGTTTCTCGACGTTTTCTAACTCAGGGAACAAGTTGCACACTTCTGAGATGCATTTGGGCAACTTTGTCAGAAATGAGTTTTTTGCCTACAGAGACATGCCTATTTGCGCAGTAGTACAGATTCTGAGTATGTAACTGGGCTTGATGAAATCAGCATTTCTCTTGCTTCCCTGTGCGTAGGGAAGCTCAGATTTAGTCACAGTAGCTCCCACAAGTGTCTCCTCTGTGTGTTCCCATTTCCTTAGAAACAGTGTATTTGCTGGGAGAAAAGTGCATTACTCTGCGCTTTCACCGTTCAGCAACTACATGTGTAGAAGCACAGCACTAGCAGAAACAAACGTTTCTCGACGTTTTCTAACTCATGGAACAAGTTGCACACTTCTGAGATGCATTTGGGCAACTTTGTCAGAAATGAGTTTTTTGCCTAAAGAGACATGCCTATTTCTGCAGTAGTACAGATTCTGAGTATGTAACTGGGCTTGATGAAATCAGCATTTCTCTTGCTTCCCTGTGTGTTGGGAAGCTCAGTTTTAGTCACAGTAGCTCCCACAAGTGTCTCCTCAGTGTGTTCCCATTTCCTTAGAAACAGTGTATTTGCTGGGAGAAAAGTGCATTACTGTGCGCTTTCACCGTTCAGCAAATACATATTTAGAAGCACAGCGCTAGCAGAAACGACGGTTTCTCGACGTTTTCTAACTCAGGGAACAAGTTGCACACTTCTGAGATTCATGTGGGCAACTTTGTCAGAAATGAGTTTTTTGCCTACAGAGACATGCCTATTTGCGCAGTAGTACAGATTCTGAGTATGTAACTGGGCTTGATGAAATCAGCATTTCTCTTGCTTCCCTGTGCGTAGGGAAGCTCAGTTTTAGTCACAGTAGCTCCCACAAGTGTCTCCTCAGTGTGTTCCCATTTCCTTAAAAACAGTGTATTTGCTGGGAGAAAAGTGCATTACTGTGCGCTTTCACCGTTCAGCAAATACATGTGTAGAAGCACAGCGCTAGCAGAAACGAACGTTTCTCGACGTTTTCTAACTCAGGGAACAAGTTGCACACTTCTGAGATGCATTTGGGCAACTTTGTCAGAAATGAGTTTTTTGCCTACAGAGACATGCCTATTTGCGCAGTAGTACAGATTCTGAGTATGTAACTGGGCTTGATGAAATCAGCATTTCTCTTGCTTCCCTGTGCGTAGGGAAGCTCAGTTTTAGTCACAGTAGCTCCCACAAGTGTCTCCTCAGTGTGTTCCCATTTCCTTAGAAACAGTGTATTTGCTGGGAGAAAAGTGCATTACTGTGCTCTTTCACCGTTCAGCAAATACATGTGTAGAAGCACAGCGCTAGCAGAAACGAACGTTTCTCGACATTTTCTAACTCAGGGAACAAGTTGCACACTTCTGAGATGCATTTGGGCGACTTTGTCAGAAATGAGTTTTTTGCCTACAGAGACATGCCTATTTGCGCAGTAGTCCAGATTCTGAGTATGTAACTGGGCTTGATGAAATCAGCATTTCTCTTGCTTCCCTGTGCGTAGGGAAGCTCAGTTTTAGTCTCAGTAGCTCCCACAAGTGTCTCCTCAGTGTGTTCCCATTTCCTTAGAAACAGTGTATTTGCTGGGAGAAAATTGCATTACTGTGCGCTTTCACCGTTCAGCAAATACATGTGTAGAAGCACAGCGCTAGCAGATACGACCGTTTCTCGACGTTTTCTAACTCAGGGAACAAGTGGCACACTTCTGAGATGCATTTGGGCAACTTTGTCAGAAATGAGTTTTTTGCCTACAGAGACATGCCTATTTGCGCAGTAGTACAGATTCTGAGTATGTAACTGGGCTTGATGAAATCAGCATTTCTCTTGCTTCCCTGTGCGTAGGGAAGCTCAGTTTTAGTCCCAGTAGCTCCCACAAGTGTCTCCTCAGTGTGTTCCCATTTCCTTAGAAACAGTGTATTTGCTGGGAGAAAAGTGCATTACTGTGCGCTTTCACCGTTCAGCAAATACATGTGTAGAAGAACAGCGCTAGCAGAATCGAAAGTTTCTCGACGTTTTCTAACTCAGGGAACAAGTTGCACACTTCTGAGATGCATTTGGCAACTTTGTCAGAAATGAGTTTTTTACCTACAGAGACATGCCTATTTGTGCAGTAGTACAGATTCTGAGTATGTAACTGGGCTGGATGAAAGCAGCATTTCTCTTGCTTCCCTGTGCGTAGGGAAGCTCAGTTTTAGTCACAGTAGCTCCCACAAGTGTCTCCTCAGTGTGTTCCCATTTCCTTAGAAACAGTGTATTTGCTGGGAGAAAAGTGCATTACTGTGCGCTTTCACCGTTCAGCAAATACATGTGTAGAATCACAGCGTTAGCAGATATGACCGTTTCTCGACATTTTCTAACTCAGGGAACAAGTGGCACACTTCTGAGATGCATTTGGGCAACTTTGTCAGAAATGAGTTTTTTGCCTACAGAGACATGCCTATTTGCGCAGTAGGATAGATTCTGAGTATGTAACTGGGCTTGATGAAATCAGCATTTCTCTTTCTTCCCTGTGCGTAGGGAAGCTCAGTTTTAGTCACAGTAGCTCCCACAAGTGTCTCCTCTGTGTGTTCCCATTTCCTTAGAAACAGTGTATTTGCTGGGAGAAAAGTGCATTACTGTGCGCTTTCACCGTTCAGCAAATACATGTGTAGAAGCACAGAGCTAGCAGAAAAGACCGTTTCTCGACGTTTTCTAACTCAGGGAACAAGTTGCACACTTCTGAGATGCATTTGGGCAACTTTGTCAGAAATGAGTTTTTTGCCTAAAGAGACATGCCTATTTGTGCAGTAGTACAGATTCTGAGTATGTAACTGGGCTTGATGAAATCAGCATTTCTCTTGCTTCCCTGTGCGTAGGGAAGCTCAGTTTTAGTCACAGTAGCTCCCACAAGTGTCTCCTCAGTGTGTTCCCATTTCCTTAGAAACAGTGTATTTGCTGGGAGAAAAGTGCATTACTGTGCGCTTTCACCGTTCAGCAAATACATGTGTAGAAGCACAGCGCTAGCAGAAACGACCGTTTCTCGACGTTTTCTAACTCAGGGAACAAGTTGCACACTTCTGAGATGCATTTGGGCAGCTTTGTCAGAAACGAGTTTTTTGCCTACAGAGACACGCCTATTTGCGCAGTAGTACAGATTCTGAGTATGTAACTGGGCTTGATGAAATCAGCATTTCTCTTGCTTCCCTGTGCGTAGGGAAGCTCAGTTTTAGTCACAGTAGCTCCCACAAGTGTCTCCTCAGTGTGTTCCCATTTCCTTAGAAACAGTGTATTTGCTGGGAGAAAAGTGCATTACTGTGCGCTTTCACCGTTCAGCAAATACATGTGTAGAAGCACAGCGCTAGCAGAAACGAACGTTTCTCGACGTTTTCTAACTCAGGGAACAAGTTGCACACTTCTGAGATGCATTTGGGCAACTTTGTCAGAAATGGGTTTTTTGCCTACAGAGACATGCCTATTTGCGCAGTAGTACAGATTCTGAGTATGTAACTGGGCTTGATGAAATCAGCATTTCTCTTGCTTCCCTGTGCGTAGGGAAGCTCAGTTTTAGTCCCAGTAGCTCCCACAAGTGTCTCCTCAGTGTGTTCCCATTTCCTTAGAAACAGTGTATTTGCTGGGAGAAAAGTGCATTACTGTGCGCTTTCACCGTTCAGCAAATACATGTGTAGAAGCACAGCGTTAGCAGATATGACCGTTTCTCGACGTTTTCTAACTCAGGGAACAAGTGGCACACTTCTGAGATGCATTTGGGCAACTTTGTCAGAAATGAGTTTTTTGCCTACAGAGACATGCCTATTTGCGCAGTAGTACAGATTCTGAGTATGTAACTGGGCTGGATGAAATCAGCATTTCTCTTGCTTCCCTGTGCGTAGGGAAGCTCAGTTTTAGTCACAGTAGCTCCCACAAGTGTCTCCTCAGTGTGTTCCCATTTCCTTAGTAACAGTGTATTTGCTGGGAGAAAAGTGCATTACTGTGCACTTTCACCGTTCAGCAAATACATGTGTAGAAGCACAGCGCTAGCAGAAACGAACGTTTCTCGATGTTTTCTAACTCAGAGAACAAGTTGCACACTTCTGAGATGCATTTGGGCAACTTTGTCAGAAATGAGTTTTTTGCCTACAGAGACATGCCTATTTGCGCAGTAGTACAGATTCTGAGTATGTAATTGGGCTTGATGAAATCAGCATTTCTCTTGCTTCCCTGTGCGTAGGGAAGCTCAGTTTTAGTCACAGTAGCTCCCACAAGTGTCTCCTCAGTGTGTTCCCATTTCCTTAGAAACAGTGTATTTGCTGGAAGAAAAGTGCATTACTGTGCGCTTTCACCGTTCAGCAAATACATGTGTAGAAGAACAGCGCTAGCAGAATCGAACGTTTCTCGACGTTTTCTAACTCAGGGAACAAGTTGCACACTTCTGAGATGGATTTGGCAACTTTGTCAGAAATGAGTTTTTTGCCTACACAGACATGCCTATTTGTGCAGTAGTACCGATTCTGAGTATGTAACTGGGCTGGATGAAAGCAGCATTTCTCTTGCTTCCCTGTGCGTAGGGAAGCTCAGTTTTAGTCCCAGTAGCTCCCACAAGTGTCTCCTCAGTGTGTTCCCATTTCCTTAGAAACAGTGTATTTGCTGGGAGAAAAGTGCATTACTGTGCGCTTTCACCGTTCAGCAAATACATGTGTAGAAGCACAGCGTTAGCAGATATGACCGTTTCTCGACGTTTTCTAACTCAGGGAACAAGTGGCACACTTCTGAGATGCATTTGGGCAACTTTGTCAGAAATGAGTTTTTTGCCTACAGAGACATGCCTATTTGCGCAGTAGTACAGATTCTGAGTATGTAACTGGGCTGGATGAAATCAGCATTTCTCTTGCTTCCCTGTGCGTAGGGAAGCTCAGTTTTAGTCACAGTAGCTCCCACAAGTGTCTCCTCAGTGTGTTCCCATTTCCTTAGTAACAGTGTATTTGCTGGGAGAAAAGTGCATTACTGTGCACTTTCACCGTTCAGCAAATACATGTGTAGAAGCACAGCGCTAGCAGAAACGAACGTTTCTCGATGTTTTCTAACTCAGAGAACAAGTTGCACACTTCTGAGATGCATTTGGGCAACTTTGTCAGAAATGAGTTTTTTGCCTACAGAGACATGCCTATTTGCGCAGTAGTACAGATTCTGAGTATGTAACTGGGCTGGATGAAAGCAGCATTTCTCTTGCTTCCCTGTGCGTAGGGAAGCTCAGTTTTAGTCACAGTAGCTCCCACAAGTGTCTCCTCAGTGTGTTCCCATTTCCTTAGAAACAGTGTATTTGCTGGGAGAAAAGTGCATTACTGTGCGCTTTCACCGTTCAGCAAATAAATGTGTAGAATCACAGCGTTAGCAGATATGACCGTTTCTCGACATTTTCTAACTCAGGGAACAAGTGGCACACTTCTGAGATGCATTTGGGCAACTTTGTCAGAAATGAGTTTTTTGCCTACAGAGACATGCCTATTTGCGCAGTAGGATAGATTCTGAGTATGTAACTGGGCTTGATGAAATCAGCATTTCTCTTTCTTCCCTGTGCGTAGGGAAGCTCAGTTTTAGTCACAGTAGCTCCCACAAGTGTCTCCTCTGTGTGTTCCCATTTCCTTAGAAACAGTGTATTTGCTGGGAGAAAAGTGCATTACTGTGCGCTTTCACCGTTCAGCAAATACATGTGTAGAAGCACAGAGCTAGCAGAAAAGACCGTTTCTCGACGTTTTCTAACTCAGGGAACAAGTTGCACACTTCTGAGATGCATTTGGGCAACTTTGTCAGAAATGAGTTTTTTGCCTAAAGAGACATGCCTATTTGTGCAGTAGTACAGATTCTGAGTATGTAACTGGGCTTGATGAAATCAGCATTTCTCTTGCTTCCCTGTGCGTAGGGAAGCTCAGTTTTAGTCACAGTAGCTCCCACAAGTGTCTCCTCAGTGTGTTCCCATTTCCTTAGAAACAGTGTATTTGCTGGGAGAAAAGTGCATTACTCTGCGCTTTCACCGTTCAGCAAATACATGTGTAGAAGCACAGCGCTAGCAGAAACGACCGTTTCTCGACGTTTTCTAACTCAGGGAACAAGTTGCACACTTCTGAGATGCATTTGGGCAACTTTGTCAGAAATGAGTTTTTTGCCTACGGAGACATGCCTATTTGCGCAGTAGTACAGATTCTGAGTATGTAACTGGGCTGGATGAAATCAGCATTTCTCTTGCTTCCCTGTGCGTAGGGAAGCTCAGTTTTAGTCACAGTAGCTCCCACAAGTGTCTCCTCAGTGTGTTCCCATTTCCTTAGAAACAGTGTATTTGCTGGGAGAAAAGTGCATTACTGTGCTCTTTCACCGTTCAGCAAATACATGTGTAGAAGCACAGCGCTAGCAGAAACGAACGTTTCTCGACATTTTCTAACTCAGGGAACAAGTTGCACACTTCTGAGATGCATTTGGGCAACTTTGTCAGAAATGGGTTTTTTGCCTACAGAGACATGCCTATTTGCGCAGTAGTACAGATTCTGAGTATGTAACTGGGCTTGATGAAATCACCATTTCTCTTGCTTCCCTGTGCGTAGGGAAGCTCAGTTTTAGTCCCAGTAGCTCCCACAAGTGTCTCCTCAGTGTGTTCCCATTTCCTTAGAAAAAGTGTATTTGCTGGGAGAAAAGTGCATTACTGTGCGCTTTCACCGTTCAGCAAATACATCTGTAGAAGCACAGCGTTAGCAGATATGACCGTTTCTCGACGTTTTCTAACTCAGGGAACAAGTGGCACACTTCTGAGATGCATTTGGGCAACTTTGTCAGAAATGAGTTTTTTGCCTACAGAGACATGCCTATTTGCGCAGTAGTATAGATTCTGAGTATGTAACTGGGCTTGATGAAATCAGCATTTCTCTTGCTTCCCTGTGCGTAGGGAAGCTCAGTTTTAGTCACTGTAGCTCCACAAGTGTCTCCTCAGTGTGTTCCCATTTCCTTAGAAACAGTGTATTTGCTGGGAGAAAAGTGCATTACTGTGCGCTTTCACCGTTCAGCAAGTACATGTGTAGAAGCACAGCGCTAGCAGAAACGAACGTTTCTCGACTTTTTCTAACTCAGGGAACAAGGTGCACACTTCTGAGATGCATTTGGGCAACTTTGTCAGAAATGAGTTTTTTGCCTACAGAGACATGCCTATTTGCGCAGTAGTACAGATTCTGAGTATGTAACTGGGCTGGATGAAATCAGCATTTCTCTTGCTTCCCTGTGCGTAGGGAAGCTCAGTTTTAGTCACAGTAGCTCCCACAAGTGTCTCCTCAGAGTGTTCCCATTTCCTTAGTAACAGTGTATTTGCTGGGAGAAAAGTGCATTACTGTGCACTTTCACCGTTCAGCAAATACATGTGTAGAAGCACAGCGCTAGCAGAAACGAACGTTTCTCGACGTTTTCTAACTCAGGGAACAAGTTGCACACTTCTGAGATGCATTTGGGCAACTTTGTCAGAAATGAGTTTTTTGCCTACAGAGACATGCCTATTTGCGCAGTAGTATAGATTCTGAGTATGTAACTGGGCTTGATGAAATCAGCATTTCTCTTGCTTCCCTGTGCGTATGGAAGCTCAGTTTTAGTCACAGTAGCTCCCACAAGTGTCTCCTCAGTGTGTTCCCATTTCCTTAGAAACAGTGTATTTGCTGGGAGAAAAGTGCATTACTGTGCGCTTTCACCGTTCAGCAAGTACATGTGTAGAAGCACAGCGCTAGCAGAAAAGACCGTTTCTCGACGTTTTCTAACTCAGGGAACAAGTTGCACACTTATGAGATGCATTTGGGCAACTTTGTCAGAAATGAGTTTTTTACCTAAAGAGACATGCCTATTTGTGCAGTAGTACAGATTCTGAGTATGTAACTGGGCTTGATGAAATCAGCATTTCTCTTGCTTCCCTGTGCGTAGGGAAGCTCAGTTTTAGTCACAGTAGCTCCCACAAGTGTCTCCTCAGTGTGTTCCCATTTCCTTAGAAACAGTGTATTTGCTGGGAGAAAAGTACATTACTGTGCGCTTTCACCGTTCAGCAAATACATGTGTAGAAGCACAGCGCTAGCAGAAACGAACGTTTCTCCACGTTTTCTAACTCAGGGAATAAGTTGCACACTTCTGAGATGCATTTCGGCAACTTTGTCAGAAATGAGTTTTTTGCCTACAGAGACATGCCTATTTGCGCAGTAGTACAGATTCTGAATATGTAACTGTGCTGGATGAAATCAGTATTTCTCTTGCTTCCCTGTGCGTAGGGAAACTCAGTTTTAGTCACAGTAGCTCCCAAAAGTGTCTCCTCAATGTGTTCCCATTTCCTTAGAAACAGTGTATTTGCTGGGAGAAAAGTGCATTACTGTGCGCTTTCACCGTTCAGCAAATACATGTGTAGAAGCACAGCGCTAGCAGAAACGAACGTTTCTCGACATTTTCTAACTCAGGGAACAAGTTGCACACTTCTGAGATGCATTTGGGCAACTTTGTCAGAAATGAGTTTTTTGCCTACAGAGACATGCCTATTTGCGCAGTAGTACAGATTCTGAGTATGTAACTGGGCTGGATGTAATCAGCATTTTTCTTGCTTCCCTGTGCGTAGGGAAGCTCAGTTTTAGTCACAGTAGCTCCCACAAGTGTCTCCTCAGTTTGTTCCCATTTCCTTAGAAACAGTGTATTTGCTGGGAGAAAAGTGCATTACTGTGCGCTTTCACCGTTCAGCAAATACATGTGTAGAAGCACAGCGCTAGCAGAAACGACCGTTTCTCGACGTTTTCTAACTCAGGGAACAAGTTGCACACTTCTGAGATGCATTTGGGCGACTTTGTCAGAAATGAGTTTTTTGCCTACAGAGACATGCCTATTTGCGCAGTAGTACAGATTCTGAATATGTAACTGGGCTTGATGAAATCAGCATTTCTCTTGCTTCCCTGTGCGTAGGGAAGCTCAGTTTTAGTCACAGTAGCTCCCACAAGTGTCTCCTCAGTGTGTTCCCATTTCCTTAGAAACAGTGTATTTGCTGGGAGAAAAGTGCATTACTGTGCGCTTTCACCGTTCAGCAAATACATGTGTAGAAGCACAGCGCTAGAAGAAACGACCGTTTCTCGACGTTTTCTAACTCAGGGAACAAGTTGCACACTTCTGAGATGCATTTGGGCAACTTTGTCAGAAATGAGTTTTTTGCCTACAGAGACATGCCTATTTGCGCAGTAGTACACATTCTGAGTATGTAACTGGGCTGGATGAAATCAGCATTTTTCTTGCTTCCCTGTGCGTAGGGAAGCTCAGTTTTAGTCACAGTAGCTCCCACAAGTGTCTACTCAGTGTGTTCCCATTTCCTTAGAAACAGTGTATTTGCTGGGAGAAAAGTGCATTACTGTGCGCTTTCACCGTTCAGCAAATACATGTGTAGAAGCACAGCGCTAGCAGAAACGACCGTTTCTCGACGTTTTCTAACTCAGGGAACAAGTTGCACACTTCTGAGATGCATTTGGGCGACTTTGTCAGAAATGAGTTTTTTGCCTACAGAGACATGCCTATTTGCGCAGTAGTACAGATTCTGAATATGTAACTGGGCTTGATGAAATCAGCATTTCTCTTGCTTCCCTGTGCGTAGGGAAGCTCAGTTTTAGTCACAGTAGCTCCCACAAGTGTCTCCTCAGTGTGCTCCCATTTCCTTAGAAACAGTGTATTTGCTGGGAGAAAAGTGCATTACTGTGCGCTTTCACCGTTCAGCAAATACATGTGTAGAAGCACAGCGCTAGCAGAAACGACCGTTTCTCAACGTTTTCTAACTCAGGGAACAAGTTGCACACTTCTGAGATGCATTTGGGCAACTTTGTCAGAAATGAGTTTTTTGCCTACAGAGACATGCCTATTTGCGCAGTAGTACAGATTCTGAGTATGTAACTGGGCTGGATGAAATCAGCATTTTTCTTGCTTCCCTGTGCGTAGGGAAGCTCAGTTTTAGTCACAGTAGCTCCCACAAGTGTCTACTCAGTGTGTTCCCATTTCCTTAGAAACAGTGTATTTGCTGGGAGAAAAGTGCATTACTGTGCGCTTTCACCGTTCAGCAAATACATGTGTAGAAGCACAGCGCTAGCAGAAACGACCGTTTCTCGACGTTTTCTAACTCAGGGAACAAGTTGCACACTTCTGAGATGCATTTGGGCGACTTTGTCAGAAATGAGTTTTTTGCCTACAGAGACATGCCTATTTGCGCAGTAGTACAGATTCTGAGTATGTAACTGGGCTTGATGAAATCAGCATTTCTCTTGCTTCCCTGTGCGTAGGGAAGCTCAGTTTTAGTCACATTAGCTCCCACAAGTGTCTTCTCAGTGTGTTCCCATTTCCTTAGAAACAGTGTATTTGCTGGGAGAAAAGTGCATTACTGTGCGCTTTCACCGTTCAGCAAATACATGTGTAGAAGCACAGCGCTAGCAGAAACGAACGTTTCTCGACGTTTTCTAACTCAGGGAACAAGTTGCACACTTCTGAGATGCATTTGGGCAACTTTGTCAGAAATGAGTTTTTTGCCTACAGAGACATGCCTATTTGCGCAGTAGTACAGATTCTGAGTATGTAACTGGGCTTGATGAAATCAGCATTTCTCTTGCTTCCCTGTGCGTAGGGAAGCCCAGTTTTAGTCACAATAGCTCCCACAAGTGTCTCCTCAGTGTGTTCCCATTTCCTTAGAAACAGTGTATTTGCTGGGAGAAAAGTGCATTACTGTGCGCTTTCACCGTTCAGCAAAGACATGTGTAGAAGCACAGCGCTAGCAGAAACGAACGTTTCTCGATGTATTCTAACTCAGGGAACAAGTTGCACACTTCTGAGATACATTTGGGCAACTTTGTCAGAAATGAGTTTTTTGCCTACAGAGACATGCCTATTTGCGCAGTAGTACAGATTCTGAGTATGTAAATGGGCTTGATGAAATCAGCATTTCTCTTGCTTCCCTGTGTGTAGGGAAGCTCAGTTTTAGTCACAGTAGCTCCCACAAGTGTCTCCTCAGTGTGTTCCCATTTCCTTAGAAACAGTGTATTTGCTGGGAGAAAAGTGAATTACTGTGCACTTTCACCGTTCAGCAAATACATGTGTAGAAGCACAGCGCTAGCTGAAACGACCGTTTCTCGACGTTTTCTAACTCAGGGAACAAGTGGCACACTTCTGAGATGCATTTGGTAAACTTTGTCAGAAATGAGTTTTTTGCCTACAGAGACATGCCTATTTGCGCAGTAGTACAGATTCTGAGTATGTAACTGGGCTTGATGAAATCAGCATTTCTCTTGCTTCCCTGTGCGTAGGGAAGCTCACTTTTAGTCACAGTAGCTCCCACAAGTGTCTCCTCAGTGTGCTCCCAGTTCTTTAGAAACAGTGTATTTGCTGGGAGAAAAGTGCATTACTGTGAGCTTTCACCGTTCAGCAAATACATGTGTAGAAGCACAGCGCTAGCAGAAACGAACGTTTCTCGATGTTTTCTAACTGAGGGAACAAGTTGCACACTTCTGAGATGCATTTGGGCAACTTTGTCAGAAATGAGTTTTTTGCCTACAGAGACATGCCTATTTGCGCAGTAGTACAGATTCTGAGTAGGTAACTGGGCTTGATGAAATCAGCATTTCTCTTGCTTCCCTGTGCGTAGGGAAGCTCAGTTTTAGTCACAGTAGCTCCCACAAGTGTCTCCTTAGTGTGTTCCCATTTCCTTAGAAACAGTGTATTTGTTGGGAGAAAAGTGCATTACTGTGCGCCTTCACCGTTCAGCAAATACATGTGTAGAAGCACAGCGCTAGCAGAAACGACCGTTTCTCGACGTTTTCTAACTCAGGGAACAAGTTGCACACTTCTGAGATGCATTTGTGTAACTATCTCAAAAATGAGTTTTTTGCCTACAGAGACATGCCTATTTGCGCAGTAGTACAGATTCTGAGTATGTAACTGGGCTTGATGAAATCAGCATTTCTCTTGCTTCCCTGTGCGTAGGGAAGCTCACTTTTAGTCACAGTAGCTCCCACAAGTGTCTCCTCAGTGTGTTCCCATTTCCTTAGAAACAGTGTATTTGCTGGGAGAAAAGTGCATTACTGTGCACTTTCACCGTTCAGCAAATACATGTGTAGAAGCACAGCGCTAGCAGAAACGAACGTTTCTCGATGTTTTCTAACTCAGAGAACAAGTTGCACACTTCTGAGATGCATTTGGGCAACTTTGTCAGAAATGAGTTTTTTGCCTACAGAGACATGCCTATTTGCGCAGTAGTACAGATTCTGAGTAGGTAACTGGGCTTGATGAAATCAGCATTTCTCTTGCTTTACTGTGCGTAGGGAAGCTCAGTTTTAGTCACAGTAGCTCCCACAAGTGTCTCCTTAGTGTGTTCCCATTTCCTTAGAAACAGTGTAATTGTTGGGAGAAAAGTGCATTACTGTGCGCCTTCACCGTTCAGCAAATACATGTGTAGAAGCACAGCGCTAGCTGAAACGACCGTTTCTCGACGTTTTCTAACTCAGGGAACAAGTTACACACTTCTGAGATGCATTTGGGTAACTTTCTCAAAAATGAGTTTTTTGCCTAAAGAGACATGCCTATTTGCGCAGTAGTACAGATTCTGAGTATGTAACTGGGCTTGATGAAATCAGAATTTCTCTTGCTTCCCTGTGCGTAGGGAAGCTCAGTTTTAGTCACAGTAGCTCCCACAAGTGTCTCCTCAGTGTGTTCCCATTTCCTTAGAAAAAGTGTATTTGCTGGGAGAAAAGTGCATTACTGTGCGCTTTCACCGTTCAGCAAATACATGTGTAGAAGCACAGCGCTAGCAGAAACGACCGTTTCTCGACGTTTTCTAACTCAGGGAACAAGTTGCACACTTCTGAGATGCATTTGTGTAACTATCTCAAAAATGAGTTTTTTGCCTGCAGAGACATGCCTTCTGAGTATGTAACTGGGCTTGATGAAATCAGCATTTCTCTTGCTTCCCTGTGCGTAGGGAAGCTCACTTTTAGTCACAGTAGCTCCCACAAGTGTCTCCTCAGTGTGTTCCCAGTTCCTTAGAAACAGTGAATTTGCTGGGAGAAAAGTGCATTACTGTGCGCTTTCACCGTTCAGCAAATACATGTGTAGAAGCACGGCGCTAGCAGAAAGGAACGTTTCTCGACGTTTTCTAACTCAGGGAACAAGTTGCACACTTCTGAGATGCATTTGGGCAACTTTGTCAGAAATGAGTTTTTTGCCTACAGAGACATGCCTAATTGCGCAGTAGTACAGATTCTGAGTATGTAACTGGGCTTGATGAAATCAGCATTTCTCTTGCTTCCCTGTGCGTAGGGAAGCTCAGTTTTAGTCACAGTAGCTCCCACAAGTGTCTCCTCAGTGTGTTCCCAGTCCTTAGTAACAGTGTATTTGCTGGGAGAAAAGTGCATTACTGTGCGCTTTCACCGTTCAGCAAATACATGTGTAGAAGCACAGCGCTAGCAGAAACGACCGTTTCTCGATGTTTTCTAACTCAGGGAACAAGTTGCACACTTCTGAGATGCATTTGGGCAACTTTGTCCGAAATGAGTTTTTTGCCTACAGAGACATGCCTATTTGCGCAGTAGTACAGATTCTGAGTATGTAACTGGGCTTGATGAAATCAGCATTTCTCTTGCTTCCCTGTGCGTAGGGAAGCTCAGTTTTAGTCACAGTAGCTCCCACAAGTGTCTCCTCAGTGTGTTCCCATTTCCTTAGAAACAGTGTATTTCCTGGGAGAAAAGTGCATTACTGTGTGCTTTCACCGTTCAGCAAATACATGTGTAGAAGCACAGCGCTAGCAGAAACGACCGTTTCTCGACGTTTTCTAACTCAGGGAACAAGTTGCACACTTCTGAGATGCATTTGTGCAACTTTGTCCAAAATAAGTTTTTTTGCCTACAGAGACATGCCTATTTGCGCAGTAGTACAGATTATGAGTATGTAACTGGGCTTGATGAAATCAGCATTTCTCTTGCTTCCCTGTGCGTAGGGAAGCTCACTTTTAGTGACAGTAGCTCCCACAAGTGTCTCCTCAGTGTGTTCCTAGTTCCTTAGAAACAGTGTATTTGCTGGGAGAAAAGTGCATTACTGTGCGCTTTCACCGTTCAGCAAATACATGTGTAGAAGCACAGCGCTAGCAGAAACGACCGTTTCTCGACGTTTTCTAACTCAGGGAAAAAGTTGCACACTTCTGAGATGCATTTGGGCAACTTTGTCAGAAATGAGTTTTTTGCCTACAGAGACATGCCTATTTGCGCAGTAGTACAGATTCTGAGTATGTAACTGGGCTTGATGAAATCAGCATTTCTCTTGCTTCCCTGTGCATAGGGAAGCTCAGTTTTAGTCACAGTAGCTACCACAAGTGTCTCCTCAGTGTGTTCCCATTTCCTTAGAAACAGTGTATTTGCTGGGAGAAAAGTGCATTACTGTGCGCTTTCACCGTTCAGCAAATACATGTGTAGAAGCACAGCGCTAGCAGAAACGACCGTTTCTCGATGTTTTCTTACTCATTGAACAAGTTGCACACTTCTGAGATGGATTTGGGCAACTTTGTCAGAAATGAGTTTTTTGCCTAAAGAGACATGCCTATTTGCGCAGTAGTACAGATTCTGAGTATGTAACTGGGCTTGATGAAATCAGCATTTCTTTTGCTTCCCTGTGCGTAGGGAAGCTCAGTTTTAGTCACAGTAGCTCCCACAAGTGTCTCCTCAGTGTGTTCCCATTTCCTTAGAAACAGTGTATTTACTAGGAGAAAAGTGCATTACTGTGCGCTTTCACCGTTCAGCAAATACATGTGTAGAAGCACAGAGCTTGCCGAAACGACCGTTTCTCAATGTTTTCTAACTCAGGGAACAAGTTGCACACTTCTGAGATGCATTTGGGCAACTTTGTCAGAAATGAGTTTTTTGCCTACAGAGACATGCCTATCTTCGTAGTAGTACAGATTCTGAATATGTAACTGGGCTTGATGACATCAGCATTTTTCTTGCTTCCCTGTGTGTAGGGAAGCTCAGTTTTAGTCACAGTAGCTCCCACAAGTGTCTCCTCAGTGTGTTCCCATTTCCTTAGAAACAGTGTATTTGCTGGGATAAAAGTGCACTACTGTGCGCTTTCACCGTTCATCAAATACATGTGTAGAAGCACAGCGCTAGCAGAAACGACCGTTTCTCGACATTTTCTAACTCAGGGAACAAGTTGCACACTTCTGAGATGCATTTGGGCAACTTTGTCAGAAATGAATTTTTTGCCTAAAGAGACATGCCTATTTGCGCAGTAGTACAGATTCTGAGTATGTAACTGGGCTTGATGAAATCAGCATTTCTCTTGCTTTCCTGTGCATAGGGAAGCTCAGTTTTAGTCACAGTAGCTCCCACAAGTGTCTCCTCAGTGTGTTCCCATTTTTTTAGAAACAGTGTATTTGCTGGGAGAAAAGTGCATTACTGTGTGCTTTCACCGTTCAGCAAATACATGTGTAGAAGCACAGCGCTAGCAGAAATGAAAGTATCTCGACGTTTGCTAACTCAGGGAACAAGTTGCACACTTCTGAGATGCATTTTGGCAACTTTGTCAGAAATGAGTTTTTTGCCTAAAGAGACATGCCTATTTGCACAGTAGTACAGATTGTGACTATGTAACTGGGCTTGATGACATCAGCATTTCTCTTTCTTCCCTGTGTGTAGGGAAGCTCAGTTTTAGTCACAGTAGCTCCCACAAGTGTCTCCTCAGTGTGTTCCCATTTCCTTAGAAACAGTGTATTTGTTGGGAGAAAATTGCACTACTGTGTGCTTTCACCGTTCTGCAAATACATGTGTAGAAGCACAGTACTAGCAGAAACGACCGTTTCTCGACGTTTTCTAACTCAGGGGACAAGTTGCACACTTCTGAGATGCATTTGGGCAACTTTGTCAGAAATGAGTTTTTTGCCTAAAGAGACATGCCTATTTGCGCAGTAGTACAGATTCTGAGTATGTAACTGGGCTTGATGAAATCAGCATTTCTCTTGCTTCCCTGTGCAAAGGGAAGCTCAGTTTTAGTCACAGTAGCTCCCACAAGTGTCTCCTCAGTGTGGTCCCATTTCTTTAGAAACAGTGTATTTGCTGGGAGAAAAGTGCATTACTGTGCGCTTTCACCGTTCAGCAAATAAATGTGTAGAAGCACAGCGCTAGCAGAAACGACCGTTTCTCGACGTTTTCTAACTCAGGGAACAAGTTGCACACTTCTGAGATGCATTTGGGCAACTTTGTCAGAAATGAGTTTTTTGCCTAAAGAGACATGCCTATTTGCGCAGTAGTACAGATTCTGAGTATGTAACTGGGCTTGATGAAATCAGCATTTCTCTTGCTTCCCTGTGCGTAGTAAAGCTCAGTTTTAGTCACAATAGCTCCCACAAGTGTCTCCTCAGTGTGTTCCCATTTCCTTAGAAACAGTATATTTGCTGGGAGAAAAGTGCATTACTGTGCGCTTTCACCGTTCTGCAAATACATGTGTAGAAGCACAGCGCTAGCAGAAATGAAAGTTTCTCGACGTTTGCTAACGCAGGGAACAAGTTGCACACTTCTGAGATGCATTTTGGCAACTTTGTCAGAAATGAGTTGTTTGCCTAAAGAGACATGCCTATTTGCGCAGTAGTACAGATTCTGAGTATGTAACTGGGCTTGATGACATCAGCATTTCTCTTGCTTCCCTGTGCGTAGTTAAGCTCAGTTTTAGTCACAGTAGCTCCCACCAGTGTCTACTCAGTGTGTTCCCATTGTGTTAGAAACAGTATATTTGCTGGGAGAAAAGTGCATTACTGTGCGCTTTCACCGTTCAGCAAATACATGTGTAGAAGCACAGCGCTAGCAGAAACGACCGTTTCTTGACGTTTTCTAACTCAGGGAACAAGTTGCACTCTTCTGAAATGCATCTGGGCAACTTTGTCAGAAATGAGTTTTTTGCCTAAAGAGACATGCCTATTTGCGCAGTAATACAGATTCTGAGTATGTAACTGGGCTTGATGAAATCAGCATTTCTCTTGCTTCCCTGTGCGTAGGGAAGCTCAGATTTAGTCACAGTAGCTCCCCAAGTGTCTCCTCAGTGTGTTCCCATTTCGTAAAAAACAGTGTATTTGCTGGGAGAAAAGTGCATCACTGTGCACTTTCACCGTTCAGCAAATACATGTGTAGAAGCAGCGCGCTAGCAGAAACGACTGTTTCTCGACGTTTTCTAACTCAGGGAACAAGTTGCACACTTCCTAGATGCATTTGGGTAACGTTGTCAGAAATGAGTTTTTTGCCTAAAGAGACATGCCTATTTGCGCAGTAGTACAGATTCTGAGTATGTAACTGGGCTTGATGAAATCAGCATTTCTCTTGCTTCCCTGTGCGTAGGGAAGCTCAGTTTTAGTCATAGTAGCTCCCACAAGTGTCTCCTCAGTGTGTTCCCATTTCCTTAGAAACAGTGTATTTGCTGGGAGAAAAGCGCATTACTGTGCGCTTTCACCGTTCAGCAAATACATGTGTAGAAGCACAGCGCTAGCAGAAACGAACGTTTCTCGACGTTTTCTAACTCAGGGAACAAGTTGCACACTTCTGAGATGCATTTGGGCAACTTTGTCAGAAATGAGTTTTTTGCCTAAAGAGACATGCCTTTTTGCGCAGTAGTACAGATTCTGAGTATGTAACTGGGCTTGATGAAATCAGCATGTCTCTTGCTTCCCTGTGCGTAGGGAAGCTCAGTTTTAGTCACAGTAGCTCCCACAAGTGTCTCCTCAGTGTGTTCCCATTTCCTTAGAAACAGTGTATTTGCTGGGAGAAAAGTGCATTACTGTGCGCTTTCACCGTTCAGCAAATAGATGTGTAGAAGCACAGCGCTAGCAGAAACGAACGTTTCTCGACGTTTTCTAACTCAGGGAACAAGTTGCACACTTCTGAGATGCATTTGGGCAACTTTGTCAGAAATGAGTTTTTTGCCTACAGAGACATGCCTATTTGCGCAGTAGTACAGATTCTTAGTATGTAACTGGGCTTGATGAAATCAGCATTTCTCTTGCTTCCCTGTGCGTAGGGAAGCTCAGTTTTAGTCACAGTAGCTCCCACAAGTGTCTCCTCAGTGTGTTCCCAGTTCCTTAGAAACAGTGTATTTGCTGGGAGAAAAGTGCATTACTGTGCGCTTTCACCGTTCAGCAAATACATGTGTAGAAGCACAGCGCTAGCAAAAACGACCGTTTCTCGACGTTTTCTAACTCAGGGAACAAGTTGCACACTTCTGAGATGCATTTGGGCAACTTTGTCAGAAATGAGTTTTTTGCCTACAGAGACATGCCTATTTGCGCTGTAGTTCAGATTCTGAGTATGTAACTGGGCTTGATGAAATCAGCATTTCTCTTGCTTCCCTGTGCATAGCGAAGCGCAGTTTTAGTCACAGTAGGTCCCATAAGTGTCTCCTCAGTGTGTTCCCATTTCCTTAGAAACAGTGTATTTGCTGGGAGAAAAGTGCATTACTGTGCGCTTTCACCGTTCAGCAAATACATGTGTAGAAGCACAGCGCTAGCAGAAAAGAACGTTTCTCGACGTTTTCTAACTCAGAAAACTAGTTGCACACTTCTGAGAAGCATTTGGGCAACTTTGTCAGAAATGAGTTTTTTTCCTACAGAGACATGCCTATTTGCGCAGTAGTACAGATTCTGAGTATGTAACTGGGCTTGATGAAATCAGCATTTCTCTTGCTTCCCTGTGCGTAGGGAAGCTCAGTTTTAGTCATAGTAGCTCCCACAATTGTCTCCTCAGTGTGTTCCCATTTCCTTAGAAACAGTGTATTTGCTGGGAGAAAAGTGCATTACTGTGCGCTTTCACCGTTCAGCAAATACATGTGTAGAAGCACAGCGCTAGCATAAACGAACGTTTCTCGACGTTTTCTAACTCAGGGAACAAGTTGCACGCTTCTGAGATGCATTTGGGCAATTTTGTCAGAAATGAGTTTTTTGCCTACAGAGACATGCCTATTTGCGCAGTAGTACAGATTCTGAGTATGTAACTGGGCTTGATGAAATCAGCATTTCTCTTGCTTCCCTGTGCGTAGGGAAGCTCAGTTTTAGTCCCAGTAGCTCCCACAAGTGTCTCCTCAGTGTGTTCCCATTTCCTTAGAAACAGTGTATTTGCTGGGAGAAAAGTGCATTACTGTGCGATTTCACCGTTCACCAAATACATGTGTAGAAGCACAGCGCTAGCAGAAACGAACGTTTCTCGACGTTTTCTAACTCAGGGAACAAGTTGCACACTTCTGAGATGCATTTGGGCAACTTTGTCAGAAATGAGTTTTTTGCCTACAGAGACATGCCTATTTGCGCAGTAGTACAGATTCTGAGTATGTAACTGGGCTTGATGAAATCAGCATTTCTCTTGCTTCCCTGTGCATAGGGAAGCTCAGTTTTAGTCCCAGTAGCTCCCACAAGTGTCTCCTCAGTGTGTTCCCATTTCCTTAGAAACAGTGTATTTGCTGGGAGAAAAGCGCATTACTGTGCGCTTTCACCGTTCAGCAAATACATGTGTAGAAGCACAGCGCTAGCAGAAACGACCGTTTCTCGACGTTTTCTAACTCAGGGAACAATTTGCACACTTCTGAGATGCATTTGGGCAACTTTGTCAGAAATGAGTTTTTTGACTAAAGAGACATGCCTATTTGCGCAGTAGTACAGATTCTGAGTATGTAACTGGGCTTGATGAAATCAGCATGTCTCTTGCTTCCCTGTGCATAGGGAAGCTCAGTTTTAGTCACAGTAGCTCCAACAAGTGTCTCCTCAGTGTGTTCCCATTTCCTTAGAAACAGTGTATTTGCTGGGAGAAAAGTGCATTACTGTGTGCTTTCACCGTTCAGCAAATACATGTGTAGAAGCACAGCGCTAGCAGAAACGAACGTTTCTCGACGTTTTCTAACTCAGGGAACAAGTAGCACACTTCTGAGATGCATTTGGGCAACTTTGTCAGAAATGAGTTTTTTGCCTAAAGAGACATGCCTATTTGCGCAGTAGTACAGAGTCTGAGTATGTAACTGGGCTTGATGAAATCAGCATTTCTCTTGCTTCCCTGTGCGTAGGAAAGCTCAGTTTTAATCACAGTAGCTCCCACAAGTGTCTCCTCAGTGTGTTCCCATTTCCTTAGAAACAGTGTATTTGCTGGGAGAAAAGTGAATTACTGTGCGCTTTCTCCGTTCAGCAAATCATGTGTAGAAGCACAACGCTAGCAGAAACGACCGTTTCTCGACGTTTTCTAACTCAGGGAACAAGTTGCACACTTCTGAGATGCATTTGGGCAACTTTGTCAGAAATGAGTTTTTTGCCTACAGAAACATGCCTATTTGCGCAGTAGTACAGATTCTGAGTATGTAACTGGGCTTGATGAAATCAGCCTTTCTCTTGCTTCCCTGTGCGTAGGGAAGCTCAGTTTTAGTCACAGTAGCTCCCACAAGTGTCTCCTCAGTGTGTTCACATTTCTTTAGAAACAATGTATTTGCTGGGAGAAAAGTGCATTACTGTGCGCTTTCACCGTTCAGCAAATACATGTGTAGAAGCACAGCGCTAGGAGAAACGAACGTTTCTCGACGTTTTCTAACTCAGGGAACAAGTTGCACACTTCTGAGATGCATTTGGGCAACTTTGTCAGAAATGAGTTTTTTGCCTACAGAGACATGCCTATTTGCGCAGTAGTACAGATTCTGAGTATGTAACTGGGCTTGATGAAATCAAAATTCTCTTGCTTCCCTGTGCGTAGGGAAGCTCACTTTTAGTCCCAGTAGCTCCCACAAGTGTCTCCTCAGTGTGTTCCCAGTTCCTTAGAAACAGTGAATTTGCTGGGAGAAAAGTGCATTACTGTGCGCTTTCACCGTTCAGCAAATACATGTGTAGAAGCACAGCGCTAGCAGAAAGGAACGTTTCTCGACGTTTTCTAACTCAGGGAACAAGTTGCACACTTCTGAGATGCATTTGGGCAACTTTGTCAGAAATGAGTTTTTTGCCTACAGAGACATGCCTACTTGCACAGTAGTACAGATTCTGAGTATGTAACTGGGCTTGATGAAATCAGCATTTCTCTTGCTTCCCTGTGCGTAGGGAAGCTCAGTTTTAGTCACAGTAGCTCCCACAAGTGTCTCCTCAGTGTTTTCCCAGTCCTTAGTAACAGTGTATTTGCTGGGAGAAAAGTGCATTACTGTGCGCTTTCACCGTTCAGCAAATACATGTGTAGAAGCACAGCGCTAGCAGAAACGAATGTTTCTCGATGTTTTCTAACTCAGGGAACAAGTTGCACACTTCTGAGATGCATTTGGGCAACTTTGTCCGAAATGAGTTTTTTGCCTACAGAGACATGCCTATTTGCGCAGTAGTACAGATTCTGAGTATGTAACTGGGCTTGATGAAATCAGCCTTTCTCTTGCTTCCCTGTGCGTAGGGAAGCTCAGTTTTAGTCACAGTAGCTCCCACAAGTGTCTCCTCAGTGTGTTCACATTTCTTTAGAAACAATGTATTTGCTGGGAGAAAAGTGCATTACTGTGCGCTTTCACCGTTCAGCAAATACATGTGTAGAAGCACAGCGCTAGGAGAAACGAACGTTTCTCGACGTTTTCTAACTCAGGGAACAAGTTGCACACTTCTGAGATGCATTTGGGCAACTTTGTCAGAAATGAGTTTTTTGCCTACAGAGACATGCCTATTTGCGCAGTAGTACAGATTCTGAGTATGTAACTGGGCTTGATGAAATCAGCATTTCTCTTGCTTCCCTGTGCGTAGGGAAGCTCACTTTTAGTCACAGTAGCTCCCACAAGTGTCTCCTCAGTGTGTTCCCAGTTCCTTAGAAACAGTGAATTTGCTGGGAGAAAAGTGCATTACTGTGCGCTTTCACCGTTCAGCAAATACATGTGTAGAAGCACGGCGCTAGCAGAAAGGAACGTTTCTCGACGTTTTCTAACTCAGGGAACAAGTTGCACACTTCTGAGATGCATTTGGGCAACTTTGTCAGAAATGAGTTTTTTGCCTACAGAGACATGCCTAATTGCGCAGTAGTACAGATTCTGAGTATGTAACTGGGCTTGATGAAATCAGCATTTCTCTTGCTTCCCTGTGCGTAGGGAAGCTCAGTTTTAGTCCCAGTAGCTCCCACAAGTGTCTCCTCAGTGTGTTCCCAGTCCTTAGTAACAGTGTATTTGCTGGGAGAAAAGTGCATTACTGTGCGCTTTCACCGTTCAGCAAATACATGTGTAGAAGCACAGCGCTAGCAGAAACGACCGTTTCTCGATGTTTTCTAACTCAGGGAACAAGTTGCACACTTCTGAGATGCATTTGGGCAACTTTGTCCGAAATGAGTTTTTTGCCTACAGAGACATGCCTATTTGCGCAGTAGTACAGATTCTGAGTATGTAACTGGGCTTGATGAAATCAGCATTTCTCTTGCTTCCCTGTGCGTAGGGAAGCTCAGTTTTAGTCACAGTAGCTCCCACAAGTGTCTCCTCAGTGTGTTCCCATTTCCTTAGAAACAGTGTATTTCCTGGGAGAAAAGTGCATTACTGTGTGCTTTCACCGTTCAGCAAATACATGTGTAGAAGCACAGCGCTAGCAGAAACGACCGTTTCTCGACGTTTTCTAACTCAGGGAACAAGTTTCACACTTCTGAGATGCATTTGGGCAACTTTGTCCAAAATAAGTTTTTTTGCCTACAGAGACATGCCTATTTGCGCAGTAGTACAGATTATGAGTATGTAACTGGGCTTGATGAAATCAGCATTTCTCTTGCTTCCCTGTGCGTAGGGAAGCTCACTTTTAGTGACAGTAGCTCCCACAAGTGTCTCCTCAGTGTGTTCCTAGTTCCTTAGAAACAGTGTATTTGCTGGGAGAAAAGTGCATTACTGTGCGCTTTCACCGTTCAGCAAATACATGTGTAGAAGCACAGCGCTAGCAGAAACGACCGTTTCTCGACGTTTTCTAACTCAGGGAAAAAGTTGCACACTTCTGAGATGCATTTGGGCAACTTTGTCCGAAATGAGTTTTTTGCCTACAGAGACATGCCTATTTGCGCAGTAGTACAGATTCTGAGTATGTAACTGGGCTTGATGAAATCAGCATTTCTCTTGCTTCCCTGTGCGTAGGGAAGCTCAGTTTTAGTCACAGTAGCTCCCACAAGTGTCTCCTCAGTGTGTTCCCATTTCCTTAGAAACAGTGTATTTGCTGGGAGAAAAGTGCATTACTGTGCGCTTTCACCGTTCAGCAAATACATGTGTAGAAGCACAGCGCTAGCAGAAACGACCGTTTCTCGACGTTTTCTAACTCAGGGAACAAGTTGCACACTTCTGAGATGCATTTGGGCAACTTTGTCCGAAATAAGTTTTTTGCCTACAGAGACATGCCTATTTGCGCAGTAGTACAGATTCTGAGTATGTAACTGGGCTTGATGAAATCAGCATTTCTCTTGCTTCCCTGTGCGTAGGGAAGCTCACTTTTAGTGACAGTAGCTCCCACAAGTGTCTCCTCAGTGTGTTCCTAGTTCCTTAGAAACAGTGTATTTGCTGGGAGAAAAGTGCATTACTGTGCGCTTTCACCGTTCAACAAATACATGTGTAGAAGCACAGCGCTAGCAGAAACGACCGTTTCTCGATGTTTTCTAACTCAGGGAAAAAGTTGCACACTTCTTAGATGCATTTGGGCAACTTTGTCAGAAATGAGTATTTTGCCTACAGAGACATGCCTATTTGCGCAGTAGTACAGATTCTGAGTATGTAACTGGGCTTGATGAAATCAGCATTTCTCTTGCTTCCCTGTGCGTAGGGAAGCTCAGTTTTAGTCACAGTAGCTCCCACAAGTGTCTCCTCAGTGTGTTCCCATTTCCTTAGAAACAGTGTATTTGCTGGGAGAAAAGTGCATTACTGTGCGCTTTCTCCGTTCAGCAAATCATGTGTAGAAGCACAACGCTAGCAGAAACGACCGTTTCTCGACGTTTTCTAACTCAGGGAACAAGTTGCACACTTCTGAGATGCATTTGGGCAACTTTGTCCGAAATGAGTTTTTTGCCTACAGAAACATGCCTATTTGCGCAGTAGTACAGATTGTGAGTATGTAACTGGGCTTGATGAAATCAGCCTTTCTCTTGCTTCCCTGTTCGTAGGGAAGCTCAGTTTTAGTCACAATAGCTCCCACAAGTGTCTCCTCAGTGTGTTCACATTTCTTTAGAAACAGTGTATTTGCTGGGAGAAAAGTGCATTACTGTGCGCTTTCACCGTTCAGCAAATACATGTGTAGAAGCACAGCGCTAGGAGAAACGAACGTTTCTCGACGTTTTCTAACTCAGGGAACAAGTTGCACACTTCTGAGATGCATTTGGGCAACTTTGTCAGAAATGAGTTTTTTGCCTACAGAGACATGCCTATTTGCGCAGTAGTACAGATTCTGAGTATGCAACTGGGCTTGATGAAATCAGCATTTCTCTTGCTTCCCTGTGCGTAGGGAAGCTCAGTTTTAGTCACAGTAGCTCCCACAAGTGTCTCCTCAGTGTGTTCCCAGTCCTTAGTAACAGTGTATTTGCTGGGAGAAAAGTGCATTACTGTGCGCTTTCACCGTTCAGCAAATACATGTGTAGAAGCACAGCGCTAGCAGAAACAAACGTTTCTCGATGTTTTCTAACTCAGGGAACAAGTTGCACACTTCTGAGATGCATTTGGGCAACTTTGTCCGAAATGAGTTTTTTGCCTACAGAGACATGCCTATTTGCGCAGTAGTACAGATTCTGAGTATGTAACTGGGCTTGATGAAATCAGCATTTCTCTTGATTCCCTGTGCGTAGGGAAGCTCAGTTTTAGTCACAGTAGCTCCCACAAGTGTCTCCTCAGTGTGTTCCCATTTCCTTAGAAACAGTGTATTTGCTGGGAGAAAAGTGCATTACTGTGTGCTTTCACCGTTCAGCAAATACATGTGTAGAAGCACAGCGCTAGGAGAAACGACCGTTTCTCGACGTTTTCTAACTCAGGGAACAAGTTGCACACTTCTGAGATGCATTTGGGCAACTTTGTCCGAAATGAGTTTTTTGCCTACAGAGACATGCCTATTTGCGCAGTAGTACAGATTCTGAGTATGTAACAGGGCTTGATGAAATCAGCCTTTCTCTTGCTTCCCTGTGCGTAGGGAAGCTCAGTTTTAGTCACAGTAGCTCCCACAAGTGTCTCCTAAGTGTGTTCCCATTTCCTTAGAAACAGTGTATTTGCTGGGAGAAAAGTGCATAACTGTGCGCTTTCACCGTTCAACAAATACATGTGTAGAAGCACAGCGCTAGCAGAAACGAACGTTTCTCGACGTTTTCTAACTCAGGGAACAAGTTCCACACTTCTGAGATGCATTTGGGCAACTTTGTCAGAAATGAGTTTTTTGCCTAAGGAGACATGCCTATTTGCGCAGTAGTACAGATTCTGAGTATGTAACTGGGCTTGTTGAAATCAGCATGTCTCTTGCTTCCCTGTGCGAAGGGAAGCTCAGTTTTAGTCACAGTAGCTCCCACAAGTGTCTCCTCAGTGTGTTCCCATTTCCTTAGAAACAGTGTATTTGCTGGGAGGAAAGTGCATTACTGTGCGCTTTCACCGTTCAGCAAATACATGTGTAGAAGCACAGCGCTAGCAGAAACGAACGTTTCTCGACGTTTTCTAACTCAGGGAACAAGTAGCACACTTCTGAGATGCATTTGGGCAACTTTGTCAGAAATGAGTTTTTTGCCTAAAGAGACATGCCTATTTGCGCAGTAGTACAGAGTCTGAGTATGTAACTGGGCTTGATGAAATCAGCATTTCTCTTGCTTCCCTGTGCGTAGGAAAGCTCAGTTTCAATCACAGTAGCTCCCACAAGTGTCTCCTCAGTGTGTTCCCAATTCCTTAGAAACAGTGTATTTGCTGGGAGAAAAGTACATTACTGTGCGCTTTCACTGTTCAGCAAATACATGTGTAGAAGCACAGCGCTAGCAGAAATGAACGTTTCTCGACGTTTTCTAACTCAGGGAACAAGTTGCACACTTCTGAGATGCATTTGGGCAACTTTGTCAGAAATGAGTTTTTTGCCTAAAGAGACATGCCTATTTGCGCATGAGTACAGATTCTGAGTATGTAACTGGGCTTGATGAAATCAGCATGTCTCTTGCTTCGCTGTGCGTAGGGAAGCTCAGTTTTAGTCACAGTAGCTCCCACAAGTGTCTCCTCAGTGTGTTCCCATTTCCTTAGAAAAAGTGTATTTGTTGGGAGAAAAGTGCATTACTGTGCGCTTTCACCGTTCAGCAAATACATGTGTAGAAGCACAGCGCTAGCAGATACGACCGTTTCTCGACGTTTTGTAACTCAGGGAACAAGTTGCACACTTCTGAGATGCATTTGGGCAGCTTTGTCAGAAATGAGTTTTTTGCCTAAAGAGACATGTCTATTTGCGCAGTAGTACAGATTCTGAGTATGTAACTGGGCTTGATGAAATCAGCATTTGTCTTGCTTCCCTGTGCGTTGGGAAGCTCAGTTTTAGTCACAGTAGCTCCCACAAGTGTCTCCTCAGTGTGTTCCCATTTCCTTAGAAACAGTATATTTGCTGGGAGAAAAGTGCATTACTGTGCGCTTTCACCGTTCAGCAAATACATGTGTAGAAGCACAGCGCTAGCAGAAACGAACGTTTCTCGACGTTTTCCAACTCAGGGAACAAGTTGCACACTTCTGAGATGCATTTGGGCAACTTTGTCAGAAATGAGTTTTTTGCCTACAGAGACATGCCTATTTAGGCAGTAGTACAGATTCTGAGTATGTAACTAGACTTGATGAAATCAGCACTTCTCTTGCTTCCCTGTTTGTAGGGAAGCTCAGTTTTAGTCAAAGTAGCTCCCACAAGTGTCTCCTCAGTGTGTTCCCATTTCCTTAGAAACAGTGTATTTGCTGGGAGAAAAGTGCATTACTGTGCGCTTTCACCGTTTAGCAAATACATGTGTAGAAGCACAGCGCTAGCAGAAAAGACCGTTTCTCGACGTTTTCTAACTCAGGGAACAAGTTGCACACTTCTGAGATGCATTTGGGCAACTTTGTCAGAAATGAGTTTTTTGCCTAAAGAGACATGCCTATTTGCGCAGTAGTACAGATTCTGAGTATGTAACTGGGCTTGATGAAATCAGCATTTCTCTTGCTTCCCCTTGCGTAGGGAAGCTCAGTTTTAGTCACTGTAGCTCCCACAAGTGTCTCCTCTGTGTGTTCCCATTTCCTTAGAAACAGTGTATTTGCTGGGAGAAAAGTGCATTACTGTGCGCTTTCACCGTTCAGCAAATACATGTGTAGAAGCACAGCGCTGGCAGAAACGAATGTTTCTCGACGTTTTCTAACTCAGGGAACAAGTTGCACACTTCTGAGATCTATTTGGGCAACTTTGTCAGAAATGAGTTTTTTGCCTAAAGAGACATGCCTATTTGCGCAGTAGTACAGATTCTGAGTATGTAACTGGGCTTGATGAAATCAGCATTTCTCTGGCTTCTCTGTGCGTAGGGAAGCTCAGTTATAGTCACAGTAGCTCCCACAAGTGTCTCCTCAGTGTGTTCCCATTTCCTTAGAAACAGTGTATTTGCTGGGAGAAAAGTGCATTACTGTGCGCTTTCACCGTTCAGCAAATACATGTTTAGAAGCACAGCGCTAGCAGAAACGACCGTTTCTCGACGTTTTCAAACTCAAGGAACAAGTTGCACACTTCTGAGATGCATTTGGGCCACTTTGTCAGAAATGAGTTTTTTGTTTAAAGAGACATGCCTATTTACGCAGTAGTACAGATTCTGAGTATGTAACTGGGCTTGATGAAATCAGCATTTCTCTTGCTTCCCTGTGCGTAGGGAAGCTCAGTTTTAGTCACAGTAGCTCCCACAAGTGTCTCCTCAGTGTGTTCCCATTTTCTTAGAAACAGTGTATTTGCTGGGAGAAAAGTGCATTACTGTGCGCTATCACCGTTCAGAAAATACATGTGTAGAAGCACAGCGCTAGCAGATACGACCGTTTCTCGATGTTTTCTAACTCAGGGAACAAGTTGCACACTTCTGAGATGCATTTGGGCAACTTTGTCAGAAATGAGTTTTTTGCCTAAAGAGACATGCCTATTGGCTCAGTAGTACATTTTCTGAGTATGTAACTAGGCTTGATGAAATCTGCATTTCTCCTGCTTCCCTGTGCATAGGGAAGCTCAGTTTTAGTCACAGTAGCTCCCACAAGTGTCTCCTCAGTGTGTTCCCATTTCCTTAGAAACAGTGTATTTGCTGGGAGAAGAGTGCATTACTGTGTGCTTTCACAGTTCAGCAAATACATGTGTAGAAGCACGGCGCTAGCAGAAACGAACGTTTCTCGACGTTTTCTAACTCAGGGAACAAGTTGCACACTTCTGAGATGCATTTGTGCAACTTTGTCAGAAATGAGTTTTTTCCCTACAGAGACATGCCTATTTGCGCGGTAGTACAGATTCTGAGTATGAAACTGGGCTTGATGAAATCAGCATTTCTCTTGCTTCCCTGTGCGTCGGGAAGCTCAGTTTTAGTCACATTAGCTTCCACAAGTGTCTCCTCAGTGTGTTCCCATTTCCTTAGAAACAGTGTATTTGCTGGGAGAAAAGTGCATTACTGTGCGCTTTCACCGTTCAGCAAATACATGTGTAGAAGCACAGCACTAGAAGAAACGAAAGTTTCTCGACGTTTTCTAACTCAGGGAACAAGTTGCACACTTCTGAGATGCATTTGGGCAACTTTGTCAGAAATGAGTATTTTGCCTACAGAGACATGCCTATTTGTGCAGTAGTACAGATTCTGAGTATGTAACTGGGCTTGATGAAATCAGCATTTCTCTTGCTTCCCTGTGCGTAGGTAAGCTCAGTTTTAGTCACTGTAGCTCCCACAAGTGTCTCCTCAGTGTGTTCCCATTTCCTTAGAAACAGTGTATTTGCTGGGAGAAAAGTGCATTACTGTGCACTTTCACCGTTCAGCAAATACATGTGTAGAAGCACAGCGCTAGCAGAAACGAACGTTTCTCGACGTTTTCTAACTCAGGGAACAAGTTGCACACTTCTCAGATGCATTTGGGCAACTTTGTCAGAAATGAGTTTATTGCCTAAAGACACATGCCTATTTGCGCAGTAGTACAGATTCTTGGTATGTAACTGGGCTTTATGAAATCAGCATTTCTCTTGCTTCCCTGTGCGTAGGGAAGCTCAGTTTTAGTCACAGTAGCTCCCACAAGTGTCTCCTCTGTGTGTTCCCATTTCCTTAGAAACAGTGTATTTGCTGGGAGAAAAGTGCATTACTGTGCGCTTTCACCGTTCAGCAAATACATGTGTAGAAGCACAGCGCTAGCAGAAAGGAACGTTTCTCGACATTTTCTAACTCAGGGAATAAGTTGCACACTTCTGAGATGCATTTGGGCAACTTTGTCAGAAATGAGTTTTTTGCCTAAAGAGACTTGCCTATTTACGCATTAGTACAGATTCTGAGCATGTAACTGGGCTTGATGAAATCAGCATTTCTCCTGCTTCCCTGTGCGTAGGGAAGCTCAGTTTTAGTCACAGTAGCTCCCACAAGTGTCTCCTCAGTGTGTTCCCATTTCCTTAGAAACAGTGTATTTGCTGGGAGAAAAGTGCATTACTGTGCGCTTTCTCCGTTCAGCAAATACATGTGTAGAAGCACAGCGCTAGCAGAAAAGACCGTTTCTCGACGTTTTCTAACTCAGGGAACAAGTTGCACACTACTGAGATGCATTTGGGCAACTTTGTCAGAAATGAGTTTTTTGCCTAAAGAGACATGCCTATTTGCGCAGTAGTACAGATTCTGCGTATGTAACTGGGCTTGATGAACTCAGCATTTCTCTTGCTTCCCTGTGCGTAGGGAAGCTCAGTTTTAGTCACTGTAGCTCCCACAAGTGTCTCCTCAGTGTGTTCCCATTTCGTTAGAAACAGTGTATTTGCTGGGAGAAAAGTGCATTACTGTGCGCTTTCACCGTTCAGCAAATACATGTGTAGAAGCACAGCGCTAGCAGAAACGACCGTTTCTCGACGTTTTCTAACTCAGGGAACAAGTTGCACACTTCTGAGTTGCATTTGGGCAACTTTGTCAGAAATGAGTTTTTTGCCTAAAGAGACATGCCTATTTTCGCAGTAGTACAGATTCTGAGTATGTAACTGGGATTGATGAAATCAGCATTTCTCTTGCTTCCCTGTGCGTAGGGAAGCTCAGTTTTAGACACAGTAGCTCCCACAAGTGTCTCCTCAGTGTGTTCCCATTTCCTTAGAAACAGTGTATTTGCTGGGAGAAAAGTGCATTACTGTGCGCTTTCACCGTTCAGCAAATACATGTGTAGAAGCACAGCGCTAGCAGAAAAGACCGTTTCTCGACGTTTTCTAACTCAGGGAACAAGTTGCACACTTCTGTGATGCATTTGGGCAACTTTGTCAGAAATGAGTTTTTTGCCTACAGAGACATGCCTATTTGCGCAGTTGAAGAGATTCTGAGAATGTAACTGGGCTTGATGAAATCAGCATTTCTCTTGCTTCCCTGTGCGTAGGGAAGCTCCGTTTTAGTCACAGTAGCTCCCACAAGTGTCTCCTCAGTGTGTTCCCATTTCCTTAGAAACAGTGTATTTGCTGGGAGAAAAGTGCATTACTGTGCGCTTTCACCGTTCAGCAAATACATGTGTAGAAGCACAGCCCTAGCAGAAACGAACGTTTCTCGACGTTTTCTAACTCAGAGAACAAGTTGCACAATTCTGAGATGCATTTGCGCAACTTTGTCAGAAATGAGTTTTTTGCCTAAAGAGACACGCTTTTTTGCGCAGTAGTACAGATTCTGAGTATGTAACTGGGCTTGATGAAATCAGCATTTCTCTTGCTTCCCTGTGCATAGGGAAGCTCAGTTTTAGTCACAGTAGCTCCCACAAATGTCTCCTCAGTGTGTTCCCATTTCCTTAGAAACAGTGTATTTGCTGGGAGAAAAGTGCATTACTGTGCGCTTTCACCGTTCAGCAAAAACATGTGTAGAAGCACAGCGCTAGCAGAAACGACCGTTTCTCGACGTTTTCTAACTCAGGGAACAAGTTGCACACTTCTGAGATGCATTTGGGCAACTTTGTCAGAAATGAGTTTTTTGCCTAAAGAGACATGCCTATTTGCGCAGTAGTACAGATTCTGAGTATGTAACTGGGCTTGATGAAATCAGCATTTCTCTTGCTTCCCTGTGCGTAGGGAAGCTCAGTTTTAGTCACAGTAGCTCCCACAAGTGTCTCCTCAGTGTGTTCCCATTTCCTTAGAAACAGTGTATTTGCTGGGAGAAAAGTGCATTACTGTGCGCTTTTACCGTTCAGCAAATACATGTGTAGAAGCACAGCGCTAGCAGAAAAGACCGTTTCTCGACGTTTTTTACTCAGGTAACAAGTTGCACACTTCTGAGATGCATTTGGGCAACTTTGTCAGAAATGAGTTTTTTGCCTACAGAGACATGCCTATTTGCGCAGTAGTGCAGATTATGAGTATGTAACTGGGCTTGATGAAATCAGCATTTCTCTTGCTTCCCTGTGCGTAGGGAAGCTCAGTTTTAGTCACAGTAGCTCCCACAAGTGTCTACTCAGTGTGTTCCCATTTCCTTAGAAACAGTGTATTTGCTGGGAGAAAAGTGCATTACTGTGCGCTTTCACCGTTCAGCAAATACATGTGTAGAAGCACAGCGCTAGCAGAAACGACCGTTTCTCGACGTTTTCTAACTCAGGGAACAAGTTGCACACTTCTGAGATGCATTTGGGCGACTTTGTCAGAAATGAGTTTTTTGCCTACAGAGACATGCCTATTTGCGCAGTAGTACAGATTCTGAGTATGTAACTGGGCTTGATGAAATCAGCATTTCTCTTGCTTCCCTGTGCGTAGGGAAGCTCAGTTTTAGTCACATTAGCTCCCACAAGTGTCTTCTCAGTGTGTTCCCATTTCCTTAGAAACAGTGTATTTGCTGGGAGAAAAGTGCATTACTGTGCGCTTTCACCGTTCAGCAAATACATGTGTAGAAGCACAGCGCTAGCAGAAACGAACGTTTCTCGACGTTTTCTAACTCAGGGAACAAGTTGCACACTTCTGAGATGCATTTGGGCAACTTTGTCAGAAATGAGTTTTTTGCCTACAGAGACATGCCTATTTGCGCAGTAGTACAGATTCTGAGTATGTAACTGGGCTTGATGAAATCAGCATTTCTCTTGCTTCCCTGTGCGTAGGGAAGCCCAGTTTTAGTCACAATAGCTCCCACAAGTGTCTCCTCAGTGTGTTCCCATTTCCTTAGAAACAGTGTATTTGCTGGGAGAAAAGTGCATTACTGTGCGCTTTCACCGTTCAGCAAAGACATGTGTAGAAGCACAGCGCTAGCAGAAACGAACGTTTCTCGATGTATTCTAACTCAGGGAACAAGTTGCACACTTCTGAGATACATTTGGGCAACTTTGTCAGAAATGAGTTTTTTGCCTACAGAGACATGCCTATTTGCACAGTAGTACAGATTCTGAGTATGTAAATGGGCTTGATGAAATCAGCATTTCTCTTGCTTCCCTGTGTGTAGGGAAGCTCAGTTTTAGTCACAGTAGCTCCCACAAGTGTCTCCTCAGTGTGTTCCCATTTCCTTAGAAACAGTGTATTTGCTGGGAGAAAAGTGAATTACTGTGCACTTTCACCGTTCAGCAAATACATGTGTAGAAGCACAGCGCTAGCTGAAACGACCGTTTCTCGACGTTTTCTAACTCAGGGAACAAGTGGCACACTTCTGAGATGCATTTGGTAAACTTTGTCAGAAATGAGTTTTTTGCCTACAGAGACATGCCTATTTGCGCAGTAGTACAGATTCTGAGTATGTAACTGGGCTTGATGAAATCAGCATTTCTCTTGCTTCCCTGTGCGTAGGGAAGCTCACTTTTAGTCACAGTAGCTCCCACAAGTGTCTCCTCAGTGTGCTCCCAGTTCTTTAGAAACAGTGTATTTGCTGGGAGAAAAGTGCATTACTGTGAGCTTTCACCGTTCAGCAAATACATGTGTAGAAGCACAGCGCTAGCAGAAACGAACGTTTCTCGATGTTTTCTAACTGAGGGAACAAGTTGCACACTTCTGAGATGCATTTGGGCAACTTTGTCAGAAATGAGTTTTTTGCCTACAGAGACATGCCTATTTGCGCAGTAGTACAGATTCTGAGTAGGTAACTGGGCTTGATGAAATCAGCATTTCTCTTGCTTCCCTGTGCGTAGGGAAGCTCAGTTTTAGTCACAGTAGCTCCCACAAGTGTCTCCTTAGTGTGTTCCCATTTCCTTAGAAACAGTGTATTTGTTGGGAGAAAAGTGCATTACTGTGCGCCTTCACCGTTCAGCAAATACATGTGTAGAAGCACAGCGCTAGCAGAAACGACCGTTTCTCGACGTTTTCTAACTCAGGGAACAAGTTGCACACTTCTGAGATGCATTTGTGTAACTATCTCAAAAATGAGTTTTTTGCCTGCAGAGACATGCCTTCTGAGTATGTAACTGGGCTTGATGAAATCAGCATTTCTCTTGCTTCCCTGTGCGTAGGGAAGCTCACTTTTAGTCACAGTAGCTCCCACAAGTGTCTCCTCAGTGTGTTCCCAGTTCCTTAGAAACAGTGAATTTGCTGGGAGAAAAGTGCATTACTGTGCGCTTTCACCGTTCAGCAAATACATGTGTAGAAGCACGGCGCTAGCAGAAAGGAACGTTTCTCGACGTTTTCTAACTCAGGGAACAAGTTGCACACTTCTGAGATGCATTTGGGCAACTTTGTCAGAAATGAGTTTTTTGCCTACAGAGACATGCCTAATTGCGCAGTAGTACAGATTCTGAGTATGTAACTGGGCTTGATGAAATCAGCATTTCTCTTGCTTCCCTGTGCGTAGGGAAGCTCAGTTTTAGTCACAGTAGCTCCCACAAGTGTCTCCTCAGTGTGTTCCCAGTCCTTAGTAACAGTGTATTTGCTGGGAGAAAAGTGCATTACTGTGTGCTTTCACCGTTCAGCAAATACATGTGTAGAAGCACAGCGCTAGCAGAAACGACCGTTTCTCGATGTTTTCTAACTCAGGGAACAAGTTGCACACTTCTGAGATGCATTTGGGCAACTTTGTCCGAAATGAGTTTTTTGCCTACAGAGACATGCCTATTTGCGCAGTAGTACAGATTCTGAGTATGTAACTGGGCTTGATGAAATCAGCATTTCTCTTGCTTCCCTGTGCGTAGGGAAGCTCAGTTTTAGTCACAGTAGCTCCCACAAGTGTCTCCTCAGTGTGTTCCCATTTCGTTAGAAACAGTGTATTTCCTGGGAGAAAAGTGCATTACTGTGTGCTTTCACCGTTCAGCAAATACATGTGTAGAAGCACAGCGCTAGCAGAAACGACCGTTTCTCGACGTTTTCTAACTCAGGGAACAAGTTGCACACTTCTGAGATGCATTTGGGCAACTTTGTCCAAAATAAGTTTTTTTGCCTACAGAGACATGCCTATTTGCGCAGTAGTACAGATTATGAGTATGTAACTGGGCTTGATGAAATCAGCATTTCTCTTGCTTCCCTGTGCGTAGGAAAGCTCACTTTTAGTGACAGTAGCTCCCACAAGTGTCTCCTCAGTGTGTTCCTAGTTCCTTAGAAACAGTGTATTTGCTGGGAGAAAAGTGCATTACTGTGCGCTTTCACCGTTCAGCAAATACATGTGTAGAAGCACAGCGCTAGCAGAAACGACCGTTTCTCGACGTTTTCTAACTCAGGGAAAAAGTTGCACACTTCTGAGATGCATTTGGGCAACTTTGTCAGAAATGAGTTTTTTGCCTACAGAGACATGCCTATTTGCGCAGTAGTACAGATTCTGAGTATGTAACTGGGCTTGATGAAATCAGCATTTCTCTTGCTTCCCTGTGCATAGGGAAGCTCAGTTTTAGTCACAGTAGCTACCACAAGTGTCTCCTCAGTGTGTTCCCATTTCCTTAGAAACAGTGTATTTGCTGGGAGAAAAGTGCATTACTGTGCTCTTTCACCGTTCAGCAAATACATGTGTAGAAGCACAGCGCTAGCAGAAACGACCGTTTCTCGATGTTTTCTTACTCATTGAACAAGTTGCACACTTCTGAGATGCATTTGGGCAACTTTGTCAGAAATGAATTTTTTGCCTAAAGAGACATGCCTATTTGCGCAGTAGTACAGATTCTGAGTATGTAACTGGGCTTGATGAAATCAGCATTTCTCTTGCTTTCCTGTGCATAGGGAAGCTCAGTTTTAGTCACAGTAGCTCCCACAAGTGTCTCCTCAGTGTGTTCCCATTTTTTTAGAAACAGTGTATTTGCTGGGAGAAAAGTGCATTACTGTGTGCTTTCACCGTTCAGCAAATACATGTGTAGAAGCACAGCGCTAGCAGAAATGAAAGTATCTCGACGTTTGCTAACTCAGGGAACAAGTTGCACACTTCTGAGATGCATTTTGGCAACTTTGTCAGAAATGAGTTTTTTGCCTAAAGAGACATGCCTATTTGCACAGTAGTACAGATTGTGACTATGTAACTGGGCTTGATGACATCAGCATTTCTCTTTCTTCCCTGTGTGTAGGGAAGCTCAGTTTTAGTCACAGTAGCTCCCACAAGTGTCTCCTCAGTGTGTTCCCATTTCCTTAGAAACAGTGTATTTGTTGGGAGAAAATTGCACTACTGTGTGCTTTCACCGTTCTGCAAATACATGTGTAGAAGCACAGTACTAGCAGAAACGACCGTTTCTCGACGTTTTCTAACTCAGGGGACAAGTTGCACACTTCTGAGATGCATTTGGGCAACTTTGTCAGAAATGAGTTTTTTGCCTAAAGAGACATGCCTATTTGCGCAGTAGTACAGATTCTGAGTATGTAACTGGGCTTGATGAAATCAGCATTTCTCTTGCTTCCCTGTGCAAAGGGAAGCTCAGTTTTAGTCACAGTAGCTCCCACAAGTGTCTCCTCAGTGTGGTCCCATTTCTTTAGAAACAGTGTATTTGCTGGGAGAAAAGTGCATTACTGTGCGCTTTCACCGTTCAGCAAATAAATGTGTAGAAGCACAGCGCTAGCAGAAACGACCGTTTCTCGACGTTTTCTAACTCAGGGAACAAGTTGCACACTTCTGAGATGCATTTGGGCAACTTTGTCAGAAATGAGTTTTTTGCCTAAAGAGACATGCCTATTTGCGCAGTAGTACAGATTCTGAGTATGTAACTGGGCTTGATGAAATCAGCATTTCTCTTGCTTCCCTGTGCGTAGTAAAGCTCAGTTTTAGTCACAATAGCTCCCACAAGTGTCTCCTCAGTGTGTTCCCATTTCCTTAGAAACAGTATATTTGCTGGGAGAAAAGTGCATTACTGTGCGCTTTCACCGTTCTGCAAATACATGTGTAGAAGCACAGCGCTAGCAGAAATGAAAGTTTCTCGACGTTTGCTAACTCAGGGAACAAGTTGCACACTTCTGAGATGCATTTTGGCAACTTTGTCAGAAATGAGTTGTTTGCCTAAAGAGACATGCCTATTTGCGCAGTAGTACAGATTCTGAGTATGTAACTGGGCTTGATGACATCAGCATTTCTCTTGCTTCCCTGTGCGTAGTTAAGCTCAGTTTTAGTCACAGTAGCTCCCACCAGTGTCTACTCAGTGTGTTCCCATTGTGTTAGAAACAGTATATTTGCTGGGAGAAAAGTGCATTACTGTGCGCTTTCACCGTTCAGCAAATACATGTGTAGAAGCACAGCGCTAGCAGAAACGACCGTTTCTTGACGTTTTCTAACTCAGGGAACAAGTTGCACTCTTCTGAAATGCATCTGGGCAACTTTGTCAGAAATGAGTTTTTTGCCTAAAGAGACATGCCTATTTGCGCAGTAATACAGATTCTGAGTATGTAACTGGGCTTGATGAAATCAGCATTTCTCTTGCTTCCCTGTGCGTAGGGAAGCTCAGTTTTAGTCACAGTAGCTCCCCAAGTGTCTCCTCAGTGTGTTCCCATTTCGTAAAAAACAGTGTATTTGCTGGGAGAAAAGTGCATCACTGTGCACTTTCACCGTTCAGCAAATACATGTGTAGAAGCAGCGCGCTAGCAGAAACGACTGTTTCTCGACGTTTTCTAACTCAGGGAACAAGTTGCACACTTCCTAGATGCATTTGGGTAACGTTGTCAGAAATGAGTTTTTTGCCTAAAGAGACATGCCTATTTGCGCAGTAGTACAGATTCTGAGTATGTAACTGGGCTTGATGAAATCAGCATTTCTCTTGCTTCCCTGTGCGTAGGGAAGCTCAGTTTTAGTCATAGTAGCTCCCACAAGTGTCTCCTCAGTGTGTTCCCATTTCCTTAGAAACAGTGTATTTGCTGGGAGAAAAGCGCATTACTGTGCGCTTTCACCGTTCAGCAAATACATGTGTAGAAGCACAGCGCTAGCAGAAACGAACGTTTCTCGACGTTTTCTAACTCAGGGAACAAGTTGCACACTTCTGAGATGCATTTGGGCAACTTTGTCAGAAATGAGTTTTTTGCCTAAAGAGACATGCCTTTTTGCGCAGTAGTACAGATTCTGAGTATGTAACTGGGCTTGATGAAATCAGCATGTCTCTTGCTTCCCTGTGCGTAGGGAAGCTCAGTTTTAGTCACAGTAGCTCCCACAAGTGTCTCCTCAGTGTGTTCCCATTTCCTTAGAAACAGTGTATTTGCTGGGAGAAAAGTGCATTACTGTGCGCTTTCACCGTTCAGCAAATAGATGTGTAGAAGCACAGCGCTAGCAGAAACGAACGTTTCTCGACGTTTTCTAACTCAGGGAACAAGTTGCACACTTCTGAGATGCATTTGGGCAACTTTGTCAGAAATGAGTTTTTTGCCTACAGAGACATGCCTATTTGCGCAGTAGTACAGATTCTTAGTATGTAACTGGGCTTGATGAAATCAGCATTTCTCTTGCTTCCCTGTGCGTAGGGAAGCTCAGTTTTAGTCACAGTAGCTCCCACAAGTGTCTCCTCAGTGTGTTCCCAGTTCCTTAGAAACAGTGTATTTGCTGGGAGAAAAGTGCATTACTGTGCGCTTTCACCGTTCAGCAAATACATGTGTAGAAGCACAGCGCTAACAGAAACGACCGTTTCTCGACGTTTTCTAACTCAGGGAACAAGTTGCACACTTCTGAGATGCATTTGGGCAACTTTGTCAGAAATGAGTTTTTTGCCTACAGAGACATGCCTATTTGCGCTGTAGTTCAGATTCTGAGTATGTAACTGGGCTTGATGAAATCAGCATTTCTCTTGCTTCCCTGTGCATAGCGAAGCGCAGTTTTAGTCACAGTAGGTCCCATAAGTGTCTCCTCAGTGTGTTCCCATTTCCTTAGAAACAGTGTATTTGCTGGGAGAAAAGTGCATTACTGTGCGCTTTCACCGTTCAGCAAATACATGTGTAGAAGCACAGCGCTAGCAGAAAAGAACGTTTCTCGACGTTTTCTAACTCAGAAAACTAGTTGCACACTTCTGAGAAGCATTTGGGCAACTTTGTCAGAAATGAGTTTTTTTCCTACAGAGACATGCCTATTTGCGCAGTAGTACAGATTCTGAGTATGTAACTGGGCTTGATGAAATCAGCATTTCTCTTGCTTCCCTGTGCGTAGGGAAGCTCAGTTTTAGTCATAGTAGCTCCCACAATTGTCTCCTCAGTGTGTTCCCATTTCCTTAGAAACAGTGTATTTGCTGGGAGAAAAGTGCATTACTGTGCGCTTTCACCGTTCAGCAAATACATGTGTAGAAGCACAGCGCTAGCATAAACGAACGTTTCTCGACGTTTTCTAACTCAGGGAACAAGTTGCACGCTTCTGAGATGCATTTGGGCAACTTTGTCAGAAATGAGTTTTTTGCCTACAGAGACATGCCTATTTGCGCAGTAGTACAGATTCTGAGTATGTAACTGGGCTTGATGAAATCAGCATTTCTCTTGCTTCCCTGTGCGTAGGGAAGCTCAGTTTTAGTCCCAGTAGCTCCCACAAGTGTCTCCTCAGTGTGTTCCCATTTCCTTAGAAACAGTGTATTTGCTGGGAGAAAAGTGCATTACTGTGCGATTTCACCGTTCAGCAAATACATGTGTAGAAGCACAGCGCTAGCAGAAACGAACGTTTCTCGACGTTTTCTAACTCAGGGAACAAGTTGCACACTTCTGAGATGCATTTGGGCAACTTTGTCAGAAATGAGTTTTTTGCCTACAGAGACATGCCTATTTGCGCAGTAGTACAGATTCTGAGTATGTAACTGGGCTTGATGAAATCAGCATTTCTCTTGCTTCCCTGTGCATAGGGAAGCTCAGTTTTAGTCCCAGTAGCTCCCACAAGTGTCTCCTCAGTGTGTTCCCATTTCCTTAGAAACAGTGTATTTGCTGGGAGAAAAGCGCATTACTGTGCGCTTTCACCGTTCAGCAAATACATGTGTAGAAGCACAGCGCTAGCAGAAACGACCGTTTCTCGACGTTTTCTAACTCAGGGAACAATTTGCACACTTCTGAGATGCATTTGGGCAACTTTGTCAGAAATGAGTTTTTTGACTAAAGAGACATGCCTATTTGCGCAGTAGTACAGATTCTGAGTATGTAACTGGGCTTGATGAAATCAGCATGTCTCTTGCTTCCCTGTGCATAGGGAAGCTCAGTTTTAGTCACAGTAGCTCCAACAAGTGTCTCCTCAGTGTGTTCCCATTTCCTTAGAAACAGTGTATTTGCTGGGAGAAAAGTGCATTACTGTGTGCTTTCACCGTTCAGCAAATACATGTGTAGAAGCACAGCGCTAGCAGAAACGAACGTTTCTCGACGTTTTCTAACTCAGGGAACAAGTAGCACACTTCTGAGATGCATTTGGGCAACTTTGTCAGAAATGAGTTTTTTGCCTAAAGAGACATGCCTATTTGCGCAGTAGTACAGAGTCTGAGTATGTAACTGGGCTTGATGAAATCAGCATTTCTCTTGCTTCCCTGTGCGTAGGAAAGCTCAGTTTTAATCACAGTAGCTCCCACAAGTGTCTCCTCAGTGTGTTCCCATTTCCTTAGAAACAGTGTATTTGCTGGGAGAAAAGTGCATTACTGTGCGCTTTCTCCGTTCAGCAAATCATGTGTAGAAGCACAACGCTAGCAGAAACGACCGTTTCTCGACGTTTTCTAACTCAGGGAACAAGTTGCACACTTCTGAGATGCATTTGGGCAACTTTGTCAGAAATGAGTTTTTTGCCTACAGAAACATGCCTATTTGCGCAGTAGTACAGATTCTGAGTATGTAACTGGGCTTGATGAAATCAGCCTTTCTCTTGCTTCCCTGTGCGTAGGGAAGCTCAGTTTTAGTCACAGTAGCTCCCACAAGTGTCTCCTCAGTGTGTTCACATTTCTTTAGAAACAATGTATTTGCTGGGAGAAAAGTGCATTACTGTGCGCTTTCACCGTTCAGCAAATACATGTGTAGAAGCACAGCGCTAGGAGAAACGAACGTTTCTCGACGTTTTCTAACTCAGGGAACAAGTTGCACACTTCTGAGATGCATTTGGGCAACTTTGTCAGAAATGAGTTTTTTGCCTACAGAGACATGCCTATTTGCGCAGTAGTACAGATTCTGAGTATGTAACTGGGCTTGATGAAATCAAAATTCTCTTGCTTCCCTGTGCGTAGGGAAGCTCACTTTTAGTCCCAGTAGCTCCCACAAGTGTCTCCTCAGTGTGTTCCCAGTTCCTTAGAAACAGTGAATTTGCTGGGAGAAAAGTGCATTACTGTGCGCTTTCACCGTTCAGCAAATACATGTGTAGAAGCACAGCGCTAGCAGAAAGGAACGTTTCTCGACGTTTTCTAACTCAGGGAACAAGTTGCACACTTCTGAGATGCATTTGGGCAACTTTGTCAGAAATGAGTTTTTTGCCTACAGAGACATGCCTACTTGCACAGTAGTACAGATTCTGAGTATGTAACTGGGCTTGATGAAATCAGCATTTCTCTTGCTTCCCTGTGCGTAGGGAAGCTCAGTTTTAGTCACAGTAGCTCCCACAAGTGTCTCCTCAGTGTTTTCCCAGTCCTTAGTAACAGTGTATTTGCTGGGAGAAAAGTGCATTACTGTGCGCTTTCACCGTTCAGCAAATACATGTGTAGAAGCACAGCGCTAGCAGAAACGAACGTTTCTCGATGTTTTCTAACTCAGGGAACAAGTTGCACACTTCTGAGATGCATTTGGGCAACTTTGTCCGAAATGAGTTTTTTGCCTACAGAGACATGCCTATTTGCGCAGTAGTACAGATTCTGAGTATGTAAAGGGGCTTGATGAAATCAGCCTTTCTCTTGCTTCCCTGTGCGTAGGGAAGCTCAGTTTTAGTCACAGTAGCTCCCACAAGTGTCTCCTCAGTGTGTTCACATTTCTTTAGAAACAATGTATTTGCTGGGAGAAAAGTGCATTACTGTGCGCTTTCACCGTTCAGCAAATACATGTGTAGAAGCACAGCGCTAGGAGAAACGAACGTTTCTCGACGTTTTCTAACTCAGGGAACAAGTTGCACACTTCTGAGATGCATTTGGGCAACTTTGTCAGAAATGAGTTTTTTGCCTACAGAGACATGCCTATTTGCGCAGTAGTACAGATTCTGAGTATGTAACTGGGCTTGATGAAATCAGCATTTCTCTTGCTTCCCTGTGCGTAGGGAAGCTCACTTTTAGTCACAGTAGCTCCCACAAGTGTCTCCTCAGTGTGTTCCCAGTTCCTTAGAAACAGTGAATTTGCTGGGAGAAAAGTGCATTACTGTGCGCTTTCACCGTTCAGCAAATACATGTGTAGAAGCACGGCGCTAGCAGAAAGGAACGTTTCTCGACGTTTTCTAACTCAGGGAACAAGTTGCACACTTCTGAGATGCATTTGGGCAACTTTGTCAGAAATGAGTTTTTTGCCTACAGAGACATGCCTAATTGCGCAGTAGTACAGATTCTGAGTATGTAACTGGGCTTGATGAAATCAGCATTTCTCTTGCTTCCCTGTGCGTAGGGAAGCTCAGTTTTAGTCACAGTAGCTCCCACAAGTGTCTCCTCAGTGTGTTCCCAGTCCTTAGTAACAGTGTATTTGCTGGGAGAAAAGTGCATTACTGTGCGCTTTCACCGTTCAGCAAATACATGTGTAGAAGCACAGCGCTAGCAGAAACGACCGTTTCTCGATGTTTTCTAACTCAGGGAACAAGTTGCACACTTCTGAGATGCATTTGGGCAACTTTGTCCGAAATGAGTTTTTTGCCTACAGAGACATGCCTATTTGCGCAGTAGTACAGATTCTGAGTATGTAACTGGGCTTGATGAAATCAGCATTTCTCTTGCTTCCCTGTGCGTAGGGAAGCTCAGTTTTAGTCACAGTAGCTCCCACAAGTGTCTCCTCAGTGTGTTCCCATTTCCTTAGAAACAGTGTATTTCCTGGGAGAAAAGTGCATTACTGTGTGCTTTCACCGTTCAGCAAATACATGTGTAGAAGCACAGCGCTAGCAGAAACGACCGTTTCTCGACGTTTTCTAACTCAGGGAACAAGTTGCACACTTCTGAGATGCATTTGGGCAACTTTGTCCAAAATAAGTTTTTTTGCCTACAGAGACATGCCTATTTGCGCAGTAGTACAGATTATGAGTATGTAACTGGGCTTGATGAAATCAGCATTTCTCTTGCTTCCCTGTGCGTAGGGAAGCTCACTTTTAGTGACAGTAGCTCCCACAAGTGTCTCCTCAGTGTGTTCCTAGTTCCTTAGAAACAGTGTATTTGCTGGGAGAAAAGTGCATTACTGTGCGCTTTCACCGTTCAGCAAATACATGTGTAGAAGCACAGCGCTAGCAGAAACGACCGTTTCTCGACGTTTTCTAACTCAGGGAAAAAGTTGCACACTTCTGAGATGCATTTGGGCAACTTTGTCCGAAATGAGTTTTTTGCCTACAGAGACATGCCTATTTGCGCAGTAGTACAGATTCTGAGTATGTAACTGGGCTTGATGAAATCAGCATTTCTCTTGCTTCCCTGTGCGTAGGGAAGCTCAGTTTTAGTCACAGTAGCTCCCACAAGTGTCTCCTCAGTGTGTTCCCATTTCCTTAGAAACAGTGTATTTGCTGGGAGAAAAGTGCATTACTGTGCGCTTTCACCGTTCAGCAAATACATGTGTAGAAGCACAGCGCTAGCAGAAACGACCGTTTCTCGACGTTTTCTAACTCAGGGAACAAGTTGCACACTTCTGAGATGCATTTGGGCAACTTTGTCCGAAATAAGTTTTTTGCCTACAGAGACATGCCTATTTGCGCAGTAGTACAGATTCTGAGTATGTAACTGGGCTTGATGAAATCAGCATTTCTCTTGCTTCCCTGTGCGTAGGGAAGCTCACTTTTAGTGACAGTAGCTCCCACAAGTGTCTCCTCAGTGTGTTCCTAGTTCCTTAGAAACAGTGTATTTGCTGGGAGAAAAGTGCATTACTGTGCGCTTTCACCGTTCAGCAAATACATGTGTAGAAGCACAGCGCTAGCAGAAACGACCGTTTCTCGATGTTTTCTAACTCAGGGAAAAAGTTGCACACTTCTTAGATGCATTTGGGCAACTTTGTCAGAAATGAGTATTTTGCCTACAGAGACATGCCTATTTGCGCAGTAGTACACATTCTGAGTATGTAACTGGGCTTGATGAAATCAGCATTTCTCTTGCTTCCCTGTGCGTAGGGAAGCTCAGTTTTAGTCACAGTAGCTCCCACAAGTGTCTCCTCAGTGTGTTCCCATTTCCTTAGAAACAGTGTATTTGCTGGGAGAAAAGTGCATTACTGTGCGCTTTCTCCGTTCAGCAAATCATGTGTAGAAGCACAACGCTAGCAGAAACGACCGTTTCTCGACGTTTTCTAACTCAGGGAACAAGTTGCACACTTCTGAGATGCATTTGGGCAACTTTGTCCGAAATGAGTTTTTTGCCTACAGAAACATGCCTATTTGCGCAGTAGTACAGATTGTGAGTATGTAACTGGGCTTGATGAAATCAGCCTTTCTCTTGCTTCCCTGTTCGTAGGGAAGCTCAGTTTTAGTCACAATAGCTCCCACAAGTGTCTCCTCAGTGTGTTCACATTTCTTTAGAAACAGTGTATTTGCTGGGAGAAAAGTGCATTACTGTGCGCTTTCACCGTTCAGCAAATACATGTGTAGAAGCACAGCGCTAGGAGAAACGAACGTTTCTCGACGTTTTCTAACTCAGGGAACAAGTTGCACACTTCTGAGATGCATTTGGGCAACTTTGTCAGAAATGAGTTTTTTGCCTACAGAGACATGCCTATTTGCGCAGTAGTACAGATTCTGAGTATGCAACTGGGCTTGATGAAATCAGCATTTCTCTTGCTTCCCTGTGCGTAGGGAAGCTCAGTTTTAGTCACAGTAGCTCCCACAAGTGTCTCCTCAGTGTGTTCCCAGTCCTTAGTAACAGTGTATTTGCTGGGAGAAAAGTGCATTACTGTGCGCTTTCACCGTTCAGCAAATACATGTGTAGAAGCACAGCGCTAGCAGAAACAAACGTTTCTCGATGTTTTCTAACTCAGGGAACAAGTTGCACACTTCTGAGATGCATTTGGGCAACTTTGTCCGAAATGAGTTTTTTGCCTACAGAGACATGCCTATTTGCGCAGTAGTACAGATTCTGAGTATGTAACTGGGCTTGATGAAATCAGCATTTCTCTTGCTTCCCTGTGCGTAGGGAAGCTCAGTTTTAGTCACAGTAGCTCCCACAAGTGTCTCCTCAGTGTGTTCCCATTTCCTTAGAAACAGTGTATTTGCTGGGAGAAAAGTGCATTACTGTGTGCTTTCACCGTTCAGCAAATACATGTGTAGAAGCACAGCGCTAGGAGAAACGACCGTTTCTCGACGTTTTCTAACTCAGGGAACAAGTTGCACACTTCTGAGATGCATTTGGGCAACTTTGTCCGAAATGAGTTTTTTGCCTACAGAGACATGCCTATTTGCGCAGTAGTACAGATTCTGAGTATGTAACAGGGCTTGATGAAATCAGCCTTTCTCTTGCTTCCCTGTGCGTAGGGAAGCTCAGTTTTAGTCACAGTAGCTCCCACAAGTGTCTCCTAAGTGTGTTCCCATTTCCTTAGAAACAGTGTATTTGCTGGGAGAAAAGTGCATAACTGTGCGCTTTCACCGTTCAACAAATACATGTGTAGAAGCACAGCGCTAGCAGAAACGAACGTTTCTCGACGTTTTCTAACTCAGGGAACAAGTTGCACACTTCTGAGATGCATTTGGGCAACTTTGTCAGAAATGAGTTTTTTGCCTACAGACACATGCCTATTTGCGCAGTAGTACAGATTCTGAGTATGTAACTGGGCTTGTTGAAATCAGCATGTCTCTTGCTTCCCTGTGCGAAGGGAAGCTCAGTTTTAGTCACAGTAGCTCCCACAAGTGTCTCCTCAGTGTGTTCCCATTTCCTTAGAAACAGTGTATTTGCTGGGAGGAAAGTGCATTACTGTGCGCTTTCACCGTTCAGCAAATACATGTGTAGAAGCACAGCGCTAGCAGAAACGAACGTTTCTCGACGTTTTCTAACTCAGGGAACAAGTAGCACACTTCTGAGATGCATTTGGGCAACTTTGTCAGAAATGAGTTTTTTGCCTAAAGAGACATGCCTATTTGCGCAGTAGTACAGAGTCTGAGTATGTAACTGGGCTTGATGAAATCAGCATTTCTCTTGCTTCCCTGTGCGTAGGAAAGCTCAGTTTCAATCACAGTAGCTCCCACAAGTGTCTCCTCAGTGTGTTCCCAATTCCTTAGAAACAGTGTATTTGCTGGGAGAAAAGTACATTACTGTGCGCTTTCACTGTTCAGCAAATACATGTGTAGAAGCACAGCGCTAGCAGAAATGAACGTTTCTCGACGTTTTCTAACTCAGGGAACAAGTTGCACACTTCTGAGATGCATTTGGGCAACTTTGTCAGAAATGAGTTTTTTGCCTAAAGAGACATGCCTATTTGCGCATGAGTACAGATTCTGAGTATGTAACTGGGCTTGATGAAATCAGCATGTCTCTTGCTTCGCTGTGCGTAGGGAAGCTCAGTTTTAGTCACAGTAGCTCCCACAAGTGTCTCCTCAGTGTGTTCCCATTTCCTTAGAAAAAGTGTATTTGTTGGGAGAAAAGTGCATTACTGTGCGCTTTCACCGTTCAGCAAATACATGTGTAGAAGCACAGCGCTAGCAGATACGACCGTTTCTCGACGTTTTGTAACTCAGGGAACAAGTTGCACACTTCTGAGATGCATTTGGGCAGCTTTGTCAGAAATGAGTTTTTTGCCTAAAGAGACATGTCTATTTGCGCAGTAGTACAGATTCTGAGTATGTAACTGGGCTTGATGAAATCAGCATTTGTCTTGCTTCCCTGTGCGTTGGGAAGCTCAGTTTTAGTCACAGTAGCTCCCACAAGTGTCTCCTCAGTGTGTTCCCATTTCCTTAGAAACAGTATATTTGCTGGGAGAAAAGTGCATTACTGTGCGCTTTCACCGTTCAGCAAATACATGTGTAGAAGCACAGCGCTAGCAGAAACGAACGTTTCTCGACGTTTTCCAACTCAGGGAACAAGTTGCACACTTCTGAGATGCATTTGGGCAACTTTGTCAGAAATGAGTTTTTTGCCTACAGAGACATGCCTATTTAGGCAGTAGTACAGATTCTGAGTATGTAACTAGACTTGATGAAATCAGCACTTCTCTTGCTTCCCTGTTTGTAGGGAAGCTCAGTTTTAGTCAAAGTAGCTCCCACAAGTGTCTCCTCAGTGTGTTCCCATTTCCTTAGAAACAGTGTATTTGCTGGGAGAAAAGTGCATTACTGTGCGCTTTCACCGTTTAGCAAATACATGTGTAGAAGCACAGCGCTAGCAGAAAAGACCGTTTCTCGACGTTTTCTAACTCAGGGAACAAGTTGCACACTTCTGAGATGCATTTGGGCAACTTTGTCAGAAATGAGTTTTTTGCCTAAAGAGACATGCCTATTTGCGCAGTAGTACAGATTCTGAGTATGTAACTGGGCTTGATGAAATCAGCATTTCTCTTGCTTCCCCTTGCGTAGGGAAGCTCAGTTTTAGTCACTGTAGCTCCCACAAGTGTCTCCTCTGTGTGTTCCCATTTCCTTAGAAACAGTGTATTTGCTGGGAGAAAAGTGCATTACTGTGCGCTTTCACCGTTCAGCAAATACATGTGTAGAAGCACAGCGCTGGCAGAAACGAATGTTTCTCGACGTTTTCTAACTCAGGGAACAAGTTGCACACTTCTGAGATCTATTTGGGCAACTTTGTCAGAAATGAGTTTTTTGCCTAAAGAGACATGCCTATTTGCGCAGTAGTACAGATTCTGAGTATGTAACTGGGCTTGATGAAATCAGCATTTCTCTGGCTTCTCTGTGCGTAGGGAAGCTCACTTATAGTCACAGTAGCTCCCACAAGTGTCTCCTCAGTGTGTTCCCATTTCCTTAGAAACAGTGTATTTGCTGGGAGAAAAGTGCATTACTGTGCGCTTTCACCGTTCAGCAAATACATGTTTAGAAGCACAGCGCTAGCAGAAACGACCGTTTCTCGACGTTTTCAAACTCAAGGAACAAGTTGCACACTTCTGAGATGCATTTGGGCCACTTTGTCAGAAATGAGTTTTTTGTTTAAAGAGACATGCCTATTTACGCAGTAGTACAGATTCTGAGTATGTAACTGGGCTTGATGAAATCAGCATTTCTCTTGCTTCCCTGTGCGTAGGGAAGCTCAGTTTTAGTCACAGTAGCTCCCACAAGTGTCTCCTCAGTGTGTTCCCAGTCCTTAGTAACAGTGTATTTGCTGGGAGAAAAGTGCATTACTGTGCGCTTTCACCGTTCAGCAAATACATGTGTAGAAGCACAGCGCTAGCAGAAACGACCGTTTCTCGATGTTTTCTAACTCAGGGAACAAGTTGCACACTTCTGAGATGCATTTGGGCAACTTTGTCCGAAATGAGTTTTTTGCCTACAGAGACATGCCTATTTGCGCAGTAGTACAGATTCTGAGTATGTAACTGGGCTTGATGAAATCAGCATTTCTCTTGCTTCCCTGTGCGTAGGGAAGCTCAGTTTTAGTCACAGTAGCTCCCACAAGTGTCTCCTCAGTGTGTTCCCATTTCCTTAGAAACAGTGTATTTCCTGGGAGAAAAGTGCATTACTGTGTGCTTTCACCGTTCAGCAAATACATGTGTAGAAGCACAGCGCTAGCAGAAACGACCGTTTCTCGACGTTTTCTAACTCAGGGAACAAGTTGCACACTTCTGAGATGCATTTGGGCAACTTTGTCCAAAATAAGTTTTTTTGCCTACAGAGACATGCCTATTTGCGCAGTAGTACAGATTATGAGTATGTAACTGGGCTTGATGAAATCAGCATTTCTCTTGCTTCCCTGTGCGTAGGGAAGCTCACTTTTAGTGACAGTAGCTCCGACAAGTGTCTCCTCAGTGTGTTCCTAGTTCCTTAGAAACAGTGTATTTGCTGGGAGAAAAGTGCATTACTGTGCGCTTTCACCGTTCAGCAAATACATGTGTAGAAGCACAGCGCTAGCAGAAACGACCGTTTCTCGACGTTTTCTAACTCAGGGAAAAAGTTGCACACTTCTGAGATGCATTTGGGCAACTTTGTCAGAAATGAGTTTTTTGCCTACAGAGACATGCCTATTTGCGCAGTAGTACAGATTCTGAGTATGTAACTGGGCTTGATGAAATCAGCATTTCTCTTGCTTCCCTGTGCGTAGGGAAGCTCAGTTTTAGTCACAGTAGCTCCCACAAGTGTCTCCTCAGTGTGTTCCCATTTCCTTAGAAACAGTGTATTTGCTGGGAGAAAAGTGCATTACTGTGCGCTTTCACCGTTCAGCAAATACATGTGTAGAAGCACAGCGCTAGCAGAAACGACCGTTTCTCGACGTTTTCTAACTCAGGGAACAAGTTGCACACTTCTGAGATGCATTTGGGCAACTTTGTCCGAAATAAGTTTTTTGCCTACAGAGACATGCCTATTTGCGCAGTAGTACAGATTCTGAGTATGTAACTGGGCTTGATGAAATCAGCATTTCTCTTGCTTCCCTGTGCGTAGGGAAGCTCACTTTTAGTGACAGTAGCTCCCACAAGTGTCTCCTCAGTGTGTTCCTAGTTCCTTAGAAACAGTGTATTTGCTGGGAGAAAAGTGCATTACTGTGCGCTTTCACCGTTCAGCAAATACATGTGTAGAAGCACAGCGCTAGCAGAAACGACCGTTTCTCGATGTTTTCTAACTCAGGGAAAAAGTTGCACACTTCTTAGATGCATTTGGGCAACTTTGTCAGAAATGAGTATTTTGCCTACAGAGACATGCCTATTTGCGCAGTAGTACAGATTCTGAGTATGTAACTGGGCTTGATGAAATCAGCATTTCTCTTGCTTCCCTGTGCGTAGGGAAGCTCAGTTTTAGTCACAGTAGCTCCCACAAGTGTCTCCTCAGTGTGTTCCCATTTCCTTAGAAACAGTGTATTTGCTGGGAGAAAAGTGCATTACTGTGCGCTTTCTCCGTTCAGCAAATCATGTGTAGAAGCACAACGCTAGCAGAAACGACCGTTTCTCGACGTTTTCTAACTCAGGGAACAAGTTGCACACTTCTGAGATGCATTTGGGCAACTTTGTCCGAAATGAGTTTTTTGCCTACAGAAACATGCCTATTTGCGCAGTAGTACAGATTGTGAGTATGTAACTGGGCTTGATGAAATCAGCCTTTCTCTTGCTTCCCTGTTCGTAGGGAAGCTCAGTTTTAGTCACAATAGCTCCCACAAGTGTCTCCTCAGTGTGTTCACATTTCTTTAGAAACAGTGTATTTGCTGGGAGAAAAGTGCATTACTGTGCGCTTTCACCGTTCAGCAAATACATGTGTAGAAGCACAGCGCTAGGAGAAACGAACGTTTCTCGACGTTTTCTAACTCAGGGAACAAGTTGCACACTTCTGAGATGCATTTGGGCAACTTTGTCAGAAATGAGTTTTTTGCCTACAGAGACATGCCTATTTGCGCAGTAGTACAGATTCTGAGTATGCAACTGGGCTTGATGAAATCAGCATTTCTCTTGCTTCCCTGTGCGTAGGGAAGCTCAGTTTTAGTCACAGTAGCTCCCACAAGTGTCTCCTCAGTGTGTTCCCAGTCCTTAGTAACAGTGTATTTGCTGGGAGAAAAGTGCATTACTGTGCGCTTTCACCGTTCAGCAAATACATGTGTAGAAGCACAGCGATAGCAGAAACAAACGTTTCTCGATGTTTTCTAACTCAGGGAACAAGTTGCACACTTCTGAGATGCATTTGGGCAACTTTGTCCGAAATGAGTTTTTTGCCTACAGAGACATGCCTATTTGCGCAGTAGTACAGATTCTGAGTATGTAACTGGGCTTGATGAAATCAGCATTTCTCTTGCTTCCCTGTGCGTAGGGAAGCTCAGTTTTAGTCACAGTAGCTCCCACAAGTGTCTCCTCAGTGTGTTCCCATTTCCTTAGAAACAGTGTATTTGCTGGGAGAAAAGTGCATTACTGTGTGCTTTCACCGTTCAGCAAATACATGTGTAGAAGCACAGCGCTAGGAGAAACGACCGTTTCTCGACGTTTTCTAACTCAGGGAACAAGTTGCACACTTCTGAGATGCATTTGGGCAACTTTGTCCGAAATGAGTTTTTTGCCTACAGAGACATGCCTATTTGCGCAGTAGTACAGATTCTGAGTATGTAACAGGGCTTGATGAAATCAGCCTTTCTCTTGCTTCCCTGTGCGTAGGGAAGCTCAGTTTTAGTCACAGTAGCTCCCACAAGTGTCTCCTAAGTGTGTTCCCATTTCCTTAGAAACAGTGTATTTGCTGGGAGAAAAGTGCATAACTGTGCGCTTTCACCGTTCAACAAATACATGTGTAGAAGCACAGCGCTAGCAGAAACGAACGTTTCTCGACGTTTTCTAACTCAGGGAACAAGTTGCACACTTCTGAGATGCATTTGGGCAACTTTGTCAGAAATGAGTTTTTTGCCTAAGGAGACATGCCTATTTGCGCAGTAGTACAGATTCTGAGTATGTAACTGGGCTTGTTGAAATCAGCATGTCTCTTGCTTCCCTGTGCGAAGGGAAGCTCAGTTTTAGTCACAGTAGCTCCCACAAGTGTCTCCTCAGTGTGTTCCCATTTCCTTAGAAACAGTGTATTTGCTGGGAGGAAAGTGCATTACTGTGCGCTTTCACCGTTCAGCAAATACATGTGTAGAAGCACAGCGCTAGCAGAAACGAACGTTTCTCGACGTTTTCTAACTCAGGGAACAAGTAGCACACTTCTGAGATGCATTTGGGCAACTTTGTCAGAAATGAGTTTTTTGCCTAAAGAGACATGCCTATTTGCGCAGTAGTACAGAGTCTGAGTATGTAACTGGGCTTGATGAAATCAGCATTTCTCTTGCTTCCCTGTGCGTAGGAAAGCTCAGTTTCAATCACAGTAGCTCCCACAAGTGTCTCCTCAGTGTGTTCCCAATTCCTTAGAAACAGTGTATTTGCTGGGAGAAAAGTACATTACTGTGCGCTTTCACTGTTCAGCAAATACATGTGTAGAAGCACAGCGCTAGCAGAAATGAACGTTTCTCGACGTTTTCTAACTCAGGGAACAAGTTGCACACTTCTGAGATGCATTTGGGCAACTTTGTCAGAAATGAGTTTTTTGCCTAAAGAGACATGCCTATTTGCGCATGAGTACAGATTCTGAGTATGTAACTGGGCTTGATGAAATCAGCATGTCTCTTGCTTCGCTGTGCGTAGGGAAGCTCAGTTTTAGTCACAGTAGCTCCCACAAGTGTCTCCTCAGTGTGTTCCCATTTCCTTAGAAAAAGTGTATTTGTTGGGAGAAAAGTGCATTACTGTGCGCTTTCACCGTTCAGCAAATACATGTGTAGAAGCACAGCGCTAGCAGATACGACCGTTTCTCGACGTTTTGTAACTCAGGGAACAAGTTGCACACTTCTGAGATGCATTTGGGCAGCTTTGTCAGAAATGAGTTTTTTGCCTAAAGAGACATGTCTATTTGCGCAGTAGTACAGATTCTGAGTATGTAACTGGGCTTGATGAAATCAGCATTTGTCTTGCTTCCCTGTGCGTTGGGAAGCTCAGTTTTAGTCACAGTAGCTCCCACAAGTGTCTCCTCAGTGTGTTCCCATTTCCTTAGAAACAGTATATTTGCTGGGAGAAAAGTGCATTACTGTGCGCTTTCACCGTTCAGCAAATACATGTGTAGAAGCACAGCGCTAGCAGAAACGAACGTTTCTCGACGTTTTCCAACTCAGGGAACAAGTTGCACACTTCTGAGATGCATTTGGGCAACTTTGTCAGAAATGAGTTTTTTGCCTACAGAGACATGCCTATTTAGGCAGTAGTACAGATTCTGAGTATGTAACTAGACTTGATGAAATCAGCACTTCTCTTGCTTCCCTGTTTGTAGGGAAGCTCAGTTTTAGTCAAAGTAGCTCCCACAAGTGTCTCCTCAGTGTGTTCCCATTTCCTTAGAAACAGTGTATTTGCTGGGAGAAAAGTGCATTACTGTGCGCTTTCACCGTTTAGCAAATACATGTGTAGAAGCACAGCGCTAGCAGAAAAGACCGTTTCTCGACGTTTTCTAACTCAGGGAACAAGTTGCACACTTCTGAGATGCATTTGGGCAACTTTGTCAGAAATGAGTTTTTTGCCTAAAGAGACATGCCTATTTGCGCAGTAGTACAGATTCTGAGTATGTAACTGGGCTTGATGAAATCAGCATTTCTCTTGCTTCCCCTTGCGTAGGGAAGCTCAGTTTTAGTCACTGTAGCTCCCACAAGTGTCTCCTCTGTGTGTTCCCATTTCCTTAGAAACAGTGTATTTGCTGGGAGAAAAGTGCATTACTGTGCGCTTTCACCGTTCAGCAAATACATGTGTAGAAGCACAGCGCTGGCAGAAACGAATGTTTCTCGACGTTTTCTAACTCAGGGAACAAGTTGCACACTTCTGAGATCTATTTGGGCAACTTTGTCAGAAATGAGTTTTTTGCCTAAAGAGACATGCCTATTTGCGCAGTAGTACAGATTCTGAGTATGTAACTGGGCTTGATGAAATCAGCATTTCTCTGGCTTCTCTGTGCGTAGGGAAGCTCAGTTATAGTCACAGTAGCTCCCACAAGTGTCTCCTCAGTGTGTTCCCATTTCCTTAGAAACAGTGTATTTGCTGGGAGAAAAGTGCATTACTGTGCGCTTTCACCGTTCAGCAAATACATGTTTAGAAGCACAGCGCTAGCAGAAACGACCGTTTCTCGACGTTTTCAAACTCAAGGAACAAGTTGCACACTTCTGAGATGCATTTGGGCCACTTTGTCAGAAATGAGTTTTTTGTTTAAAGAGACATGCCTATTTACGCAGTAGTACAGATTCTGAGTATGTAACTGGGCTTGATGAAATCAGCATTTCTCTTGCTTCCCTGTGCGTAGGGAAGCTCAGTTTTAGTCACAGTAGCTCCCACAAGTGTCTCCTCAGTGTGTTCCCATTTTCTTAGAAACAGTGTATTTGCTGGGAGAAAAGTGCATTACTGTGCGCTATCACCGTTCAGAAAATACATGTGTAGAAGCACAGCGCTAGCAGATACGACCGTTTCTCGATGTTTTCTAACTCAGGGAACAAGTTGCACACTTCTGAGATGCATTTGGGCAACTTTGTCAGAAATGAGTTTTTTGCCTAAAGAGACATGCCTATTGGCTCAGTAGTACATTTTCTGAGTATGTAACTAGGCTTGATGAAATCTGCATTTCTCCTGCTTCCCTGTGCATAGGGAAGCTCAGTTTTAGTCACAGTAGCTCCCACAAGTGTCTCCTCAGTGTGTTCCCATTTCCTTAGAAACAGTGTATTTGCTGGGAGAAAAGTGCATTACTGTGTGCTTTCACAGTTCAGCAAATACATGTGTAGAAGCACGGCGCTAGCAGAAACGAACGTTTCTCGACGTTTTCTAACTCAGGGAACAAGTTGCACACTTCTGAGATGCATTTGTGCAACTTTGTCAGAAATGAGTTTTTTCCCTACAGAGACATGCCTATTTGCGCGGTAGTACAGATTCTGAGTATGAAACTGGGCTTGATGAAATCAGCATTTCTCTTGCTTCCCTGTGCGTCGGGAAGCTCAGTTTTAGTCACATTAGCTTCCACAAGTGTCTCCTCAGTGTGTTCCCATTTCCTTAGAAACAGTGTATTTGCTGGGAGAAAAGTGCATTACTGTGCGCTTTCACCGTTCAGCAAATACATGTGTAGAAGCACAGCACTAGAAGAAACGAAAGTTTCTCGACGTTTTCTAACTCAGGGAACAAGTTGCACACTTCTGAGATGCATTTGGGCAACTTTGTCAGAAATGAGTTTTTTGCCTACAGAGACATGCCTATTTGTGCAGTAGTACAGATTCTGAGTATGTAACTGGGCTTGATGAAATCAGCATTTCTCTTGCTTCCCTGTGCGTAGGTAAGCTCAGTTTTAGTCACTGTAGCTCCCACAAGTGTCTCCTCAGTGTGTTCCCATTTCCTTAGAAACAGTGTATTTGCTGGGAGAAAAGTGCATTACTGTGCACTTTCACCGTTCAGCAAATACATGTGTAGAAGCACAGCGCTAGCAGAAACGAACGTTTCTCGACGTTTTCTAAATCAGGGAACAAGTTGCACACTTCTCAGATGCATTTGGGCAACTTTGTCAGAAATGAGTTTATTGCCTAAAGACACATGCCTATTTGCGCAGTAGTACAGATTCTTGGTATGTAACTGGGCTTTATGAAATCAGCATTTCTCTTGCTTCCCTGTGCGTAGGGAAGCTCAGTTTTAGTCACAGTAGCTCCCACAAGTGTCTCCTCTGTGTGTTCCCATTTACTTAGAAACAGTGTATTTGCTGGGAGAAAAGTGCATTACTGTGCGCTTTCACCGTTCAGCAAAAACATGTGTAGAAGCACAGCGCTAGCAGAAAGGAACGTTTCTCGACCTTTTCTAACTCAGGGAATAAGTTGCACACTTCTGAGATGCATTTGGGCAACTTTGTCAGAAATGAGTTTTTTGCCTAAAGAGACTTGCCTATTTACGCATTAGTACAGATTCTGAGCATGTAACTGGGCTTGATGAAATCAGCATTTCTCCTGCTTCCCTGTGCGTAGGGAAGCTCAGTTTTAGTCACAGTAGCTCCCACAAGTGTCTCCTCAGTGTGTTCCCATTTCCTTAGAAACAGTGTATTTGCTGGGAGAAAAGTGCATTACTGTGCGCTTTCTCCGTTCAGCAAATACATGTGTAGAAGCACAGCGCTAGCAGAAAAGACCGTTTCTCGACGTTTTCTAACTCAGGGAACAAGTTGCACACTACTGAGATGCATTTGGGCAACTTTGTCAGAAATGAGTTTTTTGCCTAAAGAGACATGCCTATTTGCGCAGTAGTACAGATTCTGCGTATGTAACTGGGCTTGATGAACTCAGCATTTCTCTTGCTTCCCTGTGCGTAGGGAAGCTCAGTTTTAGTCACTGTAGCTCCCACAAGTGTCTCCTCAGTGTGTTCCCATTTCGTTAGAAACAGTGTATTTGCTGGGAGAAAAGTGCATTACTGTGCGCTTTCACCGTTCAGCAAATACATGTGTAGAAGCACAGCGCTAGCAGAAACGACCGTTTCTCGACGTTTTCTAACTCAGGGAACAAGTTGCACACTTCTGAGTTGCATTTGGGCAACTTTGTCAGAAATGAGTTTTTTGCCTAAAGAGACATGCCTATTTTCGCAGTAGTACAGATTCTGAGTATGTAACTGGGATTGATGAAATCAGCATTTCTCTTGCTTCCCTGTGCGTAGGGAAGCTCAGTTTTAGACACAGTAGCTCCCACAAGTGTCTCCTCAGTGTGTTCCCATTTCCTTAGAAACAGTGTATTTGCTGGGAGAAAAGTGCATTACTGTGCGCTTTCACCGTTCAGCAAATACATGTGTAGAAGCACAGCGCTAGCAGAAAAGACCGTTTCTCGACGTTTTCTAACTCAGGGAACAAGTTGCACACTTCTGTGATGCATTTGGGCAACTTTGTCAGAAATGAGTTTTTTGCCTACAGAGACATGCCTATTTGCGCAGTTGAAGAGATTCTGAGAATGTAACTGGGCTTGATGAAATCAGCATTTCTCTTGCTTCCCTGTGCGTAGGGAAGCTCCGTTTTAGTCACAGTAGCTCCCACAAGTGTCTCCTCAGTGTGTTCCCATTTCCTTAGAAACAGTGTATTTGCTGGGAGAAAAGTGCATTACTGTGCGCTTTCACCGTTCAGCAAATACATGTGTAGAAGCACAGCCCTAGCAGAAACGAACGTTTCTCGACGTTTTCTAACTCAGAGAACAAGTTGCACAATTCTGAGATGCATTTGCGCAACTTTGTCAGAAATGAGTTTTTTGCCTAAAGAGACACGCTTTTTTGCGCAGTAGTACAGATTCTGAGTATGTAACTGGGCTTGATGAAATCATCATTTCTCTTGCTTCCCTGTGCATAGGGAAGCTCAGTTTTAGTCACAGTAGCTCCCACAAATGTCTCCTCAGTGTGTTCCCATTTCCTTAGAAACAGTGTATTTGCTGGGAGAAAAGTGCATTACTGTGCGCTTTCACCGTTCAGCAAAAACATGTGTAGAAGCACAGCGCTAGCAGAAACGACCGTTTCTCGACGTTTTCTAACTCAGGGAACAAGTTGCACACTTCTGAGATGCATTTGGGCAACTTTGTCAGAAATGAGTTTTTTGCCTAAAGAGACATGCCTATTTGCGCAGTAGTACAGATTCTGAGTATGTAACTGGGCTTGATGAAATCAGCATTTCTCTTGCTTCCCTGTGCGTAGGGAAGCTCAGTTTTAGTCACAGTAGCTCCCACAAGTGTCTCCTCAGTGTGTTCCCATTTCCTTAGAAACAGTGTATTTGCTGGGAGAAAAGTGCATTACTGTGCGCTTTTACCGTTCAGCAAATACATGTGTAGAAGCACAGCGCTAGCAGAAAAGACCGTTTCTCGACGTTTTTTACTCAGGTAACAAGTTGCACACTTCTGAGATGCATTTGGGCAACTTTGTCAGAAATGAGTTTTTTCCCTACAGAGACATGCCTATTTGCGCAGTAGTACAGATTATGAGTATGTAACTGGGCTTGATGAAATCAGCATTTCTCTTGCTTCCCTGTGCGTAGGGAAGCTCAGTTTTAGTCACAGTAGCTCCCACAAGTGTCTCCTCAGTGTGTTCCCATTTCCTTAGAAACAGTGTATTTGCTGGGAGAAAAGTGCATTACTGTGCGCTTTCACCGTTCAGCAAATACATGTGTAGAAGCACAGCGCTAGCAGAAACGACCGTTTCTCGACGTTTTCTAACTCAGGGAACAAGTTGCACACTTGTGAGATGCATTTGGGCAACTTTTTCAGAAATGAGTTTTTTGCCCAAAGAGACATGCCTATTTGCGCAGTAGTACAGATTCTGAGTATGTAAGTGGGCTTGATGAAATCAGCATTTCTCTTGCTTCCCTGTGCGTAGGGAAGCTCAGTTTTAGTCACAGTAGCTCCCACAATGTCTCCTCAGTGTGTTCCCATTTCCTTAGAAACAGTGTATTTGCTGGGAGAAAAGTGCATTACTGTGCGCTGTCACCGTTCAGCAAATACATGTGTAGAAGCACAGCGCTAGCAGACACGACCGTTTCTCGATGTTTTCTAACTCATGGAACAAGTTGCACACTTCTGAGATGCATTTGGGCAACTTTGTCAGAAATGAGTTTTTTGCCTAAAGAGACATGCCTATTTTCGCAGTAGAACAGATTCTGAGTATGTAACTGGGCTTGATGAAATCAGCATTTCTCTTGCTTCCTTGTGCGTAGGGAAGCTCAGTTTTAGACACAGTAGCTCCCACAAGTGTCTCCTCAGTGTGTTCCCATTTCCTTAGAAACAGTGTATATGCTGGGAGAAAAGTGCATTACTGTGTGCTTTCACCGTTCAGCAAATACATGTGTAGAAGCACAGCGCTAGCAGAAACGACCGTTTCTCGACGTTTTCTAACTCAGGGAACAAGTTGCACACTTCTGAGATGCATTTGGGCAACTTTGTCAGAAATGAGTTTTTTGCCTAAAGAGACATGCCTATTTGTGCAGTAGTACAGATTCTGAGTATGTAACTGGGCTTGATGAAATCAGCATTTCTCTTGCTTCCCTGTGCGTAGGGAAGCTCAGGTTTAGTCACTGTAGCTCCCACAAGTGTCTCCTCAGTGTGTTCCCATTTCCTTAGAAACAGTGTATTTGCTGGGAGAAAAGTGCATTACTGTGCGCTTTCACCGACAGCAAATACATGTGTAGAAGCACAGCCCTAGCAGAAACGAACGTTTCTCCACGTTTTCTAACTCAGAGAACAAGTTGCACAATTCTGAGATGCATTTGCGCAACTTTGTCAGAAATGAGTTTTTTGCCTAAAGAGACATGCTTTTTTGCGCAGTAGTACAGATTCTTAGTATGTAACTGTGCTTGATGAAGTCAGCATTTCTCTTGCTTCCCTGTGCGTAGGGAAGCTCAGTTTTAGTCACAGTAGCTCCCACAAGTGTCTCCTCAGTGTGTTCCCATTTCCTTAGAAACAGTGTATTTGCTGGGAGAAAAGTGCATTACTGTGCGCTTTCACCGTTCAGCAAATACATGTGTAGAAGCACAGCGCTAGCAGAAAAGACCGTTTCTCGACGTTTTCTAACTCAGGGATCAAGTTGCACACTTCTGAGATGCATTTGGGCAACTTTGTCAGAAATGAGTTTTTTGCCTACAGAGACATGACTATTTGCGCAGTAATACAGATTCTGAGTATGTAACTGGGCTTGATGAAATCAGCATTTCTGTTGCTTCACTGTGTGTAGGGAAGCTCAGTTTTAGTCACAATAGCTCCCACAAGTGTCTCCTCAGTGTGTCCCCATTTCCTTAGAAGCAGTGTATTTGCTGGGAGAAAAGTGCATTACTGTGCGCTTTCACCGTTCAGCAAATACATGTGTAGAAGCACAGCGCTAGCAGAAAAGACCGTTTCTCGACGTTTTCTAACTCAGGGAACAAGTTGCACACTTCTGAGATGCATTTGGGCAACTTTGTCAGAAATGAGTTTTTTGCCTACAGAGACATGCCTATTTGCGCAGTAGTACAGATTCTGAGTATGTAACTGGGCTTGATGAAATCAGCATTTCTCTTGCTTCCCTGTGCGTAGGGAAGCTCAGTTTTATTCACAGTAGCTCCCACAAGTGTCTCCTCAGTGTGTTCCCATTTCCTTAGAAACAGTGTATTTGCTGGGAGAAAAGTGCATTACTGTGCGCTTTCACCGTTCAGCAAATACATGTGTAGAAGCACAGCGCTAGCAGAAACGAACGTTTCTCGACGTTTTCTAACTCAGGGAACAAGTTGCACACTTCGAAGTTGCATTTGGGCAACTTTGTCAGAAATGAGTTTTTGCCTAAAGAGACATGCCTATTTGCGCAGTAGTACAGATTCTGAGTATGTAACTGGGCTTGATGAAATCAGCATTTCTCTTGCTTCCCTGTGCATAGGGAAGCTCAGTTTTAGTCACAGTAGCTCCCACAAGTGTCTCCTCAGTGTGTTCCCATTTCCTTAGAAACAGTGTATTTGCTGGGAGAAAAGTGCATTACTGTGCGCTTTCACCGTTCAGCAAATACATGTGTAGAAGCACAGCGCTAGCAGAAACGACCGTTTCTCGACGTTTTCTAACTCAGGGAACAAGTTGCACACTTCTGAGATGCATTTGGGCAACTTTGTCAGAAATGAGTTTTTTGCCTAAAGAGACATGCCTATTTGCACATGAGTACAGATTCTGAGTATGTAACTGGGCTTGATGAAATCAGCATTTCTCTTGCTTCCCTGTGCGTAGGGAAGCTCTGTTTTAGTCACAGTAGCTCCCACAAGTGTCTCCTCAGTGTGTTCCCATTTCCTTAGAAACAGTGTATTTGCTGGGAGAAAAGTGCATTACTATGCGCTTTCACCTTTCAGCAAATACATGTGTAGAAGCACAGCGCTAGCAGAAACGACCGTTTCTCGACGTCTTCAAACTCAGGGAAGTTGCACACTTCTGAGATGCATTTGGGCAACTTTGTCAGAAATGAGTTTTTTGCCTAAAGAGACATGCCTATTTGCGCAGTAGTACAGATTCTGAGTATGTAACTGGGCTTGATGAAATCAGCATTTCTCTTGCATCCCTGTGCGTAGGGAAGCTCACTTTTAGTCACTGTAGCTCCCACAAGTGTCTCCTCAGTGTGTTCCCATTTCCTTAGAAACAGTGTATTTGCTGGGAGAAAAGTGCATTACTGTGCGCTTTCACCGTTCAGCAAATACATGTGTAGAAGCACAGCGCTAGCAGAAATGAACGTTTCTCGACGTTTTCTAACTCAGGGAACAAGTTGCACACTTCTGAGATGCATTTGGGCAACTTTGTAAGAAATGAGTTTTTTGCCTAAAGAGACATGCCTATTTGCGCAGTAGTACAGATTCTGAGTATGTAACTGGGCTTGATGAAATCAGCATTTCTCTTGCTTCCCTGTGAGTAGGGAAGCTCAGTTTTAGTCACAGTAGCTCCCACAAGTGTCTCCTCAGTGTGTTCCCATTTCCTTAGAAACAGTGTATTTGCTGGGAGAAAAGTGCATTACTGTGTGCTTTCACCGTTCAGCAAATACATGTGTAGAAGCACAGCGCTAGCAGAAACGACCGTTTCTCGACGTTTTCTAACTCATGGAACAAGTTGCACACTTCTGAGATGCATTTGGGCAACTTTGTCAGAAATGAGTTTTTTGCCTAAAGAGACACGCCTATTTGCGCAGTAGTACAGATTCTGAGTATGTAACTGGGCTTGATGAAATCAGCATTTCTCTTGCTTCCCTGTGCGTAGGGAAGCTCAGTTATAGTCACTGTAGCTCCCACAAGTGTCTCCTCAGTGTGTTCCCATTTCCTTAGAAACAGTGTATTTGCTGGGAGAAATGTGCATTACTGTGCGCTTTCACCGTTCAGCAAATACATGTGTAGAAGCACAGCGCTAGCAGAAAAGACCGTTTCTCGACGTTTTCTAACTCAGGGAACAAGTTGCACACTTCTGAGATGCATTTGTGCAACTTTGTCAGAAATGAGTTTTTTGCCTAAAGAGACATGCCTATTTGCGCAGTAGTACAGATTCTGAGTATGTAACTGGGCTTGATGAAATCAGCATTTCTCTTGCTTCCCTGTGCGTAGGGAAGCTCAGTTATAGTCACTGTAGCTCCCACAAGTGTCTCCTCAGTGTGTTCCCATTTCCTTAGAAACAGTGTATTTGCTGGGAGAAATGTGCATTACTGTGCGCTTTCACCGTTCAGCAAATACATGTGTAGAAGCACAGCGCTAGCAGAAAAGACCGTTTCTCGACGTTTTCTAACTCAGGGAACAAGTTGCACACTTCTGAGATGCATTTGTGCAACTTTGTCAGAAATGAGTTTTTTGCCTAAAGAGACATGCCTATTTGCGCAGTAGTACAGATTCTGAGTATGTAACTGGGCTTGATGAAATCAGCATTTCTCTTGCTTCCCTGTGCGTAGGGAAGCTCAGTTTTAGTCACTGTAGAACCCACAAGTGTCTCCTCAGTGTGTTCCCATTTCCTTAGGAACAGTTTATTTGCTGGGAGAAAAGTGCATTACTGTGCGCTTTCACCGTTCAGCAAATACATGTGTAGAAGCACAGCGCTAGCAGAAAGGAACGTTTCTCGACGTTTTCTAACTCAGGGAACAAGTTGCACACTTCTGAGATGCATTTGGGCAACTTTGTCAGAAATGAGTTTTTTGCCTACAGAGACATGCCTATTTGCGCAGTAGTACAGATTCTGAGTATGTAACTGGGCTTGATGAAATCAGCATTTCTCTTGCTTCCCTGTGCGTAGGGAAGCTCAGTTTTAGTCACAGTAGCTCCCACAAGTGTCTCCTCAGTGTGTTCCCATTTCCTTAGAAACAGTGTATTTGCTGGGAGAAAAGTGCATTACTGTGCGCTTTCACCGTTCAGCAAATACATGTGTAGAAGCACAGCGCTAGCAGAAACGACCGTTTCTCGACGTTTTCTAACTCAGAGAACAAGTTGCACACTTCTGAGATGCATTTGGGCAACTTTGTCAGAAATGAGTTTTTTGCCTAAAGAGACATGCCTATTTGCGCAGTAGTACAGATTCTGAGTATGTAACTGGGCTTGATGAAATCAGCATTTCTCTTGCTTCCCTGTGCGTAGGGAAGCTCAGTTTTAGTCACAGTAGCTCCCACAAGTGTCTCCTCAGTGTGTTCACATTTCCTTAGAAACAGTGTATTTGCTGGGAGAAAAGTGCATTACTGTGCGCTTTCACAGTTCAGCAAATACATGTGTAGAAGCACAGCGCTAGCAGAAATGAACGTTTCTCAACGTTTTCTAACTCAGCGAACAAGTTGCACACTTCTGAGATGCATTTGGGCAACTTTGTCAAAATGATTTTTTTGCGTACAGAGACATGCCTATTTGCGCAGTAGTACAGATTCTGAGTATGTAACTGGGCTTGATGAAATCAGCATTTTTCTTGCTTCCCTGTGCGTAGGGAAGCTCAGTTTTAGTCACAGTAGCTCCCAAAAGTGTCTCCTCAGTGTCTTCCCATTTCCTAAGAAACAGTGTATTTGCTGGGAGAAAAGTGCATTACTGTGCGCTTTCACCGTTCAGCAAATACATGTGTAGAAGCACAGCGCTAGCAGAAACGACCGTTTCTCGACGTTTTCTAACTCAGGGAACAAGTGGCACACTTCTGAGATGCATTTGGGCAACTTTATCAGAAATGAGTTTTTTGCCTACAGAGACATGCCTATTTGCGCAGTAGTACAGATTCTGAGTATGTAACTGGGCTTGATGAAATCAGCAATTCTCTTGCTTTCCTGTGCGGAGGGAAGCTCAGTTTTAGTCACAGTAGCTCCCACAAGTGTCTCCTCAGTGTGTTTCCAGTTCCTTAGAAACAGTGTATTTGCTGGGAGAAAAGTGCGTTACTGTGGGCTTTCACCGTTCAGCAAATACATGTGTAGAAGCACAGCGCTAGCAGAAACGACCGTTTCTCGACGTTTTCTAACTCAGGGAACAAGTTGCACACTTCTGAGGTGCAATTGGGCAACTTTGTCAGAAATGAGTTTTTTGCCTAAAGAGACATGCCTATTTGCGCAGTAGTACAGATTCTGAGTATGTAACTGGGCTTGATGAAATCAGCATTTCTCTTGCTTCCCTGTGCGTAGGGAAGCTCAGTTTTAGTCACAGTAGCTCCCACAAGTGTCTCCTCAGTGTGTTCACATTTCCTTAGAAACAGTGTATTTGCTGGGAGAAAAGTGCATTACTGTGCGCTTTCACAGTTCAGCAAATACATGTGTAGAAGCACAGCGCTAGCAGAAATGAACGTTTCTCAACGTTTTCTAACTCAGCGAACAAGTTGCACACTTCTGAGATGCATTTGGGCAACTTTGTCAAAATGATTTTTTTGCGTACAGAGACATGCCTATTTGCGCAGTAGTACAGATTCTGAGTATGTAACTGGGCTTGATGAAATCAGCATTTTTCTTGCTTCCCTGTGCGTAGGGAAGCTCAGTTTTAGTCACAGTAGCTCCCAAAAGTGTCTCCTCAGTGTCTTCCCATTTCCTAAGAAACAGTGTATTTGCTGGGAGAAAAGTGCATTACTGTGCGCTTTCACCGTTCAGCAAATACATGTGTAGAAGCACAGCGCTAGCAGAAACGACCGTTTCTCGACGTTTTCTAACTCAGGGAACAAGTGGCACACTTCTGAGATGCATTTGGGCAACTTTATCAGAAATGAGTTTTTTGCCTACAGAGACATGCCTATTTGCGCAGTAGTACAGATTCTGAGTATGTAACTGGGCTTGATGAAATCAGCAATTCTCTTGCTTTCCTGTGCGGAGGGAAGCTCAGTTTTAGTCACAGTAGCTCCCACAAGTGTCTCCTCAGTGTGTTTCCAGTTCCTTAGAAACAGTGTATTTGCTGGGAGAAAAGTGCGTTACTGTGGGCTTTCACCGTTCAGCAAATACATGTGTAGAAGCACAGCGCTAGCAGAAACGACCGTTTCTCGACGTTTTCTAACTCAGGGAACAAGTTGCACACTTCTGAGGTGCAATTGGGCAACTTTGTCAGAAATGAGTTTTTTGCCTACAGAGACATGCCTATTTGCACAGTAGTACAGATTCTGAGTATGTAACTGGGCTTGATGAAATCAGCATTTCTCTAGCTTCCCTGTGCGTAGGGAAGCTCAGTTTTAGTCACAGTAGCTCCCACAAGTGTCTCCTCAGTGTGTTCCCATTTCCTTAGAAACAGTGTATTTGCTGGGAGAAAAGTGCATCACTGTGCGCTTTCACCGTTCAGCAAATACATGTGTAGAAGCACAGCGCTAGCAGAAACTCCCGTTTCTCGACGTTTTCTAACTCAGGGAACAAGTTGCACACTTCTGAGATGCATTTGGGCAACTTTGTCAGAAATGAGTTTTTTGCATACAGAGACATGCCTATTTGCGCAGTAGTACAGATTCTGAGTATGTAACTGGGCTTGATGAAATCAGCATTTCTCTTGCTTCCCTGTGCGTAGGGAAGCTCAGTTTTAGTCACAGTAGCTCCCACAAGTGTCTCCTCAGTGTGTTCCCATTTCCTTAGAAACAGTGTATTTGCTGGGAGAAAAGTGCATTACTGTGCGCTTTCACCGTTCAGCAAATACATCTGTAGAAGCACAGCGCTAGCAGAAACGACCGTTTCTCGACGGTTTCTAACTCAGGGAACAAGTTGCACACTTCTGAGATGCATTTGGGCAACTTTGTCCGAAATGAGTTTTTTGCCTACAGAGACATGCCTATTTGCGCAGTAGTACAGAGTCTGAGTATGTAACTGGGCTTGATGAAATCAGCATTTCTCTTACTTCCCTGTGCGTAGGGAAGCTCAGTTTTAGTCACAGTAGCTCCCACAAGTGTCTCCTCAGTGTGTTCCCAGTTCCTTAGACACAGTGTATTTGCTGGGAGAAAAGTGCATTACTGTGCGCTTTCACCGTTCAGCAAATAGATGTGTAGAAGCACAGCGCTAGCAGAAACGAACGTTTCTCCACGTTTTCTAACTCAGGGAAAAAGTTGCACACTTCTGAGATGCATTTGGGCAACTTTGTCCGAAATAAGTTTTTTGCCTACAGAGACATGCCTATTTGCGCAGTAGTACAGATTCTGAGTATGTAACTGGGCTTGATGAAATCAGCATTTCTCTTGCTTCCCTGTGCGTAGGGAAGCTCAGTTTTAGTCACAGTAGCTCCCACAAGTGTCTCCTCAGTGTGTTCCTAGTTCCTTAGAATCAGTGTATTTGCTGGGAGAAAAGTGCATTACTGTGCGCTTTCACCGTTCAGCAAATACATGTGTAGAAGCACAGCGCTGGAAAAACGAACGTTTCTCGACGTTTTCTAACTCAGTGAACAAGTTGCACACTTCTGAGATGCATGTGGGCAACTTTGTCAGAAATGAGTTTTTTGCCTACAGAGACATGCTTTTTGCGCAGTAGTACAGATTCTGAGTATGTAACTGGGCTTGATGAAATCAGCATTTCTCTTGCTTCCCTGTGTGTAGGGATGGTCAGTTTTAGTCACAGTAGTTCCCACAAGTGTCTCCTCAGTGTGTTCCCAGTTCCTTAGAAACAGTGTATTTGCTGGGAGAAAAGTGCATTACTGTGCGCTTTCACCGTTCAGCAAATACATGTGTAGAAGCACAGCGCTAGCAGAAACGAACGTTTCTCAACGTTTTCTAACTCAGCGAACAAGTTGCACACTTCTGAGATGCATTTGGGCAACTTTGTCAGAAATGATTTTTTTGCCTACAGAGACATGCCTAATTGCGCAGTAGTACAGATTCTGAGTATGTAACTGGGCTTGATTAAATCAGCATTTCTCTTGCTTCCCTGTGCGTAGGGAAGCTCAGTTTTAGTCACAGTAGCTCCCAAAAGTGTCTCCTCAGTGTGTTCCCATTTCCTAAGAAACAGTGTATTTGCTGGGAGAAAAGTGCATTACTGTGCGCTTTCACCGTTCAGCAAATACATGTGTAGAAGCACAGCACTAGCAGAAACGACCGTTTCTCGACGTTTTCTAACTCAGGGAACAAGTGGCACACTTCTGAGATGCATTTGGGCAACTTTGTCAGAAATGAGTTTTTTGCCTACAGAGACATGCCTATTTGCGCAGTAGTACAGATTCTGAGTATGTAACTGGGCTTGATGAAATCAGCATTTCTCTTGCTTCCCTGTGCGTAGGGAAGCTCAGTTTTAGTCACAGTAGCTCCCACAAGTGTCTTCTCAGTGTGTTCCCAGTTCCTTAGAATCAGTGTATTTGCTGGGAGAAAAGTGCATTACTGTGCGCTTTCACCGTTCAGCAAATACATGTGTAGAAGCACAGCGCTGGAAAAACGAACGTTTCTCGACATTTTCTAACTCAGTGAACAAGTTGCACACTTCTGAGATGCATGTGGGCAACTTTGTCAGAAATGAGTTTTTTGCCTAAAGAGACATGCCTATTTGCGCTGTAGTACAGATTCTGAGTATGTAACTGGGCTTGATGAAATCAGCATTTCTCTTGCTTTCCTGTGCGTAGGGAAGCTCAGTTTTAGTAACAGTAGCTCCCACAAGTGTCTCCTCAGTGTGTTCCCAGTTCCTTAGAAACATTGTATTTGCTGGGAGAAAAGTGCATTACTGTGCGCTTTCACCGTTCAGCAAATACATGTGTAGAAGCACAACGCTAGCAGAAACGACCGTTTCTCGACGTTTTCTAACTCAGGGAACAAGTTGCACACTTCTGAGATGCATTTGGGCAACTTTGTCAGAAATGAGTTTTTTGCCTACAGAGACATGCCTATTTGCGCAGTAGTACAGATTCTGAGTATGTAACTGGGCTTGATGAAATCAGCATTTCTCTTGCTTCCCTGTGCGTAGGGAAGCTCAGTTTTAGTCACAGTAGCTCCCACAAGTGTCTCCTCAGTGTGTTCCCAGTTCCTTAGAAACAGTGTATTTGCTGGGAGAAAAGTGCATTACTGTGCGCTTTCACCGTTCAGCAAATACATGTGTAGAAGCACAACGCTAGCAGAAACGACCGTTTCTCGACGTTTTCCAACTCAGGGAACAAGTTGCACACTTCTGAGATGCATTTGGGCAACTTTGTCAGAAATGAGTTTTTTGCCTACAGAGACATGCCTATTTGCACAGTAGTACAGATTCTGAGTATGTAACTGGGCTTGATGAAATCAGCATTTCTCTTGCTTCCCTGTGCATAGGGAAGCTCAGTTTTAGTCACAGTAGCTCCCACAAGTGTCTCCTCAGTGTGTTCCCAGTTCCTTAGAAACAGTGTATTTGCTGGGAGAAAAGTGCATTACTGTGCCCTTTCACCGTTCAGCAAATACATGTGTAGAAGCACAACGCTAGCAGAAACGACCGTTTCTCGACGTTTTCTAACTCAGGGAACAAGTTGCACACTTCTGAGATGCATTTGGGCAACTTTGTCAGAAATGAGTTTTTTGCCTACAGAGACATGCCTATTTGCGCAGTAGTACAGATTCTGAGTATGTAACTGGGCTTGATGAAATCAGCATTTCTCTTGCTTCCCTGTGCGTAGGGAAGCTCAGTTTTAGTCACAGTAGCTCCCACAAGTGTCTCCTCAGTGTGTTCCCAGTTCCTTAGAAACAGTGTATTTGCTGGGAGAAAAGTGCATTACTGTGCGCTTTCACCGTTCAGCAAATACATGTGTAGAAGCACAGCGCTAGCAGAAACGAACGTTTCTCGATGTTTTCTAACTCAGGGAACAAGTTGCACACTTCTGAGATGCATTTGGGCAACTTTGTCAGAAATGAGTTTTTTGCCTACAGAGACATGCCTATTTGCGCAGTAGTACAGATTCTGAGTATGTAACTGGGCTTGATGAAATCAGCATTTCTCTTGCTTCCCTGTGCGTAGGGAAGCTCAGTTTTAGTCACAGTAGCTCCCACAAGTGTCTCCTCAGTGTGTTCCCAGTTCCTTAGAAACAGTGTATTTGCTGGGAGAAAAGTGCATTACTGTGCGCTTTCACCGTTCAGCAAATACATGTGTAGAAGCACAACGCTAGCAGAAACGACCGTTTCTCGACGTTTTCTAACTCAGGGAACAAGTTGCACACTTCTGAGATGCATTTGGGCAACTTTGTCAGAAATGAGTTTTTTGCCTACAGAGACATGCCTATTTGCGCAGTAGTACAGATTCTGAGTATGTAACTGGGCTTGATGAAATCAGCATTTCTCTTGCTTCCCTGTGCGTAGGGAAGCTCAGTTTTAGTCACAGTAGCTCCCACAAGTGTATCCTCAGTGTGTTCCCAGTTCCTTAGAAACAGTGTATTTGCTGGGAGAAAAGTGCATTACTGTGCGCTTTCACCGTTCAGCAAATACATGTGTAGAAGCACAACGCTAGCAGAAACGACCGTTTCTCGACGTTTTCTAACTCAGGGAACAAGTTGCACACTTCTGAGATGCATTTGGGCAACTTTGTCAGAAATGAGTTTTTTGCCTACAGAGACATGCCTATTTGCGCAGTAGTACAGATTCTGAGTATGTAACTGGGCTTGATGAAATCAGCATTTCTCTTGCTTCCCTGTGCGTAGGGAAGCTCAGTTTTAGTCACAGTAGCTCCCACAAGTGTCTCCTCAGTGTGTTCCCAGTTCCTTAGAAACAGTGTATTTGCTGGGAGAAAAGTGCATTACTGTGCGCTTTCACCGTTCAGCAAATACATGTGTAGAAGCACAGCGCTAGCAGAAACGAACGTTTCTCGATGTTTTCTAACTCAGGGAACAAGTTGCACACTTCTGAGATGCATTTGGGCAACTTTGTCAGAAATGAGTTTTTTGCCTACAGAGACATGCCTATTTGCGCTGTAGTACAGATTCTGAGTATGTAACTGGGCTTGATGAAATCAGCATTTCTCTTGCTTCCCTGTGCGTAGGGAAGCTCAGTTTTAGTCACAGTAGCTCCCACAAGTGTCTCCTCAGTGTGTTCCCAGTTCCTTAGAAACAGTGTATTTGCTGGGAGAAAAGTGCATTACTGTGCATTTTCACCGTTCAGCAAATACATGTGTAGAAGCACAGCGCTAGCAGAAACTAACGTTTCTCGATGTTTTCTAACTCAGGGAACAAGTTGCACACTTCTGAGATGCATTTGGGCAACTTTGTCAGAAATGAGTTTTTTGCCTACAGAGACATGCCTATTTGCGCTGTAGTACAGATTCTGAGTATGTAACTGGGCTTGATGAAATCAGCATTTCTCTTGCTTCCCTGTGCGTAGGGAAGCTCAGTTTTAGTCACAGTAGCTCCCACAAGTGTCTCCTCAGTGTGTTCCCAGTTCCTTAGAAACAGTGTATTTGCTGGGAGAAAAGTGCATTACTGCGCGCTTTCACCGTTCAGCAAATACATGTGTAGAAGCACAGCGCTAGCAGAAACGAACGTTTCTCAATGTTTTCTAACTCAGGGAACAAGTTGCACACTTCTGAGATGCATGTGGGCAACTTTGTCAGAAATGAGTTTTTTGCCTACAGAGACATGCCTATTTGCGCAGTAGTACAGATTCTGAGTATGTAACTGGGCTTGATGAAATCAGCATTTCTCTTGCTTCCCTGTGCGTAGGGAAGCTCAATTTTAGTCACAGTAGTTCCCAAAAGTGTCTCCTCAGTGTGTTCCCAGTTTCTTAGAAACACTGTATTTGCTGGGAGAAAAGTGCATAACTGTGCGCTTTCACCGTTCAGCAAATACATGTGTAGAAGCACAGCGCTAGCAGAAACGAACGTTTCTCGATGTTTTCTAACTCAGGGAACAAGTTGCACACTTCTGAGATGCATTTGGGCAACTTTGTCAGAAATGAGTTTTTTGCCTACAGAGACATGCCTATTTGCGCAGTAGTACAGATTATGAGTATGTAACTGGGCTTGATGAAATCAGCATTTCTCTTGCTTTCCTGTGCGTAGGGAAGCTCAGTTTTAGTCACAGTAGCTCCCACTAGTGTCTCCTCAGTGTGTTCCCATTTCCTAAGAAACAGTGTATTTGCTGGGAGAAAAGTGCATTACTGTGCGCTTTCACCGTTCAGCAAATACATGTGTAGAAGCACAGCGCTAGCAGAAACGACCGTTTCTCGACGTTTTCTAACTCAGGGAACAAGTGGCACACTTCTCAGATGCATTTGGGCAACTTTGTCAGAAATGAGTTTTTTGCCTACAGAGACATGCCTATTTGCGCAGTAGTACAGATTCTGAGTATGTACTAGGCTTGATGAAATCATCATTTCTCTTGCTTCCCTGTGCGTAAGGAAGCTCAGTTTTAGTCACAGTAGCTCCCAGAAGTGTCTCCTAAGTGTGTTCCCATTTCCTTAGAAACATTGTATTTGCTGGGAGAAAAGTGCATTACTGTGCTCTTTCACCGTTCAGCAAATACATGTGTAGAAGCACAGCGCTAGCAGAAACGACCGTTTCTCGATGTTTTCTAACTCAGGGAACAAGTTGCACACTTCTGAGATGCATTTGGGCAACTTTTTCAGAAATGAGTTTTTTGCCTAAAGAGACATGCCTATTTGCGCAGTAGTACAGATTCTGAGTATGTAACTGGGCTTGATGAAATCAGCATTTCTCTTGCTTCCCTGTGCGTAGGGAAGCTCAGTTTTAGTCACAGAAGTTCCCACAAGTGTCTCCTCAGTGTGTTCCCAATTCCTTAGAAACAGTGTATTTGCTGGGAGAAAAGTGCATTACTGTGCGCTTTCACCGTTCAGCAAATACATGTGTAGAAGCACAGCGCTAGCAGAAACGACCGTTTCTCGACGTTTTCTAACTCAGGGAACAAGTTGCACACTTCTGAGATGCATTTGGGCAACTTTGTCAGAAATGAGTTTTTTGCCTAAAGAGACATGCCTATTTGCGCAGTAGTACAGAATCTGAGTATGTAACTGGGCTTGATGAAATCAGCATTTCTCTTGCTTCCCTGTGCGTAGGGAAGCTCAGTTTTAGTCACAGTAGCTCCCACAAGTGTCTCCTCAGTGTGTTCCCATTTCCTTAGAAACAGTGTATTTACTGGGAGAAAAGTGCATTACTGTGCGCTTTCACCGTTCAGCAAATACATGTGTAGAAGCACAGCGCTAGCAGAAACGACCGTTTCTCGACGTTTTCTAACTCAGGGAACAAGTTGCACACTTCTGAGATGCATTTGGGCAACTTTGTCAGAAATGAGTTTTTTGCCTACAGAGACATGCCTATTTGCGCTGTAGTACAGATTCTGAGTATGTAACTGGGCTTGATGAAATCAGCATTTCTCTTGCTTCCCTGTGCGTAGGGAAGCTCAGTTTTAGTCACAGTAGCTCCCACAAGTGTCTCCTCAGTGTGTTCCCAGTTCCTTAGAAACAGTGTATTTGCTGGGAGAAAAGTGCATTACTGTGCGCTTTCACCGTTCAGCAAATACATGTGTAGAAGCACAGCGCTAGCAGAAACGAACGTTTCTCAATGTTTTCTAACTCAGGGAACAAGTTGCACACTTCTGAGATGCATGTGGGCAACTTTGTCAGAAATGAGTTTTTTGCCTACAGAGACATGCCTATTTGCGCAGTAGTACAGATTCTGAGTATGTAACTGTGCTTGATGAAATCAGCATTTCTCTTGCTTCCCTGTGCGTAGGGAAGCTCAGTTTTAGTCACAGTAGTTCCCACAAGTGTCTCCTCAGTGTGTTCCCAGTTTCTTAGAAACAGTGTATTTGCTGGGAGAAAAGTGCATAACTGTGCGCTTTCACCGTTCAGCAAATACATGTGTAGAAGCACAGCGCTAGCAGAAACGAGCGTTTCTCGATGTTTTCTAACTCAGGGAACAAGTTGCACACTTCTGAGATGCATTTGGGCAACTTTGTCAGAAATGAGTTTTTTGCCTACAGAGACATGCCTATTTGCGCAGTAGTACAGATTCTGAGTATGTAACTGGGCTTGATGAAATCAGCATTTCTCTTGCTTTCCTGTGCGTAGGGAAGCTCAGTTTTAGTCACAGTAGCTCCCACTAGTGTCTCCTCAGTGTGTTCCCATTTCCTAAGAAACAGTGTATTTGCTGGGAGAAAAGTGCATTACTGTGCGCTTTCACCGTTCAGCAAATACATGTGTAGAAGCACAGCGCTAGCAGAAACGACCGTTTCTCGACGTTTTCTAACTCAGGGAACAAGTGGCACACTTCTCAGATGCATTTGGGCAACTTTGTCAGAAATGAGTTTTTTGCCTACAGAGACATGCCTATTTGCGCAGTAGTACAGATTCTGAGTATGTACTAGGCTTGATGAAATCATCATTTCTCTTGCTTCCCTGTGCGTAAGGAAGCTCAGTTTTAGTCACAGTAGCTCCCAGAAGTGTCTCCTAAGTGTGTTCCCATTTCCTTAGAAACATTGTATTTGCTGGGAGAAAAGTGCATTACTGTGCTCTTTCACCGTTCAGCAAATACATGTGTAGAAGCACAGCGCTAGCAGAAACGACCGTTTCTCGATGTTTTCTAACTCAGGGAACAAGTTGCACACTTCTGAGATGCATTTGGGCAACTTTTTCAGAAATGAGTTTTTTGCCTAAAGAGACATGCCTATTTGCGCAGTAGTACAGATTCTGAGTATGTAACTGGGCTTGATGAAATCAGCATTTCTCTTGCTTCCCTGTGCGTAGGGAAGCTCAGTTTTAGTCACAGAAGTTCCCACAAGTGTCTCCTCAGTGTGTTCCCAATTCCTTAGAAACAGTGTATTTGCTGGGAGAAAAGTGCATTACTGTGCGCTTTCACCGTTCAGCAAATACATGTGTAGAAGCACAGCGCTAGCAGAAACGACCGTTTCTCGACGTTTTCTAACTCAGGGAACAAGTTGCACACTTCTGAGATGCATTTGGGCAACTTTGTCAGAAATGAGTTTTTTGCCTAAAGAGACATGCCTATTTGCGCAGTAGTACAGAATCTGAGTATGTAACTGGGCTTGATGAAATCAGCATTTCTCTTGCTTCCCTGTGCGTAGGGAAGCTCAGTTTTAGTCACAGTAGCTCCCACAAGTGTCTCCTCAGTGTGTTCCCATTTCCTTAGAAACAGTGTATTTACTGGGAGAAAAGTGCATTACTGTGCGCTTTCACCGTTCAGCAAATACATGTGTAGAAGCACAGCGCTAGCAGAAACGACCGTTTCTCGACGTTTTCTAACTCAGGGAACAAGTTGCACACTTCTGAGATGCATTTGGGCAACTTTGTCAGAAATGAGTTTTTTGCCTACAGAGACATGCCTATTTGCGCTGTAGTACAGATTCTGAGTATGTAACTGGGCTTGATGAAATCAGCATTTCTCTTGCTTCCCTGTGCGTAGGGAAGCTCAGTTTTAGTCACAGTAGCTCCCACAAGTGTCTCCTCAGTGTGTTCCCAGTTCCTTAGAAACAGTGTATTTGCTGGGAGAAAAGTGCATTACTGTGCGCTTTCACCGTTCAGCAAATACATGTGTAGAAGCACAGCGCTAGCAGAAACGAACGTTTCTCAATGTTTTCTAACTCAGGGAACAAGTTGCACACTTCTGAGATGCATGTGGGCAACTTTGTCAGAAATGAGTTTTTTGCCTACAGAGACATGCCTATTTGCGCAGTAGTACAGATTCTGAGTATGTAACTGTGCTTGATGAAATCAGCATTTCTCTTGCTTCCCTGTGCGTAGGGAAGCTCAGTTTTAGTCACAGTAGTTCCCACAAGTGTCTCCTCAGTGTGTTCCCAGTTTCTTAGAAACAGTGTATTTGCTGGGAGAAAAGTGCATAACTGTGCGCTTTCACCGTTCAGCAAATACATGTGTAGAAGCACAGCGCTAGCAGAAACGAGCGTTTCTCGATGTTTTCTAACTCAGGGAACAAGTTGCACACTTCTGAGATGCATTTGGGCAACTTTGTCAGAAATGAGTTTTTTGCCTACAGAGACATGCCTATTTGCGCAGTAGTACAGATTCTGAGTATGTAACTGGGCTTGATGAAATCAGCATTTCTCTTGCTTTCCTGTGCGTAGGGAAGCTCAGTTTTAGTCACAGTAGCTCCCACTAGTGTCTCCTCAGTGTGTTCCCATTTCCTAAGAAACAGTGTATTTGCTGGGAGAAAAGTGCATTACTGTGCGCTTTCACCGTTCAGCAAATACATGTGTAGAAGCACAGCGCTAGCAGAAACGACCGTTTCTCGACGTTTTCTAACTCAGGGAACAAGTGGCACACTTCTGAGATGCATTTGGGCAACTTTGTCAGAAATGAGTTTTTTGCCTACAGAGACATGACTATTTGCGCAGTAGTACAGATTCTGAGTATGTACTAGGCTTGATGAAATCATCATTTCTCTTGCTTCCCTGTGCGTAAGGAAGCTCAGTTTTAGTCACAGTAGCTCCCAGAAGTGTCTCCTAAGTGTGTTCCCATTTCCTTAGAAACATTGTATTTGCTGGGAGAAAAGTGCATTACTGTGCTCTTTCACCGTTCAGCAAATACATGTGTAGAAGCACAGCGCTAGCAGAAACGACCGTTTCTCGATGTTTTCTAACTGAGGGAACAAGTTGCACACTACTGAGATGTATTTGGGCAACTTTGTCAGAAATGAGTTTTTTGCCTAAAGAAACATGCCTATTTGCGCAGTAGTACAGATTCTGAGTATGTAACTGGGCTTGATGAAATCAGCATTTCTCTTGCTTCCCTGTGCGTAGGGAAGCTCAGTTTTAGTCACAGAAGTTCCCACAAGTGTCTCCTCAGTGTTTTCCCAATTCCTTAGAAACAGTGTATTTGCTGGGAGAAAAGTGCATTACTGTGCGCTTTCACCGTTCAGCAAATACATGTGTAGAAGCACAGCGCTAGCAGAAACGACCGTTTCTCGACGTTTTCTAACTCAGGGAACAAGTTGCACACTTCTGAGATGCATTTGGGCAACTTTGTCAGAAATGAGTTTTTTGCCTAAAGAGACATGCCTATTTGCGCAGTAGTACAGATTCTGAGTATGTAACTGGGCTTGATGAAATCAGCATTTCTCTTGCTTCCCTGTGCGTAGGGAAGCTCAGTTTTAGTCACAGTAGCTCCCACAAGTGTCTCCTCAGTGTGTTCCCATTTCCTTAGAAACAGTATATTTACTGGGAGAAAAGTGCATTACTGTGCGCTTTCACCGTTCAGCAAATACATGTGTAGAAGCACAGCGCTAGCAGAAACGAACGTTTCTCGACGTTTTCTAACTCAGGGAACAAGTTGCACACTTCTGAGATGCATTTGGGTAACTTTGTCAGAAATTCTTTTTTTGCCTAAAGAGACATGCCTATTTGCGCAGTAGTACAGATTCTGAGTATGTAACTGGGCTTGATGAAATCAGCATTTCTCTTGCTTCCCTGTGCGTAGGGAAGCTCAGTTTTAGTCACTGTAGCTCCCACAAGTGTCTCCTCAGTGTGTTCCCATTTCCTTAGAAACAGTGTATTTGCTGGGAGAAAAGTGCATTACTGTGCGCTTTCACCGTTCAGCAAATACATGTGTAGAAGCACAGCGCTAGCAGAAACGACCGTTTCTCGATGTTTTCTAACTCAGGGAAAAAGTTGCACACTTCTGAAATGCATTTGGGCAACTTTGTCAGAAATGAGTTTTTTGCCTAAAGAGACATGCCTATTTGCGCAGTAGTACAGATTCTGAGTATGTAACTGGGCTTGATGAAATCAGCATTTCCCTTGCTTCCCTGTGCGTAGGGAAGCTCAGTTTTAGTCACAGTGGGTCCCACAAGTGTCTCCTCAGTTGTTCCCAGTTCCTTAGAAACAGTGTATTTGCTGGGAGAAAAGTGCATTACTGTGCGCTTTCACCGTTCAGCAAATACATGTGTAGAAGCACAGCGCTAGCAGAAACGACGGTTTCTCGACGTTTTCTAACTCAGGGAAGAAGTTGCACACTTCTGAAATGCATTTGGGCAACTTTGTCAGAAATGAGTTTTTTGCCTAAAGAGACATGCCTATTTGCGCAGTAGTTCAGATTCTGAGTATGTAACAGGGCTTGATGAAATCAGCATTTCTCTTGCTTCCCTGTGCATAGGGAAGCTCTGTTTTAGTCACAGTAGCTCCCACAAGTGTCTCCTCAGTGTGTTCCCATTTCCTTAGAAACAGTGTATTTGCTGGGAGAAAAGTGCATTACTGTGTGCTTTCACCGTTCAGCAAATACATGTGTAGAAGCACAGCGCTAGCAGAAATGACCGTTTCTCGACGTTTTCTAACTCAGGGAACAAGTTGCACACTTCTGAAATGCATTTGGGCAACTTTGTCAGATATGAGTTTTTTGCCTAAAGAGACATGCCTATTTGCGCAGTAGTCCTGATTCTGAGTATGTAACTGGGCTTGATGAAATCAGCATTTCTCTTGCTTCCCTGTGCGTAGGGAAGCTCAGTTTTAGTCACAGTAGCTCCCACAAGTGTCTCCTCAGTGTGTTCCCATTTCCTTCGAAACAGTGTATTTGCTGGGAGAAAAGTGCATTACTGTGCGCTTTCACCGTTCAGCAAATACATGTGTAGAAACACAGCGCTAGCAGAAACGACCGTTTCTCGACGTTTTCTAACTCAGCAACAAGTTGCAAACTTCTGAGATGCATTTGGGCAACTTTGTCAGAAATGAGTTTTTTTCCTAAAGAGACATGCCTATTTGCGCAGTAGTACAGATTCTGAGTATGTATCTGGGCTTGATGAAATCAGCATTTCCCTTGTTTCCCTGTGCGTAGGGAAGCTCAGTTTTAGTCACAGTAGCTCCCACAAGTGTCTCCTCAGTGTGTTCCATTTCCTTAGAAACAGTGTATTTGCTGGGAGAAAAGTGCATTACTGTGCGCTTTCACCGTTCAGCAAATACATGTGTAGAACCACAGCGCTAGCAGAAACGACCGTTTCTCGACGTTTTCTAACTCAGGGAACAAGTTGCACACTTCTGAGATGCATTTGGGCAACTTTGTCAGAAATGAGTTTTTTGCCTAAAGAAACATGCCTATTTGCGCAGTAGTACAGATTCTGAGTATGTAACTGGGCTTGATGAAATCAGCATTTCTCTTGCTTCCCTGTGCGTAGGGAAGCTCAGTTTTAGTCACAGTAGCTCCCACAAGTGTCTCCTCAGTGTGTTCCCATTTCTTTAGAAACAGTGTATTTGCTGGGAGAAAAGTGCATTACTGTGTGCTTTCACCGTTCAGCAAATACATGTGTAGAAGCACAGCGCTAGCAGAAACGACCGTTTCTCGACGTTTGCTAATTCAGGGAACAAGTTGCACACTTCTGAGATGCATTTGGGCAACTTTGTCAGAAATGAGTTTTTTGCCTAAAGAGACATGCCTATTTGGCAGTAGTACAGATTCTGAGTATGTAACTGGGCTTGATGAAATCAGCATTTCTCTTGCTTCCCTGTGCGTAGGGAAGCTCAGTTTTAGTCACTGTAGCTCCCACAAGTGTCTCCTCAGTGTGTTCCCATTTCCTTAGAAACAGTGTATTTGCTGGGAGAAAAGTGCATTACTGTGCGCTTTCACCGTTCAGCAAATACATGTGTAGAAGCACAGCGGTAGGAGAAACGACCATTTCTCACCGTTTTCTAACTCAGGGAACAAGATGCACACTTCTGAGATGCATTTGGGCAACTTCGTCAGAAATGAGTTTTTTGCCTATAGAGACATGCCTATTTACGCAGTAGTACAGATTCTGAGTATGTAACTGGGCTTGATGAAATCAGCATTTCTCTTGCTTCCCTGTGCGTAGGGAAGCTCAGTTTTAGTCACAGTAGCTCCCACAAGTGTCTCCTCAGTGTGTTCCCATTTCCTTAGAAACAGTGTATTTGCTGGGAGAAAAGTGCATTACTGTGCGCTTTCACCGTTCAGCAAATACATGTGTAGAAGCACAGCGCTAGCAGAAACGACCGTTTCTCGACGTTTTCTAACTCAGGGAACAAGTTGCACACTTCTGAGATGCATTTGGGCAACTTTGTCAGAAATGAGTTTTTTGCCTACAGAGACTTGCCTATTTGCGCAGTAGTACAGATTCTGAGTATGTAACTGGGCTTGATGAAATCAGCATTTCTCTTGCTTCCCTGTGCGTAGGGAAGCTCAGTTTTAGTCACAGTAGCTCCCACAAGTGTCTCCTCAGTGTGTTCCCATTTCCTTAGAAACATTGTATTTGCTGGGAGAAAAGTGCATTACTGTGCGCATTCACCGTTCAGCAAATACATGTGTAGAAGCACAGCGCTAGCAGAAACGAACGTTTCTCGAAGTTTTCTAACTCAGGGAACAAGTTGCACACTCTGAGATGCATTTGGGCAACTTTGTCAGAAATGAGTTTTTTGCCTACAGATTCATGCCTATTTGCGCAGTAGTACAGATTCTGAGTATGTAACTGGGCTTGATGAAATCAGCATTTCTCTTGCTTCCCTGTGCGTAGGGAAGCTCAGTTTTAGTCACAGTAGCTCCCACAAGTGTCTCCTCAGTGTGTTCCCATTTCCTTAGAAACAGTGTATTTGCTGGGAGAAAACTGCATTACTGTGCGCTTTCACCGTTCAGCAAATACATGTGTAGAAGCACAGCGTTAGCAGATATGACCGTTTCTCGACGTTTTCTAACTCAGGGAACAAGTTGCACACTTTTGAGATGCATTTGGGCAACTTTGTCATAAATGAGTTTATTGCCTACAGAGACATGCCTATTTGCGCAGTAGTACAGATTCTGAGTATGTACCTGGGCTTGATGAAATCAGCATTTCTCTTGCTTAACTGTGCGTAGGGAAGCTCAGTTTTAGTCACAGTAGCTCCCACAAGTGTCTCCTCATTGTGTTCCCAGTTCCTTAGAAACAGTGTATTTGCTGGGAGAAAAGTGCATTACTGTGTGCTTTCACCGTTCAGTAAATACATGTGTAGAAGCACAGCGCTAGCAGAAACGAATGTTTCTCAACGTTTTCTAATTCAGGGAACAAGTTGCACACTTCTGAGATGCATTTGGGAAACTTTGTCAGAAATGAGTTTTTTGCCTACAGATTCATGCCTATTTGCGCAATAGTACAGATTCTGAGTATGTAACTGGGCTTAATGAAATCAGCATTTCTCTTGCTTCCCTGTGCGTAGGGAAGCTCAGTTTTAGTCACAGTAGCTCCCACAAGTGTCTCCTCAGTGTGTTCCCATTTCCTTAGAAACAGTGTATTTGCTGGGAGTAAAGTGCATTACTGTGCGCTTTCACCGTTCAGCAAATACATGTGTAGAAGCACAGCACTAGCAGAAACGAATGTTTCTCGACGTTTTCTAACTCAGGGTACAAGTTGCACACTTCTGAGATGCATTTGGGCAACTTTGTCAGAAATGAGTTTTTTGCCTACAGAGACATGCCTATTTGCGCAGTAGTACAGATTCTGAGTATGTAACTGGGCTTGATGAAATCAGCATTTCTCTTGCTTCCCTGTGCGTAGGGAAGCTCAGTTTTAGTCACAGTAGCTCCCACAAGTGTCTCCTCAGTGTGTTCCCATTTCCTTAGAAACAGTGTATTTGCTGGGAGAAAAGTGCATTACTGTGCGCTTTCACCGTTCAGCAAATACATGTGTAGAAGCACAGGCTAGCAGAAACGACCGTTTCTCGACGTTTTCTAACTCAGGGAACAAGTTGCACACTTCTGAGATGCATTGGGCAACTTTGTCAGAAATGAGTTTTTTGCCTACAGAGACATGCCTATTTGCGCAGTAGTACAGATTCTGAGTATGTAACTGGGCTTGATGAAATAAGCATTTCTCTTGCTTCCCTGTGCGTAGGGAAGCTCAGTTTTAGTCACAGTAGCTCCCACAAGTGTCTCCTCAGTGTGTTCCCATTTCCTTAGAAACAGTGTATTTGCTGGGAGAAAAGTGGATTACTGTGCGCTTTCACCGTTCAGCAAATACATGTGTAGAAGCACAGCGTTAAAAGATATGACCATTTCTCGACGTTTTCTAACTCAGGGAACAAGTTGCACACTTCTGAGATGCATTTGGGCAACTTTGTCAGAAATGAGTTTTTTGCCTAAAGAGACATGCCTATTTGCGCAGTAGTACAGATTCTGAGTATGTAACTGGGCTTGATGAAATCAGCATTTCTCTTGCTTCCCTGTGCGTAGGGAAGCTCAGTTTTAGTCACAGTAGCTCCCACAAGTGTCTCCTCAGTGTGTTCCCATTTCCTTAGAAACAGTATATTTACTGGGAGAAAAGTGCATTACTGTGCGCTTTCACCGTTCAGCAAATACATGTGTAGAAGCACAGCGCTAGCAGAAACGAACGTTTCTCGACGTTTTCTAACTCAGGGAACAAGTTGCACACTTCTGAGATGCATTTGGGTAACTTTGTCAGAAATTCTTTTTTTGCCTAAAGAGACATGCCTATTTGCGCAGTAGTACAGATTCTGAGTATGTAACTGGGCTTGATGAAATCAGCATTTCTCTTGCTTCCCTGTGCGTAGGGAAGCTCAGTTTTAGTCACAGTAGCTCCCACAAGTGTCTCCTCAGTGTGTTCCCATTTCCTTAGAAACAGTGTATTTGCTGGGAGAAAAGTGCATTACTGTGCGCTTTCACCGTTCAGAAAATACATGTGTAGAAGCACAGCGCTAGCAGAAACGACCGTTTCTCGATGTTTTCTAACTCAGGGAAAAAGTTGCACACTTCTGAAATGCATTTGGGCAACTTTGTCAGAAATGAGTTTTTTGCCTAAAGAGACATGCCTATTTGCACAGTAGTACAGATTCTGAGTATGTAACTGGGCTTGATGAAATCAGCATTTCCCTTGCTTCCCTGTGCGTAGGGAAGCTCAGTTTTAGTCACAGTGGGTCCCACAAGTGTCTCCTCAGTGTGTTCCCAGTTCCTTAGAAACAGTGTATTTGCTGGGAGAAAAGTGCATTACTGTGTGCTCTCACCGTTCAGCAAATACATGTGTAGCAGCACAACTCTAGAAGAAACGCCGTTTCTCGACGTTATCTAACTCAGGGAACAAGTTGCACACTTCTGAGATGCATTTGGGCAACTTTGTCAGAAATGAGTTTTTTGCCTAAAGAGACATGCCTATTTGGTAGTACAGATTCTGAGTATGTAACTGGGCTTGATGAAATCAGCATTTCTCTTGCTTCCCTGTGCGTAGGGAAGCTCAGTTTTAGTCACAGTAGCTCCCACAAGTGTCTCCTCAGTGTGTTCCCATTTCCTTAGAAACAGTGTATTTGCTGGGAGAAAAGTGCATTACTGTGCGCTTTCACCGTTCAGCAAATACATGTGTAGAAGCACAGCGCTAGCAGAAACGACCGTTTCTAGATGTTTTCTAACTCAGGGAACAAGTTGCACACTTCTGAAATGCATTTGGGCAACTTTGTCAGAAATGAGTTTTTTGCCTAAAGAGACATGCCTATTTGCACAGTAGTACAGATTCTGAGTATGTAACTGGGCTTGATGAAATCAGCATTTCCCTTTCTTCCCTGTGCGTAGCGAAGCTCAGTTTTAGTCACAGTAAGTACCACAAGTGTCTCCTCAGTGTGTTCCCATTTCCTTAGAAACAATGTATTTGCTGGGAGAAAAGTGCATTACTGTGTGCTTTCACCGTTCAGCAAATACATGTGTAGAAGCACAACTCTAGCAGAAACGCCGTTTCTCGACGTTATCTAACTCAGGGAACAAGTTGCACACTTCTGAGATGCATTTGGGCAACTTTGGCAGAAATGAGTTTTTTGCCTAAAGAGACATGCCTATTTGCGCAGTAGTACAGATTCTGAGTATGTAACTGGGCTTGATGAAATCAGCCTTTTTCTTGATTCCCTGTGCGTAGGGAAGCTCAGTTTTAGTCACAGTAGCTCCCACAAGTGTCTCCTCAGTGTGTTCCCATTTCCTTAGAAACAGTGTATTTGCTGGGAGAAAAGTGCATTACTGTGCGCTTTCACCGTTCAGCAAATACATGTGTAGAAGCACAGCGCTAGCAGAAACGACCGTTTCTCGACGTTTTCTAACTCAGGGAACAAGTTGCACACTTCTGAAATGCATTTGGGCAACTTTGTCAGATATGAGTTTTTTGCCTAAAGAGACATGCCTATTTGCGCAGTAGTCCTGATTCTGAGTATGTAACTGGGCTTGATGAAATCAGCATTTCTCTTGCTTCCCTGTGCGTAGGGAAGCTCAGTTTTAGTCACAGTAGCTCCCACAAGTGTCTCCTCAGTGTGTTCCCATTTCCTTCGAAACAGTGTATTTGCTGGGAGAAAAGTACATTACTGTGCGCTTTCACCGTTCAGCAAATACATGTGTAGAAACACAGCGCTAGCAGAAACGACCGTTTCTCGACGTTTTCTAACTCAGCAACAAGTTGCAAACTTCTGAGATGCATTTGGGCAACTTTGTCAGAAATGAGTTTTTTTCCTAAAGAGACATGCCTATTTGCGCAGTAGTACAGATTCTGAGTATGTATCTGGGCTTGATGAAATCAGCATTTCCCTTGTTTCCCTGTGCGTAGGGAAGCTCAGTTTTAGTCACAGTAGCTCCCACAAGTGTCTCCTCAGTGTGTTCCATTTCCTTAGAAACAGTGTATTTGCTGGGAGAAAAGTGCATTACTGTGCGCTTTCACCGTTCAGCAAATACATGTGTAGAACCACAGCGCTAGCAGAAACGACCGTTTCTCGACGTTTTCTAACTCAGGGAACAAGTTGCACACTTCTGAGATGCATTTGGGCAACTTTGTCAGAAATGAGTTTTTTGCCTAAAGAAACATGCCTATTTGCGCAGTAGTACAGATTCTGAGTATGTAACTGGGCTTGATGAAATCAGCATTTCTGTTGCTTCCCTGTGCGTAGGGAAGCTCAGTTTTAGTCACAGTAGCTCCCACAAGTGTCTCCTCAGTGTGTTCCCATTTCTTTAGAAACAGTGTATTTGCTGGGAGAAAAGTGCATTACTGTGTGCTTTCACCGTTCAGCAAATACATGTGTAGAAGCACAGCGCTAGCAGAAACGACCGTTTCTCGACGTTTGCTAATTCAGGGAACAAGTTGCACACTTCTGAGATGCATTTGGGCAACTTTGTCAGAAATGAGTTTTTTGCCTAAAGAGACATGCCTATTTGGCAGTAGTACAGATTCTGAGTTTGTAACTGGGCTTGATGAAATCAGCATTTCTCTTGCTTCCCTGTGCGTAGGGAAGCTCAGTTTTAGTCACTGTAGCTCCCACAAGTGTCTCCTCAGTGTGTTCCCATTTCCTTAGAAACAGTGTATTTGCTGGGAGAAAAGTGCATTACTGTGCGCTTTCACCGTTCAGCAAATACATGTGTAGAAGCACAGCGGTAGGAGAAACGACCATTTCTCACCGTTTTCTAACTCAGGGAACAAGATGCACACTTCTGAGATGCATTTGGGCAACTTCGTCAGAAATGAGTTTTTTGCCTATAGAGACATGCCTATTTGCGCAGTAGTACAGATTCTGAGTATGTAACTGGGCTTGATGAAATCAGCATTTCTCTTGCTTCCCTGTGCGTAGGGAAGCTCAGTTTTAGTCACAGTAGCTCCCACAAGTGTCTCCTCAGTGTGTTCCCATTTCCTTAGAAACATTGTATTTGCTGGGAGAAAAGTGCATTACTGTGCGCTTTCACCGTTCAGCAAATACATGTGTAGAAGCACAGCGCTAGCAGAAACGAACGTTTCTCGAAGTTTTCTAACTCAGGGAACAAGTTGCACACTCTGAGATGCATTTGGGCAACTTTGTCAGAAATGAGTTTATTGCCTACAGATTCATGCCTATTTGCGCAGTAGTACAGATTCTGAGTATGTAACTGGGCTTGATGAAATCAGCATTTCTCTTGCTTCCCTGTGCGTAGGGAAGCTCAGTTTTAGTCACAGTAGCTCCCACAAGTGTCTCCTCATTGTGTTCCCAGTTCCTTAGAAACAGTGTATTTGCTGGGAGAAAAGTGCATTACTGTGTGCTTTCACCGTTCAGTAAATACATGTGTAGAAGCACAGCGCTAGCAGAAACGAATGTTTCTCGACGTTTTCTAATTCAGGGAACAAGTTGCACACTTCTGAGATGCATTTGGGAAACTTTGTCAGAAATGAGTTTTTTGCCTACAGATTCATGCCTATTTGCGCAATAGTACAGATTCTGAGTATGTAACTGGGCTTGATGAAATCAGCATTTCTCTTGCTTCCCTGTGCGTAGGGAAGCTCAGTTTTAGTCACAGTAGCTCCCACAAGTGTCTCCTCAGTGTGTTCCCATTTCCTTAGAAACAGTGTATTTGCTGGGAGTAAAGTGCATTACTGTGCGCTTTCACCGTTCAGCAAATACATGTGTAGAAGCACAGCACTAGCAGAAACGAATGTTTCTCGACGTTTTCTAACTCAGGGTACAAGTTGCACACTTCTGAGATGCATTTGGGCAACTTTGTCAGAAATGAGTTTTTTGCCTACAGAGACATGCCTATTTGCGCAGTAGTACAGATTCTGAGTATGTAACTGGGCTTGATGAAATCAGCATTTCTGTTGCTTCCCTGTGCGTAGGGAAGCTCAGTTTTAGTCACAGTAGCTCCCACAAGTGTCTCCTCAGTGTGTTCCCATTTCCTTAGAAACAGTGTATTTGCTGGGAGAAAAGTGCATTACTGTGCGCTTTCACCGTTCAGCAAATACATGTGTAGAAGCACAGCGCTAGCAGAAACGAACGTTTCTCGACGTTTTCTAACTCAGGGAACAAGTTGCACACTTCTGAGATGCATTTGGGCAACTTTGTCAGAAATGAGTTTTTTGCCTACAGAGACATGCGTATTTGCGCAGTAGTACAGATTCTGAGTATGTAACTGGGCTGGATGAAATCAGCATTTCTCTTGCTTCCCTGTGTGTAGGGAAGCTCAGTTTTAGTCACAGTAGCTCCCACAACTGTCTCCTCAGTGTGTTCCCATTTCCTTAGAAACAGTGTATTTGCTGGGAGAAAAGTGCATTACTGTGCGCTTTCACCATTCAGCAAATACATGTGTAGAAGCACAGCGCTAGCAGAAACGACCATTTCTCAACGTTTTCTAACTCAGGGAACAAGATGCACACTTCTGAGATGCATTTGGGCAACTTTGTCAGAAATGAGTTTTTTGCCTACAGAGACATGCCTATTTGCGCAGTAGTACAGATTCTGAGTATGTAACTGGGCTTGATGAAATCAGCATTTCTCTTGCTTCCCTGTGCATAGGGAAGCTCAGTTTTAGTCACAGTAGGTCCCACAAGTGTCTCCTCAGTGTGTTTCCATTTCCTTAGAAACAGTGTATTTGCTGGGAGAAAAGTGCATTACTGTGCGCTTTCACCGTTCAGCAAATACATGTGTAGAAGCACAGCGCTAGCAGAAACGAAAGTTTCTCGACGTTTTCTAACTCCATGAACAAGTTTCACACTTCTGAGATGCATTTGGGTAACTTCGTCAGAAATGAGTTTTTTGCCTAAAGAGACATGCCTATTTGCGCAGTAGTACAGATTCTGAGTATGTAACTGGGCTTGATGAAATCAGCATTTCTCTTGCTTCCCTGTGCGTAGGGAAGCTCAGTTTTAGTCACAGTAGCTCCCACAAGTGTCTCCTCAGTGTGTTCCCATTTCCTTAGAAACAGTGTATTTGCTGGGAGAAAAGTGCATTACTGTGCGCTTTCACCTTTCAGCAAATACATGTGTAGAAGCACAGCGCTAGCAGAAATGAACGTTTCTCGACGTTTTTTAACTCAGGGACCAAGTTGCACACTTCTGAGATGCATTTGGGCAACTTTGTCAGAAATGAGTTTTTTGCCTAAAGAGACATGCCTATTTGCGCAGTAGTACAGATTCTGAGTATGTAACTGGGCTTGATGAAATCAGCATTTGTCTTGCTTCCCTGTGCGTAGGGAAGCTCAGTTTTAGTCACAGTAGCTCCCACAAGTGTCTCCTCAGTGTGTTCCCATTTCCTTAGAAACAGTGTATTTGCTGGGAGAAAAGTGCATTACTGTGTTCTTTCACCGTTCAGCAAATACATGTGTAGACGCACAGCGCTAGCAGAAACGACCGTTTCTCGACGTTTTTAACTCAGGGAACAAGTTGCACACTTCTGAGATGCATTTGGGCAACTTTGTCAGAAATGAGTTTTTTGCCTACAGAGACATGCCTATTTGCGCAGTAGTACAGATTCTGAGTATGTAACTGGGCTTGATGAAATCAGCATTTCTCTTGCTTCCCTGTGCGTAGGGAAGCTCAGTTTTAGTCACAGTAGCTCTCACAAGTGTCTCCTCAGTGTGTTCCCATTTCCTTAGAAACAGTGTATTTGCTGGGAGAAAAGTGCATTACTGTGCGATTTCACCGTTCAGCAAATACATGTGTAGAAGCACAGCGCTAGCAGAAACGACCGTTTCTCGACGTTTTCTAACTCAGGGAACAAGTGGCACACTTCTGAGATGCATTTGGGCAACTTTGTCAGAAATGAGTTTTTTGCCTACAGAGACATGCCTATTTGCGCAGTAGTACAGATTCTGAGTATGTAACTGGGCTGGATGAAATCAGCATTTTTCTTGCTTCCCTGTGCGTAGGAAAGCTCGGTTTTAGTCACAGTAGCTCCCACAAGTGTCTCCTCAGTGTGTTCCCATTTCCTTAGAAACAGTGTATTTGCTGGGAGAAAAGTGCATTACTGTGCGCTTTCACCGTTCAGCAAATACATGTGTAGAAGCACAGCGCTAGCAAAAACGACCGTTTCTCGACGTTTTCTAACTCAGGGAACAAGTTGCACACTTCTGAGATGCATTTGGGCAACTTTGTCAGAAATGAGTTTTTTGCCTACAGAGACATGCCTATTTGCGCAGTAGTGCAGATTCTGAGTATGTAAATGGGCTGGATGAAATCAGCATTTTTCTTGCTTCCCTGTGCGTAGGGAAGCTCAGTTTTAGTCACAGTAGCTCCCACAAGTGTCTCCTCAGTGTGTTCCCATTTCCTTAGAAACAGTGTATTTGCTGGGAGAAAAGTGCATTACTGTGCGCTTTCACCGTTCAGCAAATACATGTGTAGAAGCACAGCGCTAGCAGAAACGACCGTTTCTCGACGTTTTCTAACTCAGGGAACAAGTTGCACACTTCTGAGATGCATTTGGGCAACTTTGTCAGAAATGAGTTTTTTGCCTACAGAGACATGTCTATTTGCTCAGTAGTACAGATTCTGAGTATGTAACTGGGCTTGATGAAATCAGCATTTCTCTTGCTTCCCTGTGCGTAGGGAAGCTCAGTTTTAGTCACAGTAGCTCCCACAAGTGTCTCCTCAGTGTGTTCCCATTTCCTTAGAAACAGTGTATTTGCTGGGAGAAAAGTGCATCACTGTGCGCTTTCACCGTTCAGCAAATACATGTGTAGAAGCACAGCGCTAGCAGAAACGAATGTTTCTCGACGTTTTCTAACTCAGGCAACAAGTTGCACACTTCTGAGATGCATTTGGGCAACTTTGTCAGAAATGAGTTTTTTGCGTACAGAGACATGCCTATTTGCGCAGTAGTACAGATTCTGAGTATGTAACTGGGCTTGATGAAATCAGCATTTCTCTTGCTTCCCTGTGCGTAGTGAAGCTCAGTTTTAGTCACAGTAGCTCCCACAAGTGTCTCCTCAGTGTGTTCCCATTTCCTTAGAAACAGTGTATTTGCTGGGAGAAAAGTGCATTACTCTGCGCTTTCACCGTTCAGCAAATACATGTGTAGAAGCACAGCGCTAGCAGAAACCAACGTTTCTCGACGTTTTCTAACTCAGGGAACAAGTTGCACACTTCTGAGATGCATTTGGGCAACTTTGTCAGAAATGAGTTTTTTGCCTACAGAGAAGTACAGATTCTGAGTATGTAACTGGGCTTGATGAAATCAGCATTTCTCTTGCTTCCCTGTGCGCTGAGAAGCTCGGTTTTAGTCACAGTAGCTCCCACAAGTGTCTCCTCAGTGTGTTCCCATTTCCTTAGAAACAGTGTATTTGCTGGGAGAAAAGTGCATTACTGTGCGCTTTCACCGTTCAGCAAATACATGTGTAGAAGCACAGCGCTAGCTGAAGCGACCGGTTCTCGACGTTTTCTAACTCAGGGAACAAGTTGCACACTTCTGAGATGCATTTGGGCAACTTTGTCAGAAATGAGATTTTTGCCTACAGATTCATGCCTATTTGCGCAGTAGTACAGATTCTGAGTATGTAACTGGGCTTGATGAAATCAGAATTTCTCTTGCTTCCCTCTGCGTAGGGAAGCTCAGTTTTAGTCACAGTAGCTCCCACAAGTGTCTCCTCAGTGTGTTCCCATTTCCTTAGAAACAGTGTATTTGCTGGGAGAAAAGTGCATTACTGTGAGCTTTCACCGTTCAGCAAATACATGTGTAGATGCACGGCGCTAGCAGATACGACCGTTTCTCGACGTTTTCTAACTCAGGGAACAAGTTGCACACTTCTGAGATGCATTTGGGCAACTTTGTCAGAAATGAGTTTTTTGCCTACAGAGACATGCCTATTCGCTCAGTAGTACAGATTCTGAGTATGTAATTGTGCTTGATGAAATCAGCATTTCTCTTTCTTCCCTGTGCGTAGGGAAGCTCAGTTTTAGTCACAGTAGCTCCCACAAGTGTCTCCTCAGTGTGTTCCCATTTCCTTAGAAACAGTGTTTTTCCTGGGAGTAAAGTGCATTACTCTGCGCTTTCACCATTCAGCAAATACATGTGTAGAAGCACAGCGCTAACAGAAACGACCGTTTCTCGACGTTTTCTAACTCAGGGAACAAGTTGCACACTTCTGAGATGCATTTGGGCAACTTTGTCAGAAATGAGTTTTTTGCCTACAGAGACATGCCTATTTGCGCAGTAGTACAGATTCTGAGTATGTAACTGGGCTTGATGAAATCAGCATTTCTCTTGCTTCCCTGTGCGTAGGGAAGCTCAGTTTAAATCACAGGAGCTCCCACAAGTGTCTCGTCAGTGTGTTCCCAGTTCCTTAGAAACAGTGTATTTGCAAGGAGAAAAGTGCATTACTGTGCACTTTCACCGTTCAGCAAATGCATGTGTAGAAGCACAGCGCTAGCAGAAACGAACGTTTCTCGACGTTTTCTAACTCAGGGAACAAGTTGCACACTTCTGAGATGCATTTGGGCAACTTTGTCAGAAATGAGTTTTTTGCCTACAGATTCATGCCTATTTGCGCAGTAGTACAGATTCTGAGTATGTAACTGGGCTTGATGAAATCAGCATTTCTCTTGCTTCCCTGTGCGTAGGGAAGCTCAGTTTTAGTCACAGTAGCTCCCACAAGTGTCTCCTCAGTGTGTTCCCATTTCATTAGAAACAGTGTATTTGCTGGGAGAAAAGTGCATTACTGTGCGCTTTCACCGTTCAGCAAATACATGTGTAGAAGCACAGCGCTAGCTGAAACGACCGTTTCTCGACGTTTTCTAACTCAGGGAACAAGTTGCACACTTCTGAGATGCATTTGGGCAACTTTGTCAGAAATGAGTTTTTTGCCTACAGAGACATGCCTATTTGCACAGTAGTACAGATTCTGAGTATGTAACTGGGCTTGATGAAATCAGCATTTCTCTTGCTTCCCTGTGCGTAGGGAAGCTCAGTTTTAGTCACAGTAGCTCCCACAAGTGTCTCCTCAGTGTGTTCCCATTTCCTTAGAAACAGTGTATTTGCTGGGAGAAAAGTGCATTACTGTGCGCTTTCACCGTTCAGCAAATACATGTGTAGAAGCACAGTGCTAGCAGAAAGGAACCTTTCTCGATGTTTTCTAACTCAAGGAACAAGTTGCACACTTCTGACATGCATTTGGGTAACTTTCTCAAAAATGAGTTTTTTGCCTACAGAGACATGCCTATTTGCGCAGTAGTACAGATTCTGAGTATGTAACTGGGCTTGATGAAATCAGCATTTCTCTTGCTTCCCTGTGCATAGGGAAGCTCAGTTTTAGTCACAGTAGCTCCCACAAGTGTCTCCTCAGTGTGTTCCCAGTTCCTTAGAAACAGTGTATTTGCTGGGAGAAAAGTGCATTACTGTGCGCTTTCACCGTTCAGCAAATACATGTGTAGAAGCACAGTGCTAGCAGAAACGACCGTTTCTCGACGTTTTCTAACTCAGGGAACAAGTTGCACACTTCTGAGATGCATTTGGGCAACTTTGTCAGAAATGAGTTTTTTGCCTAAAGAGACATGCCTATTTGCGCAGTAGTACAGATTCTGAGTATGTAACTGGGCTTGATGAAATCAGCATTTCTCTTGCTTCCCTGTGTGTAGGGAAGCTCAGTTTTAGTCACAGTAGCTCCCACAAGTGTCTCCTCAGTGTGTTCCCATTTCCTCAGAAACAATGTATTTGCTGGGAGAAAAGTGCATTACTGTGCGCTTTCACCGTACAGCAAATACATGTGTCACAGCGCTAGCAGAAACGAACCTTTCTCGATGTTTTCTAACTCAAGGAACAAGTTGCACACTTCTGACATGCATTTGGGTAACTTTCTCAAAAATGAGTTTTTTGCCTACAGAGACATGCCTATTTGCGCAGTAGTACAGATTCTGAGTATGTAACTGGGCTTGATGAAATCAGCATTTCTCTTGCTTCCCTGTGCGTAGGGAAGCTCAGTTTTAGTCACAGTACCTCCCACAAGTGTCTTCTCAGTGTGTTCCCAGTTCCTTAGAAACAGTGTATTTGCTGGGAGAAAAGTGCATTACTGTGCGCTTTCACCGTTCAGCAAATACATGTGTAGAAGCACAGCGCTAGCTGAAACGACCGTTTCTCGACGTATTCTAACTCAGGGAACAAGTGGCACACTTCTGAGATGCATTTGGGCAACTTTGTCAGAAATGAGTTTTTTGCCTAAAGAGACATGCCTATTTGCGCAGTAGTACCGATTCTGAGTATGTAACTGGGCTTGATGAAATCAGCATTTCTCTTGCTTCCCTGTGCGTAGAGAAGCTCAGTTTTAGTCACAGTAGCTCCCACAAGTGTCTCCTCAGTGTGTTCCCATTTCCTTAGAAACAGTGTATTTGCTGGGAGAAAAGTGCATTACTGTGCGCTTTCACCGTTCAGCAAATACATGTGTAGAAGCACAGCGCTAGCAGATACGACCGTTTCTCGACGTTTTCTAACTCAGGGAACAAGTTGCACATTTCTGAGATGCATTTGGGCAACTTTGTCTGAAATGAGTTTTTTGCCTACAGAGACATGCCTATTTGCACAGTAGTACAGATTCTGAGTATGTAACTGGGCTTGATGAAATCAGCATTTCTCTTGCTTTCCTGTGCGTAGGGAAGCTCAGTTTTAGTCACAGTAGCTCCCACAAGTGTCTCCTCAGTGTGTTCCCATTTCCTTAGAAACAGTGTATTTGCTGGGAGAAAAGTGCATTACTGTGCGCTTTCACCGTTCAGCAAATACATGTGTAGAAGCACAGCGCTAGCAGAAACGAACGTTTTTCGACGTTTTCTAACTCAGGGAACAAGTTGCACACTTCTGAGATGCATTTGGGCAACTTTGTCAGAAATGAGTTTTTTGCCTACAGATTCATGCCTATTTGCGCAGTAGTACAGATTCTGAGTATGTAACTGGGCTTGATGAAATCAGCATTTCTCTTGCTTCCCTGTGCGTAGGGAAGCTCAGTTTTAGTCATAGTAGCTCCCACAAGTGTCTCCTCAGTGTGTTCCCATTTCCTTAGAAACAGTGTATTTGCTGGGAGAAAAGTGCATTACTGTGCGCTTTCACCGTTCAGCAAATACATGTGTAGAAGCACAGCGTTAGCAGATATGACCGTTTCTCGACGTTTTCTAACTCAGGGAACAAGTTGCACACTTCTGAGATGCCTTTGGGCAACTTTGTCAGAAATGAGTTTTTTGCCTACAGAGACATGCCTATTTGCGCAGTAGTACAGATTCTGAGTATGTAACTGGGCTTGATGAAATCAGCATTTCTCTTGCTTCCCTGTGCGTAGGGAAGCTCAGTTTTAGTCACAGTAGCTCCCACAAGTGTCTCCTCAGTGTGTTCCCAGTTCCTTAGAAACAGTGTATTTGCTGGGAGAAAAGTGCATTACTGTGCGCTTTCACCGTTCAGCAAATACATGTGTAGAAGCACAGTGCTAGCAGAAACGAACGTTTCTCGACGTTTTCTAACTCAGGGAACAAGTTGAACACTTCTGAGATGCATTTGGGCATCTTTGTCAGAAATGAGTTTTTTGCCTACAGAGACATGCCTATTTGCGCAGTAGTACAGATTCTGAGTATGTAACTGGGCTTGATGAAGTCAGCATTTCTCTTGCTTCCCTGTGCGTGGGAAGCTCAGTTTTAGTCACAGTAGCTCCCACAGGTGTCTCCTCAGTGTGTTCCCATTTCCTTAGAAACAGTGTATTTGCTGGGAGAAAAGTGCATTACTGTGCGCTTTCACCGTTCAGCAAATACATGTGTAGAAGCACAGCGCTAGCAGATAGGACCGTTTCCCGACGTTTTCTAACTCAGGGAACAAGTTGCACATTTCTTAGATGCATTTGGGCAACTTTGTCAGAAATGAGTTTTTTGCCTACAGACACATGCCTATTTGCGCAGTAGTACAGATTCTGAGTATGTAACTGGGCTTGATGAAATCAGCATTTCTCTTGCTTCATTGTGCGTAGGGAAGCTCAGTTTTAGTCACAGTAGCTCCCACAAGTGTCTCCTCAGTGTGTTGCCATTTCCTTAGAAACAGTGTATTTGCTGGGAGAAAAGTGCATTACTGTGCGCTTTCACCGTTCAGCAAATACATGTGTAGAAGCACAGCGCTAGCAGATATGACCGTTTCTCGACGTTTTCTAACTCAGGGAACAAGTTGCACATTTCTGAGATGCATTTGGGCAACTTTGTCAGAAATGAGTTTTTTGCCTACAGAGACATGCCTATTTGCGCAGTAGTAGAGATTCTGAGTATTTAACTGGGCTTGATGAAATCAGCATTTCTCTTGCTTCCCTGTGCGTAGGGAAGCTCAGTTTTAGTCACAGTAGCTCCCACAAGTGTCTCCTCAGTGTGTTCCCATTTCCTTAGAAACAGTGTATTTGCTGGGAGAAAAGTGCATTACTGTGCGCTTTCACCGTTCAGCAAATACATGTGTAGAAGCACAGCGCTAGCAGAAACGACCGTTTCTCGACGTTTTCTAACTCAGGGAACAAGTTGCACACTTCTGAGATGCATTTGGGCAACTTTGTCAGAAATGAGTTTTTTGCCTACAGAGACATACCTAATTGCGCAGTAGTACAGATTCTAAATATGTAACTGGGCTGGATGAAATCTGCATTTCTCTTGCTTCTCTGTGCGTAGGGAAGCTCAGTTTTAGTCCCAGTAGCTCCCACAAGTGTCTCCTCAGTGTGTTCCCATTTCCTTAGAAACAGTGTATTTGCTGGGAGAAAAGTGCATTACTGTGTGCTTTCACCGTTCAGCAAATACATGTGTAGAAGCACAGCGCTAGCAGAAACGACCGTTTCTCGACGTTTTCTAACTCAGGGAACAAGTTGCACACTTCTGAGATGCATTTGGGCAACTTTGTCAGAAATGAGTTTTTTGCCTAAAGAGACATGCCTATTTGCGCAGTAGTACAGATTCTGAGTATGTAACTGGGCTTGATGAAATCAGCATTTTTCTTGCTTCCCTGTGCGTAGGGAAGCTCAGTTTTAGTCACAGTAGCTCCCACATGTGTCTCCTCAGTGTGTTCCCAGTTCCTTAGAAACAGTGTATTTGCTGGGAGAAAAGTGCATTACTGTGCGCTTTCACCGTTCAGCAAATACATGTGTAGAAGCACAGCGCTAGCTGAAACGACCGTTTCTCGACGTTTTCTAACTCAGGGAACAAGTGGCACACTTCTGAGATGCATTTGGGCAACTTTGTCAGAAATGAGTTTTTTGCCTACAGAGACATGCCTATTTGCGCAGTAGTACAGATTCTGAGTATGTAACTGGGCTTGATGAAATCAGCATTTCTCTTGCTTCCCTGTGCGTAGGGAAGCTCAGTTTTAGTCACAGTAGCTCTCACAAGTGTCTCCTCAGTGTGGTCCCATTTCCTTAGAAACAGTGTATTTGCTGGGAGAAAAGTGCATTACTGTGCGCTTTCACCGTTCAGCAAATACAAGTGTAGAAGCACATCGCTAGCAGAAACGAATGTTTCTCAACGTTTTCTAACTCAGGGAACAAGTTGCACACTTCTGAGATGCATTTGGGCATCTTGGTCAGAAATGAGTTTTTTGACTACAGAGACATGCCTATTTGCGCAGTAGTACAGATTCTGAGTATGTAACTGGGCTTGATGAAATCAGCATTTATCTTTCTTCCCTGTGCGTAGGGAAGCTCAGTTTTATTCACAGTAGCTCCCACAAGTGTCTCCTCAGTGTGTTCCCAGTTCCTTAGAAACAGTGTATTTGCTGGGAGAAAAGTGAATCACTGTGCGCTTTCACCGTTCAGCAAATACATGTGTAGAAGCACAGCGCTAGCAGAAACGAACGTTTCTCCACGTTTTCTAACTCAGGGAACAAGTTGCACACTTCTGAGATGCATTTGGGCAACTTTGTCAGAAATGAGTTTTTTGCCTACAGAGACATGCCTATTTGCGCAGTAGTACAGATTCTGAGTATGTAACTGGGCTTGATGAAATCAGCATTTCTCTTGCTTCCCTGTGCGTAGGGAAGCTCAGTTTTAGTCACAGTAGCTCCCACAAGTGTCTCCTCAGTGTGTTCCCATTTCCTTAGAAACAGTGTATTTGCTGGGAGAAAAGTGCATTACTGTGCGCTTTCACCGTTCAGCAAATACATGTGTAGAAGCACAGCGCTAGCTGAAACGACCGTTTCTCGACGTTTTCTAACTCAGGGAACAAGTGGCACACTTCTGAGATGCATTTGGGCAACTTTGTCAGAAATGAGTTTTTTGCCTACAGAGACATGCCTATTTGCGCAGTAGTACTGATTCTGAGTATGTAACTGGGCTTGATGAAATCAGCATTTCTCTTGCTTCCCTGTGCGTAGGGAAGCTCAGTTTTAGTCACAGTAGCTCTCACAAGTGTCTCCTCAGTGTGGTCCCATTTCCTTAGAAACAGTGTATTTGCTGGGAGAAAAGTGCATTACTGTGCGCTTTCACCATTCAGCAAATACATGTCTAGAAGCACAGCGCTAGCAGAAACGACCGTTTCTCGACGTTTTCTAACTCAGGGAACAAGTTGCAAACTTCTGAGATGCATTTGGGCAACTTTGTCAGAAATGAGTTTTTTGCCTAAAGAGACATGCCTATTCATGCAGTAGTACAGATTCTGAGTATGTAACTGGGCTTGATGAAATCAGCATTTCTCTTGCTTCCCCTTGCGTAGGGAAGCTCAGTTTTAGTCACTGTAGCTCCCTCAAGTGTCTCAGTGTGTTCCCATTTCCTTAGAAACAGTGTATTTGCTGGGAGAAAAGTGCATTACTGTACGCTTTCACCGTTCAGCAAATACATGTGTAGAAGCACAGCGCTAGCAGAAACGACCGTTTCTCGATGTTTTCTAACTCAGGGAACAATTTGCACGCTTCTGAGATGCATTTGGGCAACTTTGTCAGAAATGAGTTTTTTGCCTACAGAGACATGCCTATTTGCGCAGTAGTACAGATTCTGAGTATGTAACTGGGCTTGATGAAATCAGCATTTCTCTTGCTTCCCTGTGCGTAGGAATGCACTGTTTTAGTCACAGTAGCTCCGACAAGTGTCTCCTCTGTGTGTTCCCATTTCCTTAGAAACAGTGTATTTGCTGGGAGAAAAGTGCATTACTGTGCGCTTTCACCATTCAGCAAATACATGTGTAGAAGCACAGCGCTAGCAGAAACGACCATTTCTCAACGTTTTCTAACTCAGGGAAAAAGATGCACACTTCTGAGATGCATTTGGGCAACTTTGTCAGAAATGAGTTTTTTGCCTAAAGAGACATGACTATTTGCGCAGTTGTACAGATTCTGAGTATGTAACTGGGCTTGATGAAATCAGCATTTCTCTTGCTTCCCTGTGCGTAGGGAAGCTCAGTTTTAGTCACAGTAGGTCCCACAAGTGTCTCCTCAGTGTGTTTCCATTTCCTTAGAAACAGTGTATTTGCTGGGAGAAAAGTGCATTACTGTGCGCTTTCACCGTTCAGCAAATACATGTGTAGAAGCACAGCGCTAGCAGAAACGAAAGTTTCTCGACGTTTTCTAACTCCATGAACAAGTTTCACACTTCTGAGATGCATTTGGGTAACTTCGTCAGAAATGAGTTTTTTGCCTAAAGAGACATGCCTATTTGCGCAGTAGTACAGATTCTGAGTATGTAACTGGGCTTGATGAAATCAGCATTTGTCTTGCTTCCCTGTGCGTAGGGAAGCTCAGTTTTAGTCACAGTAGCTCCCACAAGTGTCTCCTCAGTGTGTTCCCATTTTCTTAGAAATAGTGTATTTGCTGGGGGAAAAGTGCATTACTGTGTTCTTTCACCGTTCAGCAAATACATGTGTAGACGCACAGCGCTAGCAGAAACGACCGATTCTCGACGTTTTCTAACTCAGGGAACAAGTTGCACACTTCTGAGATGCATTTGGGCAACTTTGTCAGAAATGAGTTTTTTGCCTACAGAGACATGCCTATTTGCGCAGTAGTACAGATTCTGAGTATGTAACTGGGCTTGATGAAATCAGCATTTCTCTTGCTTAACTGTGCGTAGGGAAGCTCAGTTTTAGTCACAGTAGCTCCCACAAGTGTCTCCTCAGTGTGTTCCCATTTCCTTAGAAACAGTGTATTTGCTGGGAGAAATGTGCATTACTGTGCGCTTTCACCTTTCAGCAAATACATGTCTAGAAGCACAGCGCTAGCAGAAACGACCGTTTCTCGACGTTTTCTAACTCAGGGAACAAGTTGCACACTTCTGAGATGCATTTGGGCAACTTTGTCAGAAATGAGTTTTTTGCCTAAAGAGACATGCCTATTTGCACAGTAGTATAGATTCTGAGTATGTAACTGGGCTTGATGAAATCAGCATTTCTCTTGCTTCCCTGTGCGTAGGGAAGCTCAGTTTTAGTCACAGTAGCTCCCACAAGTGTCTCCTCAGTTTGTTCCCATTTCCTTAGAAACAGTGTATTTGCTGGGAGAAAATTGCATTACTGTGCGCTTTCACCGTTCAGCAAATACATGTGTAGAAGCACAGCGCTAGCAGAAACGAACGTTTCTCGACGTTTTCTAACTCAGGGAATAAGTTGCACACTTCTGAGATGCATTTGGGCAACTTTGTCAGAAATGAGTTTTTTGCCTAAAGAGACATGCCTATTTGCACAGTAGTATAGATTCTGAGTATGTAACTGGGCTTGATGAAATCACCATTTCTCTTGCTTCCCTGTGCGTAGGGAAGCTCAGTTTTAGTCACAGTAGCTCCCACAAGTGTCTCCTCAGTGTGTTCCCATTTCCTTAGAAACAGTGTATTTGCTGGGAGAAAAGTGCATTACTGTGCGCTTTCACCGTTCAGCAAATACATGTGTAGAAGCACAGCGCTAGCAGAAACGAACGTTTCTCGACGTTTTCTAACTCAGGGAACAAGTTGCACACTTCTGAGATGCATTTGGGCAACTTTGTCATAAATGAGTTTTTTGCCTACAGAGACATGCCTATTTGCGCAGTAGTATAGATTCTGAGTATGTAACTGGGCTTGATGAAATCAGCATTTCTCTTGCTTCCCTGTGCGTAGGGAAGCTCAGTTTTAGTCACAGTAGCTCCCACAAGTGTCTCCTCAGTGTGTTCCCATTTCCTTAGAAACAGTGTATTTGCTGGAAGAAAAGTGCATTACTGTGCGCTTTCACCGTTCAGCAAATACATGTGTAGAAGCACAGCGCTAGCAGAAACGAACGTTTCTCGACGTTTTCTAACTCAGGGAACAAGTTGCACACTTCTGAGATGCATTTGGGCAACTTTGTCAGAAATGAGTTTTTTGCCTAAAGAGACATGCCTATTTGCGCAGTAGTACAGATTCTGAGTATGTAACTAGGCTTGATGAAATCAGCATTTCTCTTGCTTCCCTGTGCGTAGGGATGCACTGTTTTAGTCACAGTAGCTCCGACAAGTGTCTCTTCTGTGTGTTCCCATTTCCTTAGAAACAGTGTATTTGCTGGGAGAAAAGTGCATTACTGTGCGCTTTCACCATTCAGCAAATACATGTGTAGAAGCACAGCGCTAGCAGAAACGACCATTTCTCAACGTTTTCTAACTCAGGGAAAAAGCTGCACACTTCTGAGATGCATTTGGGCAACTTTGTCAGAAATGAGTTTTTTGCCTAAAGAGACATGACTATTTGCGCAGTTGTACAGATTCTGAGTATGTAACTGGGCTTGATGAAATCAGCATTTCTCTTGCTTCCCTGTGCGTAGGGAAGCTCAGTTTTAGTCACAGTAGGTCCCACAAGTGTCTCCTCAGTGTGTTTCCATTTCCTTAGAAACAGTGTATTTGCTGGGAGAAAAGTGCATTACTGTGCGCTTTCACCGTTCAGCAAATACATGTGTAGAAGCACAGCGCTAGCAGAAACGAAAGTTTCTCGACGTTTTCTAACTCCATGAACAAGTTTCACACTTCTGAGATGCATTTGGGTAACTTCGTCAGAAATGAGTTTTTTGCCTAAAGAGACATGCCTATTTGCGCAGTAGTACAGATTCTGAGTATGTAACTGGGCTTGATGAAATCAGCATTTGTCTTGCTTCCCTGTGCGTAGGGAAGCTCAGTTTTAGTCACAGTAGCTCCCACAAGTGTCTCCTCAGTGTGTTCCCATTTCCTTAGAAACAGTGTATTTGCTGGGAGAAAAGTGCACACTACTGTGCGCTTTCACCGTTCAGCAAATACATGTGTAGAAGCACAGCGCTAGCAGAAACGACCGTTTCTCGACGTTTTCTAACTCAGGGAACAAGTTGCACACTTCTGAGATGCATTTGGGCAACTTTGTCAGAAATGAGTTTTTTGCCTAAAGAGACATGCCTATTTGCGCAGTAGTACAGATTCTGAGTATGTAACTGGGCTTGATGAAATCAGCATTTCTCTTGATTCCCTGTGCGTAGGGAAGCTCAGTTTTAGTCACAATAGCTCCCACGTGTGTCTCTTCAGTGTGTTCCCATTTCCTTAGAAACAGTGTATTTGCTGGGAGAAAACTGCATTACTGTTTGCTTCACCGTTCAGCAAATACATGTGTAGAAGCACAGCGCTAGCAGAAACGAACGTTTCTGGACGTTTTCTAACTCAGGGAACAAGTTTCACACATCTGAGATGCATTTGGGCAACTTTGTCAGAAATGAGTTTTTTCTACAGAGACATGCCTTTTTGCGCAGTAGTACAGATTCTGAGTATGTAACAGGGCTTGATGAAATCAGCATTTCTTTTGCTTCCCTGTGCGTAGGGAAGCTCAGTTTTAGTAACAATAGCTCCCACGTGTGTCTCTTCAGTGTGTTCCCATTTCCTTAGAAACAGTGTATTTGCTGGGAGAAAACTGCATTACTATTTGCTTCACCGTTCAGCAAATACATGTGTAGAAGCACAGCGCTAGCAGAAACGAACGTTTCTCGACGTTTTCTAACTCAGGGAACAAGTTTCACACATCTGAGATGCATTTGGGCAACTTTGTCAGAAATGAGTTTTTTCTACAGGGACATGCCTATTTGCGCAGTAGTACAGATTCTGAGTATGTAACTGGGCTTGATGAAATCAGCATTTGTCTTGCTTCCCTGTGCGTAGGGAAGCTCAGTTTTAGTCACTGTAGCTCCCACAAGTGTCTGCTCAGTGTGTACCCATTTCCTTAGAAACAGTGTATTAGCTGGGAGAAAAGTGCATTACTGTGCGCTTTCACCGTTCAGCAAATACATGTGTAGAAGCACAGCGCTAGCAGAAACGACCGTTTCTCGACGTTTTCTAACTCACGGAACAAGATGCACACTTCTGAGATGCATTTGGGCAACTTTGTCAGAAATGAGTTTTTTGCCTAAAAAGACATGCCTATTTGCGCAGTAGTACAGATTCTGAGTATGTAACTGGGCTTGATGAAATCAGCATTTCTCTTGCTTCCCTGTGCGTAGGGAAGCTCAGTTTTAGTCACAGTAGCTCCCACAAGTGTCTCCTCAGTGTGTTCCCATTTCCTTAGAAACAGTGTATTTGCTGGGAGAAAATTGCATTACTGTGCGCTTTCACCGTTCAGCAAATACATGTGTAGAAGCACAGCGCTAGCAGAAACGAACGTTTCTCGACGTTTTCTAACTCAGGGAATAAGTTGCACACTTCTGAGATGCATTTGGGCAACTTTGTCAGAAATGAGTTTTTTGCCTAAAGAGACATGCCTATTTGCACAGTAGTATAGATTCTGAGTATGTAACTGGGCTTGATGAAATCAGCATTTCTCTTGCTTCCCTGTGCGTAGGAAAGCTCAGTTTTAGTCACAGTAGCTCCCACAAGTGTCTCCTCAGTGTGTTCCCATTTCCTTAGAAACAGTGTATTTGCTGGGAGAAAAGTGCATTACTGTGCGCTTTCACCGTTCAGCAAATACATGTGTAGAAGCACAGCGCTAGCAGAAACGAAGGTTTCTCGACGTTTTCTAACTCAGGGAACAAGTTGCACACTTCTGAGATGCATTTGGGCAACTTTGTCAGAAATGAGTTTTTTGCCTACAGAGACATGCCTATTTGCGCAGTAGTATAGATTCTGAGTATGTAACTGGGCTTGATGAAATCAGCATTTCTCTTGCTTCCCTGTGCGTAGGGAAGCTCAGTTTTAGTCACAGTAGCTCCCACAAGTGTCTCCTCAGTGTGTTCCCATTTCCTTAGAAACAGTGTATTTGCTGGAAGAAAAGTGCATTACTGTGCGCTTTCACCGTTCAGCAAATACATGTGTAGAAGCACAGCGCTAGCAGAAACGAACGTTTCTCGACGTTTTCTAACTCAGGGAACAAGTTGCACACTTCTGAGATGCATTTGGGCAACTTTGTCATAAATGAGTTTTTTGCCTAAAGAGACATGCCTATTTGCGCAGTAGTATAGATTCTGAGTATGTAACTGGGCTTGATGAAATCAGCATTTCTCTTGCTTCCCTGTGCGTAGGGAAGCTCAGTTTTAGTCACTGTAGCTCCCACAAGTGTCTGCTCAGTGTGTACCCATTTCCTTAGAAACAGTGTATTAGCTGGGAGAAAAGTGCATTACTGTGCGCTTTCACCGTTCAGCAAATACATGTGTAGAAGCACAGCGCTAGCAGAAACGACCGTTTCTCGACGTTTTCTAACTCACGGAACAAGATGCACACTTCTGAGATGCATTTGGGCAACTTTGTCAGAAATGAGTTTTTTGCCTAAAAAGACATGCCTATTTGCGCAGTAGTACAGATTCTGAGTATGTAACTGGGCTTGATGAAATCAGCATTTCTCTTGCTTCCCTGTGCGTAGGGAAGCTCAGTTTTAGTCACAGTAGCTCCCACAAGTGTCTCCTCAGTGTGTTCCCATTTCCTTAGAAACAGTGTATTTGCTGGGAGAAAATTGCATTACTGTGCGCTTTCACCGTTCAGCAAATACATGTGTAGAAGCACAGCGCTAGCAGAAACGAACGTTTCTCGACGTTTTCTAACTCAGGGAATAAGTTGCACACTTCTGAGATGCATTTGGGCAACTTTGTCAGAAATGAGTTTTTTGCCTAAAGAGACATGCCTATTTGCACAGTAGTATAGATTCTGAGTATGTAACTGGGCTTGATGAAATCAGCATTTCTCTTGCTTCCCTGTGCGTAGGAAAGCTCAGTTTTAGTCACAGTAGCTCCCACAAGTGTCTCCTCAGTGTGTTCCCATTTCCTTAGAAACAGTGTATTTGCTGGGAGAAAAGTGCATTACTGTGCGCTTTCACCGTTCAGCAAATACATGTGTAGAAGCACAGCGCTAGCAGAAACGAAGGTTTCTCGACGTTTTCTAACTCAGGGAACAAGTTGCACACTTCTGAGATGCATTTGGGCAACTTTGTCAGAAATGAGTTTTTTGCCTACAGAGACATGCCTATTTGCGCAGTAGTATAGATTCTGAGTATGTAACTGGGCTTGATGAAATCAGCATTTCTCTTGCTTCCCTGTGCGTAGGGAAGCTCAGTTTTAGTCACAGTAGCTCCCACAAGTGTCTCCTCAGTGTGTTCCCATTTCCTTAGAAACAGTGTATTTGGTGGGAGAAAAGTGCATTACTGTGCGCTTTCACCGTTCAGCAAATACATGTGTAGAAGCACAGCGCTAGCAGAAACGACCGTTTCTCGACGTTTTCTAACTCAGGGAACAAGTTGCACACTTCTGAGATGCATTTGGGCAACTTTGTCATAAATGAGTTTTTTGCCTAAAGAGACATGCCTATTTGCGCAGTAGTATAGATTCTGAGTATGTAACTGGGCTTGATGAAATCAGCATTTCTCTTGCTTCCCTGTGCGTAGGGAAGCTCAGTTTTAGTCACAATAGCTCCCACGTGTGTCTCTTCAGTGTGTTCCCATTTCCTTAGAAACAGTGTATTTGCTGGGAGAAAACTGCATTACTGTTTGCTTCACCGTTCAGCAAATACATGTGTAGAAGCACAGCGCTAGCAGAAACGAACGTTTCTCGACGTTTTCTAACTCAGGGAACAAGTTTCACACATCTGAGATGCATTTGGGCAACTTTGTCAGAAATGAGTTTTTTCTACAGAGACATGCCTTTTTGCGCAGTAGTACAGATTCTGAGTATGTAACTGGGCTTGATGAAATCAGCATTTCTCTTGCTTCCCTGTGCGTAGGGAAGCTCAGTTTTAGTCACAGTAGCTCCCACAAGTGTCTCCTCAGTGTGTTCCCATTTCCTTAGAAACAGTGTATGTGCTGGGAGAAAAGTGCATTACTGTGCGCTTTCACCGTTCAGCAAATACATGTGTAGAAGCACAGCGCTAGCAGAAACGAACGTTTCTCGACGTTTTCTAACTCAGGGAACAAGTTGCACACTTCTGAGACGCATTTGGGCAACTTTGTAAGAAATGAGTTTTTTGCCTAAAGAGACATGCCTATTTGCGCAGTAGTACAGATTCTGAGTATGTAACTGGGCTTGATGAAATCAGCATTTCTCTTGCTTCCCTGTGCGTAGGGAAGCTCAGTTTTAGTCACAGTAGCTCCCACAAGTGTCTCCTCAGTGTGTTCCCATTTCATTAGAAACAGTGTATTTGCTGGGAGAAAAGTGCATTACTGTGCGCTTTCACCGTTCAGCAAATACATGTGTAGAAGCACAGCGCTAGCTGAAACGACCGTTTCTCGACGTTTTCTAACTCAGGGAACAAGTTGCACACTTCTGAGATGCATTTGGGCAACTTTGTCAGAAATGAGTTTTTTGCCTACAGAGACATGCCTATTTGCACAGTAGTACAGATTCTGAGTATGTAACTGGGCTTGATGAAATCAGCATTTCTCTTGCTTCCCTGTGCGTAGGGAAGCTCAGTTTTAGTCACAGTAGCTCCCACAAGTGTCTCCTCAGTGTGTTCCCAGTTCCTTAGTAACAGTGTATTTGCTGGGAGAAAAGTGCATTACTGTGCGCTTTCACCGTTCAGCAAATACATGTGTAGAAGCACAGTGCTAGCAGAAAGGAACCTTTCTCGATGTTTTCTAACTCAAGGAACAAGTTGCACACTTCTGACATGCATTTGGGTAACTTTCTCAAAAATGAGTTTTTTGCCTACAGAGACATGCCTATTTGCGCAGTAGTACAGATTCTGAGTATGTAACTGGGCTTGATGAAATCAGCATTTCTCTTGCTTCCCTGTGCGTAGGGAAGCTCAGTTTTAGTCACAGTAGCTCCCACAAGTGTCTCCTCAGTGTGTTCCCATTTCCTTAGAAACAGTGTATTTGCTGGGAGAAAAGTGCATTACTGTGCGCTTTCACCGTTCAGCAAATACATGTGTAGAAGCACAGCGCTAGCAGAAACGAACGTTTCTCGACGTTTTCTAACTCAGGGAACAAGTTGCACACTTCTGAGATGCATTTGGGCAACTTTGTCATAAATGAGTTTTTTGCCTACAGAGACATGCCTATTTGCGCAGTTGTATAGATTCTGAGTATGTAACTGGGCTTGATGAAATCAGCATTTCTCTTGCTTCCCTGTGCATAGGGAAGCTCAGTTTTAGTCACAGTAGCTCACACAAGTGTCTCCTCAGTGTGTTCCCATTTCCTTAGAAACAGTGTATTTGCTGGAAGAAAAGTGCATTACTGTGCGCTTTCACCGTTCAGCAAATACATGTGTAGAAGCACAGCGCTAGCAGAAACGAACGTTTCTCGACGTTTTCTAACTCAGGGAACAAGTTGCACACTTCTGAGATGCATTTGGGCAACTTTGTCAGAAATGAGTTTTTTGCCTAAAGAGACATGCCAATTTGCGCAGTAGTACTGATTCTGAGTATGTAACTGGGCTTGATGAAATCAGCATTTCTCTTGCTTCCCTGTGCTTAGGTAAGCTCAGTTTTAGTCACAGTAGCTCCCACAAATGTCTCCTCAGTGTGTTCCCATTTCCTTAGAAACAGTGTATTTGCTGGGAGAAAAGTGCATTACTGTGCGCTTTCACCGTTCAGCAAATACATGTGTAGAAGCACAGCGCTAGCAGAAACGAACGTTTCTCGACGTTTTCTAACTCAGGGAACAAGTTGCACACTTCTGAGATGCATTTGTGCAACTTTGTCATAAATGAGTTTTTTGCCTACAGAGACATGCCTATTTGCGCAGTAGTATAGATTCTGAGTATGTAACTGGGCTTGATGAAATCAGCATTTCTCTTGCTTCCCTGTGCGTAGGGAAGCTCAGTTTTAGTCACAATAGCTCCCACGTGTGTCTCTTCAGTGTGTTCCCATTTCCTTAGAAACAGTGTATTTGCTGGGAGAAAACTGCATTACTGTTTGCTTCACCGTTCAGCAAATACATGTGTAGAAGCACAGCGCTAGCAGAAACGAACGTTTCTCGACGTTTTCTAACTCAGGGAACAAGTTTCACACATCTGAGATGCATTTGGGCAACTTTGTCAGAAATGAGTTTTTTCTACAGAGACATCCCTTTTTGCGCAGTAGTACAGATTCTGAGTATGTAACTGGGCTTGATGAAATCAGCATTTCTCTTGCTTCCCTGTGCGTAGGGAAGCTCAATTTTAGTCACAGTAGCTCCCACAAGTGTCTCCTCAGTGTGTTCCCATTTCCTTAGAAACAGTGTATTTGCTGGGAGAAAAGTGCATTACTGTGCGCTTTCACCGTTCAGCAAATACATGTGTAGAAGCACAGCGCTAGCAGAAACGAACGTTTCTCGACGTTTTCTAACTCAGGGAATAAGTTGCACACTTCTGAGATGCATTTGGGCAACTTTGTCAGAAATGAGTTTTTTGCCTAAAGAGACATGCCTATTTGCACAGTAGTATAGATTCTGAGTATGTAACTGGGCTTGATGAAATCAGCATTTCTCTTGCTTCCCTGTGCGTAGGGAAGCTCAGTTTTAGTCACTGTAGCTTCCACAAGTGTCTCCTCAGTGTGTTCCCATTTCCTTAGAAACAGTGTTTTTGCTGGGAGAAAAGTGCATTACTGTACGCTTTCACCGTTCAGCAAATACATGTGTAGACGCACAGCGCTAGCAGAAACGACCGTTTCTCGACGTTTTCTAACTCAGGGAACAAGTTGCACACTTCTGAGATGCATTTGGGCAACTTTGTCAGAAATGAGTTTTTTGCCTAAAGAGACATGCCTATTTGCGCAGTAGTGCAGATTCTGAGTATGTAACAGGGCTTGATGAAATCAGCATTTCTCTTGCTTCCCTGTGCGTAGGGAAGCTCAGTTTTAGTCACAGTAGCTCCCACAAGTGTCTCCTCAGTGTGTTCCCATTTCCTTAGAAACAGTGTATTTGCTGGGAGAAAAGTGCATTACTGGGCACTTTCACCTTTCAGCAAATACATGTGTAGAAGCACAGCGCTAGCAGAAACGAACGTTTCTCGACGTTTTCTAACTCAGGGAACAAGTTGCACACTTCTGAGATGCATTTGGGCAACTTTGTCAGAAATGAGTTTTTTGCCTAAAGAGACATGCCTATTTGCGCAGTAGTACAGATTCTGAGTATGTAACTGGGCTTGATGAAATCAGCATTTGTCTTGCTTCCCTGTGCGTAGGGAAGCTCAGTTTTAGTCACAGTAGCTCCCACAAGTGTCTCCTCAGTGTGTTCCCATTTCCTTAGAAACAGTGTATTTGCTGGGAGAAAAGTGCATTACTGTGTGCTTTCACCGTTCAGCAAATACATGTGTAGACGCACAGCGCTAGCAGAAACGACCGTTTCTCGACGTTTTCTAACTCAGGGAACAAGTTGCACACTTCTGAGATGCATTTGGGCAACTTTGTCAGAAATGAGTTTTTTGCCTAAAGAGACATGCCTATTTGCGCAGTAGTACGGATTCTGAGTATGTAACTGGGCTTGATGAAATCAGCATTTCTCTTGCTTCCCTGTGCGAAGGGAAGCTCAGTTTTAGTCACTGTAGCTCCCACAAGTGTCTCCTCAGTGTGTTCCCATTTCCTTAGAAACAGTATATTTGCTGGGAGAAAAGTGCATTACTGTGTGCTTTCACCGTTCAGCAAATACATGTGTAGAAGCACAGCGCTAGCAGAAAAGACCGTTTCTTGACGTTTTCTAACTCAGGGAACAAGTTGTACACTTCTGAGATGCATCTGGGCAACTTTGTCAGAAATGAGTTTTTTGCCTACAGAGACATGCCTATTTGCGCAGTAGTACAGATTCTGAGTATGTAACTGGGCTTGATGAAATCAGCATTTCTCTTGCTTCCCTGTGCGTAGGGAAGCTCAGTTTTAGTCACAGTAGCTCCCACAAGTGTCTCCTAAGTGTGTTCCCATTTCCTTAGAAACAGTGTATTTGCTGGGAGAAAAGTGCATTACTGTGCGCTTTCACCGTTCAGCAAATACATGTGTAGAAGCACAGCGCTAGCAGAAACGACCGTTTCTCGACGTTTTCTAACTCAGGGAACAAGTTGCACACTTCTGAGATGCATTTGGGCAACTTTGTCAGAAATGAGTTTTTTGCCTACAGAGACATGCCTATTTGCGCTGTAGTAGAGATTCTGAGTATGTAACTGGGCTTGATGAAATCAGCATTTCTCTTGCTTCCCTTTGCGTAGGGAAGCTCAGTTTTAGTCACTGTAGCTCCCACAAGTGTCTCCTCAGTGTGTTCCCATTTCCTTAGAAACATTATATTTGCTGGGAGAAAAGTGCATTACTGTGCGCTTTCACCGTTCAGCAAATACATGTGTAGAAGCACAGCGCTAGCAGAAAAGACCGTTTCTCGACGTTTTCTAACTCAGGGAACAAGTTGCACACTTCTGAGATGCATCTGGGCAACTTTGCCAGAAATGAGTTTTTTGCCTACAGAGACATGCCTATTTGCGCAGTAGTACAGATTCTGAGTATGTAACTGGGCTTGATGAAATCAGCATTTCTCTTGCTTCCCTGTGCGTAGGGAAGCTCAGTTTTAGTCACAGTAGCTCCCACAAGTGTCTCCTCAGTGTGTTCCCATTTCCTTAGAAACAGTGTATTTGCTGGGAGAAAAGTGCATTACTGTGCGCTTTCACCGTTCAGCAAATACATGTGTAGAAGCACAGTGCTAGCAGAAACGAACGTTTCTCGACGTTTTGTAACTCAGAGAACAAGTTGCACACTTCTGAGATGCATTTGGGCAACTTTGTCAGAAATGAGTTTTTTGCCTACAGAGACATGCCTATTTGCGCAGTAGTACAGATTCTGAGTATGTAACTGGGCTTGATGAAATCAGCATTTCTCTTGCTTCCCTGTGCGTAGGGAAGCTCAGTTTTAGTCACAGTAGCTCCCACAGGTGTCTCCTCAGTGTGTTCCCATTTCCTTAGAAACAGTGTATTTGCTGGGAGAAAAGTGCATTATTGTGCGCTTTCACCGTTCAGCAAATACATGTGTAGAAGCACAGCGCTAGCAGAAAAGACCGTTTCTCGACGTTTTCTAACTCAGGGAACAAGTTGCACACTTCTGAGATGCATTTGGGCAACTTTGTCAGAAATGAGTTTTTTGCCTACAGAGACATGCCTATTTGCACAGTAGTACAGATTCTGAGTATGTAACTGGGCTTGATGAAATCAGCATTTCTCTTGCTTCCCTGTGCGTAGAGAAGCTCAGTTTTAGTCACAGTAGCTCCCACAAGTGTCTCCTCAGTGTGTTCCCATTTCCTTAGAAACAGTGTATTTGCTGGGAGAAAAGTGCATTACTGTGCGCATTCACCGTTCAGCAAATACATGTGTAGAAGCACAGCACTAGCAGAAACGACCGTTTCTCGACGTTTTCTAACTCAGGGAACAACTTGCACACTTCTGAGATGCATTTGCGCAACTTTGTCAGAAATGAGTTTTTTGCCTACAGAGACATGCCTATTTGCGCAGTAGTACAGATTCTGAGTATGTAACTGGGCTTGATGAAATCAGCATTTCTCTTGCTTCCCTGTGCATAGGGAAGCTCAGTTTTAGTCACAGTAGCTCCCACAAGTGTCTCCTCAGTGTGTTCCCATTTCCTTAGAAACAGTGTATTTGCTGGGAGAAAAGTGCATTACTTTGCGCTTTCACCATTCAGCAAATACATGTGTAGAAGCACAGCGCTAGCAGAAAAGACCGTTTCTCGACGTTTTCTAACTCAGGGAACAAGTTGCACACTTCTGAGATGCATTTGGGCAACTTTGTCAGAAATGAGTTTTTTGCCTACAGAGACATGCCTATTTGCGCAGTAGTTCAGATTCTGAGTATGTAACTGGGCTTGATGAAATCAGCATTTCTCTTGCTTCCCTGTGTGTAGGGAAGCTCAGTTTTAGTCACAGTAGCTCCCACAGGTGTCTCCTCAGTGTGTTCCCATTTCCTTAGAAACAGTGTATTTGCTGGGAGAAAAGTGCATTACTGTGCGCTTTCACCGTTGAGCAAATACATGTGTAGAAGCACAGCGCTAGCAGAAAAGACCGTTTCTCGACGTTTTCTAACTCAGGGAACAAGTTGCACACTTCGGAGATTCATTTGGGCAACTTTGTCAGAAATGAGTTTTTTGCCTACAGAGACATGCCTATTTGCACAGTAGTACAGATTCTGAGTATGTAACTGGGCTTGATGAAATCAGCATTTCTCTTGCTTCCCTGTGCGTAGGGAAGCTCAGTTTTAGTCACAGTAGCTCCCACAAGTGTCTCCTCAGTGTGTTCCCATTTCCTTAGAAACAGTGTATTTGCTGGGAGAAAAGTGCATTACTGTGCGCTTTCACCGTTCAGCAAATACATGTGTAGAAGCACAGCACTAGCAGAAACGACCGTTTCTCGACGTTTTCTAACTCAGGGAACAACTTGCTCACTTCTGAGATGCATTTGCGCAACTTTGTCAGAAATGAGTTTTTTGCCTAAAGAGACATGCCTATTTGCGCAGTAGTACAGATTCTGAGTATGTAACTGGGCTTGATGAAATCAGCATTTCTCTTACTTCCCTGTGCATAGGGAAGCTCAGTTTTAGTCACAGTAGCTCCCACAAGTGTCTCCTCAGTGTGTTCCCATTTCCTTAGAAACAGTGTATTTGCTGGGAGAAAAGTGCATTACTGTGCGCTTTCACCGTTCAGCAAATACATGTGTAGAAGCACAGTGCTAGCAGAAAAGGCCGTTTCTCGACGTTTTCTAACTCAGGGAACAAGTTGCACACTTCTGAGATGCATTTGGGCAACTTTGTCATAAATGAGTTTTGTGCCTAAAGAGACATGCCTATTTGCGCAGTAGTACAGATTCTGAGTATGTAACTGGGCTTGATGAAATCAGCATTTCTCTGGCTTCCCTGTGCGTAGGGAAGCTCAGTTTTAGTCACAGTAGCTCCCACAAGTGTCTCCTCAGTGTGTTCCCATTTCCTTAGAAACAGTGTATTTGCTGGGAGAAAAGAGCATTACTGTGCGCTTTCACCGTTCAGCAAATACATGTGTTGAAGCACAGCACTAGCAGAAACGACCGTTTCTCGACGTTTTCTAACTCAGGGAACAAGTTGCACACTTCTGAGATGCATTTGGGCAACTTTGTCAGAAATGAGTTTTTGCCTAAAGAGACATGCCTATTTGCGCAGTAGTACAGATTCTGAGTATTTAACTGGGCTGGATGAAATCAGCATTTCTCTTGCTTCCCTGTGCGTAGGGAAGCTCAGTTTTAGTCACAGTAGCTCCCACAAGTGTCTCCTCAGTGTGTTCCCATTTCCTTAGAAACAGTGTATTTGCTGGGAGAAAAGTGCATTACTGTGCGCTTTCACCGTTCAGCAAATACCTGTGTAGAAGCACAGCGCTAGCAGAAACGAACGTTTCTCGACGTTTTCTAACTCAGGGAACAAGTTGCACACTTCTGAGATGCATTTGGGCAACTTTGTCAGAAATCAGTTTTTTGCCTAAAGAGACATGCCTATTTGCGCAGTAGTACAGATTCTGAGTATGTAACTGGGCTTGATGAAATCAGCATTTCTCTTGCTTCCCTGTGTGTAGGGAAGCTCAGTTTTAGTCACAGTAGCTCCCACAAGTGTCTCCTCAGTGTGTTCCCATTTCCTTAGAAACAGTGTATTTGCTGGGAGAAAAGTGCATTACTGTGCGCTTTCACCGTTCAGCAAATACATGTGTAGGAGCACAGCGCTAGCCGAAACGAACGTTTCTCGACGTTTTCTAACTCAGAGAACAAGTTGCACACTTCTGAGATGCATTTGGGCAACTTTGTCAGAAATGAGTTTTTTGCCTAAAGAGACTTGCCTATTTACGCAGTAGTAAAGATTCTGAGTTTGTAACTGGGCTTGATGAAATCAGCATTTCTCTTGCTTCCCTGTGCGTAGGGAAGCTCAGTTTTAGTCACAGTAGCTCCCACAAGTGTCTCCTCAGTGTGTTCCCATTTCCTTAGAAACAGTGTATTTGCTGGGAGAAAAGTGCATTACTGTGCGCTTTCACCGTTCAGCAAATACATGTGTAGAAGCACAGTGCTAGCAGAAACGACCGTTTCTCGACGTTTTCTAACTCAGGGAAGAAGTTGCATACTTCTGAGATGCATTTGGGCAACATTGTCAGAAATGAGTTTTTGCCTAAAGAGACATGCCTATTTGCGCAGTAGTACAGATTCTGATTATGTAACTGGGCTGGATGAAATCAGCATTTCTCTTGCTTCCCTGTGCGTAGGGAAGCTCAGTTTTAGTCACAGTAGCTCCCACAAGTGTCTCCTCAGTGTGTTCCCATTCCCTTAGAAACAGTGTATTTGCTGGGAGAAAAGTGCATTACTGTGCGCTTTCACCGTTCAGCAAATACATGTGTAGAAGCACAGCGCTAGCAGAAACGACCGTTTCTCGGTGTTTTCTAACTCAGGGAACAAGTTGCACACTTCTGAGATGCATTTGGGCAACTTTGTCAGAAATGAGTTTTTTGCCTAAAGAGACGTGCCTATTTGCGCAGTAGTACAGATTCTGAGTATGTAACTGGGCTTGATGAAATCAGCATTTTTCTTGCTTCCCTGTGCGTAGGGAAGCTCAGTTTTAGTCACAATCGCTCCCAGAGGTGTCTCCTCAGTGTGTTCCCATTTCCTTAGAAACAGTGTATTTGCTGGGAGAAAAGTGCATTACTGTGTGCTTTCACCGTTCAGCAAATACATGTGTAGAAGCACAGCGCTAGCAGAAACGACCGTTTCTCGACGTTTTCTAACTCAGGGAACAAGATGCACACTTCTTAGATGCATTTGGGCAACTTTGTCAGAAATGAGTTTTTTGCCTAAAGAGACATTCCTATTTGCGCAATAGTACAGATTCTGAGTATGTAACTGGGCTTGATGAAATCAGCATTTCTCTTGCTTCCCTGGGCGTAGGGAAGCTCAGTTTTAGTCACAGTGGCTCCCACAAGTGTCTCCTCAGTGTGTTCCCATTTCCTTAGAAACAGTGTATTTGCTGGGAGAAAAGTGCATTACTGTGCGCTTTCACCGTTCAGCAAATACATGTGTAGAAGCACAGCGCTAGCAGAAACGACCGTTACTCGACGTTTTCTAACTGAGGGAACAAGTTGCACACTTCTGAGATGCATTTGGGCAACTTTGTCAGAAATGAGTTTTTTGCCTAAAGAGACATGCCTATTTGCGCAGTAGTACAGATTCTGAGTATGTAACTGGGCTGGATGAAATCAGCATTTCTCTTGCTTCCCTGTGCATAGGGAAGCTCAGTTTTAGTCACAGTAGCTTCCACAAGTGTCTCCTCAGTGTTTTCCCATTTCCTTAGAAACAGTGTATTTGCTGGGAGAAAAGTGCATTACTGTGCGCTTTCACCGTTCAGCAAATACATGTGTTGAAGCACAGCGCTAGCAGAAACGAACGTTTCTCGACGTTTTCTAACTCAGAGAACAAGTTGCACACTTCTGAGATGCATTTGGGCAACTTTGTCAGAAATGAGTTTTTTGCCTAAAGAGACTTGCCTATTTGCCCAGTAGTACAGATTCTGAGTATGTAACTGGGCTTGATGAAATCAGCATTTCTCTTGCTTCCCTGTGCGTAGGGAAGCTCAGTTTTAGTCACAGTAGCTCCCACAAGTGTCTCCTCAGTGTGTTCCCATTTCCTTAGAAACAGTGTATTTGCTGGGAGAAAAGTGCATTACTGTGCGCTTTCACCGTTCAGCAAATACCTGTGTAGAAGCACAGCGCTAGCAGAAACGAACGTTTCTCGACGTTTTCTAAATCAGGGAACAAGTTGCACACTTCTGAGATGCATTTGGGCAACACTGTCAGAAATCAGTTTTTGCCTAAAGAGACATGCCTATTTGCGCAGTAGTACAGATTCTGATTATGTAACTGGGCTGGATGAAATCAGCATTTCTCTTGCTTCCCTGTGCGTAGGGAAGCTCAGTTTTAGTCACAGTAGCTCCCACAAGTGTCTCCTCAGTGTGTTCCCATTTCCTTAGAAACAGTGTATTTGCTGGGAGAAAAGTGCATTACTGTGCGCTTTCACCATTCAGCAAATACATGTGTAGAAGCACAGCGCTAGCAGAAACGACCGTTTCTCGGTGTTTTCTAACTCAGGGAACAAGTTGCACACTTCTGAGATGCATTTGGGCAACTTTGTCAGAAATGAGTTTTTTGCCTAAAGAGACGTGCCTATTTGCGCAGTAGTACAGATTCTGAGTATGTAACTGGGCTTGATGAAATCAGCATTTTTCTTGCTTCCCTGTGCGTAGGGAAGCTCAGTTTTAGTCACAATCGCTCCCAGAGGTGTCTCCTCAGTGTGTTCCCATTTCCTTAGAAACAGTGTATTTGCTGGGAGAAAAGTGCATTACTGTGTGCTTTCACCGTTCAGCAAATACATGTGTAGAAACACAGCGCTAGCAGAAACGACCGTTTCTCGACGTTTTCTAACTCAGGGAACAAGTTGCACACTTCTGAGATGCATTTTGGCAACTTTGTCAGAAATGAGTTTTTTGCCTAAAGAGACATGCCTATTTGCGCAGTAGTACAGATTCTGAGTATGTAACTGGGCTTGATGAAATCAGCATTTCTCTAGCTTCCCTGTGCGTAGATAAGCTCAGTTTTAGTCACAGTAGCTCCCACAAGTGTCTCCTCAGTGTGTTCCCATTTCCTTAGAAACAGTGTATTTGCTGGGAGAAAAGTGCATTACTCTGCGCTTTCACCGTTCAGCAAATACATGTGTAGAAGCACAGCGCTAGCAGAAACCACCGTTTCTCGACGTTTTCTAACTCAGAGAACAAGTTGCACACTTCTGAGACGCATTTGGGCAACTTTGTCAGAAATGAGTTTTTTGCCTAAAGAGACATGCCTATTTGCCCAGTAGTACAGATTCTGAGTATGTAACTGGGCTTGATGAAATCAGCATTTCTCTTGCTTCCCTGTGCGTAGGGAAGCTCAGTTTTAGTCACAGTCGCTCCCACAAGTGTCTCCTCAGTGTGTTCCCATTTCCTTAGAAACAGTGTATTTGCTGGGAGAAAAGTGCATTACTGTGCGCTTTCACCGTTCAGCAAATACATGTGTAGAAGCACAGCGCTAGCAGAAACGACCGTTTCTCGACGTTTTCTAACTCAGGGAACAAGTTGCACACTTCTGAGACGCATTTGGGCAACTTTGTCAGAAATGAGTTTTTTGCCTAAAGAGACATGCCTATTTGCGCAGTAGTACAGATTCTGAGTATGTAACTGGGCTTGATGAAATCAGCATTTCTCTTGCTTCCCTGTGTGTAGGGAAGCTCAGTTTTAGTCACAGTAGCTCCCACAAGTGTCTCCTCAGTGTGTTCCCATTTCCTTAGAAACAGTGTATTTGCTGGGAGAAAAGTGCATTACTGTGCGCTTTCACCGTTCAGCAAATACATGTGTAGAAGCACAGCGCTAGCCAAAACGAACGTTTCTCGACGTTTTCTAACTCAGAGAACAAGTTGCACACTTCTGAGATGCATTTGGGCAACTTTGTCAGAAATGAGTTTTTTGCCTAAAGAGACTTGCCTATTTACGCAGTAGTACAGATTCTGAGTATGTAACTGGGCTTGATGAAATCAGCATTTCTCTTGCTTCCCTGTGTGTAGGGAAGCTCAGTTTTAGTCACAGTAGCTCCCAGAAGTGTCTCCTCAGTGTGTTCCCATTTCCTTAGAAACAGTGTATTTGCTGGGAGAAAAGTGCATTACTGTGTGCTTTCACCGTTCAGCAAATACATGTGTAGAAACACAGCGCTAGCAGAAACGACCGTTTCTCGACGTTTTCTAACTCAGGGAACAAGTTGCACACTTCTGAGATGCATTTTGGCAACTTTGTCAGAAATGAGTTTTTTGCCTAAAGAGACATGCCTATTTGCGCAGTAGTACAGATTCTGAGTATGTAACTGGGCTTGATGAAATCAGCATTTCTCTTGCTTCCCTGTGCATAGGGAAGCTCAGTTTTAGTCACAGTAGCTCCCACAAGTGTCTCCTCACTGTGTTCCCATTTCCTTAGAAACAGTGTATTTGCTGGGAGAAAAGTGCATTACTCTGCGCTTTCACCGTTCAGCAAATACATGTGTAGAAGCACAGCGCTAGCAGAAACGACCGTTTCTCGACGTTTTCTAACTCAGAGAACAAGTTGCACACTTCTGAGACGCATTTGGGCAACTTTGTCAGAAATGAGTTTTTTGCCTAAAGAGACATGCCTATTTGCCCAGTAGTACAGATTCTGAGTATGTAACTGGGCTTGATGAAATCAGCATTTCTCTTGCTTCCCTGTGCGTAGGGAAGCTCAGTTTTAGTCACAGTCGCTCCCACAAGTGTCTCCTCAGTGTGTTCCCATTTCCTTAGAAACAGTGTATTTGCTGGGAGAAAAGTGCATTACTGTGCGCTTTCACCGTTGAGCAAATACATGTGTAGAAGCACAGCGCTAGCAGAAAAGACCGTTTCTCGACGTTTTCTAACTCAGGGAACAAGTTGCACACTTCTGAGATGCATTTTGGCAACTTTGTCAGAAATGAGTTTTTTGCCTACAGAGACATGCCTATTTGCGCAGTAGTTCAGATTCTGAGTATGTAACTGGGCTTGATGAAATCAGCATTTCTCTTGCTTCCCTGTGTGTAGGGAAGCTCAGTTTTAGTCACAGTAGCTCCCACAGGTGTCTCCTCAGTGTGTTCCCATTTCCTTAGAAACAGTGTATTTGCTGGGAGAAAAGTGCATTACTGTGCGCTTTCACCGTTGAGCAAATACATGTGTAGAAGCACAGCGCTAGCAGAAAAGACCGTTTCTCGACGTTTTCTAACTCAGGGAACAAGTTGCACACTTCGGAGATTCATTTGGGCAACTTTGTCAGAAATGAGTTTTTTGCCTACAGAGACATGCCTATTTGCACAGTAGTACAGATTCTGAGTATGTAACTGGGCTTGATGAAATCAGCATTTCTCTTGCTTCCCTGTGCGTAGGGAAGCTCAGTTTTAGTCACAGTAGCTCCCACAAGTGTCTCCTCAGTGTGTTCCCATTTCCTTAGAAACAGTGTATTTGCTGGGAGAAAAGTGCATTACTGTGCGCTTTCACCGTTCAGCAAATACATGTGTAGAAGCACAGCACTAGCAGAAACGACCGTTTCTCGACGTTTTCTAACTCAGGGAACAACTTGCTCACTTCTGAGATGCATTTGCGCAACTTTGTCAGAAATGAGTTTTTTGCCTAAAGAGACATGCCTATTTGCGCAGTAGTACAGATTCTGAGTATGTAACTGGGCTTGATGAAATCAGCATTTCTCTTACTTCCCTGTGCATAGGGAAGCTCAGTTTTAGTCACAGTAGCTCCCACAAGTGTCTCCTCAGTGTGTTCCCATTTCCTTAGAAACAGTGTATTTGCTGGGAGAAAAGTGCATTACTGTGCGCTTTCACCGTTCAGCAAATACATGTGTAGAAGCACAGTGCTAGCAGAAAAGGCCGTTTCTCGACGTTTTCTAACTCAGGGAACAAGTTGCACACTTCTGAGATGCATTTGGGCAACTTTGTCATAAATGAGTTTTGTGCCTAAAGAGACATGCCTATTTGCGCAGTAGTACAGATTCTGAGTATGTAACTGGGCTTGATGAAATCAGCATTTCTCTGGCTTCCCTGTGCGTAGGGAAGCTCAGTTTTAGTCACAGTAGCTCCCACAAGTGTCTCCTCAGTGTGTTCCCATTTCCTTAGAAACAGTGTATTTGCTGGGAGAAAAGAGCATTACTGTGCGCTTTCACCGTTCAGCAAATACATGTGTTGAAGCACAGCACTAGCAGAAACGACCGTTTCTCGACGTTTTCTAACTCAGGGAACAAGTTGCACACTTCTGAGATGCATTTGGGCAACTTTGTCAGAAATGAGTTTTTGCCTAAAGAGACATGCCTATTTGCGCAGTAGTACAGATTCTGAGTATTTAACTGGGCTGGATGAAATCAGCATTTCTCTTGCTTCCCTGTGCGTAGGGAAGCTCAGTTTTAGTCACAGTAGCTCCCACAAGTGTCTCCTCAGTGTGTTCCCATTTCCTTAGAAACAGTGTATTTGCTGGGAGAAAAGTGCATTACTGTGCGCTTTCACCGTTCAGCAAATACCTGTGTAGAAGCACAGCGCTAGCAGAAACGAACGTTTCTCGACGTTTTCTAACTCAGGGAACAAGTTGCACACTTCTGAGATGCATTTGGGCAACTTTGTCAGAAATCAGTTTTTTGCCTAAAGAGACATGCCTATTTGCGCAGTAGTACAGATTCTGAGTATGTAACTGGGCTTGATGAAATCAGCATTTCTCTTGCTTCCCTGTGTGTAGGGAAGCTCAGTTTTAGTCACAGTAGCTCCCACAAGTGTCTCCTCAGTGTGTTCCCATTTCCTTAGAAACAGTGTATTTGCTGGGAGAAAAGTGCATTACTGTGCGCTTTCACCGTTCAGCAAATACATGTGTAGAAGCACAGCGCTAGCCGAAACGAACGTTTCTCGACGTTTTCTAACTCAGAGAACAAGTTGCACACTTCTGAGATGCATTTGGGCAACTTTGTCAGAAATGAGTTTTTTGCCTAAAGAGACTTGCCTATTTACGCAGTAGTACAGATTCTGAGTTTGTAACTGGGCTTGATGAAATCAGCATTTCTCTTGCTTCCCTGTGCGTAGGGAAGCTCAGTTTTAGTCACAGTAGCTCCCACAAGTGTCTCCTCAGTGTGTTCCCATTTCCTTAGAAACAGTGTATTTGCTGGGAGAAAAGTGCATTACTGTGCGCTTTCACCGTTCAGCAAATACATGTGTAGAAGCACAGTGCTAGCAGAAACGACCGTTTCTCGACGTTTTCTAACTCAGGGAAGAAGTTGCATACTTCTGAGATGCATTTGGGCAACATTGTCAGAAATGAGTTTTTGCCTAAAGAGACATGCCTATTTGCGCAGTAGTACAGATTCTGATTATGTAACTGGGCTGGATGAAATCAGCATTTCTCTTGCTTCCCTGTGCGTAGGGAAGCTCAGTTTTAGTCACAGTAGCTCCCACAAGTGTCTCCTCAGTGTGTTCCCATTCCCTTAGAAACAGTGTATTTGCTGGGAGAAAAGTGCATTACTGTGCGCTTTCACCGTTCAGCAAATACATGTGTAGAAGCACAGCGCTAGCAGAAACGACCGTTTCTCGGTGTTTTCTAACTCAGGGAACAAGTTGCACACTTCTGAGATGCATTTGGGCAACTTTGTCAGAAATGAGTTTTTTGCCTAAAGAGACGTGCCTATTTGCGCAGTAGTACAGATTCTGAGTATGTAACTGGGCTTGATGAAATCAGCATTTTTCTTGCTTCCCTGTGCGTAGGGAAGCTCAGTTTTAGTCACAATCGCTCCCAGAGGTGTCTCCTCAGTGTGTTCCCATTTCCTTAGAAACAGTGTATTTGCTGGGAGAAAAGTGCATTACTGTGTGCTTTCACCGTTCAGCAAATACATGTGTAGAAGCACAGCGCTAGCAGAAACGACCGTTTCTCGACGTTTTCTAACTCAGGGAACAAGATGCACACTTCTTAGATGCATTTGGGCAACTTTGTCAGAAATGAGTTTTTTGCCTAAATAGACATTCCTATTTGCGCAATAGTACAGATTCTGAGTATGTAACTGGGCTTGATGAAATCAGCATTTCTCTTGCTTCCCTGGGCGTAGGGAAGCTCAGTTTTAGTCACAGTGGCTCCCACAAGTGTCTCCTCAGTGTGTTCCCATTTCCTTAGAAACAGTGTATTTGCTGGGAGAAAAGTGCATTACTGTGCGCTTTCACCGTTCAGCAAATACATGTGTAGAAGCACAGCGCTAGCAGAAACGACCGTTACTCGACGTTTTCTAACTGAGGGAACAAGTTGCACACTTCTGAGATGCATTTGGGCAACTTTGTCAGAAATGAGTTTTTTGCCTAAAGAGACATGCCTATTTGCGCAGTAGTACAGATTCTGAGTATGTAACTGGGCTGGATGAAATCAGCATTTCTCTTGCTTCCCTGTGCATAGGGAAGCTCAGTTTTAGTCACAGTAGCTTCCACAAGTGTCTCCTCAGTGTTTTCCCATTTCCTTAGAAACAGTGTATTTGCTGGGAGAAAAGTGCATTACTGTGCGCTTTCACCGTTCAGCAAATACAAGTGTTGAAGCACAGCGCTAGCAGAAACGAACGTTTCTCGACGTTTTCTAACTCAGAGAACAAGTTGCACACTTCTGAGATGCATTTGGGCAACTTTGTCAGAAATGAGTTTTTTGCCTAAAGAGACTTGCCCATTTGCCCAGTAGTACAGATTCTGAGTATGTAACTGGGCTTGATGAAATCAGCATTTCTCTTGCTTCCCTGTGCGTAGGGAAGCTCAGTTTTAGTCACAGTAGCTCCCACAAGTGTCTCCTCAGTGTGTTCCCATTTCCTTAGAAACAGTGTATTTGCTGGGAGAAAAGTGCATTACTGTGCGCTTTCACCGTTCAGCAAATACCTGTGTAGAAGCACAGCGCTAGCAGAAACGAACGTTTCTCGACGTTTTCTAAATCAGGGAACAAGTTGCACACTTCTGAGATGCATTTGGGCAACACTGTCAGAAATCAGTTTTTGCCTAAAGAGACATGCCTATTTGCGCAGTAGTACAGATTCTGATTATGTAACTGGGCTGGATGAAATCAGCATTTCTCTTGCTTCCCTGTGCGTAGGGAAGCTCAGTTTTAGTCACAGTAGCTCCCACAAGTGTCTCCTCAGTGTGTTCCCATTTCCTTAGAAACAGTGTATTTGCTGGGAGAAAAGTGCATTACTGTGCGCTTTCACCATTCAGCAAATACATGTGTAGAAGCACAGCGCTAGCAGAAACGACCGTTTCTCGGTGTTTTCTAACTCAGGGAACAAGTTGCACACTTCTGAGATGCATTTGGGCAACTTTGTCAGAAATGAGTTTTTTGCCTAAAGAGACGTGCCTATTTGCGCAGTAGTACAGATTCTGAGTATGTAACTGGGCTTGATGAAATCAGCATTTTTCTTGCTTCCCTGTGCGTAGGGAAGCTCAGTTTTAGTCACAATCGCTCCCAGAGGTGTCTCCTCAGTGTGTTCCCATTTCCTTAGAAACAGTGTATTTGCTGGGAGAAAAGTGCATTACTGTGTGCTTTCACCGTTCAGCAAATACATGTGTAGAAACACAGCGCTAGCAGAAACGACCGTTTCTCGACGTTTTCTAACTCAGGGAACAAGTTGCACACTTCTGAGATGCATTTTGGCAACTTTGTCAGAAATGAGTTTTTTGCCTAAAGAGACATGCCTATTTTCGCAGTAGTACAGATTCTGAGTATGTAACTGGGCTTGATGAAATCAGCATTTCTCTAGCTTCCCTGTGCGTAGATAAGCTCAGTTTTAGTCACAGTAGCTCCCACAAGTGTCTCCTCAGTGTGTTCCCATTTCCTTAGAAACAGTGTATTTGCTGGGAGAAAAGTGCATTACTCTGCGCTTTCACCGTTCAGCAAATACATGTGTAGAAGCACAGCGCTAGCAGAAACCACCGTTTCTCGACGTTTTCTAACTCAGAGAACAAGTTGCACACTTCTGAGACGCATTTGGGCAACTTTGTCAGAAATGAGTTTTTTGCCTAAAGAGACATGCCTATTTGCCCAGTAGTACAGATTCTGAGTATGTAACTGGGCTTGATGAAATCAGCATTTCTCTTGCTTCCCTGTGCGTAGGGAAGCTCAGTTTTAGTCACAGTCGCTCCCACAAGTGTCTCCTCAGTGTGTTCCCATTTCCTTAGAAACAGTGTATTTGCTGGGAGAAAAGTGCATTACTGTGCGCTTTCACCGTTCAGCAAATACATGTGTAGAAGCACAGCGCTAGCAGAAACGAACGTTTCTCGACGTTTTCTAACTCAGGGAACAAGTTGCACACTTCTGAGATGCATTTGGGCAACTTTGTCAGAAATGAGTTTTTTGCCTAAAGAGACATGCCTATTTGCGCAGTAGTACAGATTCTGAGTATGTAACTGGGCTTGATGAAATCAGCATTTCTCTTGCTTCCCTGTGTGTAGGGAAGCTCAGTTTTAGTCACAGTAGCTCCCACAAGTGTCTCCTCAGTGTGTTCCCATTTCCTTAGAAACAGTGTATTTGCTGGGAGAAAAGTGCATTACTGTGCGCTTTCACCGTTCAGCAAATACATGTGTAGAAGCACAGCGCTAGCCAAAACGAACGTTTCTCGACGTTTTCTAACTCAGAGAACAAGTTGCACACTTCTGAGATGCATTTGGGCAACTTTGTCAGAAATGAGTTTTTTGCCTAAAGAGACTTGCCTATTTACGCAGTAGTACAGATTCTGAGTATGTAACTGGGCTTGATGAAATCAGCATTTCTCTTGCTTCCCTGTGTGTAGGGAAGCTCAGTTTTAGTCACAGTAGCTCCCAGAAGTGTCTCCTCAGTGTGTTCCCATTTCCTTAGAAACAGTGTATTTGCTGGGAGAAAAGTGCATTACTGTGTGCTTTCACCGTTCAGCAAATACATGTGTAGAAACACAGCGCTAGCAGAAACGACCGGTTCTCGACGTTTTCTAACTCAGGGAACAAGTTGCACACTTCTGAGATGCATTTTGGCAACTTTGTCAGAAATGAGTTTTTTGCCTAAAGAGACATGCCTATTTGCGCAGTAGTACAGATTCTGAGTATGTAACTGGGCTTGATGAAATCAGCATTTCTCTTGCTTCCCTGTGCATAGGGAAGCTCAGTTTTAGTCACAGTAGCTCCCACAAGTGTCTCCTCACTGTGTTCCCATTTCCTTAGAAACAGTGTATTTGCTGGGAGAAAAGTGCATTACTCTGCGCTTTCACCGTTCAGCAAATACATGTGTAGAAGCACAGCGCTAGCAGAAACGACCGTTTCTCGACGTTTTCTAACTCAGAGAACAAGTTGCACACTTCTGAGACGCATTTGGGCAACTTTGTCAGAAATGAGTTTTTTGCCTAAAGAGACATGCCTATTTGCCCAGTAGTACAGATTCTGAGTATGTAACTGGGCTTGATGAAATCAGCATTTCTCTTGCTTCCCTGTGCGTAGGGAAGCTCAGTTTTAGTCACAGTCGCTCCCACAAGTGTCTCCTCAGTGTGTTCCCATTTCCTTAGAAACAGTGTATTTGCTGGGAGAAAAGTGCATTACTGTGCGCTTTCACCGTTCAGCAAATACATGTGTAGAAGTACAGCGCTAGCAGAAACGACCGTTTCTCGACGTTTTCTAACTCAGGGAACAAGATGCACACTTCTGAGACGCATTTGGGCAACTTTGTAAGAAATGAGTTTTTTGCCTAAAGAGACATGCCTATTTGCGCAGTAGTACAGATTCTGAGTATGTAACTGGGCTTGATGAAATCAGCATTTCTCTTGCTTCCCTGTGCGTAGGGAAGCTCAGTTTTAGTCCCAGTAGCTCCCACAAGTGTCTCCTCAGTGTGTTCCCATTTCCTGTGAAGAAGTGTATTTGCTGGGAGAAAAGTGCATTACTGTGTGCTTTCACCGTTCAGCAAATACATGTGTAGAAGCACAGCGCTAGCAGAAACGACCGTTTCTCGATGTTTTCTAACTCAGGGAACAAGTTGCACACTTCTGAGATGCATTTGGGCAACTTTGTCAGAAATGAGTTTTTTGCCTAAAGAGACATGCCTATTCGCGCAGTAGTACAGATTCTGAGTTTGTAACTGGGCTTGATGAAATCAGCATTTCTCTTGCTTCCCTGTGCGTAGGGAAGCTCAGTTTTAGTCACAGTAGCTCCCACAAGTGTCTCCTCAGTGTGTTCCCATTTCCTTAGAAACAGTGTATTTGCTGGGAGAAAAGTGCATTACTGTGCGCTTTCACCGTTCAGCAAATACATGTGTAGAAGCAAAGCGCTAGCAGAAACAACCGTTTCTCGACGTTTTCTAACTCAGGGAAGAAGTTGCATACTTCTGAGATGCATTTGGGCAACTTTGTCAGAAATGAGTTTTTTGCCTAAAGAGACATGCCTATTTGCGCAGTAGTACAGATTCTGAGTATGTAACTGGGCTTGATGAAATCAGCATTCCTCTTGCTTCCCTGTGCGTAGGGAAGCTCAGTTTTACTCACAGTAGCTCCCACAAGTGTCTCCTCAGTGTGTTCCCATTTCCTTAGAAACAGTGTATTTGCTGGGAGAAAAGTGCATTACTGTGCGCTTTCACCGTTCAGCAAATACATGTGTAGAAGCACAGCACTAGCAGAAACGACCGTTTCTCGGTGTTTTCTAACTCAGGGAACAAGTTGCACACTTCTGAGATGCATTTGGGCAACTTTGTCAGAAATGAGTTTTTTGCCTAAAGAGACGTGCCTTTTTGCGCAGTAGTACAGATTCTGAGTATGTAACTGGGCTTGCTGAAATCAGCATTTCTCTTGCTTCCCTGTGCGTAGGGAAGCTCAGTTTTAGTCACAATAGCTCCCAGAGGTGTCTCCTCAGTGTGTTCCCATTTCCTTAGAAACAGTGCATTTGCTGGGAGAAAAGTGCATTACTGTGTGCTTTCACCGTTCAGCAAATACATGTGTAGAAGCACAGCGCTAGCAGAAACGACCGTTTCTCGACGTTTTCTAACTCAGGGAACAAGATGCACACTTCTGAGATGCATTTGGGCAACTTTGTCAGAAATGAGTTTTTTGCCTAAAGAGACATTCCTATTTGCGCAATAGTACAGATTCTGAGTATGTAACTGGGCTTGATGAAATCAGCATTTGTCTTGCTTCCCTGTGCGTAGGGAAGCTCAGTTTTAGTCACAGTAGCTCCCACAAGTGTCTCCTCAGTGTGTTCCCATTTCCTTAGAAACAGTGTATTTGCTGGGAGAAAAGTGCATTACTGTGCGCTTTCACCGTTCAGCAAATACATGTGTAGAAGCAAAGCGCTAGCAGAAACAACCGTTTCTCGACGTTTTCTAACTCAGGGAAGAAGTTGCATACTTCTGAGATGCATTTGGGCAACTTTGTCAGAAATGAGTTTTTTGCCTAAAGAGACATGCCTATTTGCGCAGTAGTACAGATTCTGAGTATGTAACTGGGCTTGATGAAATCAGCATTTCTCTTGCTTCCCTGTGTGTAGGGAAGCTCAGTTTTACTCACAGTAGCTCCCACAAGTGTCTCCTCAGTGTGTTCCCATTTCCTTAGAAACAGTGTATTTGCTGGGAGAAAAGTGCATTACTGTGCGCTTTCACCGTTCAGCAAATACATGTGTAGAAGCACAGCGCTAGCAGAAACGACCGTTTCTCGGTGTTTTCTAACTCAGGGAACAAGTTGCACACTTCTGAGATGCATTTGGGCAACTTTGTCAGAAATGAGTTTTTTGCCTAAAGAGACGTGCCTTTTTGCGCAGTAGTACAGATTCTGAGTATGTAACTGGGCTTGCTGAAATCAGCATTTCTCTTGCTTCCCTGTGCGTAGGGAAGCTCAGTTTTAGTCACAATAGCTCCCAGAGGTGTCTCCTCAGTGTGTTCCCATTTCCTTAGAAACAGTGCATTTGCTGGGAGAAAAGTGCATTACTGTGTGCTTTCACCGTTCAGCAAATAAATGTGTAGAAGCACAGCGCTAGCAGAAACGACCGTTTCTCGACGTTTTCTAACTCAGGGAACAAGATGCACACTTCTGAGATGCATTTGGGCAACTTTGTCAGAAATGAGTTTTTTGCCTAAAGAGACATTCCTATTTGCGCAATAGTACAGATTCTGAGTATGTAACTGGGCTTGATGTAATCAGCATTTCTCTTGCTTCCCTGTGCGTAGGGAAGCTCAGTTTTAGTCACAGTAGCTCCCACAAGTGTCTCCTCAGTGTGTTCCCATTTCCTTAGAAACAGTGTATTTGCTGGGAGAAAAGTGCATTACTGTGCGCTTTCACCGTTCAGCAAATACATGTGTAGAAGCACAGCGCTAGCAGAAACGACCGTTTCTCGACGTTTTCTAACTGAGGGAACAAGTTGCACACTTCTGAGATGCATTTGGGCAACTTTGTCAGAAATGAGTTTTTTGCCTAAAGAGACATGCCTATTTGCGCAGTAGTACAGATTCTGAGTATGTAACTGGGCTTGATGAAATCAGCATTTCTCTTGCTTCCCTTTGCGTAGGGAAGCTCAGTTTTAGTCACAGTAGCTCCCACAAGTGTCTCCTCAGTGTGTTCCCATTTCCTTAGAAACAGTGTATTTGCTGGGAGAAAAGTGCATTACTGTGTGCTTTCACCGTTCAGCAAATACATGTGTAGAAGCACAGCACTAGCAGAAACGACCGTTTCTCGACGTTTTCTAACTCATGGAACAAGTTGAACACTTCTGAGACGCATTTGGGCAACTTTGTCAGAAATGAATTTTTTTGCCTAAAGAGACATGCCTATTTGCGCAGTAGTACAGATTCTGAGTATGTAACTGGGCTTGATGAAATCAGCATTTCTCTTGCTTCCCTGTGCGTAGGGAAGCTCAGTTTTAGTCACAATAGTTCCCAGAAGTGTCTCCTCAGTGTGTTCCCATTTCCTTAGAAACAGTGTATTTGCTGGGAGAAAAGTGCATTACTGTGTGCTTTCACCGTTCAGCAAATACATGTGTAGAAACACAGCGCTAGCAGAAACGACCGTTTCTCGACGTTTTCTAACTCAGGGAACATGTTGCACACTTCTGAGATGCATTTGGGCAACTTTGTCAGAAATCAGTTTTTTGCCTAAAGAGACATGCCTATTTGCGCAGTAGTACAGATTCTGAGTATGTAACTGGGCTTGATGAAATCAGCATTTCTCTTGCTTCCCTGTGTGTAGGGAAGCTCAGTTTTAGTCACAGTAGCTCCCACAAGTGTCTCCTCAGTGTGTTCCCATTTCCTTAGAGACAGTGTATTTGCTGGGAGAAAAGTGCATTACTGTGCGCTTTCACCGTTCAGCAAATACATGTGTAGAAGCACAGCGCTAGCAGAAACGACCGTTTCTCGACGTTTTCTAACTCAGGGCACAAGTTGCACACTTCTGAGATGCATTTTGGCAACTTTGTCAGAAATGAGTTTTTTGCCTAAAGAGACATGCCTATTTGCGCAGTAGTACAGATTCTGAGTATGTAACTGGGCTTGATGAAATCAGCATTTCTCTTGCTTCCCTGTGCATAGGGAAGCTCAGTTTTAGTCACAGTAGCTCCGACAAGTGTCTCCTCAGTGTGTTCCCATTTCCTTAGAAACAGTGTATTTGCTGGGAGAAAAGTGCATTACTCTGCGCTTTCACCGTTCAGCAAATACATGTGTAGAAGCACAGCGCTAGCAGAAACGACCGTTTCTCGACGTTTTCTAACTCAGGGAACAAGTTGCACACTTCTGAGACGCATTTGGGCAACTTTGTCAGAAATGAGTTTTTTGCCTAAAGAGACATGCCTATTTGCGCAGTAGTACAGATTCTGAGTATGTAACTGGGCTTGATGAAATCAGCATTTCTCTTGCTTCCCTGTGCGTAGGGAAGCTCAGTTTTAGTCACAATAGCTCCCAGAAGTGTTTCCTCAGTGTGTTCCCATTTCCTTAGAAACAGTGTATTTGCTGGGAGAAAAGTGCATTACTGTGCGCTTTCACCGTTCAGCAAATACATGTGTAGAAGCACAGCGCTAGCAGAAACGACCGTTTCTCGACGTTTTCTAACTCAGGGTACAAGTTGCACACTTCTTAGATGCATTTGGGCAACTTTGTCAGAAATGAGTTTTTTGCCTAAAGAGACATGCCTATTTCCGCAGTAGTACAGATTCTGAGTATGTAACTGGGCTTGATGAAATCAGCATTTCTCTTGCTTCCCTGTGCGTAGGGAAGCTCAGATTTAGTCACAGTAGCTCCCACAAGTGTCTCCTCACTGTGTTCCCATTTCCGTAGAAACAGTGTATTTGCTGGGAGAAAAGTGCATTACTGTGCGCTTTAACCGTTCAGCAAATACATGTGTAGAAAAACAGCGCTAGCAGAAACAACCGTTTCTCGACGTTTTCTAACTCAGGGAACAAGTTGCACACTTCTGAGATGCATTTGGGCAACTTTGTCAGAAATCAGTTTTTTGCCTAAAGAGACATGCCTATTTGCGCAGTAGTACAGATTCTGAGTATGTAACTGGGCTTGATGAAATCAGCATTTCTCTTGCTTCCCTGTGTGTAGGGAAGCTCAGTTTTAGTCACAGTAGCTCCCACAAGTGTCTCCTCAGTGTGTTCCCATTTCCTTAGAAACAGTGTATTTGCTGGGAGAAAAGTGCATTACTGTGCGCTTTCACCGTTCAGCAAATACATGTGTAGAAGCACAGCGCTAGCAGAAACGACCGTTTCTCGACGTTTTCTAACTCAGGGAACAAGTTACATACTTCTGAGACGCATTTGGGCAACTTTGTCAGAAATGAGTTTTTTGCCTAAAGAGACATGCCTATTTGCGCAGTAGTACAGATTCTGAGTATGTAACTGGGCTTGATTAAATTAGCATTTCTCTTGCTTCCCTGTGCGTAGGGAAGCTCAGTTTTAGTCACAGTAGCTCCCAGAAGTGTCTCCTCAGTGTGTTCCCATTTCCTTAGAAACAGTGTATTTGCTGGGAGAAAAGTGCATTACTGTGCGCTTTCACCGTTCAGCAAATACATGTGTAGAAGCACAGCGCTAGCAGAAACGACCGTTTCTCGACGTTTTCTAACTCAGGGAACAAGTTGCACACTTCTGAGATGCATTTGGGCAACTTTGTCAGAAATGAGTTTTTTGCCTAAAGAGACATGCCTATATGCGCAGTAGTACAGATTCTGAGTATGTAACTGGGCTTGATGAAATCAGCATTTCTCTTGCTTCCCTGTGCATAGGGAAGCTCAGTTTTAGTCACAGTAGCTCCCACACGTGTCTCCTCAGTGTGTTCCCATTTCCTTAGAAACAGTGTATTTGCTGGGAGAAAAGTGCATTACTGGGCGCTTTCACCGTTTAGCAAATACATGTGTAGAAGCACAGCGCTAGCAGAAACGAACGTTTCTCGACGTTTTCTAACTCAGGGAACAAGTTGCACACTTCTGAGATGCATTTGGGCAACTTTGTCAGAAATGAGTTTTTTGACTAAAGAAAGATGCCTATTTGCGCAGTAGTACAGATTCTGGGTATGTAACTGGGCTTAATGAAATCAGCATTTCCCTTGCTTCCCTGTGCGTAGGGAAGCTCAGTTTTAATCACAGTAGGTCCCACAAGTGTCTCCTCAGTGTGTTCCCATTTCCTTAGAAACAGTGTATTTGCTGGGAGAAAAGTGCATTACTGTGCGCTTTCACCGTTCAGCAAATACATGTGTAGAAGCACAACTCTAGCAGAAACGCCGTTTCTCGACGTTTTCTAACTCAGGGAACAAGTTGCACACTTCTGAGATGCATTTGGGCAACTTTGTCAGAAATGAGTTTTTTGCCTAAAGAGACATGCCTATTTGCGCAGTAGTACAGATTCTGAGTATGTAACTGGGCTTGATGAAATCAGCATTTCCCTTGCTTCCCTGTGCGTAGGGAAGCTCAGTTTTAGTCACAGTAGCTCCCACAAGTGTCTCCTCAGTGTGTTCCCATTTCCTTAGAAACAGTGTATTTGCTGGGTGAAAAGTGCATTACTGTGCGCTTTCACCGTTCAGCAAATACATGTGTAGAAGCACAGCGCTAGCAGAAACGACCGTTTCTCGACGTTTTCTAACTCAGAAAACAAGTTGCACACTTCTGAGATGCATTTGGGCAACTTTGTCAGAAATGAGTTTTTTGCTTAAAGAGACATGCCTATTTGTGCAGTAGTACAGATTCTGAGTATGTAACTGGGCTTGATGAAATCAGCATTTCTCTTGCTTCCCTGTGCAAAGGGAAGCTCAGTTTTAGTCACAGTAGCTCCCACAAGTGTCTCCTCAGTGTGTTCCCATTTCCTTAGAAACAGAGTATTTGCTGGGAGAAAAGTGCATTACTGTGCGCTTTCACCGTTCAGCAAATACATGTGTAGAAGCACAGCGCTAGCAGAAACGACCGTTTCTCGACGTTTTCTAACTCAGGGAACACGTTGCACACTTCTGAGATGCATTTGGGCAACTTTGTCAGAAATCAGTTTTTTGCCTACAGAGACATGCCTATTTGCGCAGTAGTACAAATTCTGAGTATGTAACTGGGCTTGATGAAATCAGCATTTCTCTTGCTTCCCTGTGCGTAGGGAAGCTCAGTTTTAGTCACAGTAGCTCCCACAAGTGTCTCCTCAGTGTGCTCCCATTTCCTTAGAAACAGTGTATTTGCTGGGACAAAAGTGCATTACTGTGCGCTTTCACCGTTCAGCAAATACATGTGTAGAAGCACAGCGCTAGCAGAAACGACCTTTTCTCAACGTTTTCTAACTCAGGGAACAAGTTGCACACTTCTGAGATGCATTTGGGAAACTTTGTCAGAAATGAGTTTTTTTGCCTAAAGAGACATGCCTATTTGCGCAGTAGTACAGATTCTGAGTATGTAACTGGGCTTGATGAAATCAGCATTTCTCTTGCTTCCCTGTGCATAGGGAAGCTCAGTTTTAGTCACAGTAGCTCCCACAAGTGTCTCATCAGTGTGTTCCCATTTCCTTAGAAACAGAGTATTTGCTGGGAGAAAAGTGCATTACTGTGCGCTTTCACCGTTCAGCAAATACATGTGTAGAAGCACAGCGCTAGCAGAAACGACCGTTTCTCGCCGTTTTCTAACTCAGGGAACACGTTGCACACTTCTGAGATGCATTTGGGCAACTTGGTCAGAAATCAGTTTTTTGCCTACAGAGACATGCCTATTTGCGCAGTAGTACAGATTCTGAGTATGTAACTGGGCTTGATGAAATCAGCATTTCTCTTGCTTCCCTGTGCGTAGGGAAGCTCAGTTTTAGTCACAGTAGCTCCCACAAGTGTCTCCTCAGTGTGTTCCCATTTCCTTAGAAACAGTGTATTTGCTGGGAGAAAAGTGCATTACTGTGCGCTTTCACCGTTCAGCAAATACATGTGTAGAAGCACAGCGCTAGCAGAAACGACCGTTTCTCGACGTTTTCTAACTCAGGGAACAAGTTGCACACTTCTGAGATGCATTTGGGCAACTTTTTCAGAAATGAGTTTTTTGCCTAAAGACACGTGCCTATTTGCGCAGTAGTACAGATTCTGAGTATGTAACTGGGCTTGATGAAATCAGCATTTTTCTTGCTTCCCTGTGCGTAGGGAAGCTCAGTTTTAGTCACAATAGCTCCCAGAGGTGTCTCCTCAGTGTGTTCCCATTTCCTTAGAAACAGTGTATTTGCTGGGAGAAAAGTGCTTTACTGTGTGCTTTCACCGTTCAGCAAATACATGTGTAGAAGCACAGCGCTAGCAGAAACGACCGTTTCTCGACGTTTTCTAACTCAGGGAACAAGATGCACACTTCTTAGATGCATTTGGGCAACTTTGTCAGAAATGAGTTTTTTGCCTAAAGAGACATTCCTATTTGCGCAATAGTACAGATTCTGAGTATGTAACTGGGCTTGATGAAATCAGCATTTCTCTTGCTTCCCTGGGCGTAGGGAAGCTCAGTTTTAGTCACAGTGGCTCCCACAAGTGTCTCCTCAGTGTGTTCCCATTTCCTTAGAAACAGTGTATTTGCTGGGAGAAAAGTGCATTACTGTGCGCTTTCACCGTTCAGCAAATACATGTGTAGAAGCACAGCGCTAGCAGAAACGACCGTTTCTCGACGTTTTCTAACTGAGGGAACAAGTTGCACACTTCTGAGATGCATTTGGGCAACTTTGTCAGAAATGAGTTTTTTGCCTAAAGAGACATGCCTATTTGCACAGTAGTACAGATTCTGAGTATGTAACTGGGCTGGATGAAATCAGCATTTCTCTTGCTTCCCTGTGCGTAGGGAAGCTCAGTTTTAGTCACAGTAGCTTCCACAAGTGTCTCCTCAGTGTGTTCCCATTTCCTTAGAAACAGTGTATTTGCTGGGAGAAAAGTGCATTACTGTGCGCTTTCACCGTTCAGCAAATACATGTGTAGAAGCACAGCGCTAGCAGAAACGACCGTTTCTCGACGTTTTCTAACTCATGGAACAAGTTGAACACTTCTGAGACGCATTTGGGCAACTTTGTCAGAAATGAGTTTTTTGCCTAAAGAGACATGCCTATTTGCGCAGTAGTACAGATTCTGAGTATGTAACTGGGCTTGATGAAATCAGCATTTCTCTTGCTTCCCTGTGCGTAGGGAAGCTCAGTTTTAGTCACAATAGCTCCCAGAAGTGTCTCCTCAGTGTGTTCCCATTTCCTTAGAAACAGTGTATTTGCTGGGAGAAAAGTGCATTACTGTGCGCTTTCACCATTCAGCAAATACATGTGTAGAAGCACAGCGCTAGCAGAAACGACCGTTTCTCGCCGTTTTCTAACTCAGGGAACACGTTGCACACTTCTGAGATGCATTTGGGCAACTTGGTCAGAAATCAGTTTTTTGCCTACAGAGACATGCCTATTTGCGCAGTAGTACAGATTCTGAGTATGTAACTGGGCTTGATGAAATCAGCATTTCTCTTGCTTCCCTGTGCGTAGGGAAGCTCAGTTTTAGTCACAGTAGCTCCCACAAGTGTCTCCTCAGTGTGTTCCCATTTCCTTAGAAACAGTGTATTTGCTGGGAGAAAAGTGCATTACTGTGCGCTTTCACCGTTCAGCAAATACATGTGTAGAAGCACAGCGCTAGCAGAAACGACCGTTTCTCGACGTTTTCTAACTCAGGGAACAAGTTGCACACTTCTGAGATGCATTTGGGCAACTTTTTCAGAAATGAGTTTTTTGCCTAAAGACACGTGCCTATTTGCGCAGTAGTACAGATTCTGAGTATGTAACTGGGCTTGATGAAATCAGCATTTTTCTTGCTTCCCTGTGCGTAGGGAAGCTCAGTTTTAGTCACAATAGCTCCCAGAGGTGTCTCCTCAGTGTGTTCCCATTTCCTTAGAAACAGTGTATTTGCTGGGAGAAAAGTGCTTTACTGTGTGCTTTCACCGTTCAGCAAATACATGTGTAGAAGCACAGCGCTAGCAGAAACGACCGTTTCTCGACGTTTTCTAACTCAGGGAACAAGATGCACACTTCTTAGATGCATTTGGGCAACTTTGTCAGAAATGAGTTTTTTGCCTAAAGAGACATTCCTATTTGCGCAATAGTACAGATTCTGAGTATGTAACTGGGCTTGATGAAATCAGCATTTCTCTTGCTTCCCTGGGCGTAGGGAAGCTCAGTTTTAGTCACAGTGGCTCCCACAAGTGTCTCCTCAGTGTGTTCCCATTTCCTTAGAAACAGTGTATTTGCTGGGAGAAAAGTGCATTACTGTGCGCTTTCACCGTTCAGCAAATACATGTGTAGAAGCACAGCGCTAGCAGAAACGACCGTTTCTCGACGTTTTCTAACTGAGGGAACAAGTTGCACACTTCTGAGATGCATTTGGGCAACTTTGTCAGAAATGAGTTTTTTGCCTAAAGAGACATGCCTATTTGCACAGTAGTACAGATTCTGAGTATGTAACTGGGCTGGATGAAATCAGCATTTCTCTTGCTTCCCTGTGCGTAGGGAAGCTCAGTTTTAGTCACAGTAGCTTCCACAAGTGTCTCCTCAGTGTGTTCCCATTTCCTTAGAAACAGTGTATTTGCTGGGAGAAAAGTGCATTACTGTGCGCTTTCACCGTTCAGCAAATACATGTGTAGAAGCACAGCGCTAGCAGAAACGACCGTTTCTCGACGTTTTCTAACTCATGGAACAAGTTGAACACTTCTGAGACGCATTTGGGCAACTTTGTCAGAAATGAGTTTTTTGCCTAAAGAGACATGCCTATTTGCGCAGTAGTACAGATTCTGAGTATGTAACTGGGCTTGATGAAATCAGCATTTCTCTTGCTTCCCTGTGCGTAGGGAAGCTCAGTTTTAGTCACAATAGCTCCCAGAAGTGTCTCCTCAGTGTGTTCCCATTTCCTTAGAAACAGTGTATTTGCTGGGAGAAAAGTGCATTACTGTGTGCTTTCACCGTTCAGCAAATACATGTGTAGAAACACAGCGCTAGCAGAAACGACCGTTTCTCGACGTTTTCTAACTCAGGGAACAAGTTGCACACTTCTGAGATGCATTTTGGCAACTTTGTCAGAAATGAGTTTTTTGCCTAAAGAGACATGCCTATTTGCGCAGTAGTACAGATTCTGAGTATGTAACTGGGCTTGATGAAATCAGCATTTCTCTTGCTTCCCTGTGCATAGGGAAGCTCAGTTTTAGTCACAGTAGCTCCCACAAGTGTCTCCTCAGTGTGTTCCCATTTCCTTAGAAACATTGTATTTGCTGGGAGAAAAGTGCATTACTCTGCGCTTTCACCGTTCAGCAAATACATGTGTAGAAGCACAGCGCTAGCAGAAACGACCGTTTCTCGACTTTTTCTAACTCAGAGAACAAGTTGCACACTTCTGAGACGCATTTGGGCAACTTTGTCAGAAATGAGTTTTTTGCCTAAAGAGACATGCCTATTTGCCCAGTAGTACAGATTCTGAGTATGTAACTGGGCTTGATGAAATCAGCATTTCTCTTGCTTCCCTGTGCGTAGGGAAGCTCAGTTTTAGTCACAGTCGCTCCCACAAGTGTCTCCTCAGTGTGTTCCCATTTCCTTAGAAACAGTGTATTTGCTGGGAGAAAAGTGCATTACTGTGCGCTTTCACCGTTCAGCAAATACATGTGTAGAAGCACAGCGCTAGCAGAAACGACCGTTTCTCGACGTTTTCTAACTCAGGGAACAAGTTGCACACTTCTGAGACGCATTTGGGCAACTTTGTCAGAAATGAGTTTTTTGCCTAAAGAGACATGCCTATTTGCGCAGTAGTACAGATTCTGAGTATGTAACTGGGCTTGATGAAATCAGCATTTCTCTTGCTTCCCTGTGTGTAGGGAAGCTCAGTTTTAGTCACAGTAGCTCCCACAAGTGTTTCCTCAGTGTGTTCCCATTTCCTTAGAAACAGTGTATTTGGTGGGAGAAAAGTGCATTACTGTGCGCTTTCACCGTTCAGCAAATACATGTGTAGAAGCACAGCGCTAGCCAAAACGAACGTTTCTCGACGTTTTCTAACTCAGAGAACAAGTTGCACACTTCTGAGATGCATTTGGGCAACTTTGTCAGAAATGAGTTTTTTGCCTAAAGAGACTTGCCTATTTACGCAGTATTACAGATTCTGAGTATGTAACTGGGCTTGATGAAATCAGCATTTCTCTTGCTTCCCTGTGCGTAGGGAAGCTCAGTTTTAGTCCCAGTAGCTCCCACAAGTGTCTCCTCAGTGTGTTCCCATTTCCTTAGAAACAGAGTATTTGCTTGGAGAAAAGTGCATTACTGTGCGCTTTCACCGTTCAGCAAATACATGTGTAGAAGCACAGCGCTAGCAGAAACGACCTTTTCTCAACGTTTTCTAACTCAGGGAACAAGTTGCACACTTCTGAGATGCATTTGGGCAACTTTGTCAGAAATGAGTTTTTTTGCCTAAAGAGACATGCCTATTTGCGCAGTAGTACAGATTCTGAGTATGTAACTGGGCTTGATGAAATCAGCATTTCTCTTGCTTCCCTGTGCATAGGGAAGCTCAGTTTTAGTCACAGTAGCTCCCACAAGTGTCTCCTCAGTGTGTTCCCATTTCCTTAGAAACAGAGTATTTGCTAGGAGAAAAGTGCATTACTGTGCGCTTTCACCGTTCAGCAAATACATGTGTAGAAGCACAGCGCTAGCAGAAACGACCGTTTCTCGCCGTTTTCTAACTCAGGGAACACGTTGCAAACTTCTGAGATGCATTTGGGCAACTTGGTCAGAAATCAGTTTTTTGCCTACAGAGACATGCCTATTTGCGCAGTAGTACAGATTCTGAGTATGTAACTGGGCTTGATGAAATCAGCATTTCTCTTGCTTCCCTGTGCGTAGGGAAGCTCAGTTTTAGTCACAGTAGCTCCCACAAGTGTCTCCTCAGTGTGTTCCCATTTCCTTAGAAACAGTGTATTTGCTGGGAGAAAAGTGCATTACTGTGCGCTTTCACCGTTCAGCAAATACATGTGTAGAAGCACAGCGCTAGCAGAAACGACCGTTTCTCGACGTTTTCTAACTCAGGGAACAAGTTGCACACTTCTGAGATGCATTTGGGCAACTTTTTCAGAAATGAGTTTTTTGCCTAAAGACACGTGCCTATTTGCGCAGTAGTACAGATTCTGAGTATGTAACTGGGCTTGATGAAATCAGCATTTTTCTTGCTTCCCTGTGCGTAGGGAAGCTCAGTTTTAGTCACAATAGCTCCCAGAGGTGTCTCCTCAGTGTGTTCCCATTTCCTTAGAAACAGTGTATTTGCTGGGAGAAAAGTGCATTACTGTGTGCTTTCACCGTTCAGCAAATACATGTGTAGAAGCACAGCGCTAGCAGAAACGACCGTTTCTCGACGTTTTCTAACTCAGGGAACAAGATGCACACTTCTTAGATGCATTTGGGCAACTTTGTCAGAAATGAGTTTTTTGCCTAAAGAGACATTCCTATTTGCGCAATAGTACAGATTCTGAGTATGTAACTGGGGCTTGATGAAATCAGCATTTCTCTTTCTTCCCTGGGCGTAGGGAAGCTCAGTTTTAGTCACAGTGGCTCCCACAAGTGTCTCCTCAGTGTGTTCCCATTTCCTTAGAAACAGTGTATTTGCTGGGAGAAAAGTGCATTACTGTGCGCTTTCACCGTTCAGCAAATACATGTGTAGAAGCACAGCGCTAGCAGAAACGACCGTTTCTCGACGTTTTCTAACTGAGGGAACAAGTTGCACACTTCTGAGATGCATTTGGGCAACTTTGTCAGAAATGAGTTTTTTGCCTAAAGAGACATGCCTATTTGCGCAGTAGTACAGATTCTGAGTATGTAACTGGGCTGGATGAAATCAGCATTTCTCTTGCTTCCCTGTGCGTAGGGAAGCTCAGTTTTAGTCACAGTAGCTTCCACAAGTGTCTCCTCAGTGTGTTCCCATTTCCTTAGAAACAGTGTATTTGCTGGGAGAAAAGTGCATTACTGTGCGCTTTCACCGTTCAGCAAATACATGTGTAGAAGCACAGCGCTAGCAGAAACGACCGTTTCTCGACGTTTTCTAACTCATGGAACAAGTTGAACACTTCTGAGACGCATTTGGGCAACTTTGTCAGAAATGAGTTTTTTTCCTAAAGAGACATGCCTATTTGCGCAGTAGTACAGATTCTGAGTATGTAACTGGGCTTGATGAAATCAGCATTTCTCTTGCTTCCCTGTGCGTAGGGAAGCTCAGTTTTAGTCACAATAGCTCCCAGAAGTGTCTCCTCAGTGTGTTCCCATTTCCTTAGAAACAGTGTATTTGCTGGGAGAAAAGTGCATTACTGTGTGCTTTCACCGTTCAGCAAATACATGTGTAGAAACACAGCGCTAGCAGAAACGACCGTTTCTCGACGTTTTCTAACTCAGGGAACAAGTTGCACACTTCTGAGATGCATTTTGGCAACTTTGTCAGAAATGAGTTTTTTGCCTAAAGAGACATGCCTATTTGCGCAGTAGTACAGATTCTGAGTATGTAACTGGGCTTGATGAAATCAGCATTTCTCTTGCTTCCCTGTGCATAGGGAAGCTCAGTTTTAGTCACAGTAGCTCCCACAAGTGTCTCCTCAGTGTGTTCCCATTTCCTTAGAAACATTGTATTTGCTGGGAGAAAAGTGCATTACTCTGCGCTTTCACCGTTCAGCAAATACATGTGTAGAAGCACAGCGCTAGCAGAAACGACCGTTTCTCGACTTTTTCTAACTCAGAGAACAAGTTGCACACTTCTGAGACGCATTTGGGCAACTTTGTCAGAAATGAGTTTTTTGCCTAAAGAGACATGCCTATTTGCCCAGTAGTACAGATTCTGAGTATGTAACTGGGCTTGATGAAATCAGCATTTCTCTTGCTTCCCTGTGCGTAGGGAAGCTCAGTTTTAGTCACAGTCGCTCCCACAAGTGTCTCCTCAGTGTGTTCCCATTTCCTTAGAAACAGTGTATTTGCTGGGAGAAAAGTGCATTACTGTGCGCTTTCACCGTTCAGCAAATACATGTGTAGAAGCACAGCGCTAGCAGAAACGACCGTTTCTCGACGTTTTCTAACTCAGGGAACAAGTTGCACACTTCTGAGACGCATTTGGGCAACTTTGTCAGAAATGAGTTTTTTGCCTAAAGAGACATGCCTATTTGCGCAGTAGTACAGATTCTGAGTATGTAACTGGGCTTGATGAAATCAGCATTTCTCTTGCTTCCCTGTGTGTAGGGAAGCTCAGTTTTAGTCACAGTAGCTCCCACAAGTGTCTCCTCAGTGTGTTCCCATTTCCTTAGAAACAGTGTATTTGCTGGGAGAAAAGTGCATTACTGTGCGCTTTCACCGTTCAGCAAATACATGTGTAGAAGCACAGCGCTAGCCAAAACGAACGTTTCTCGACGTTTTCTAACTCAGAGAACAAGTTGCACACTTCTGAGATGCATTTGGGCAACTTTGTCAGAAATGAGTTTTTTGCCTAAAGAGACTTGCCTATTTACGCAGTATTACAGATTCTGAGTATGTAACTGGGCTTGATGAAATCAGCATTTCTCTTGCTTCCCTGTGCGTAGGGAAGCTCAGTTTTAGTCCCAGTAGCTCCCACAAGTGTCTCCTCAGTGTGTTCCCATTTCCTGTGAAGAAGTGTATTTGCTGGGAGAAAAGTGCATTACTGTGTGCTTTCACCGTTCAGCAAATACATGTGTAGAAGCACAGCGCTAGCAGAAACGACCGTTTCTCGATGTTTTCTAACTCAGGGAACAAGTTGCACACTTCTGAGATGCATTTGGGCAACTTTGTCAGAAATGAGTTTTTTGCCTAAAGAGACATGCCTATTCGCGCAGTAGTACAGATTCTGAGTTTGTAACTGGGCTTGATGAAATCAGCATTTCTCTTGCTTCCCTGTGCGTAGGGAAGCTCAGGTTTAGTCACAGTAGCTCCCACAAGTGTCTCCTCAGTGTGTTCCCATTTCCTTAGAAACAGTGTATTTGCTGGGAGAAAAGTGCATTACTGTGCGCTTTCACCGTTCAGCAAATACATGTGTAGAAGCAAATCGCTAGCAGAAACAACCGTTTCTCGACGTTTTCTAACTCAGGGAAGAAGTTGCATACTTCTGAGATGCATTTGGGCAACTTTGTCAGAAATGAGTTTTTTGCCTAAAGAGACATGCCTATTTGCGCAGTAGTACAGATTCTGAGTATGTAACTGGGCTTGATGAAATCAGCATTTCTCTTGCTTCCCTGTGCGTAGGGAAGCTCAGTTTTACTCACAGTAGCTCCCACAAGTGTCTCCTCAGTGTGTTCCCATTTCCTTAGAAACAGTGTATTTGCTGGGAGAAAAGTGCATTACTGTGCGCTTTCACCGTTCAGCAAATACATGTGTAGAAGCACAGCGCTAGCAGAAACTACCGTTTCTAGGTGTTTTCTAACTCAGGGAACAAGTTGCACACTTCTGAGATGCATTTGGGCAACTTTGTCAGAAATGAGTTTTTTGCCTAAAGTGACGTGCCTTTTTGCGCAGTAGTACAGATTCTGAGTATGTAACTGGGCTTGATGAAATCAGCATTTCTCTTGCTTCCCTGTGCGTAGGGAAGCTCAGTTTTAGTCACAATAGCTCCCAGAGGTGTCTCCTCAGTGTGTTCCCATTTCCTTAGAAACAGTGTATTTGCTGGGAGAAAAGTGCATTACTGTATGCTTTCACCGTTCAGCAAATACATGTGTAGAAGCACAGCGCTAGCAGAAACGACCGTTTCTCGACGTTTTCTAACTCAGGGAACAAGATGCACACTTCTGAGATGCATTTGGGCAACTTTGTCAGAAATGAGTTTTTTGCCTAAGGAAACATTCCTATTTGCGCAATAGTACAGATTCTGAGTATGTAACTGGGCTTGATGAAATCAGCATTTCTCTTGCTTCCCTGTGCGTAGGGAAGCTCAGTTTTAGTCACAGTAGCTCCCACAAGTGTCTCCTCAGTGTGTTCCCATTTCCTTAGAAACAGTGTATTTGCTGGGAGAAAAGTGCATTACTGTGCGCTTTCACCGTTCAGCAAATACATGTGTAGAAGCACAGCGCTAGCAGAAACGACCGTTTCTCGACGTTTTCTAACTGAGGGAACAAGTTGCACACTTCTGAGATGCATTTGGGCAACTTTGTCAGAAATGAGTTTTTTGCCTAAAGAGACATGCCTATTTGCGCAGTAGTACAGATTCTGAGTATGTAACTGGGCTTGATGAAATCAGCATTTCTCTTGCTTCCCTGTGCGTAGGGAAGCTCAGTTTTAGTCACAGTAGCTCCCACAAGTGTCTCCTCAGTGTGTTCCCATTTCCTTAGAAACAGTGTATTTGCTGGGAGAAAGGTGCATTACTGTGCGCTTTCACCGTTCAGCAAATACATGTGTAGAAGCACAGCACTAGCAGAAACGACCGTTTCTCGACGTTTTCTAACTCATGGAACAAGTTGAACACTTCTGAGACGCATTTGGGCAACTTTGTCAGAAATGAGTTTTTTGCCTAAAGAGACATGCCTATTTGCGCAGTAGTACAGATTCTGAGTATGTAACTGGGCTTGATGAAATCAGCATTTCTCTTGCTTCCCTGTGCGTAGGGAAGCTCAGTTTTAGTCACAATAGCTCCCAGAAGTGTCTCCTCAGTGTGTTCCCATTTCCTTAGAAACAGTGTATTTGCTGGGAGAAAAGTGCATTACTGTGTGCTTTCACCGTTCAGCAAATACATGTGTAGAAACACAGCGCTAGCAGAAACGACCGTTTCTCGACGTTTTCTAACTCAGGGAACATGTTGCACACTTCTGAGATGCATTTGGGCAACTTTGTCAGAAATCAGTTTTTTGCCTAAAGAGACATGCCTATTTGCGCAGTAGTACAGATTCTGAGTATGTAACTGGGCTTGATGAAATCAGCATTTCTCTTGCTTCCCTGTGTGTAGGGAAGCTCAGTTTTAGTCACAGTAGCTCCCACAAGTGTCTCCTCAGTGTGTTCCCATTTCCTTAGAGACAGTGTATTTGCTGGGAGAAAAGTGCATTACTGTGCGCTTTCACCGTTCAGCAAATACATGTGTAGAAGCACAGCGCTAGCAGAAACGACCGTTTCTCGACGTTTTCTAACTCAGGGCACAAGTTGCACACTTCTGAGATGCATTTTGGCAACTTTGTCAGAAATGAGTTTTTTGCCTAAAGAGACATGCCTATTTGCGCAGTAGTACAGATTCTGAGTATGTAACTGGGCTTGATGAAATCAGCATTTCTCTTGCTTCCCTGTGCATAGGGAAGCTCAGTTTTAGTCACAGTAGCTCCCACAAGTGTCTCCTCAGTGTGTTCCCATTTCCTTAGAAACAGTGTATTTGCTGGGAGAAAAGTGCATTACTCTGCGCTTTCACCGTTCAGCAAATACATGTGTAGAAGCACAGCGCTAGCAGAAACGACCGTTTCTCGACGTTTTCTAACTCAGAGAACAAGTTGCACACTTCTGAGACGCATTTGGGCAGCTTTGTCAGAAATGAGTTTTTTGCCTAAAGAGACATGCCTATTTGCCCAGTAGTACAGATTCTGAGTATGTAACTGGGCTTGATGAAATCAGCATTTCTCTTGCTTCCCTGTGCGTAGGGAAGCTCAGTTTTAGTCACAGTCGCTCCCACAAGTGTCTCCTCAGTGTGTTCCCATTTCCTTAGAAACAGTGTATTTGCTGGGAGAAAAGTGCATTACTGTGCGCTTTCACCGTTCAGCAAATACATGTGTAGAAGCACAGCGATAGCAGAAACGACCGTTTCTCGACGTTTTCTAACTCAGGGAACAAGTTGCACACTTCTGAGACGCATTTGGGCAACTTTGTCAGAAATGAGTTTTTTGCCTAAAGAGACATGCCTATTTGCGCAGTAGTACAGATTCTGAGTATGTAACTGGGCTTGATGAAATCAGCATTTCTCTTGCTTCCCTGTGCATAGGGAAGCTCAGTTTTAGTCACAGTAGCTCCCACAAGTGTCTCCTCAGTGTGTTCCCATTTCCTTAGAAACAGTGTATTTGCTGGGAGAAAAGTGCATTACTGTGCGCTTTCACCGTTCAGCAAATACATGTGTAGAAGCACAGCGCTAGCAGAAACGACCGTTTCTCGACTTTTTCTAACTCAGAGAACAAGTTGCACACTTCTGAGACGCATTTGGGCAACTTTGTCAGAAATGAGTTTTTTGCCTAAAGAGACATGCCTATTTGCCCAGTAGTACAGATTCTGAGTATGTAACTGGGCTTGATGAAATCAGCATTTCTCTTGCTTCCCTGTGCGTAGGGAAGCTCAGTTTTAGTCACAGTCGCTCCCACAAGTGTCTCCTCAGTGTGTTCCCATTTCCTTAGAAACAGTGTATTTGCTGGGAGAAAAGTGCATTACTGTGCGCTTTCACCGTTCAGCAAATACATGTGTAGAAGCACAGCGATAGCAGAAACGACCGTTTCTCGACGTTTTCTAACTCAGGGAACAAGTTGCACACTTCTGAGATGCATTTGGGCAACTTTGTCAGAAATGAGTTTTTTGCCTAAAGAGACATGCCTATTTGCGCAGTAGTACAGATTCTGAGTATGTAACTGGGCTTGATGAAATCAGCATTTCTCTTGCTTCCCTGTGTGTAGGGAAGCTCAGTTTTAGTCACAGTAGCTCCCACAAGTGTCTCCTCAGTGTGTTCCCATTTCCTTAGGAACAGTGTATTTGCTGGGAGAAAAGTGCATTACTGTGCGCTTTCACCGTTCAGCAAATACATGTGTAGAAGCACAGCGCTAGCCAAAACGAACGTTTCTCGATGTTTTCTAACTCAGAGAACAAGTTGCACACTTCTGAGATGCATTTGGGCAACTTTGTCAGAAATGAGTTTTTTGCCTAAAGAGACTTGCCTATTTACGCAGTAGTACAGATTATGAGTATGTACCTGGGCTTGATGAAATCAGCATTTCTCTTGCTTCCCTGTGCGTAGGGAAGCTCAGTTTTAGTCCCAGTAGCTCCCACAAGTGTCTCCTCAGTGTGTTCCCATTTCCTGTGAAGAAGTGTATTTGCTGGGAGAAAAGTGCATTACTGTGTGCTTTCACCGTTCAGCAAATACATGTGTAGAAGCACAGCGCTAGCAGAAACGACCGTTTCTCGATGTTTTCTAACTCAGGGAACAAGTTGCACACTTCTGAGATGCATTTGGGCAACTTTGTCAGAAATGAGTTTTTTGCCTAAAGAGACATGCCTATTCGCGCAGTAGTACAGATTCTGAGTTTGTAACTGGGCTTGATGAAATCAGCATTTCTCTTGCTTCCCTGTGCGTAGGGAAGCTCAGGTTTAGTCACAGTAGCTCCCACAAGTGTCTCCTCAGTGTGTTCCCATTTCCTTAGAAACAGTGTATTTGCTGGGAGAAAAGTGCATTACTGTGCGCTTTCACCGTTCAGCAAATACATGTGTAGAAGCAAAGCGCTAGCAGAAACAACCGTTTCTCGACGTTTTCTAAATCAGGGAAGAAGTTGCATACTTCTGAGATGCATTTGGGCAACTTTGTCAGAAATGAGTTTTTTGCCTAAAGAGACATGCCTATTTGCGCAGTAGTACAGATTCTGAGTATGTAACTGGGCTTGATGAAATCAGCATTTCTCTTGCTTCCCTGTGTGTAGGGAAGCTCAGTTTTAGTCACAGTAGCTCCCACAAGTGTCTCCTCAGTGTGTTCCCATTTCCTTAGAAACAGTGTATTTGCTGGGAGAAAAGTGCATTACTGTGCGCTTTCACCGTTCAGCAAATACATGTGTAGAAGCACAGCGCTAGCCAAAACGAACGTTTCTCGATGTTTTCTAACTCAGAGAACAAGTTGCACACTTCTGAGATGCATTTGGGCAACTTTGTCAGAAATGAGTTTTTTGCCTAAAGAGACTTGCCTATTTACGCAGTAGTACAGATTATGAGTATGTACCTGGGCTTGATGAAATCAGCATTTCTCTTGCTTCCCTGTGCGTAGGGAAGCTCAGTTTTAGTCCCAGTAGCTCCCACAAGTGTCTCCTCAGTGTGTTCCCATTTCCTGTGAAGAAGTGTATTTGCTGGGAGAAAAGTGCATTACTGTGTGCTTTCACCGTTCAGCAAATACATGTGTAGAAGCACAGCGCTAGCAGAAACGACCGTTTCTCGATGTTTTCTAACTCAGGGAACAAGTTGCACACTTCTGAGATGCATTTGGGCAACTTTGTCAGAAATGAGTTTTTTGCCTAAAGAGACATGCCTATTCGCGCAGTAGTACAGATTCTGAGTTTGTAACTGGGCTTGATGAAATCAGCATTTCTCTTGCTTCCCTGTGCGTAGGGAAGCTCAGGTTTAGTCACAGTAGCTCCCACAAGTGTCTCCTCAGTGTGTTCCCATTTCCTTAGAAACAGTGTATTTGCTGGGAGAAAAGTGCATTACTGTGCGCTTTCACCGTTCAGCAAATACATGTGTAGAAGCAAAGCGCTAGCAGAAACAACCGTTTCTCGACGTTTTCTAACTCAGGGAAGAAGTTGCATACTTCTGAGATGCATTTGGGCAACTTTGTCAGAAATGAGTTTTTTGCCTAAAGAGACATGCCTATTTGCGCAGTAGTACAGATTCTGAGTATGTAACTGGGCTTGATGAAATCAGCATTTCTCTTGCTTCCCTGTGCGTAGGGAAGCTCAGTTTTACTCACAGTAGCTCCCACAAGTGTCTCCTCAGTGTGTTCCCATTTCCTTAGAAACAGTGTATTTGCTGGGAGAAAAGTGCATTACTGTGCGCTTTCACCGTTCAGCAAATACATGTGTAGAAGCACAGCGCTAGCAGAAACGACCGTTTCTAGGTGTTTTCTAACTCAGGGAACAAGTTGCACACTTCTGAGATGCATTTGGGCAACTTTGTCAGAAATGAGTTTTTTGCCTAAAGTGACGTGCCTTTTTGCGCAGTAGTACAGATTCTGAGTATGTAACTGGGCTTGATGAAATCAGCATTTCTCTTGCTTCCCTGTGCGTAGGGAAGCTCAGTTTTAGTCACAATAGCTCCCAGAGGTGTCTCCTCAGTGTGTTCCCATTTCCTTAGAAACAGTGTATTTGCTGGGAGAAAAGTGCATTACTGTGTGCTTTCACCGTTCAGCAAATACATGTGTAGAAGCACAGCGCTAGCAGAAACGACCGTTTCTCGACGTTTTCTAACTCAGGGAACAAGATGCACACTTCTGAGATGCATTTGGGCAACTTTGTCAGAAATGAGTTTTTTGCCTAAGGAGACATTCCTATTTGCGCAATAGTACAGATTCTGAGTATGTAACTGGGCTTGATGAAATCAGCATTTCTCTTGCTTCCCTGTGCGTAGGGAAGCTCAGTTTTAGTCACAGTAGCTCCCACAAGTGTCTCCTCAGTGTGTTCCCATTTCCTTAGAAACAGTGTATTTGCTGGGAGAAAAGTGCATTACTGTGCGCTTTCACCGTTCAGCAAATACATGTGTAGAAGCACAGCGCTAGCAGAAACGACCGTTTCTCGACGTTTTCTAACTGAGGGAACAAGTTGCACACTTCTGAGATGCATTTGGGCAACTTTGTCAGAAATGAGTTTTTTGCCTAAAGAGACATGCCTATTTGCGCAGTAGTACAGATTCTGAGTATGTAACTGGGCTTGATGAAATCAGCATTTCTCTTGCTTCCCTGTGCGTAGGGAAGCTCAGTTTTAGTCACAGTAGCTCCCACAAGTGTCTCCTCAGTGTGTTCCCATTTCCTTAGAAACAGTGTATTTGCTGGGAGAAAAGTGCATTACTCTGCGCTTTCACCGTTCAGCAAATACATGTGTAGAAGCACAGCGCTAGCAGAAACGACCGTTTCTCGACGTTTTCTAACTCAGAGAACAAGTTGCACACTTCTGAGACGCATTTGGGCAGCTTTGTCAGAAATGAGTTTTTTGCCTAAAGAGACATGCCTATTTGCGCAGTAGTACAGATTCTGAGTATGTAACTGGGCTTGATGAAATCAGCATTTCTCTTGCTTCCCTGTGCGTAGGGAAGCTCAGTTTTAGTCACAGTCGCTCCCACAAGTGTCTCCTCAGTGTGTTCCCATTTCCTTAGAAACAGTGTATTTGCTGGGAGAAAAGTGCATTACTGTGCGCTTTCACCGTTCAGCAAATACATGTGTAGAAGCACAGCGATAGCAGAAACGACCGTTTCTCGACGTTTTCTAACTCAGGGAACAAGTTGCACACTTCTGAGACGCATTTGGGCAACTTTGTCAGAAATGAGTTTTTTGCCTAAAGAGACATGCCTATTTGCGCAGTAGTACAGATTCTGAGTATGTAACTGGGCTTGATGAAATCAGCATTTCTCTTGCTTCCCTGTGCGTAGGGAAGCTCAGTTTTAGTCACAATAGCTCCCAGAAGTGTTTCCTCAGTGTGTTCCCATTTCCTTAGAAACAGTGTATTTGCTGGGAGAAAAGTGCATTACTGTGCGCTTTCACCGTTCAGCAAATACATGTGTAGAAGCACAGCGCTAGCATAAACGACCGTTTCTCGACGTTTTCTAACTCAGGGTACAAGTTGCACACTTCTTAGATGCATTTGGGCAACTTTGTCAGAAATGAGTTTTTTGCCTAAAGAGACATGCCTATTTCCGCAGTAGTACAGATTCTGAGTATGTAATTGGGCTTGATGAAATCAGCATTTCTCTTGCTTCCCTGTGCGTAGGGAAGCTCAGATTTAGTCACAGTAGCTCCCACAAGTGTCTCCTCAGTGTGTTCCCATTTCCTTAGAAACAGTGTATTTGATGGGAGAAAAGTGCATTACTGTGCGCTTTAACCGTTCAGCAAATACATGTGTAGAAAAACAGCGCTAGCAGAAACAACCGTTTCTCGACGTTTTCTAACTCAGGGAACAAGTTGCACACTTCTGAGATGCATTTGGGCAACTTTGTCAGAAATCAGTTTTTTGCCTAAAGAGACATGCCTATTTGCGCAGTAGTACAGATTCTGAGTATGTAACTGGGCTTGATGAAATCAGCATTTCTCTTGCTTCCCTGTGTGTAGGGAAGCTCAGTTTTAGTCACAGTAGCTCCCACAAGTGTCTCCTCAGTGTGTTCCCATTTCCTTAGAAACAGTGTATTTGCTGGGAGAAAAGTGCATTACTGTGCGCTTTCACCGTTCAGCAAATACATGTGTAGAAGCACAGCGCTAGCAGAAACGACCGTTTCTCGACGTTTTCTAACTCAGGGAACAAGTTGCACACTTCTGAGACGCATTTGGGCAACTTTGTCAGAAATGAGTTTTTTGCCTAAAGAGACATGCCTATTTGCGCAGTAGTACAGATTCTGAGTATGTAACTGGGCTTGATGAAATTAGCATTTCTCTTGCTTCCCTGTGCGTAGGGAAGCTCAGTTTTAGTCACAGTAGCTCCCAGAAGTGTCTCCTCAGTGTGTTCCCATTTCCTTAGAAACAGTGTATTTGCTGGGAGAAAAGTGCATTACTGTGCGCTTTCACCGTTCAGCAAATACATGTGTAGAAGCACAGCGCTAGCAGAAACGACCGTTTCTCGACGTTTTCTAACTCAGGGAACAAGTTGCACACTTCTGAGATGCATTTGGGCAACTTTGTCAGAAATGAGTTTTTTGCCTAAAGAGACATGCCTATTTGCGCAGTAGTACAGATTCTGAGTATGTAACTGGGCTTGATGAAATCAGCATTTCTCTTGCTTCCCTGTGCATAGGGAAGCTCAGTTTTAGTCACAGTAGCTCCCACAAGTGTCTCCTCAGTGTGTTCCCATTTCCTTAGAAACAGTGTATTTGCTGGGAGAAAAGTGCATTACTGGGCGCTTTCACCGTTTAGCAAATACATGTGTAGAAGCACAGCGCTAGCAGAAACGAACGTTTCTCGATGTTTTCTAACTCAGGGAACAAGTTGCACACTTCTGAGATGCATTTGGGCAACTTTGTCAGAAATGAGTTTTTTGACTAAAGAAAGATGCCTATTTGCGCAGTAGTACAGATTCTGGGTATGTAACTGGGCTTAATGAAATCAGCATTTCCCTTGCTTCTCTGTGCGTAGGGAAGCTCAGTTTTAATCACAGTAGGTCCCACAAGTGTCTCCTCAGTGTGTTCCCATTTCCTTAGAAACAGTGTATTTGCTGGGAGAAAAGTGCATTACTGTGCGCTTTCACCGTTCAGCAAATACATGTGTAGAAGCACAACTCTAGCAGAAACGCCGTTTCTCGACGTTTTCTAACTCAGGGAACAAGTTGCACACTTCTGAGATGCATTTGGGCAACTTTGTCAGAAATGAGTTTTTTGCCTAAAGAGACATGCCTATTTGTGCAGTAGTACAGATTCTGAGTATGTAACTGGGCTTGATGAAATCAGCATTTCCCTTGCTTCCCTGTGCATAGGGAAGCTCAGTTTTAGTCACAGTAGCTCCCACAAGTGTCTCCTCAGTGTGCTCCCATTTCCTTAGAAACAGTGTATTTGCTGGTTGAAAAGTGCATTACTGTGCGCTTTCACCGTTCAGCAAATACATGTGTAGAAGCACAGCGCTAGCAGAAACGACCGTTTCTCGACGTTTTCTAACTCAGAAAACAAGTTGCACACTTCTGAGATGCATTTGGGCAACTTTGTCAGAAATGAGTTTTTTTGCCTAAAGAGACATGCCTATTTGCGCAGTAGTACAGATTCTGAGTATGTAACTGGGCTTGATGAAATCAGCATTTCTCTTGCTTCCCTGTGCATAGGGAAGCTCAGTTTTAGTCACAGTAGCTCCCACAAGTGTCTCATCAGTGTGTTCCCATTTCCTTAGAAACAGAGTATTTGCTGGGAGAAAAGTGCATTACTGTGCGCTTTCACCGTTCAGCAAATACATGTGTAGAAGCACAGCGCTAGCAGAAACGACCGTTTCTCGCCGTTTTCTAACTCAGGGAACACGTTGCACACTTCTGAGATGCATTTGGGCAACTTGGTCAGAAATCAGTTTTTTGCCTACAGAGACATGCCTATTTGCGCAGTAGTACAGATTCTGAGTATGTAACTGGGCTTGATGAAATCAGCATTTCTCTTGCTTCCCTGTGCGTAGGGAAGCTCAGTTTTAGTCACAGTAGCTCCCACAAGTGTCTCCTCAGTGTGTTCCCATTTCCTTAGAAACAGTGTATTTGCTGGGAGAAAAGTGCATTACTGTGCGCTTTCACCGTTCAGCAAATACATGTGTAGAAGCACAGCGCTAGCAGAAACGACCGTTTCTCGACGTTTTCTAACTCAGGGAACAAGTTGCACACTTCTGAGATGCATTTGGGCAACTTTTTCAGAAATGAGTTTTTTGCCTAAAGACACGTGCCTATTTGCGCAGTAGTACAGATTCTGAGTATGTAACTGGGCTTGATGAAATCAGCATTTCTCTTGCTTCCCTGTGCGTAGGGAAGCTCAGTTTTAGTCACAGTAGCTCCCACAAGTGTCTCCTCAGTGTCTTCCCATTTCCTTAGAAACAGTGTATTTGCTGGGAGAAAAGTGCATTACTGTGCGCTTTCACCGTTCAGCAAATACATGTGTAGAAGCACAGCGCTAGAAGAAACGAACGTTTCTCGACGTTTTCTAACTCAGGGAACAATTTGCACACTTCTGAGATGCATTTGGGCAACTTTGTCAGAAATGAGTTTTTTGCCTAAAGAGACATGCCTATTTGCGCAGTAGTACAGATTCTGAGTATGTAACTGGGCTTGATGAAATCAGCATTTCCTTTGCTTCCCTGTGCATAGGGAAGCTCAGGTTTAGTCACAGTAGCTCCCACAAGTGTCTCCTCAGTGTGCTCCCATTTCCTTAGAAACAGTGTATTTGCTGGTTGAAAAGTGCATTACTGTGCGCTTTCACCGTTCAGCAAATACATGTGTAGAAGCACAGCGCTAGCAGAAACGACCGTTTCTCGACGTTTTCTAACTCAGAAAACAAGTTGCACACTTCTGAGATGCATTTGGGCAACTTTGTCAGAAATGAGTTTTTTTGCCTAAAGAGACATGCCTATTTGCGCAGTAGTACAGATTCTGAGTATGTAACTGGGCTTGATGAAATCAGCATTTCTCTTGCTTCCCTGTGCATAGGGAAGCTCAGTTTTAGTCACAGTAGCTCACACAAGTGTCTCATCAGTGTGTTCCCATTTCCTTAGAAACAGAGTATTTGCTGGGAGAAAAGTGCATTACTGTGCGCTTTCACCGTTCAGCAAATACATGTGTAGAAGCACAGCGCTAGCAGAAACGACCGTTTCTCGCCGTTTTCTAACTCAGGGAACACGTTGCACACTTCTGAGATGCATTTGGGCAACTTGGTCAGAAATCAGTTTTTTGCCTACAGAGACATGCCTATTTGCGCAGTAGTACAGATTCTGAGTATGTAACTGTGCTTGATGAAATCAGCATTTCTCTTGCTTCCCTGTGCGTAGGGAAGCTCAGTTTTAGTCACAGTAGCTCCCACAAGTGTCTCCTCAGTGTGTTCCCATTTCCTTAGAAACAGTGTATTTGCTGGGAGAAAAGTGCATTACTGTGCGCTTTCACCGTTCAGCAAATACATGTGTAGAAGCACAGCGCTAGCAGAAACGACCGTTTCTCGACGTTTTCTAACTCAGGGAACAAGTTGCACACTTCTGAGATGCATTTGGGCAACTTTTTCAGAAATGAGTTTTTTGCCTAAAGACACGTGCCTATTTGCGCAGTAGTACAGATTCTGAGTATGTAACTGGGCTTGATGAAATCAGCATTTCTCTTGCTTCCCTGTGCGTAGGGAAGCTCAGTTTTAGTCACAGTAGCTCCCACAAGTGTCTCCTCAGTGTGTTCCCATTTCCTTAGAAACAGTGTATTTGCTGGGAGAAAAGTGCATTACTGTGCGCTTTCACCGTTCAGCAAATACATGTGTAGAAGCACAGCGCTAGCAGAAACGACCTTTTCTCAACGTTTTCTAACTCAGGGAACAAGTTGCACACTTCTGAGATGCATTTGGGCAACTTTGTCAGAAATGAGTTTTTTTGCCTAAAGACACATGCCTATTTGCGCAGTAGTACAGATTCTGAGTATGTAACTGGGCTTGATGAAATCTGCATTTCTCTTGCTTCCCTGTGCATAGGGAAGCTCAGTTTTAGTCACAGTAGCTCCCACAAGTGTCTCATCAGTGTGTTCCCATTTCCTTAGAAACAGAGTATTTGCTGGGAGAAAAGTGCATTACTGTGCGCTTTCACCGTTCAGCAAATACATGTGTAGAAGCACAGCGCTAGCAGAAACGACCGTTTCTCGCCGTTTTCTAACTCAGGGAACAGGTTGCACACTTCTGAGATGCATTTGGGCAACTTTGTCAGAAATGAGTTTTTTTGCCTAAAGAGACATGCCTATTTGCGCAGTAGTACAGATTCTGAGTATGTAACTGGGCTTGATGAAATCAGCATTTCTCTTGCTTCCCTGTGCGTAGGGAAGGTCAGTTTTAGTCACAGTAGCCCCCACAAGTGTCTCCACAGTGTTTCCATTTTCTTAGAAACAGTGTATTTGCTGGGATAAAAGTGCATTACTGTGCGCTTTCACCGTTCAGCAAGTACATGTGTAGAAGCACAGCGCTAGCAGAAACGACCGTTTCTCGACATTTTCTAATTCAGAGAACAAGTTGCACACTTCTGAGATGCATTTGGGCAACTTTGTCAGAAATGAGATTTTTGCCTACAGAGACATGCCTATTTGCGCAGTAGTACAGATTCAGAGTATGTAACTGGGCTTGATGAAATCAGCATTTCTCTTGCTTCCCTGTGCGTAGGGAAGCTCAGTTTTAGTCACAGTAGCTCCCACAAGTGTCTCCTCAGTGTGTTCCCATTTCCTTAGAAACAGTGTATTTGCTGGGATAAAAGTGCATTACTGTGCGCTTTCACCGTTCAGCAAATACATGTGTAGAAGCACAGCGCTAGCAGAAACGACCGTTTCTCGACGTTTTCTAACTCAGGGAACAAGTTGCACACTTCTGAGATGCATTTGGGCAACTTTGTCAGTATTGAGTTTTTTGCCTAAAGAGACATGCCTATTTGCGCAGTAGTACAGATTCTGAGTATGTAACTGGGCTTGGTGAAATCAGCATTTCCCTTGCTTCCCTGTGCGTAGGGAAGCTCAGTTTTAGTCACAGTAGCTCCCACAAGTGTCTCCTCAGTGTGTTCCCATTTCCTTAGAAACAGTGTATTTGCTGGGAGAAAAGTGCATTACTGTGCGCTTTCACCGTTCAGCAAATACATGTGTAGAAGCACAACTCTAGCAGAAACACCATTTCTCGACGTTATCTAACTCAGGGAACAAGTTGCACACTTCTGAGATGCATTTGGGCAACTGTGTCAGAAATGAGTTTTTTGCCTAAAGAGACATGCCTATTTGCGCAGTAGTACAGATTCTGAGTATGTAACTGGGCTTGATGAAATCAGCATTTCTCTTGCTTCCCTGTGCATAGGGAAGCTCAGTTTTAGTCACAGTAGCTCCCACAAGTGTCTCCTCAGTGTGTTCCCATTTCCTTAGAAACAGTGTATTTGCTGGGAGAAAAGTGCATTACTGTGTGCTTTCACCGTTCAGCAAATACAGGTATAGAAGCACAGCGCTAGCAGAAACGACCGTTTCTCGATGTTTTCTAACTCAGGGAACAAGTTGCACACTTCTGAAATGCATTTGGGCAACTTTGTCAGAAATGAGTTTTTTGCCTAAAGAGACATGCCTATTTGCGCAGTAGTACAGATTCTGAGTATGTAACAGGGCTTGATGAAATCAGCATTTCTCTTCCTTCCCTGTGCATAGGGAAGCTCTGTTTTAGTCACAGTAGCTCCCACAAGTGTCTCCTCAGTGTGTTCCCATTTCCTTGGAAACAGTGTATTTGCTAGGAGAAAAGTGCATTACTGTGCGCTTTCACCGTTCAGCAAATACATGTGTAGAAGCACAGCGCTAGCAGAAACGACCGTTTCTCGACGTTTTCTAACTCAGGGAACAAGTTGCACACTTCTGAGATGCATTTGGGCAACTTTGTCAGAAATGAGTTTTTTGCCTAAAGAGACATGCCTATTTGCGCATTAGTACAGATTCTGAGTCTGTAACTGGGCTTGATGAAATCAGCATTTCTCTTGCTTCCCTGTGCGTAGGGAATCTCAGTTTTAGTCACAGTAGCTCCCACAAGTGTCTCCTCAGTGTGTTCCCATTTCCTTAGAAACAGTGTATTTGCTGGGAGAAAAGTGCATTACTGTGCGCTTTCACCGTTCAGCAAATACATGTGTAGAAGCACAGCGCTAGCAGAAACGACCGATTCTCGACGTTTTCTAACTCAGGGAACAAGTTGCACACTTCTGAGATGCATTTGGGCAACTTTGTCAGAAATGAGTTTTTTGCCTAAAGAGACATGCCTATTTGAGCAGTAGTACAGATTCTGAGTATGTAACTGGGCTTGATGAAATCAGCATTTCTCTTGCTTCCCTGTGCATAGGGAAGCTCAGTTTTAGTCACAGTAGCTCCCACAAGTGTCTCCTCAGTGTGTTCCCATTTCCTTAGAAACAGTGTATTTGCTGGGAGAAAAGTGCATTACTGTGCGCTTTCACCGTTCAGCAAATACATGTGTAGAAGCACAGCGCTAGCAGAAACGACCGTTTCTCGACGTTTTCTAACTCAGGGAACAAATTGCACACTTCTGAGATGCATTTGGGCAACTTTGTCAGAAATGAGTATTTTGCCTAAAGAGACATGCCTATTTGCGCAGTAGTACAGATTCTGAGTATGTAACTGGGCTTGATGAAATCAGCATTTCTCTTGCTTCCCTGTGCGTAGGGAAGGTCAGTTTTAGTCACAGTAGCCCCCACAAGTGTCTCCACAGTGTTCCCATTTTCTTAGAAACAGTGTATTTGCTGGGATAAAAGTGCATTACTGTGCGCTTTCACCGTTCAGCAAGTACATGTGTAGAAGCACAGCGCTAGCAGAAACGACCGTTTCTCGACATTTTCTAACTCAGAGAACAAGTTGCACACTTCTGAGATGCATTTGGGCAACTTTGTCAGAAATGAGTTTTTTGCCTACAGAGACATACCTATTTGCGCAGTAGTACAGATTCTGAGTATGTAACTGGGCTTGATGAAATCAGCATTTCTCTTGCTTCCCTGTGTGTAGGGAAGCTCAGTTTTAGTCACAGTAGCTCCCACAAGTGTCTCCTCAGTGTGTTCCCATTTCCTTAGAAACAGTGTATTTGCTGGGAGAAAAGTGCATTACTGTGCGCTTTCACCGTTCAGCAAATACATGTGTAGAAGCACAGCGCTAGCAGAAAAGACCGTTTCTCGACGTTTTCTAACTCAGGGAACAAGTTGCACACTTCTGAGATGCATTTGGGCAACTTTGTCAGAAATGAGTTTTTTGCCTACAGAGACATGCCTATTTGTGCCGTAGTACATATTCTCAGTGTGTAACTGGGCTTGATGAAATCAGCATTTCTCTTGCTTCCCTGTGCGTAGGGAAGCTCAGTTTTAGTCACAGTAGCTCCCACAAGTGTCTCCTCAGTGTGTTCCCATTTCCTTAGAAACAGTGTATTTGCTGGGAGAAAAGTGCATTACTGTGCGCTTTCACCGTTCAGCAAATACATGTGTAGAAGCACAGCGCTAGCAGAAACGAACGTTTCTCGACGTTTTCTAACTCAGGGAACAAGTTGCACACTTCGGAGATGCATTTGGGCAACTTTGTCAGAAATGAGTTTTTTGCCTAAAGAGACATGCCTATTCGTGCCGTAGTACGTATTCTGAGTATGTAACTGGGCTTGATGAAATCAGCATTTCTCTTGCTTCCCTGTGCGTAGGGAAGGTCAGTTTTAGTCACAGTAGCTCCCACAAGTGTCTCCACAGTGTTCCCATTTTCTTAGAAACAGTGTATTTGCTGGGATAAAAGTGCATTACTGTGTGCTTTCACCGTTCAGCAAGGACATGTGTAGAAGCACAGCGCTAGCAGAAACGACCGTTTCTCGACATTTTCTAACTCAGAGAACAAGTTGCACACTTCTGAGATGCATTTGGGCAACTTTGTCAGAAATGAGATTTTTGCCTACAGAGACATGCCTATTTGCGCAGTAGTACAGATTCAGAGTATGTAACTGGGCTTGATGAAATCAGCATTTCTCTTGCTTCCCTGTGCGTAGGGAAGCTCAGTTTTAGTCACAGTAGCTCCCACAAGTGTCTCCTCAGTGTGTTCCCATTTCCTTAGAAATAGTGTATTTGCTGGGAGAAAAGTGCATTACTGTGCGCTTTCACCGTTCAGCAAATACATGTGTAGAAGCACAGCGCTAGCAGAAACGACCGTTTCTCGACGTTTTCTAACTCAGGGAACAAGTTGCACACTTCTGAGATGCATTTGGGCAACTTTGTCAGTATTGAGTTTTTTGCCTAAAGAGACATGCCTATATGCGCAGTAGTACAGATTCTGAGTATGTAACTGGGCTTGGTGAAATCAGCATTTCCCTTGCTTCCCTGTGCGTAGGGAAGCTCAGTTTTAGTCACAGTAGGTCCCACAAGTGTCTCCTCAGTGTGTTCCCATTTCCTTAGAAACAGTGTATTTGCTGGGAGAAAAGTGCACTACTGTGCGCTTTCACCGTTCAGCAAATACATGTGTAGAAGCACAACTCTAGCAGAAACACCGTTTCTCGACGTTATCTAACTCAGGGAACAAGTTGCACACTTCTGAGATGCATTTGGGCAACTGTGTCAGAAATGAGTTTTTTGCCTAAAGAGACATGCCTATTTGCGCAGTAGTACAGATTCTGAGTATGTAACTGGGCTTGATGAAATCAGCATTTCTCTTGCTTCCCTGTGCATAGGGAAGCTCAGTTTTAGTCACAGTAGCTCCCACAAGTGTCTCCTCAGTGTGTTCCCATTTCCTTAGAAACAGTGTATTTGCTGGGAGAAAAGTGCATTACTGTGTGCTTTCACCGTTCAGCAAATACATGTGTAGAAGCACAGCGCTAGCAGAAACGACCGTTTCTCGATGTTTTCTAACTCAGGGAACAAGTTGCACACTTCTGAAATGCATTTGGGCAACTTTGTCAGAAATCAGTTTTTTGCCTAAAGAGACATGCCTATTTGCGCAGTAGTACAGATTCTGAGTATGTAACAGGGCTTGATGAAATCAGCATTTCTCTTCCTTCCCTGTGCATAGGGAAGCTCTGTTTTAGTCACAGTAGCTCCCACAAGTGTCTCCTCAGTGTGTTCCCATTTCCTTGGAAACAGTGTATTTGCTAGGAGAAAAGTGCATTACTGTGCGCTTTCACCGTTCAGCAAATACATGTGTAGAAGCACAGCGCTAGCAGAAACGACCGTTTCTCGACGTTTTCTAACTCAGGGAACAAGTTGCACACTTCTGAGATGCATTTGGGCAACTTTGTCAGAAATGAGTTTTTTGCCTACAGAGACATGCCTATTTGTGCATTAGTACAGATTCTGAGTCTGTAACTGGGCTTGATGAAATCAGCATTTCTCTTGCTTCCCTGTGCATAGGGAAGCTCAGTTTTAGTCACAGTAGCTCCCACAAGTGTCTCCTCAGTGTGTTCCCATTTCCTTAGAAACAGTGTATTTGCTGGGAGAAAAGTGCATTACTGTGCGCTTTCACCGTTCAGCAAATACATGTGTAGAAGCACAGCGCTAGCAGAAACGACCGTTTCTCGACGTTTTCTAACTTAGGGAACAAGTTGCACACTTCTGAGATGCATTTGGGCAACTTTGTCAGAAATGAGTTTTTTGCCTAAAGAGACATGCCTATTTGAGCAGTAGTACAGATTCTGAGTATGTAACTGGGCTTGATGAAATCAGCATTTCTCTTGCTTCCCTGTGCGTAGGGAATCTCAGTTTTAGTCACAGTAGCTCCCACAAGTGTCTCCTCAGTGTGTTCCCATTTCCTTAGAAACAGTGTATTTGCTGGGAGAAAAGTGCATTACTGTGCGCTTTCACCGTTCAGCAAATACATGTGTAGAAGCACAGCGCTAGCAGAAACGAACGTTTATCGACGTTTTCTAACTCAGGGAACAAGATGCACACTTCTGAGATGCATTTGGGCAACTTTGTCAGAAATGAGTTTTTTGCCTAAAGAGACATGCCTATTTGCGCAGTAGTACAGATTCTGAGTATGTAACTGGGCTTGATGAAATCAGCATTTCTCTTGCTTCCCTGTGCGTAGGGAAGCTCACTTTTAGTCATAGTAGCTCCCACAAGTGTCTCCTCAGTGTGTTCCCAGTTCCTTAGAAACAGTGTATTTCCTGGGAGAAAAGTGCATTACTGTGCACTTTCACCGTTCAGCAAATACATGTGTAGAAGCACAGCGCTAGCTGAAACGACCGTTTCTCGACGTTTTCTAACTCAGGGAACAAGTGGCACACTTCTGAGATGCATTTGGGCAACTTTGTCAGAAATGAGTTTTTTGCCTACAGATTCATGCCTATTTGCGCAGTAGTACAGATTCTGAGTATGTAACTGAGCTTGATGAAATCAGCATTTCTCTTGCTTCCCTGTGCGTAGGGAAGCCCAGTTTTAGTCACAGTAGCTCCCACAAGTGTCTCCTTAGTGTGTTCCCATTTCCTTAGAAACAGTGTATTTGCTGGGAGAAAAGTGCATTACTTTGCGCTTTCACCGTTCAGCAAATACATGTGTAGAAGCACAGCGCTAGCAGAAACGAACGTTTCTCGACGTTTTCTAACTCAGGGAACAAGTTGCACACTTCTGAGATGCATTTGGGCAACTTTGTCAGAAATGAGTTTTTTGCCTACAGAGACATGCCTATTTGCGCAGTAGTACAGATTCTGAGTATGTAACTGGGCTTGATGAAATCAGCATTTCTCTTGCTTCCCTGTGCGTAGGGAAGCTCAGTTTTAGTCACAGTAGCTCCCACAAGTGTCTCCTCAGTGTGTTCCCATTTCCTTAGAAACAGTGTATTTGCTGGGGGAAAAGTGCATTACTATGTGCTTTCACCGTTCAGCAAATACATGTGTAGATGCACAGCGCTAGCAGAAACGACCGTTTCTCGACGTTTTCTAACTCAGGGAACAAGTTGCACACTTCTGAGATGCATTTGGGCAACTTTGTCAGAAATGAGTTTTTTGCCTACAGATTCTTGCCAATTTGCGCAGTAGTACAGATTCTGAGTATGTAACTGGGCTTGATGAAATCAGCATTTATCTTGCTTCCCTGTGCGTAGGGAAGCTCAGTTTTAGTCACAGTAGCTCCCACAAGTGTCTCCTCAGTGTGTTCCCATTTCCTTAGGAACAGTGTATTTGCTGGAGGAAAAGTGCATTACTGTGCGCTTTCACCGTTCAGCAAATACATGTGTAGAAACACAGCGCTAGCAGAAACGACCGTTTCTCGACGTTTTCTAACTCAGGGAACAAGTTGCACACTTCTGAGATGCATTTGGCAACTTTGTCCGAAATGAGTTTTTTGCCTACAGAGACATGCCTATTTGCACAGTAGTACAGATTATGAGTATGTAACTGGGCTTGATGAAATCAGCATTTCTCTTGCTTCCCTGTGCGTAGGGAAGCTCACTTTTAGTCACAGTAGCTCCCACAAGTGTCTCCTCAGTGTGTTCCGATTTTCTTAGAAACAGTGTATTTGCTGGGAGAAAAGTGCATTACTGTGCGCTTTCACCGTTCAGCAAATACATGTGTAGAAGCACAGCGCTAGCAGAAACGACCGTTTCTCGACGTTTTCTAACTCAGGGAACAAGTTGCACACTTCTGAGATGCATATGGGCAACTTTGTCAGAAATGAGTTTTTTGCCTACAGATTCCTGCCTATTTGCGCAGTAGTACAGATTCTGAGCATGTAACTGGGCTTGATGAAATCAGCATTTCTCTTGCTCACCTGTGCGTAGGGAAGCCCAGTTTTAGTCACAGTAGCTCCCACAAGTGTCTCCTTAGTGTGTTCCCATTTCCTTAGAAACAGAGTATATGCTGGGAGAAAAGTGCATTACTGTGCGCTTTCACCGTTCAACAAATACATGTGTAGAAGCACAGCGTTAGCAGATATGACCGTTTATCGACGTTTTCTAACTCAGGGAACAAGTTGCACACTTCTGAGATGCATTTGGGCAACTTTGTCAGAAATGAGTTTTTTGCCTAAAGAGACATGCCTATTTGCGCAGTAGTACAGATTCTGAGTATGTAACTGGGCTTGATGAAATCAGCATTTCTCTTGCTTCCCTGTGCGTAGGGAAGCTCAGTTTTAGTCACAGTAGCTCCCACAAGTGTCTCCTCAGTGTGTTCCCATTTCCTTAGAAACAGTGTATTTGCTGGGAGAAAAGTGCATTACTGTGCGCTTTCACCGTTCAGCAAATACATGTGTAGATGCACAGCGCTAGCAGAAACGACCGTTTCTCGACGTTTTCTAACTCAGGGAACAAGTTGCACACTTCTGAGATGCATTTGGGCAACTTTGTCAGAAATGAGTTTTTTGCCTACAGATTCATGCCTATTTGCGCAGTAGTACAGATTCTGAGTATGTAACTGGGCTTGATGAAATCAGCATTTCTCTTGCTTCCCTGTGCGAAGGGAAGCTCAGTTTTAGTCACAGTAGCTCCCACAAGTGTCTCCTCAGTGTGTTCCCATTTCCTTAGAAACAGTGTATTTGCTGGGAGAAAAGTGCATTACTGTGCGCTTTCACCGTTCAGCAAATACATGTGTAGAAGCACAGCGCTAGCAGAAACGAACGTTTCTCGACGTTTTCTAACTCAGGGAACAAGTTGCTTACTTCTGAGATGCATTTGGGCAACTTTGTCAGAAATGATTTTTGGCCTACAGAGACATGCCTATTTGTGCAGTAGTACAGATTCTAAGTATGTAACTGGGCTTGATGAAATCAGCATTTCTCTTGCTTCCCTGTGCTTAGGGAAGCTCAGTTTTAGTCACAGTAGCTCCCACAAGTGTCTCCTCAGTGTGTTCCCAGTTCCTCATAAACAGTGTATTTGCTGGGAGAAAAGTGCATTACTGTGCGCTTTCACCGTTCAGCAAATACATGTGTAGAAGCACAGCGCTAGCAGAAACGAACGTTTCTCGACGTTTTCTAACTCAGGGAACAAGTTACACACTTCTGAGATGCATTTGGGCAACATTGTCAGAAATGAGTTTTTTGCCTACAAACACATGCCTATTTGCGCAGTAGTATAGATTCTGAGTATGTAACTGGGCTTGATGAAATCAGCATTTCTCTTGCTTCCCTGTGCGTAGAGAAGCTCAGTTTTAGTCACAGTAGCTCCCACAAGTGTCTCCTCAGTGTGTTCCCATTTCCTTAGAAACAGTGTATTTGCTGGGAGAAAAGTGCATTACTGTGCGCTTTCACCGTTCAGCAAATACATGTGTAGAAGCACAGTGCTAGCAGATACGACCGTTTCTCGACGTTTTCTAACTCAGGGAACAAGTTGCAAACTTCTGAGATGCATTTGGGCAACGTGGTCAGAAATGAGTTTTTTGCCTAGGGAGACATGCCTATTTGCGCAGTAGTACAGATTCTGAGTATGTAACTGGGCTTGATGAAATCAGCATTTCTCTTGCTTCCCTGTGCGTAGGGAAGCTCAGTTTTAGTCACAGTAGCTCCCACAAGTGTTTCCTGAGTGTGTTCCCATTTCCTTAGAAACAGTGTATTTGCTGGGAGAAAAGTGCATTACTGTGCGCTTTCACCGTTCAGCAAATACATGTGTAGAAGCACAGCGTTAGCAGATATGACCATTTCTCGACGTTTTCTAACTCAGGGAACAAGTGGCACACTTCTGAGATGCATTTGGGCAACTTTGTCAGAAATGAGTTTTTTGCCTAAAGAGACATGCCTATTTGCGCAGTAGTACAGATTCTGAGTATGTAACTGGGCTTGATGAAATCAGCATTTCTCTTGCTTCCCTGTGCGTAGGGAAGCTCAGTTTTAGTCACAGTAGCTCCCACAAGTGTCTCCTCAGTGTGTTCCCATTTCCTTAGAAACAGTGTATTTGCTGGGAGAAAAGTGCATTACTGTGCGCTTTCACCGTTCAGCAAATACATGTGTAGAAGCACAGCGTTAGCAGATATGACCGTTTCTCGACGTTTTCTAACTCAGGGAACAAGTTGCACACTTCTGAGATGCATTTGGGCAACTTTGTCAGAAATGAGTTTTTTGCCTAAAGAGACATGCCTATTTGCGCAGTAGTACAGATTCTGAGTATGTAACTGGGCTTGATGAAATCAGCATTTCTCTTGCTTTCCTGTGCGTAGGGAAGCTCAGTTTTAGTCACAGTAGCTCCCACAAGTGTCTCCTCAGTGTGTTCCCATTTCCTTAGAAACAGTGTATTTGCTGGGAGAAAAGTGCATTACTGTGTGCTTTCACCGTTCAGCAAATACATGTGTAGAAGCACAGCGCTAGCAGAAAAGACCGTTTCTCGACGTTTTCTAACTCAGAGAACAAGTGGCACACTTCTGAGATGCATTTGGGCAACTTTGTCAGAAATGAGTTTTTTGCCTACAGAGACATGCCTATTTGCGCAGTAGTACAGATTCTGAGTATGTAACTGGGCTTGATGAAATCAGCATTTCTCTTGCTTCCCTCTGCGTAGGGAAGCTCAGTTTTAGTCACAGTAGCTCCCACAAATGTCTCCTCAGTGTGTTCCCAGTTCCTTAGAAACAGTGTATTTGCTGGGAGAAAAGTGCATTACTGTGCGCTTTCACCGTTCAGCAAATACATGTGTAGAAGCACAGCGCTAGCAGAAACGAACGTTTCTCGACGTTTTCTAACTCAGGGAACTAGTTGCTTACTTCTGAGATGCATTTGGGCAACTTTGTCAGAAATGATTTTTGGCTTACAGAGACATGCCTATTTGTGCAGTAGTACAGATTCTGAGTATGTAACTGGGCTTGATGAAATCAGCATTTCTCTTGCTTCCCTGTGCGTAGGGAAGCTCAGTTTTAGTCACAGTAGCTCCCACAAGTGTCTCCTCAGTGTGTTCCCATTTCCTTAGAAGCAGTGTATTTGCTGGGAGAAAACTGCATTACTGTGCGCTTTCACCGTTCAGCAAATACATGTGTAGAAGCACAGCGTTAGCAGATATGACCATTTCTCGACGTTTTCTAACTCAGGGAACAAGTCACACACTTCTGAGATGCATTTGGGCAACTGTGTCAGAAATGAGTTTTTTGCCTAAAGAGACATGCCTATTTGCGCAGTAGTACAGATTCTGAGTATGTAACTGGGCTTGATGAAATCAGCATTTCTCTTGCTTCCCTGTGCATAGGGAAGCTCAGTTTTAGTCACAGTAGCTCCCACAAGTGTCTCCTCAGTGTGTTCCCATTTCCTTAGAAACAGTGTATTTGCTGGGAGAAAAGTGCATTACTGTGTGCTTTCACCGTTCAGCAAATACATGTGTAGAAGCACAGCGCTAGCAGAAACGACCGTTTCTCGATGTTTTCTAACTCAGGGAACAAGTTGCACACTTCTGAAATGCATTTGGGCAACTTTGTCAGAAATGAGTTTTTTGCCTACAGAGACATGCCTATTTGTGCATTAGTACAGATTCTGAGTCTGTAACTGGGCTTGATGAAATCAGCATTTCTCTTGCTTCCCTGTGCATAGGGAAGCTCAGTTTTAGTCACAGTAGCTCCCACAAGTGTCTCCTCAGTGTGTTCCCATTTCCTTAGAAACAGTGTATTTGCTGGGAGAAAAGTGCATTACTGTGCGCTTTCACCGTTCAGCAAATACATGTGTAGAAGCACAGCGCTAGCAGAAACGACCGTTTCTCGACGTTTTCTAACTCAGGGAACAAGTTGCACACTTCTGAGATGCATTTGGGCAACTTTGTCAGAAATGAGTTTTTTGCCTAAAGAGACATGCCTATTTGAGCAGTAGTACAGATTCTGAGTATGTAACTGGGCTTGATGAAATCAGCATTTCTCTTGCTTCCCTGTGCGTAGGGAATCTCAGTTTTAGTCACAGTAGCTCCCACAAGTGTCTCCTCAGTGTGTTCCCATTTCCTTAGAAACAGTGTATTTGCTGGGAGAAAAGTGCATTACTGTGCGCTTTCACCGTTCAGCAAATACATGTGTAGAAGCACAGCGCTAGCAGAAACGAACGTTTATCGACGTTTTCTAACTCAGGGAACAAGATGCACACTTCTGAGATGCATTTGGGCAACTTTGTCAGAAATGAGTTTTTTGCCTAAAGAGACATGCCTATTTGCGCAGTAGTACAGATTCTGAGTATGTAACTGGGCTTGATGAAATCAGCATTTCTCTTGCTTCCCTGTGCGTAGGGAAGCTCACTTTTAGTCATAGTAGCTCCCACAAGTGTCTCCTCAGTGTGTTCCCAGTTCCTTAGAAACAGTGTATTTCCTGGGAGAAAAGTGCATTACTGTGCACTTTCACCGTTCAGCAAATACATGTGTAGAAGCACAGCGCTAGCTGAAACGACCGTTTCTCGACGTTTTCTAACTCAGGGAACAAGTGGCACACTTCTGAGATGCATTTGGGCAACTTTGTCAGAAATGAGTTTTTTGCCTACAGATTCATGCCTATTTGCGCAGTAGTACAGATTCTGAGTATGTAACTGAGCTTGATGAAATCAGCATTTCTCTTGCTTCCCTGTGCGTAGGGAAGCCCAGTTTTAGTCACAGTAGCTCCCACAAGTGTCTCCTTAGTGTGTTCCCATTTCCTTAGAAACAGTGTATTTGCTGGGAGAAAAGTGCATTACTTTGCGCTTTCACCGTTCAGCAAATACATGTGTAGAAGCACAGCGCTAGCAGAAACGAACGTTTCTCGACGTTTTCTAACTGAGGGAACAAGTTGCACACTTCTGAGATGCATTTGGGCAACTTTGTCAGAAATGAGTTTTTTGCCTACAGAGACATGCCTATTTGCGCAGTAGTACAGATTCTGAGTATGTAACTGGGCTTGATGAAATCAGCATTTCTCTTGCTTCCCTGTGCGTAGGGAAGCTCAGTTTTAGTCACAGTAGCTCCCACAAGTGTCTCCTCAGTGTGTTCCCATTTCCTTAGAAACAGTGTATTTGCTGGGGGAAAAGTGCATTACTATGCGCTTTCACCGTTCAGCAAATACATGTGTAGATGCACAGCGCTAGCAGAAACGACCGTTTCTCGACGTTTTCTAACTCAGGGAACAAGTTGCACACTTCTGAGATGCATTTGGGCAACTTTGTCAGAAATGAGTTTTTTGCCTACAGATTCTTGCCAATTTGCGCAGTAGTACAGATTCTGAGTATGTAACTGGGCTTGATGAAATCAGCATTTATCTTGCTTCCCTGTGCGTAGGGAAGCTCAGTTTTAGTCACAGTAGCTCCCACAAGTGTCTCCTCAGTGTGTTCCCATTTCCTTAGGAACAGTGTATTTGCTGGAGGAAAAGTGCATTACTGTGCGCTTTCACCGTTCAGCAAATACATGTGTAGAAACACAGCGCTAGCAGAAACGACCGTTTCTCGACGTTTTCTAACTCAGGGAACAAGTTGCACACTTCTGAGATGCATTTGGCAACTTTGTCCGAAATGAGTTTTTTGCCTACAGAGACATGCCTATTTGCACAGTAGTACAGATTATGAGTATGTAACTGGGCTTGATGAAATCAGCATTTCTCTTGCTTCCCTGTGCGTAGGGAAGCTCACTTTTAGTCACAGTAGCTCCCACAAGTGTCTCCTCAGTGTGTTCCGATTTTCTTAGAAACAGTGTATTTGCTGGGAGAAAAGTGCATTACTGTGCGCTTTCACCGTTCAGCAAATACATGTGTAGAAGCACAGCGCTAGCAGAAACGACCGTTTCTCGACGTTTTCTAACTCAGGGAACAAGTTGCACACTTCTGAGATGCATATGGGCAACTTTGTCAGAAATGAGTTTTTTGCCTACAGATTCCTGCCTATTTGCGCAGTAGTACAGATTCTGAGCATGTAACTGGGCTTGATGAAATCAGCATTTCTCTTGCTCACCTGTGCGTAGGGAAGCCCAGTTTTAGTCACAGTAGCTCCCACAAGTGTCTCCTTAGTGTGTTCCCATTTCCTTAGAAACAGAGTATATGCTGGGAGAAAAGTGCATTACTGTGCGCTTTCACCGTTCAACAAATACATGTGTAGAAGCACAGCGTTAGCAGATATGACCGTTTATCGACGTTTTCTAACTCAGGGAACAAGTTGCACACTTCTGAGATGCATTTGGGCAACTTTGTCAGAAATGAGTTTTTTGCCTAAAGAGACATGCCTATTTGCGCAGTAGTACAGATTCTGAGTATGTAACTGGGCTTGATGAAATCAGCATTTCTCTTGCTTCCCTGTGCGTAGGGAAGCTCAGTTTTAGTCACAGTAGCTCCCACAAGTGTCTCCTCAGTGTGTTCCCATTTCCTTAGAAACAGTGTATTTGCTGGGAGAAAAGTGCATTACTGTGCGCTTTCACCGTTCAGCAAATACATGTGTAGATGCACAGCGCTAGCAGAAACGACCGTTTCTCGACGTTTTCTAACTCAGGGAACAAGTTGCACACTTCTGAGATGCATTTGGGCAACTTTGTCAGAAATGAGTTTTTTGCCTACAGATTCATGCCTATTTGCGCAGTAGTACAGATTCTGAGTATGTAACTGGGCTTGATGAAATCAGCATTTCTCTTGCTTCCCTGTGCGAAGGGAAGCTCAGTTTTAGTCACAGTAGCTCCCACAAGTGTCTCCTCAGTGTGTTCCCATTTCCTTAGAAACAGTGTATTTGCTGGGAGAAAAGTGCATTACTGTGCGCTTTCACCGTTCAGCAAATACATGTGTAGAAGCACAGCGCTAGCAGAAACGAACGTTTCTCGACGTTTTCTAACTCAGGGAACAAGTTGCTTACTTCTGAGATGCATTTGGGCAACTTTGTCAGAAATGATTTTTGGCCTACAGAGACATGCCTATTTGTGCAGTAGTACAGATTCTAAGTATGTAACTGGGCTTGATGAAATCAGCATTTCTCTTGCTTCCCTGTGCTTAGGGAAGCTCAGTTTTAGTCACAGTAGCTCCCACAAGTGTCTCCTCAGTGTGTTCCCAGTTCCTCATAAACAGTGTATTTGCTGGGAGAAAAGTGCATTACTGTGCGCTTTCACCGTTCAGCAAATACATGTGTAGAAGCACAGCGCTAGCAGAAACGAACGTTTCTCGACGTTTTCTAACTCAGGGAACAAGTTACACACTTCTGAGATGCATTTGGGCAACATTGTCAGAAATGAGTTTTTTGCCTACAAACACATGCCTATTTGCGCAGTAGTATAGATTCTGAGTATGTAACTGGGCTTGATGAAATCAGCATTTCTCTTGCTTCCCTGTGCGTAGAGAAGCTCAGTTTTAGTCACAGTAGCTCCCACAAGTGTCTCCTCAGTGTGTTCCCATTTCCTTAGAAACAGTGTATTTGCTGGGAGAAAAGTGCATTACTGTGCGCTTTCACCGTTCAGCAAATACATGTGTAGAAGCACAGTGCTAGCAGATACGACCGTTTCTCGACGTTTTCTAACTCAGGGAACAAGTTGCAAACTTCTGAGATGCATTTGGGCAACGTGGTCAGAAATGAGTTTTTTGCCTAGGGAGACATGCCTATTTGCGCAGTAGTACAGATTCTGAGTATGTAACTGGGCTTGATGAAATCAGCATTTCTCTTGCTTCCCTGTGCGTAGGGAAGCTCAGTTTTAGTCACAGTAGCTCCCACAAGTGTTTCCTGAGTGTGTTCCCATTTCCTTAGAAACAGTGTATTTGCTGGGAGAAAAGTGCATTACTGTGCGCTTTCACCGTTCAGCAAATACATGTGTAGAAGCACAGCGTTAGCAGATATGACCATTTCTCGACGTTTTCTAACTCAGGGAACAAGTGGCACACTTCTGAGATGCATTTGGGCAACTTTGTCAGAAATGAGTTTTTTGCCTAAAGAGACATGCCTATTTGCGCAGTAGTACAGATTCTGAGTATGTAACTGGGCTTGATGAAATCAGCATTTCTCTTGCTTCCCTGTGCGTAGGGAAGCTCAGTTTTAGTCACAGTAGCTCCCACAAGTGTCTCCTCAGTGTGTTCCCATTTCCTTAGAAACAGTGTATTTGCTGGGAGAAAAGTGCATTACTGTGTGCTTTCACCGTTCAGCAAATACATGTGTAGAAGCACAGCGTTAGCAGATATGACCGTTTCTCGACGTTTTCTAACTCAGGGAACAAGTTGCACACTTCTGAGATGCATTTGGGCAACTTTGTCAGAAATGAGTTTTTTGCCTAAAGAGACATGCCTATTTGCGCAGTAGTACAGATTCTGAGTATGTAACTGGGCTTGATGAAATCAGCATTTCTCTTGCTTTCCTGTGCGTAGGGAAGCTCAGTTTTAGTCACAGTAGCTCCCACAAGTGTCTCCTCAGTGTGTTCCCATTTCCTTAGAAACAGTGTATTTGCTGGGAGAAAAGTGCATTACTGTGTGCTTTCACCGTTCAGCAAATACATGTGTAGAAGCACAGCGCTAGCAGAAAAGACCGTTTCTCGACGTTTTCTAACTCAGAGAACAAGTGGCACACTTCTGAGATGCATTTGGGCAACTTTGTCAGAAATGAGTTTTTTGCCTACAGAGACATGCCTATTTGCGCAGTAGTACAGATTCTGAGTATGTAACTGGGCTTGATGAAATCAGCATTTCTCTTGCTTCCCTCTGCGTAGGGAAGCTCAGTTTTAGTCACAGTAGCTCCCACAAATGTCTCCTCAGTGTGTTCCCAGTTCCTTAGAAACAGTGTATTTGCTGGGAGAAAAGTGCATTACTGTGCGCTTTCACCGTTCAGCAAATACATGTGTAGAAGCACAGCGCTAGCAGAAACGAACGTTTCTCGACGTTTTCTAACTCAGGGAACTAGTTGCTTACTTCTGAGATGCATTTGGGCAACTTTGTCAGAAATGATTTTTGGCTTACAGAGACATGCCTATTTGTGCAGTAGTACAGATTCTGAGTATGTAACTGGGCTTGATGAAATCAGCATTTCTCTTGCTTCCCTGTGCGTAGGGAAGCTCAGTTTTAGTCACAGTAGCTCCCACAAGTGTCTCCTCAGTGTGTTCCCATTTCCTTAGAAGCAGTGTATTTGCTGGGAGAAAACTGCATTACTGTGCGCTTTCACCGTTCAGCAAATACATGTGTAGAAGCACAGCGTTAGCAGATATGACCATTTCTCGACGTTTTCTAACTCAGGGAACAAGTCACACACTTCTGAGATGCATTTGGGCAACTTTGTCAGAAATGTGTTTTTTGCCTACAGAGACATGCCTATTTGCGCAGTAGTACAGATTCTGAGTATGTAACTGGGCTTGATGAAATCAGCATTTCTCTTGCTTCCCTGTGCGTAGGGAAGCTCAGTTTTAGTCACAGTAGCTCCCACAAGTGTCTTCTCAGTGTGTTCCCATTTCCTTAGAAACAGTGTATTTGCTGGGAGAAAAGTGCATTACTGTGCGCTTTCACCGTTCAGCAAATACATGTGTAGAAGCACAGCGTTAGCAGATATGACCGTTTCTCGACGTTTTCTAACTCAGGGAACAAGTTGCACACTTCTGAGATGCATTTGGTCAACTTTGTCAGAAATGAGTTTTTTGCCTACAGTGACATGCCTTTTTGCGCAGTAGTACAGATTCTGAGTATGTAACTGGGCTTAATGAAATCAGCATTTCTCTTGCTTCCCTGTGCATAGGGAAGATCAGTTTTAGTCACAGTAGCTCCCACAAGTGTCTCCTCAGTGTGTTCCCAGTTCCTTAGAAACAGTGTATTTGCTGGGAGAAAAGTGCATTACTGTGCGCTTTCACCGTTCAGCAAATACATGTGTAGAAGCACAGCGCTAGCAGAAACGACCGTTTCTCGACGTTTTCTAACTCAGGTAACAAGTTGCACACTTCTGAGATGCATTTGGGCAACTTTGTCAGAAATGAGTTTTTTGCCTACAGAGACATGCCTATTTGCACAGTAGTACAGATTCTGAGTATGTAACTGGGCTTGATGAAATCAGCATTTCTCTTGTTTCCCTGTGCGTAGGGAAGCTCAGTTTTAGTCACAGTAGCTCCCACAAGTGTCTCATCAGTGTGTTCCCATTTCCTTAGAAACAGTGTATTTGCTGGGAGAAAAGTGCATTACGGTGCGCTTTCACCGTTCAGCAAATACATGTTTAGAAGCACAGCGTTAGCAGATATGACCGTTTCTCGACGTTTTCTAACTCAGGGAACAAGTGGCACACTTCTGAGATGCATTTGGGCAACTTTGTCAGAAATGAGTTTTTTGCCTAAAGAGACATGCCTATTTGCGCAGTAGTACAGATTCTGAGTATGTAACTGGGCTTGATGAAATCAGCATTTCTCTTGCTTTCCTGTGCGTAGGGAAGCTCAGTTTTAGTCACAGTAGCTCCCACAAGTGTCTCCTCAGTGTGTTCCCATTTCCTTAGAAACAGTGTATTTGCTGGGAGAAAAGTGCATTACTGTGCGCTTTCACCGTTCAGCAAATACATGTGTAGAAGCACAGCGTTAGCAGATATGACCGTTTCTCGACGTTTTCTAACTCAGGGAACAAGTTGCACACTTCTGAGATGCATTTGGGCAACTTTGTCAGAAATGAGTTTTTTGCCTACAGAGACATGCCTATTTGCGCAGTAGTACAGATTCTGAGTATGTAACTGGGCTTGATGAAATCAGCATTTCTCTTGCTTCCCTGTGCGTAGGGAAGCTCAGTTTTAGTCACAGTAGCTCCCACAAGTGTCTCCTCAGTGTGTTCCCAGTTCCTTAGAAACAGTGTATTTGCTGGGAGAAAAGTGCATTACTGTGTGCTTTCACCGTTCAGCAAATACATGTGTAGAAGCACAGCGCTAGCAGAAAAGACCGTTTCTCAAAGTTTTCTAACTCAGGGAACAAGTTGCACACTTCTGAGATGCATTTGGGCAACTTTGTCAGAAATGAGTTTTTTGCCTACAGAGACATGCCTATTTGCATAGTAGTACAGATTCTGAGTATGTAACTGGGCTTGATGAAATCAGCATTTCTCTTGCTTCCCTGTGCGTAGGGAAGCTCAGTTTTAGTCACAGTAGCTCCCACAAATGTCTCCTCAGTGTGTTCCCATTTCCTTAGAAACAGTGTATTTGCTGGGAGAAAAGTGCATTACTGTGCGCTTTCACCGTTCAGCAAATACATGTGTAGAAACACAGCGTTAGCAGATATGACCCTTTCTCGACGTTTTCTAACTCAGGGAACAAGTTGCACACTTCTGAGTTGCATTTGGGCAACTTTGTCAGAAATGAATTTTTTTTCCTACAGAGACATGACTATTTGCGCAGTAGTACAGATTCTGAGTATGTAACTGGGCTTGATGAAATCAGCATTTCTCTTGCTTCCCTGTGCGAAGGTAAGCTCAGTTTTAGTCACAGTAGCTCCAACAAGTCTCTCCTCAGTGTGTTCCCATTTCCTTAGAAACAGTGTATTTGCTGGGAGAAAAGTGCATTACTGTGCGCTTTCACCGTTCAGCAAATACATGTGTAGAAGCACAGCGCTAGCAGATATGACCGTTTCTCGACGTTTTCTAACTCAGGGAACAAGTTGCACACTTCTGAGATGTATTTGGGCAACTTTGTCAGAAATGAGCTTTTTGCCTACAGAGACATGCCTATTTGCGCAGTAGTACAGATTCTGAATATGTAACTGGGCTGGGTGAAATCAGCATTTCTCTTGCTTCCCTGTGCGTAGGGAAGCTCAGTTTTAGTCACAGTAGCTCCCACAAGTGTCTCCTCAGTGTGTTCCCATTTCCTTAGAAACAGTGTATTTGCTGGGAGAAAAGTGCATTACTGTGCGCTTTCACCGTTCAGCAAATACATGTGTAGAAGCACAGCGCTAGAAGAAACGAACGTTTCTCGACGTTTTCTAACTCAGGGAACAATTTGCACACTTCTGAGATGCATTTGGGCAACGTGGTCAGAAATGAGTTTTTTGCCTAAAGAGACATGCCTATTTGCGCAGTAGTACAGATTCTGAGTATGTAACTGGGCTTGATGAAATCAGCATTTCTCTTGCTTCCCTGTGCGTAGGGAAGCTCAGTTTTAGTCACAGTAGCTCCCACAAGTGTCTCCTCAGTGTGTTCCCATTTCCTTAGAAACAGTGTATTTGCTGGGACAAAAGTGCATTACTGTGCGCTTTCACCGTTCAGCAAATACATGTGTAGAAGCACAGCGCTAATAGAAACGACCGTTTCTCGACGTTTTCTAACTCAGGGAACAAGTTGCACACTTCTGAGATGCATTTGGGCAACTTTGTCAGAAATGAATTTTTTGCCTAAAGAGACATGCCTATTTGCGCAGTAGTACAGATTCTGAGTATGTAACTGGGCTTGATGAAATCAGCATTTCTCTTGCTTCCCTGTGCGTCGGGAAGCTCAGTTTTAGTCACAGTAGCTCCCACAAGTGTCTCCTCAGTGTGTTCCCATTTCCTTAGAAACAGTGTATTTGCTGGGAGAAAAGTGCATTACTGTGCGCTTTCACCGTTCAGAAAATACATGTGTAGAAGCACAGCGCTAGCAGAAACGACCGTTTCTCGACGTTTTCTAACTCAGGGAACAAGTTGCACACTTCTGAGATGCATTTGGGCAACTTTTTCAGAAATGAGTTTTTTGCCTAAAGAGACATGCCTATTTGCGCAGTAGTACAGATTCTGAGTATGTAACTGGGCTTGATGAAATTAGCATTTCTCTTGCTTCCCTGTGCGTAGGGAAGCTCAGTTTTAGTCACAGTAGCTCCCACAAGTGTCTCCTCAGTGTGTTCCCATTTCCTTAGAAACAGTGTATTTGCTGGGAGAAAAGTGCATTACTGTGCGCTTTCACCGTTCAGCAAATACATGTGTAGAAGCACAGCGCTAGAAGAAACGAACGTTTCTCGACGTTTTCTAACTCAGGGAACAATTTGCACACTTCTGAGATGCATTTGGGCAACTTTGTCAGAAATGAGTTTTTTGCCTAAAGAGACATGCCTATTTGCGCAGTAGTACAGATTCTGAGTATGTAACTGGGCTTGATGAAATCAGCATTTCTCTTGCTTCCCTGTGCGTAGGGAAGCTCAGTTTTAGTCACAGTAGCTCCCACAAGTGTCTCCTCAGTGTGTTCCCATTTCCTTAGAAACAGTGTATTTGCTGGGAGAAAAGTGCATTACTGTGCGCTTTCACCGTTCAGCAAATACATGTGTAGAAGCACAGCGCTAATAGAAACGACCGTTTCTCGACGTTTTCTAACTCAGGGAACAAGTTGCACACTTCTGAGATGCATTTGGGCAACTTTGTCAGAAATGAATTTTTTGCCTAAAGAGACATGCCTATTTGCGCAGTAGTACAGATTCTGAGTATGTAACTGGGCTTGATGAAATCAGCATTTCTCTTGCTTCCCTGTGCGTAGGGAAGCTCAGTTTTAGTCACAGTAGCTCCCCCAAGTGTCTCCTCAGTGTGCTCCCATTTCCTTAGAAACAGTGTATTTGCTGGGAGAAAAGTGCATTACTGTGCGCTTTCACCGTTCAGGAAATACATGTGTAGAAGCACAGCGCTAGCAGAAACGACCGTTTCTAAACGTTTTCTAACTCAAGGAACAAGTTGCACACTTCTGAGATGCATTTGGGCAACTTTGTCAGAAATGAGTTTTTTGCCTAAAGAGACATGCCTATTTGCGCAGTAGTACAGATTCTGAGTATGTAACTGGGCTTGATGAAATCAGCATTTCTCTTGCTTCCCTGTGCGTAGGGAAGCTCAGTTTTAGTCACAGTAGCTCCCACAAGTGTCTCCTCAGCGTGTCCCATTTCCTTAGAAACAGTGTATTTGCTGGGAGAAAAGTGCATTACTGTGCGCTTTCACCGTTCAGCAAAAACATGTGTAGAAGCACAGCGCTAGCAGAAACGACCGTTTCTCGACGTTTTCTAACTCAGGGAACAAGTTGCACACTTCTGAGATGCATTTGGGCAACTTTGTCAGAAATGAGTTTTTTGCCTAAATAGACATGCCTATTTGCGCAGTAGTACAGATTCTGAGTATGTAACTGGGCTTGATGAAATCAGCATTTCTCTTGCTTCCCTGTGCATAGGGAAGCTCAATTTTAGTCACAGTAGCTCCCACAAGTGTCTCCTCAGTGTGTTCCCATTTCCTTAGAAACAGTGTATTTGCTGGGAGAAAAGTGCATTACTGTGCGCTTTCACCGTTCAGCAAATACATGTGTAGAAGCACAGCGCTAGCAGAAACGACCGTTTCTCGACGTTTTCTAACTCAGGGAACAAGTTGCACACTTCTGAGATGCATTTGGGCAACTTTGTCAGAAATGAGTTTTTTGAATACAGAGACATGCCTATTTGCGCAGTAGTACAGATTCTGAGTATGTAACTGGGCTTGATGAAATCAGCTTTTCTCTTGCTTCCCTGTGCGTAGCGAAGCTCAGTTTTAGTCACAGTAGCTCCCACAAGTGTCTCCTCAGTGTGTTCCCATTTCCTTAGAAACAGTGTATTTGCTGGGAGAAAAGTGCATTACTGTGCGCTTTCACCGTTCAGCAAATACATGTGTAGAAGCACAGCGCTAGCAGAAACGACCGTTTCTCAACGTTTTCTAACTCAGGGAACAAGTTGCACACTTCTGAGATTCATTTGGGCAACTTTGTCAGAAATGAGTTTTTTGAATACAGAGACATGCCTATTTGCGCAGTAGTACAGATTCTGAGTATGTAACTGGGCTTGATGAAATCAGCATTTCTCTTGCTTCCCTGTGCGTAGGGAAGCTCAGTTTTAGTCACAGTAGCTCCCACAAGTGTCTCCTCAGTGTGTTCCCATTTCCTTAGAAACAGTGTATTTGCTGGGAGAAAAGTGCATTACTGTGCGCTTTCACCGTTCAGCAAATACATGTGTAGAAGCACAGCGCTAATAGAAACGACCGTTTCTCGACGTTTTCTAACTCAGGGAACAAGTTGCACACTTCTGAGATGCATTTGGGCAACTTTGTCAGAAATGAATTTTTTGCCTAAAGAGACATGCCTATTTGCGCAGTAGTACAGATTCTGAGTATGTAACTGGGCTTGATGAAATCAGCATTTCTCTTGCTTCCCTGTGCGTAGGGAAGCTCAGTTTTAGTCACAGTAGCTCCCACAAGTGTCTCCTCAGCGTGTCCCATTTCCTTAGAAACAGTGTATTTGCTGGGAGAAAAGTGCATTACTGTGCGCTTTCACCGTTCAGCAAAAACATGTGTAGAAGCACAGCGCTAGCAGAAACGACCGTTTCTCGACGTTTTCTAACTCAGGGAACAAGTTGCACACTTCTGAGATGCATTTGGGCAACTTTGTCAGAAATGAGTTTTTTGCCTAAATAGACATGCCTATTTGCGCAGTAGTACAGATTCTGAGTATGTAACTGGGCTTGATGAAATCAGCATTTCTCTTGCTTCCCTGTGCATAGGGAAGCTCAATTTTAGTCACAGTAGCTCCCACAAGTGTCTCCTCAGTGTGTTCCCATTTCCTTAGAAACAGTGTATTTGCTGGGAGAAAAGTGCATTACTGTGCGCTTTCACCGTTCAGCAAATACATGTGTAGAAGCACAGCGCTAGCAGAAACGACCGTTTCTCGACGTTTTCTAACTCAGGGAACAAGTTGCACACTTCTGAGATGCATTTGGGCAACTTTGTCAGAAATGAGTTTTTTGAATACAGAGACATGCCTATTTGCGCAGTAGTACAGATTCTGAGTATGTAACTGGGCTTGATGAAATCAGCATTTCTCTTGCTTCCCTGTGCGTAGCGAAGCTCAGTTTTAGTCACAGTAGCTCCCACAAGTGTCTCCTCAGTGTGTTCCCATTTCCTTAGAAACAGTGTATTTGCTGGGAGAAAAGTGCATTACTGTGCGCTTTCACCGTTCAGCAAATACATGTGTAGAAGCACAGCGCTAGCAGAAACGACCGTTTCTCAACGTTTTCTAACTCAGGGAACAAGTTGCACACTTCTGAGATTCATTTGGGCAACTTTGTCAGAAATGAGTTTTTTGAATACAGAGACATGCCTATTTGCGCAGTAGTACAGATTCTGAGTATGTAACTGGGCTTGATGAAATCAGCATTTCTCTTGCTTCCCTGTGCGTAGGGAAGCTCAGTTTTAGTCACAGTAGCTCCCACAAGTGTCTCCTCAGTGTGTTCCCATTTCCTTAGAAACAGTGTATTTGCTGGGAGAAAAGTGCATTACTGTGCGCTTTCACCGTTCAGCAAATACATGTGTAGAAGCACAGCGCTAATAGAAACGACCGTTTCTCGATGTTTTCTAACTCAGGGAACAAGTTGCACACTTCTGAGATGCATTTGGGCAACTTTGTCAGAAATGAATTTTTTGCCTAAAGAGACATGCCTATTTGCGCAGTAGTACAGATTCTGAGTATGTAACTGGGCTTGATGAAATCAGCATTTCTCTTGCTTCCCTGTGCGTAGGGAAGCTCAGTTTTAGTCACAGTAACTCCCACAAGTGTCTCCTCAGTGTGTTCCCATTTCCTTTGAAACAGTGTATTTGCTGGGAGAAAAGTGCATTACTGTGCGCTTTCACCGTTCAGCAAATACATGTGTAGAAGCACAGCGCTAGCAGAAACGACCGTTTCTCGACGTTTTCTAACTCAGGGAACAAGTTGCACACTTCTGAGATGCATTTGGGCAACTTTTTCAGAAATGAGTTTTTTGCCTAAAGACACATGCCTATTTGCGCAGTAGTACAGATTCTGAGTATGTAACTGGGCTTGATGAAATCAGCATTTCTCTTGCTTCCCTGTGCGTAGGGAAGCTCAGTTTTAGTCACAGTAGCTCCCACAAGTGTCTCCACAGTGTGTTCCCATTTCCTTAGAAACAGTGTATTTGCTGGGAGAAAAGTGCATTACTGTGTGCTTTCACCGTTCAGCAAATACATGTGTAGAAGCACAGCGCTAGAAGAAACGAACATTTCTCGACGTTTTCTAACTCAGGGAACAATTTGCACACTTCTGAGATGCATTTGGGCAACTTTGTCAGAAATGAGTTTTTTGCCTAAAGAGACATGCCTATTTGCGCAGTAGTACAGATTCTGAGTATGTAACTGGGCTTGATGAAATCAGCATTTTCTTGCTTCCCTGTGCGTAGGGAAGCTCAGTTTTAGTCACAGTAGCTCCCACAAGTGTCTCCTCAGTGTGTTCCCATTTCCTTAGAAACAGTGTATTTGCTGGGAGAAAAGTGCATTACTTTACGCTTTCACCGTTCAGCAAATACATGTGTAGAAGCACAGCGCTAATAGAAACGACCGTTTCTCGACGTTTTCTAACTCAGGGAACAAGTTGCACACTTCTGAGATGCATTTGGGCAACTTTGTCAGAAATGAATTTTTTGCCTAAAGAGACATGCCTATTTGCGCAGTAGTACAGATTCTGAGTATGTAACTGGGCTTGATGAAATCAGCATTTCTCTTGCTTCCCTGTGCGTAGGGAAGCTCAGTTTTAGTCACAGTAGCTCCCCCAAGTGTCTCCTCAGTGTGCTCCCATTTCCTTAGAAACAGTGTATTTGCTGGGAGAAAAGTGCATTACTGTGCGCTTTCACCGTTCAGGAAATACATGTGTAGAAGCACAGCGCTAGCAGAAACGACCATTTCTAAACGTTTTCTAACTCAAGGAACAAGTTGCACACTTCTGAGATGCATTTGGGCAACTTTGTCAGAAATGAGTTTTTTGCCTAAAGAGACATGCCTATTTGCGCAGTAGTACAGATTCTGAGTATGTAACTGGGCTTGATGAAATCAGCATTTCTCTTGCTTCCCTGTGCGTAGGGAAGCTCAGTTTTAGTCACAGTAGCTCCCACAAGTGTCTCCTCAGTGTGTTCCCATTTCCTTAGAAACAGTGTATTTGCTGGGAGAAAAGTGCATTACTGTGCGCTTTCACCGTTCAGCAAAAACATGTGTAGAAGCACAGCGCTAGCAGAAACGACCGTTTCTCGACGTTTTCTAACTCAGGGAACAAGTTGCACACTTCTGAGATGCATTTGGGCAACTTTGTCAGAAATGAGTTTTTTGCCTAAATAGACATACCTATTTGCGCAGTAGTACAGATTCTGAGTATGTAACTGGGCTTGATGAAATCAGCATTTCTCTTGCTTCCCTGTGCATAGGGAAGCTCAATTTTAGTCACAGTAGCTCCCACAAGTGTCTCCTCAGTGTGTTCCCATTTCCTTAGAAACAGTGTATTTGCTGGGAGAAAAGTGCATTACTGTGCGCTTTCATCGTTCAGCAAATACATGTGTAGAAGCACAGCGCTAGCAGAAACGACCGTTTCTCGACGTTTTCTAACTCAGGGAACAAGTTGCACACTTCTGAGATGCATTTGGGCAACTTTGTCAGAAATGAGTTTTTTGAATACAGAGACATGCCTATTTGCGCAGTAGTACAGATTCTGAGTATGTAACTGGGCTTGATGAAATCAGCATTTCTCTTGCTTCCCTGTGCGTAGGGAAGCTCAGTTTTAGTCACAGTAGCTCCCACAAGTGTCTCCTCAGTGTGTTCCCATTTCCTTAGAAACAGTGTATTTGCTGGGAGAAAAGTGCATTACTGTGCGCTTTCACCGTTCAGCAAATACATGTGTAGAAGCACAGCGCTAGCAGAAACGACCGTTTCTCGACGTTTTCTAACTCAGGGAACAAGTTGCACACTTCTGAGATGCATTTGGGCAACTTTGTCAGAAATGAGTTTTTTGCCTAAAGAGACATGCCTATTTGCGCAGTAGTACAGATTCTGAGTATGTAACTGGGCTTGATGAAATCAGCATTTCTCTTGCTTCCCTGTGCGTAGGGAAGCTCAGTTTTAGTCACAGTAGCTCCCACAAGTGTCTCCTCAGTGTGTTCCCATTTCCTAGAAACAGTGTATTTGCTGGGAGAAAAGTGCATTACTGTGCGCTTTCACCGTTCAGCAAATACATGTGTAGAAGCACAGCGCTAGCAGAAACGAACGTTTCTCGACGTTTTCTAACTCAAGGAACAAGTTGCACACTTCTGAGATGCATTTGGGCAACTTTGTCAGAAATGAATTTTTTGCTTAAAGAGACATGCCTATTTGCGCAGTAGTACAGATTCTGAGTATGTAACTGGGCTTGATGAAATCAGCATTTCTCTTGCTTCCCTGTGCGTAGGGAAGCTCAGTTTCAGTCACAGTAGCTCCCACAAGTGTCTCCTCAGTGTGTTCCCATTTCCTTAGAAACAGTGTATTTGCTGGGAGAAAAGTGCATTAATGTGCGCTTTCACCGTTCAGCAAATACATGTGTAGAAGCACAGCGCTAGCAGAAACGACCATTTCTCAACGTTTTCTAACTCAGGGAAAAAGATGCACACTTCTGAGATGCATTTGGGGAACTTTGTCAGAAATGAGTTTTTTGCCTAAAAAGACATGCCTATTTGCGCAGTAGTACAGATTCTGAGTGTGTAACTGGGCTTGATGAAATCAGCATTTCTCTTGCTTCCCTGTGCGTAGGGAAGCTCAGTTTTAGTCACAGTAGCTCCCACAAGTGTCTCCTCAGTGTGTTCCCATTTCCTTAGAAACAGTGTATTTGCTGGGAGAAAAGTGCATTACTGTGCGCTTTCACCGTTCAGCAAATACATGTGTAGAAGCACAGCGCTAGCAGAAACGACCGTTTCCCAACGTTTTCTAACTCAGGGAACAAGTTGCACACTTCTGAGATGCATTTGGGCCACTTTGTCAGAAATGAGTTTTTTGCCTAAAGAGACATGCCTATTTGCGCAGTAGTACAGATTCTGAGTATGTAACCGGGCTTGATGAAATAAGCATTTCTCTTGCTTCCCTGTGTGTAGGGAAGCTCAGTTTTAGACACAGTAGCTCCCACAAGTGTCTCCTCAGTGTGTTCCCATTTCCTTAGAAACAGTGTATTTGCTGGGAGAAAAGTGCATTACTGTGCGCTTTCACCGTTCAGCAAAAACATGTGTAGAAGCACAGCGCTAGCAGAAACGACCATTTCTCAACGTTTTCTAACTCAGGGAACAAGTTGCACACTTCTGAGATGCATTTGGGCAACTTTGTCAGAAATGAGTTTTTTGCCTACAGAGACATGCCTATTTGCGCAGTAGTACAGATTCTGAGTATGTAACTGGGCTTGATGAAATCAGCATTTCTCTTGCTTCCCTGTGCGTAGGGAAGCTCAGTTTTAGTCACAGTAGTTCCCACAAGTGTCTCCTCAGTGTGTTCCCATTTCCTTAGAAACAGTGTATTTGCTGGGAGAAAAGTGCATTACTGTGCGCTTTCACCGTTCAGCAAATACATGTGTAGAAGCACAGCGCTAGCAGAAACGACCGTTTCTCGACGTTTTCTAACTCAGGGAACAAGTTGCACACTTCTGAGATGCATTTGGGCAACTTTGTCAGAAATGAGTTTTTTGAATACAGAGACATGCCTATTTGCGCAGTAGTACAGATTCTGAGTATGTAACTGGGCTTGATGAAATCAGCATTTCTCTTGCTTCCCTGTGCGTAGGGAAGCTCAGTTTTAGTCACAGTAGCTCCCACAAGTGTCTCCTCAGTGTGTTCCCATTTCCTTAGAAACAGTGTATTTGCTGGGAGAAAAGTGCATTACTGTGCGCTTTCACCGTTCAGCAAATACATGTGTAGAAGCACAGCGCTAGCAGAAACGACCGTTTCTCGACGTTTTCTAACTCAGGGAACAAGTTGCACACTTCTGAGATGCATTTGGGCAACTTTGTCAGAAATGAGTTTTTTGCCTAAAGAGACATGCCTATTTGCGCAGTAGTACAGATTCTGAGTATGTAACTGGGCTTGATGAAATCAGCATTTCTCTTGCTTCCCTGTGCGTAGGGAAGCTCAGTTTCAGTCACAGTAGCTCCCACAAGTGTCTCCTCAGTGTGTTCCCATTTCCTTAGAAACAGTGTATTTGCTGGGAGAAAAGTGCATTAATGTGCGCTTTCACCGTTCAGCAAATACATGTGTAGAAGCACAGCGCTAGCAGAAACGACCATTTCTCAACGTTTTCTAACTCAGGGAAAAAGATGCACACTTCTGAGATGCATTTGGGGAACTTTGTCAGAAATGAGTTTTTTGCCTAAAGAGACATGCCTATTTGCGCAGTAGTACAGATTCTGAGTATGTAACTGGGCTTGATGAAATCAGCATTTCTCTTGCTTCCCTGTGCGTAGGGAAGCTCAGTTTTAGTCACAGTAGCTCCCACAAGTGTCTCCTCAGTGTGTTCCCATTTCCTTAGAAACAGTGTATTTGCTGGGAGAAAAGTGCATTACTGTGCGCTTTCACCGTTCAGCAAATACATGTGTAGAAGCACAGCGCTAGCAGAAACGAACGTTTCTCGACGTTTTCTATCTCAAGGAACAAGTTGCACACTTCTGAGATGCATTTGGGCAACTTTGTCAGAAATGAGTTTTTTGCTTAAAGAGACATGCCTATTTGCGCAGTAGTACAGATTCTGAGTATGTAACTGGGCTTGATGAAATCAGCATTTCTCTTGCTTCCCTGTGCGTAGGGAAGCTCAGTTTCAGTCACAGTAGCTCCCACAAGTGTCTCCTCAGTGTGTTCCCATTTCCTTAGAAACAGTGTATTTGCTGGGAGAAAAGTGCATTAATGTGCGCTTTCACCGTTCAGCAAATACATGTGTAGAAGCACAGCGCTAGCAGAAACGACCATTTCTCAACGTTTTCTAACTCAGGGAAAAAGATGCACACTTCTGAGATGCATTTGGGGAACTTTGTCAGAAATGAGTTTTTTGCCTAAAGAGACATGCCTATTTGCGCAGTAGTACAGATTCTGAGTATGTAACTGGGCTTGATGAAATCAGCATTTCTCTTGCTTCCCTGTGCGTAGGGAAGCTCAGTTTTAGTCACAGTAGCTCCCACAAGTGTCTCCTCAGTGTGTTCCCATTTCCTTAGAAACAGTGTATTTGCTGGGAGAAAAGTGCATTACTGTGCGCTTTCACCGTTCAGCAAATACATGTGTAGAAGCACAGCGCTAGCAGAAACGACCGTTTCCCAACGTTTTCTAACTCAGGGAACAAGTTGCACACTTCTGAGATGCATTTGGGCCACTTTGTCAGAAATGAGTTTTTTGCCTAAAGAGACATGCCTATTTGCGCAGTAGTACAGATTCTGAGTATGTAACCGGGCTTGATGAAATAAGCATTTCTCTTGCTTCCCTGTGTGTAGGGAAGCTCAGTTTTAGACACAGTAGCTCCCACAAGTGTCTCCTCAGTGTGTTCCCATTTCCTTCGAAACAGTGTATTTGCTGGGAGAAAAGTGCATTACTGTGCGCTTTCACCGTTCAGCAAATACATGTGTAGAAGCACAGCGCTAGCAGAAACGACCGTTTCTCGACGTTTTCTAACTGAGGGAACAAGTTGCACACTTCTGAGATGCATTTGGGCAACTTTGTCAGAAATGAGTTTTTTGCCTAAAGAGACATGCCTATTTGCGCAGTAGTACAGATTCTGAGTATGTAACTGGGCTTGATGAAATCAGCATTTCTCTTGCTTCCCTGTGCGTAGGGAAGCTCAGTTTTCGTCACTGTAGCTCCCACAAGTGTCTCCTCAGTGTGTTCCCATTTCCTTAGAAACAGTGTATTTGCTGGGAGAAAAGTGCATTACTGTGCGCTTTCACCGTTCAGAAAATACATGTGTAGAAGCACAGCGCTAGCAGAAACGACCGTTTCTCGACGTTTTCTAACTTGGGAACAAGTTGCACACTTCTGAGATGCATTTGGGCAACTTTGTCAGAAATGAGTTTTTTGCCTAAAGAGACATGCCTATTTGCGCAGTAGTACAGATTCTGAGTATGTAACTGGGCTTGATGAAATCAGCATTTCTCTTGCTTCCCTGTGCGTAGGGAAGCTCAGTTTTAGTCACAGTAGCTCCCACAAGTGTCTCCTCAGTGTGTTCCCATTTCCTTAGAAACAGTGTATTTGCTGGGAGAAAAGTGCATTACTGTGCGCTTTCACCGTTCAGAAAATACATGTGTAGAAGCACAGCGCTAGCAGAAACGACCGTTTCTCGACGTTTTCTATCTCAGGGAACAAGTTGCACACTTCTGAGTTGCATTTGGGCAACTTTGTCAGAAATGAGTTTTTGCATAAGAGACATGCCTATTTGCGCAGTAGTACAGATTCTGAGTATGTAACTGGGCTTGATGAAATCAGCATTTCTTTTGCTTCCCTGTGCATAGGGAAGCTCAGTTTTACTAACTGTAGCTCCCACAAGTGTCTCCTCAGTGTGTTCCCATTTCCTTAGAAACAGTGTATTTGCTGGGAGAAAAGTGCATTACTGTGCGCTTTCACCATTCAGCAAATACATGTGTAGAAGCACAGCGCTAGCAGAAACGACCATTTCTCAACGTTTTCTAACTCAGGGAACAATTTGCACACTTCTGAAATGCATTTGGGCAACTTTGTCAGAAATGAGTTTTTGCATAAGAGACATGCCTATTTGCGCAGTAGGACAGATTCTGAGTATGTAACTGGGCTTGATGAAATCAGCATTTCTCTTGCTTCCCTGTGCGTAGGGAAGCTCAGTTTTAGTCACAGTAGCTCCCACAAGTGTCTCCTCAGTGTGTTCCCATTTCCTTAGAAACAGTGTATTTGCTGGGAGAAAAGTGCATTACTGTGTGCTTTAACCGTTCAGCAAATACATGTGTAGAAGCACAGCGCTAGCAGAAACGACCGTTTCTCGACGTTTTCTAACTGAGGGAACAAGTTGCACACTTCTGAGATGCATTTGGGCAACTTTGTCAGAAATGAGTTTTTTGCCTAAAGAGACATGCCTATTTGCACAGTAGTACAGATTCTGAGTATGTAACCGGGCTTGATGAAATCAGCATTTCTCTTGCTTCCCTGTGTGTAGGGAAGCTCAGTTTTAGTCACAGTAGCTCCCACAAGTGTCTCCTCAGTGTGTTTCCATTTCCTTAGAAACAGTGTATTTGCTGGGAGAAAAGTGCATTACTGTGCGCTTTCACCGTTCAGCAAATACATGTGTAGAAGCACAGCGCTAGCAGAAACGACCGTTTCTCGACGTTTTCTAACTCAGGGAACAAGTTGCACACTTCTGAGATGCATTTGGGCAACTTTGTCAGAAATGAGTTTTTTGCCTAAAGAGACATGCCTATTTGCGCAGTAGTACAGATTCTGAGTATGTAACTGGGCTTGATGAAATCAGCATTTCTCTTGCTTCCCTGTGCGTAGGGAAGCTCAGTTTTCGTCACTGTAGCTCCCACAAGTGTCTCCTCAGTGTGTTCCCATTTCCTTAGAAACAGTGTATTTGCTGGGAGAAAAGTGCATTACTGTGCGCTTTCACCGTTCAGAAAATACATGTGTAGAAGCACAGCGCTAGCAGAAACGACCGTTTCTCGACGTTTTCTAACTTGGGAACAAGTTGCACACTTCTGAGATGCATTTGGGCAACTTTGTCAGAAATGAGTTTTTTGCCTAAAGAGACATGCCTATTTGCGCAGTAGTACAGATTCTGAGTATGTAACTGGGCTTGATGAAATCAGCATTTCTCTTGCTTCCCTGTGCGTAGGGAAGCTCAGTTTTAGTCACAGTAGCTCCCACAAGTGTCTCCTCAGTGTGTTCCCATTTCCTTAGAAACAGTGTATTTGCTGGGAGAAAAGTGCATTACTGTGCGCTTTCACCGTTCAGCAAATACATGTGTAGAAGCACAGTGCTAGCAGAAACGACCGTTTCTCGACGTTTTCTATCTCAGGGAACAAGTTGCACACTTCTGAGTTGCATTTGGGCAACTTTGTCAGAAATGAGTTTTTGCATAAGAGACATGCCTATTTGCGCAGTAGTACAGATTCTGAGTATGTAACTGGGCTTGATGAAATCAGCATTTCTTTTGCTTCCCTGTGCATAGGGAAGCTCAGTTTTACTAACTGTAGCTCCCACAAGTGTCTCCTCAGTGTGTTCCCATTTCCTTAAAAACAGTGTATTTGCTGGGAGAAAAGTGCATTACTGTGCGCTTTCACCATTCAGCAAATACATGTGTAGAAGCACAGCGCTAGCAGAAACGACCATTTCTCAACGTTTTCTAACTCAGGGAACAATTTGCACACTTCTGAAATGCATTTGGGCAACTTTGTCAGAAATGAGTTTTTGCATAAGAGACATGCCTATTTGCGCAGTAGTACAGATTCTGAGTATGTAACTGGGCTTGATGAAATCAGCATTTCTCTTGCTTCCCTGTGCGTAGGGAAGCTCAGTTTTAGTCACAGTAGCTCCCACAAGTGTCTCCTCAGTGTGTTCCCATTTCCTTAGAAACAGTGTATTTGCTGGGAGAAAAGTGCATTACTGTGTGCTTTAACCGTTCAGCAAATACATGTGTAGAAGCACAGCGCTAGCAGAAACGACCGTTTCTCGACGTTTTCTAACTGAGGGAACAAGTTGCACACTTCTGAGATGCATTTGGGCAACTTTGTCAGAAATGAGTTTTTTGCCTCAAGAGACATGCCTATTTGCACAGTAGAACAGATTCTGAGTATGTAACCGGGCTTGATGAAATCAGCATTTCTCTTGCTTCCCTGTGTGTAGGGAAGCTCAGTTTTAGTCACAGTAGCTCCCACAAGTGTCTCCTCAGTGTGTTCCCATTTCCTTAGAAACAGTGTATTTGCTGGGAGAAAAGTGCATTACTGTGCGCTTTCACCGTTCAGCAAATACATGTGTAGAAGCACAGCGCTAGCAGAAACGACCGTTTCTCGACGTTTTCTAACTCAGGGAACGAGTTGCACACTTCTGAGATTCATTTGGGCAACTTTGTCAGAAATGAGTTTTTTGCCTAAAGAGACATGCCTATTTGCGCAGTAGTACAGATTCTGAGTATGTAACAGGGCTTGATGAAATCAGCATTTCTCTTGCTTCCCTGTGCGTAGGGAAGCTCAGTTTTAGTCACAGTAGCTCCCACAAGTGTCTCCTCAGTGTGTTCCCATTTCCTTAGAAACAGTGTATTTGCTGGGAGAAAAGTGCATTACTGTGCGCTTTCACCATTCAGCAAATACATGTGTAGAAGCATAGCGCTAGCAGAAACGACCATTTCTCAACGTTTTCTAACTCAGGGAACAATTTGCACACTTCTGAAATGCATTTGGGCAACTTTGTCAGAAATGAGTTTTTGCATAAGAGACATGCCAATTTGCGCAGTAGTACAGATTCTGAGTATGTAACTGGGCTTGATGAAATCAGCATTTCTCTTGCTTCCCTGTGCGTAGGGAAGCTCAGTTTTAGTCACAGTAGCTCCCACAAGTGTCTCCTCAGTGTGTTCCCATTTCCTTAGAAACAGTGTATTTGCTGGGAGAAAAGTGCATTACTGTGTGCTTTCACCGTTCAGCAAATACATGTGTAGAAGCACAGCGCTAGCAGAAACGACCATTTCTCGACGTTTTCTAACTCAGGGAACAAGATGCACACTTCTGAGATGCATTTGGGCAACTTTGTCAGAAATGAGTTTTTTACCTAAAGAGACATGCCTATTTGCGCAGTAGTACAGATTCTGAGTATGTAACTGGGCTTGATGAAATCAGCATTTCTCTTGCTTCCCTGTGCATAGGGAAGCTCAGTTTTAGTCACAGTAGCTCCCACAAGTGTCTCCTCAGTGTGTTCCCATTTCCTTAGAAACAGTGTATTTGCTGGGAGAAAAGTGCATTACTGTGCGCTTTCACCGTTCAGCAAATACATGTGTAGAAGCACAGCGCTAGCAGAAACGACCGTTTCTCGACGTTTTCTAACTGAGGGAAGAAGTTGCACACTTCTGAGATGCATTTGGGCAACTTTGTCAGAAATGAGTTTTTTGCCTAAAGAGACATGCCTATTTGCGCAGTAGTACAGATTCTGAGTATGTAACCTAGCTTGATGAAATCAGCATTTCTCTTGCTTCCCTGTGTGTAGGGAAGCTCAGTTTTAGTCACAGTAGCTCCCACAAGTGTCTCCTCAGTGTGTTCCCATTTCCTTAGAAACAGTGTATTTGCTGGGAGAAAAGTGCATTACTGTGCGCTTTCACCGTTCAGCAAATACATGTGTAGAAGCACAGCGCTAGCAGAAACAACCGTTTCTCGACGTTTTCTAACTCAGGGAACAAGTTCCACACTTCTGAGATGCATTTGGGCAACTTTGTCAGAAATGAGTTTTTTGCCTACAGAGACATGCCTATTTGTGCAGTAGTACAGATTCTGAGTATGTAACTGGGCTTGATGAAATCAGCATTTCTCTTGCTTCCCTGTGCGTAGGGAAGCTCAGTTTTCGTCACTGTAGCTCCCACAATTGTCTCCTCAGTGTGTTCCCATTTCCTTAGAAACAGTGTATTTGCTGGGAGAAAAGTGCATTACTGTGCGCTTTCACCGTTCAGCAAATACATGTGTAGAAGCACAGCGCTAGCAGAAACGACCGTTTCTCGACGTTTTCTAACTCAGGGAACAAGTTGCACACTTCTGAGTTGCATTTAGGCAACTTTGGCAGAAATGAGTTTTTTGCCTAAAGAGACATGCCTATTTGCGCAGTAGTACAGATTCTGAGTATGTAACTGGGCTTGATGAAATCAGCATTTCTCTTGCTTCCCTGTGCGTAGGGAAGCTCAGTTTTAGTCACAGTAGCTCCCACAAGTGTCTCCTCAGTGTGTTCCCATTTCCTTAGAAACAGTGTATTTGCTGGGAGAAAAGTGCATTACTGTGCGCTTTCACCGTTCAGCAAATACATGTGTAGAAGCACAGCGCTAGATGAAACGACCGTTTCTCGACGTTTTCTATCTCAGGGAACAAGTTTCACACTTCTGAGTTGCATTTGGGCAACTTTGTCAGAAATGAGTTTTTGCATGAGAGACATGCCTATTTGCACAGTAGTACAGATTCTGAGTATGTAACTGGGCTTGATGAAATCAGCATTTCTTTTGCTTCCCTGTGCGTAGGGAAGCTCAGTTTTACTAACTGTAGCTCCCACAAGTGTCTCCTCAGTGTGTTCCCATTTCCTTCGAAACAGTGTATTTGCTGGGAGAAAAGTGCATTACTGTGCGCTTTCACCATTCAGCAAATACATGTGTAGAAGAACAGCGCTAGCAGAAACGACCATTTCTCAACATTTTCTAACTCAGGGAACAATTTGCACACTTCTGAAATGCATTTGGGCAACTTTGTCAGAAATGACTTTTTGCATAAGAGACATGCCTATTTGCGCAGTAGTACAGATTCTGAGTATGTAACTGGGCTTGATGAAATCAGCATTTCTCTTGCTTCCCTGTGCGTAGGGAAGCTCAGTTTTAGTCACAGTAGCTCCCACAAGTGTCTCCTCAGTGTGTTCCCATTTCCATAGAAACAGTGTATTTGCTGGGAGAAAAGTGCATTACTGTGCGCTTTCACCGTTCAGCAAATACATGTGTAGAAGCACAGCGCTAGCAGAAACGACCGTTTCTCGACGTTTTCTAACTCAGGGAACAAGTTGCACACTTCTGAGATGCATTTGGGCAACTTTGTCAGAAATGAGTTTTTTGCCTAAATAGACATGCCTATTTGCGCAGTAGTACAGATTCTGAGTATGTAACTGGGCTTGATGAAATCAGCATTTCTCTTGCATCCCTGTGCGTAGGGAAGCTCAGTTTTAGTCACTGTAGCTCCCACAAGTGTCTCCTCAGTGTGTTCCCATTTCCTTAGAAACAGTGTATTTGCTGGGAGAAAAGTGCATTACTGTGCGCTTTCACCGTTCAGAAAATACATGTGTAGAAGCACAGCGCTAGCAGAAAAGACCGTTTCTCGACGTTTTCTAACTCAGGGAACAAGTTGCACACTTCTGAGATGCATTTGGGCAACTTTGTCAGAAATGAGTTTTTTGCCTAAAGAGACATGCCTATTTGCGCAGTAGTACAGATTCTGAGTATGTAACTGGGCTTGATGAAATCAGCATTACTCTTGCTTCTCTGTGCGTAGGGAAGCTCAGTTTTAGTCACAGTAGCTCCCACAAGTGTCTCGTCAGTGTGTTCCCATTTCCTTAGAAACAGTGTATTTGCTGGGAGAAAAGTGCATTACTGTGCGCTTTCACCGTTCAGCAAATACATGTGTAGAAGCACAGCGCTAGCAGAAACGACCGTTTCCCAATGTTTTCTAACTCAGGGAACAAGTTGCACACTTCTGAGATGCATTTGGGCCACTTTGTCAGAAATGAGTTTTTTGCCTAAAGAGACATGCCTATTTGCGCAGTAGTACAGATTCTGAGTATGTAACCGGGCTTGATGAAATAAGCATTTCTCTTGCTTCCCTGTGTGTAGGGAAGCTCAGTTTTAGTCACAGTAGCTCCCACAAGTGTCTCCTCAGTGTGTTCCCATTTCCTTCGAAACAGTGTATTTGCTGGGAGAAAAGTGCATTACTGTGCGCTTTCACCGTTCAGCAAATACATGTGTAGATGCACAGCGCTAGCAGAAACGACCGTTTCTCGACGTTTTCTAACTCAGGGAACAAGTTGCACAATGCTGAGATGCATTTGGGCAACTTTGTCAGAAATGAGTTTTTTGCCTAAAGAGACATGCCTATTTGAGCAGTAGTACAGATTCTGAGTATGTAACTGGGCTTGATGAAATCAGCATTTCTCTTGCTTCCCTGTGCTTAGGGAAGTTCAGTTTTAGTCACAGTAGCTCCCACAAGTGTCTCCTCAGTGTGTTCCCATTTCCTTAGAAACAGTGTATTTGCTGGGAGAAAAGTGCATTACTGTGCGCTTTCACCGTTCAGCAAATACATGTGTTGAAGCACAGCACTAGCAGAAAAGACCGTTTCTCGACCTTTTCTAACTCAGGGAACAAGTTGCACACTTCTGAGATGCATTTGGGCAACTTTGTCAGAAATGAGTTTTTTGCCTAAAGAGACATGCCTATTTGCGCAGTAGTACAGATTCTGAGTATGTAACTGGGCTTGATGAAATCAGCATTTCTCTTGCTTCCCTGTGCGTAGGGAAGCTCAGTTTTAGTCACAGTAGCTCCCACAAGTGTCTCCTCAGTGTGTTCCCATTTCCTTAGAAACAGTGTATTTGCTGGGAGAAAAGTGCATTACTGTGCGCTTTCACCGTTCAGCAAATACATGTGTAGAAGCACAGCGCTAGCAGAAACGACCGTTTCTCGACGTTTTCTAACTGAGGGAACAAGTTGCACACTTCTGAGATGCATTTGGGCAACTTTGTCAGAAATGAGTTTTTTGCCTAAAGAGACATGCCTATTTGCGCAGTAGTACAGATTCTGAGTATGTAACTGGGCTTGATGAAATCAGCATTTCTCTTGCTTCCCTGTGCGTAGGGAAGCTCAGTTTTAGTCACAGTAGCTCCCACAAGTGTCTCCTCAGTGTGTTCCCATTTCCTTCGAAACAGTGTATTTGCTGGGAGAAAAGTGCATTACTGTGCGCTCTCAGAGTTCAGCAAATACATGTGTAGAAGCACAGCGCTAGCAGAAACGACCGTTTCTCGACGTTTTCTAACTGAGGGAACAAGTTGCACACTTCTGAGATGCATTTGGGCAACTTTGTCAGAAATGAGTTTTTTGCCTAAAGAGACATGCCTATTTGCGCAGTAGTACAGATTCTGAGTATGTAACTGGGCTTGATGAAATCAGCATTTCTCTTGCTTCCCTGTGCGTAGGGAAGCTCAGTTTTAGTCACAGTAGCTCCCACAAGTGTCTCCTCAGTGTGTTCCCATTTCCTTAGAAACAGTGTATTTGCTGGGAGAAAAGTGCATTACTGTGCGCTTTCACCGTTCAGAAAATACATGTGTAGAAGCACAGCGCTAGCAGAAACGACTGTTTCTCGACGTTTTCTATCTCAGGGAACAAGTTGCACACTTCTGAGTTGCATTTGGGCAACTTTGTCAGAAATGAGTTTTTGCATAAGAGACATGCCTATTTGCGCAGTAGTACAGATTCTGAGTATGTAACTGGGCTTGATGAAATCAGCATTTCTTTTGCTTCCCTGTGCATAGGGAAGCTCAGTTTTACTAACTGTAGCTCCCACAAGTGTCTCCTCAGTGTGTTCCCATTTCCTTAGAAACAGTGTATTTGCTGGGAGAAAAGTGCATTACTGTGCGCTTTCACCATTCAGCAAATACATGTGTAGAAGCACAGCGCTAGCAGAAACGACCATTTCTCAACGTTTTCTAACTCAGGGAACAATTTGCACACTTCTGAAATGCATTTGGGCAACTTTGTCAGAAATGAGTTTTTGCATAAGAGACATGCCTATTTGCGCAGTAGTACAGATTCTGAGTATGTAACTGGGCTTGATGAAATCAGCATTTCTCTTGCTTCCCTGTGCGTAGGGAAGCTCAGTTTTAGTCACAGTAGCTCCCACAAGTGTCTCCTCAGTGTGTTCCCATTTCCTTAGAAACAGTGTATTTGCTGGGAGAAAAGTGCATTACTGTGTGCTTTAACCGTTCAGCAAATACATGTGTAGAATCACAGCGCTAGCAGAAACGACCGTTTCTCGACGTTTTCTAACTGAGGGAACAAGTTGCACACTTCTGAGATGCATTTGGGCAACTTTGTCAGAAATGAGTTTTTGCCTAAAGAGACATGCCTATTTGCACAGTAGTACAGATTCTGAGTATGTAACCGGGCTTGATGAAATCAGCATTTCTCTTGCTTCCCTGTGTGTAGGGAAGCTCAGTTTTAGTCACAGTAGCTCCCACAAGTGTCTCCTCAGTGTGTTCCCATTTCCTTAGAAACAGTGTATTTGCTGGGAGAAAAGTGCATTACTGTGCGCTTTCACCGTTCAGCAAATACATGTGTAGAAGCACAGAGCTAGCAGAAACGACCGTTTCTCGACGTTTTCTAACTCAGGGAACAAGTTGCACACTTCTGAGATGCATTTGGGCAACTTTGTCAGAAATGAGTTTTTTGCCTAAAGAGACATGCCTATTTGCGCAGTAGTACAGATTCTGAGTATGTAACTGGGCTTGATGAAATCAGCATTTCTCTTGCTTCCCTGTGCGTAGGGAAGCTGAGTTTTCGTCACTGTAGCTCCCACAAGTGTCTCCTCAGTGTGTTCCCATTTCCTTAGAAACAGTGTATTTGCTGGGAGAAAAGTGCATTACTGTGCGCTTTCACCGTTCAGAAAATACATGTGTAGAAGCACAGCGCTAGCAGAAACGACCGTTTCTCGACGTTTTCTAACTTGGGAACAAGTTGCACACTTCTGAGATGCATTTGGGCAACTTTGTCAGAAATGAGTTTTTTGCCTAAAGAGACATGCCTATTTGCGCAGTAGTACAGATTCTGAGTATGTAACTGGGCTTGATGAAATCAGCATTTCTCTTGCTTCCCTGTGCGTAGGGAAGCTCAGTTTTAGTCACAGTAGCTCCCACAAGTGTCTCCTCAGTGTGTTCCCATTTCCTTAGAAACAGTGTATTTGCTGGGAGAAAAGTGCATTACTGTGCGCTTTCACCGTTCAGCAAATACATGTGTAGAAGCACAGCGCTAGCAGAAACGACCGTTTCTCGACGTTTTCTAACTTGGGAACAAGTTGCACACTTCTGAGATGCATTTGGCCAACTTTGTCAGAAATGAGTTTTTTGCCTAAAGAGACATGCCTATTTGCGCAGTAGTACAGATTCTGAGTATGTAACTGGGCTTGATGAAATCAGCATTTCTCTTGCTTCCCTGTGCGTAGGGAAGCTCAGTTTTAGTCACAGTAGCTCCCACAAGTGTCTCCTCAGTGTGTTCCCATTTCCTTAGAAACAGTGTATTTGCTGGGAGAAAAGTGCATTACTGTGCGCTTTCACCGTTCAGCAAATACATGTGTAGAAGCACAGCGCTAGCAGAAACGACCGTTTCTCGACGTTTTCTAACTTGGGAACAAGTTGCACACTTCTGAGTTGCATTTGGGCAACTTTGTCAGAAATGAGTTTTTTGCCTAAAGAGACATGCCTATTTGCGCAGTAGTACAGATTCTGAGTATGTAACTGGGCTTGATGAAATCAGCATTTCTCTTGCTTCCCTGTGCGTAGGGAAGCTCAGTTTTAGTCACAGTAGCTCCCACAAGTGTCTCCTCAGTGTGTTCCCATTTCCTTAGAAACAGTGTATTTGCTGGGAGAAAAGTGCATTACTGTGCGCTTTCACCGTTCAGCAAATACATGTGTAGAAGCACAGCGCTAGCAGAAACGACCGTTTCTCGACGTTTTCTAACTGAGGGAACAGGTTGCACACTTCTGAGATGCATTTGGGCAACTTTGTCAGAAATGAGTTTTTTGCCTAAAGAGACATGCCTATTTGCGCAGTAGTACAGATTCTGAGTATGTAACTGGGCTTGATGAAATCAGCATTTCTCTTGCTTCCCTGTGCGTAGGGAAGCTCAGTTTTCGTCACTGTAGCTCCCACAAGTGTCTCCTCAGTGTGTTCCCATTTCCTTAGAAACAGTGTATTTGCTGGGAGAAAAGTGCATTACTGTTCGCTTTCACCGTTCAGAAAATACATGTGTAGAAGCACAGCGCTAGCAGAAACGACCGTTTCTCGACGTTTTCTAACTTGGGAACAAGTTGCACACTTCTGAGATGCATTTGGGCAACTTTGTCAGAAATGAGTTTTTTGCCTAAAGAGACATGCCTATTTGCGCAGTAGTACAGATTCTGAGTATGTAACTGGGCTTGATGAAATCAGCATTTCTCTTGCTTCCCTGTGCGTAGGGAAGCTCAGTTTTAGTCACAGTAGCTCCCACAAGTGTCTCCTCAGTGTGTTCCCATTTCCTTAGAAACAGTGTATTTGCTGGGAGAAAAGTGCATTACTGTGCGCTTTCACCGTTCAGAAAATACATGTGTAGAAGCACAGCGCTAGCAGAAACGACCGTTTCTCGACGTTTTCAATCTCAGGGAACAAGTTGCACACTTCTGAGTTGCATTTGGGCAACTTTGTCAGAAATGAGTTTTTGCATAAGAGACATGCCTATTTGCGCAGTAGTACAGATTCTGAGTATGTAACTGGGCTTGATGAAATCAGCATTTCTTTTGCTTCCCTGTGCATAGGGAAGCTCAGTTTTACTAACTGTAGCTCCCACAAGTGTCTCCTCAGTGTGTTCCCATTTCCTTAGAAACAGTGTATTTGCTGGGAGAAAAGTGCATTACTGTGCGCTTTCACCATTCAGCAAATACATGTGTAGAATCACAGCGCTAGCAGAAACGACCATTTCTCAACGTTTTCTAACTCAGGGAACAATTTGCACACTTCTGAAATGCATTTGGGCAACTTTGTCAGAAATGAGTTTTTGCATAAGAGACATGCCTATTTGCGCAGTAGTACAGATTCTGAGTATGTAACTGGGCTTGATGAAATCAGCATTTCTCTTGCTTCCCTGTGCGTAGGGAAGCTCAGTTTTAGTCACAGTAGCTCCCACAAGTGTCTCCTCAGTGTGTTCCCATTTCCTTAGAAACAGTGTATTTGCTGGGAGAAAAGTGCATTACTGTGTGCTTTAACCGTTCAGCAAATACATGTGTAGAAGCACAGCGCTAGCAGAAACGACCGTTTCTCGACGTTTTCTAACTGAGGGAACAAGTTGCACACTTCTGAGATGCATTTGGGCAACTTTGTCAGAAATGAGTTTTTGCCTAAAGAGACATGCCTATTTGCACAGTAGTACAGATTCTGAGTATGTAACCGGGCTTGATGAAATCAGCATTTCTCTTGCTTCCCTGTGTGTAGGGAAGCTCAGTTTTAGTCACAGTAGCTCCCACAAGTGTCTCCTCAGTGTGTTCCCATTTCCTTAGAAACAGTGTATTTGCTGGGAGAAAAGTGCATTACTGTGCGCTTTCACCGTTCAGCAAATACATGTGTAGAAGCACAGCGCTAGCAGAAACGACCGTTTCTCGACGTTTTCTAACTTGGGAACAAGTTGCACACTTCTGAGATGCATTTGGCCAACTTTGTCAGAAATGAGTTTTTTGCCTAAAGAGACATGCCTATTTGCGCAGTAGTACAGATTCTGAGTATGTAACTGGGCTTGATGAAATCAGCATTTCTCTTGCTTCCCTGTGCGTAGGGAAGCTCAGTTTTAGTCACAGTAGCTCCCACAAGTGTCTCCTCAGTGTGTTCCCATTTCCTTAGAAACAGTGTATTTGCTGGGAGAAAAGTGCATTACTGTGCGCTTTCACCGTTCAGCAAATACATGTGTAGAAGCACAGCGCTAGCAGAAACGACCGTTTCTCGACGTTTTCTAACTTGGGAACAAGTTGCACACTTCTGAGTTGCATTTGGGCAACTTTGTCAGAAATGAGTTTTTTGCCTAAAGAGACATGCCTATTTGCGCAGTAGTACAGATTCTGAATATGTAACTGGGCTTGATGAAATCAGCATTTCTCTTGCTTCCCTGTGCGTAGGGAAGCTCAGTTTTAGTCACAGTAGCTCCCACAAGTGTCTCCTCAGTGTGTTCCCATTTCCTTAGAAACAGTGTATTTGCTGGGAGAAAAGTGCATTACTGTGCGCTTTCACCGTTCAGAAAATACATGTGTAGAAGCACAGCGCTAGCAGAAACGACCGTTTCTCGACGTTTTCTATCTCAGGGAACAAGTTGCACACTTCTGAGTTGCATTTGGGCAACTTTGTCAGAAATGAGTTTTTGCATAAGAGACATGCCTATTTGCGCAGTAGTACAGATTCTGAGTATGTAACTGGGCTTGATGAAATCAGCATTTATTTTGCTTCCCTGTGCATAGGGAAGCTCAGTTTTACTAACTGTAGCTCCCACAAGTGTCTCCTCAGTGTGTTCCCATTTCCTTAGAAACAGTGTATTTGCTGGGAGAAAAGTGCATTACTGTGCGCTTTCACCATTCAGCAAATACATGTGTAGAAGCACAGCGCTAGCAGAAACGACCATTTCTCAACGTTTTCTAACTCAGGGAACAATTTGCACACTTCTGAAATGCATTTGGGCAACTTTGTCAGAAATGAGTTTTTGCATAAGAGACATGCCTATTTGCGCAGTAGTACAGATTCTGAGTATGTAACTGGGCTTGATGAAATCAGCATTTCTCTTCCTTCCCTGTGCGTAGATAAGCTCAGTTTTAGTCACAGTAGCTCCCACAAGTGTCTCCTCAGTGTGTTCCCATTTCCTTAGAAACAGTGTATTTGCTGGGAGAAAAGTGCATTACTGTGTGCTTTAACCGTTCAGCAAATACATGTGTAGAAGCACAGCGCTAGCAGAAACGACCGTTTCTCGACGTTTTCTAACTGAGGGAACAAGTTGCACACTTCTGAGATGCATTTGGGCAACTTTGTCAGAAATGAGTTTTTTGCCTAAAGAGACATGCCTATTTGCACAGTAGTACAGATTCTGAGTATGTAAACGGGCTTGATGAAATCAGCATTTCTCTTGCTTCCCTGTGTGTAGGGAAGCTCAGTTTTAGTCACAGTAGCTCCCACAAGTGTCTCCTCAGTGTGTTCCCATTTCCTTAGAAACAGTGTATTTGCTGGGAGAAAAGTGCATTACTGTGCGCTTTCACCGTTCAGCAAATACATGTGTAGAAGCACAGCGCTAGCAGAAACGACCGTTTCTCGACGTTTTCTAACTCAGGGAAAAAGTTGCCCACTTCTGAGATGCATTTGGGCAACTTTGTCAGAAATGAGTTTTTTGCCTAAAGAGACATGCCTATTTGCAGAGTAGTACAGATTCTGAGTATGTAACTGGGCTTGATGAAATCAGCATTTCTCTTGCTTCCCTGTGCGTAGGGAAGCTCAGTTTTCGTCACTGTAGCTCCCACAAGTGTCTCCTAAGTGTGTTCCCATTTCATTAGAAACAGTATATTTGCTGGGAGAAAAGTGCATTACTGTGCGCTTTCACCGTTCAGCAAATACATGTGTAGAAGCACAGCGCTAGCAGAAACGACCGTTTCTCGACGTTTTCTAACTCAGGGAACAAGTTGCACACTTCTGAGATGCATTTGGGCAACTTTGTCAGAAATGAGTTTTTTGCCTAAAGAGACATGCCTATTTGCGCAGTAGTACAGATTCTGAGTATGTAACTGGGCTTGATGAAATCAGCATTTCTCTTGCTTCCCTGTGCGTAGGGAAGCTCAGTTTTCGTCACTGTAGCTCCCACAAGTGTCTCCTCAGTGTGTTCCCATTTCCTTAGAAACAGTGTATTTGCTGGGAGAAAAGTGCATTACTGTGCGCTTTCACCGTTCAGCAAATACATGTGTAGAAGCACAGCGCTAGCAGAAACGACCGTTTCTCGACGTTTTCTAACTCAGGGAACAAGTTGCACACTTCTGAGTTGCATTTAGGCAACTTTGGCAGAAATGAGTTTTTTGCCTAAAGAGACATGCCTATTTGCGCAGTAGTACAGATTCTGAGTATGTAACTGGGCTTGATGAAATCAGCATTTCTCTTGCTTCCCTGTGCGTAGGGAAGCTCAGTTTTAGTCACAGTAGCTCCCACAAGTGTCTCCTCAGTGTGTTCCCATTTCCTTAGAAACAGTGTATTTGCTGGGAGAAAAGTGCATTACTGTGCGCTTTCACCGTTTAGCAAATACATGTGTAGAAGCACAGCGCTAGATGAAACGACCGTTTCTCGACGTTTTCTATCTCAGGGAACAAGTTGCACACTTCTGAGTTGCATTTGGGCAACTTTGTCAGAAATGAGTTTTTGCATGAGAGACATGCCTATTTGCGCAGTAGTACAGATTCTGAGTATGTAACTGGGCTTGATGAAATCAGCATTTCTTTTGCTTCCCTGTGCGTAGGGAAGCTCAGTTTTACTAACTGTAGCACCCACAAGTGTCTCCTCAGTGTGTTCCCATTTCCTTAGAAACAGTGTATTTGCTGGGAGAAAAGTGCATTACTGTGCGCTTTCACCATTCAGCGAATACATGTGTAGAAGCACAGCGCTAGCAGAAACGACCATTTCTCAACATTTTCTAACTCAGGGAACAATTTGCACACTTCTGAAATGCATTTGGGCAACTTTGTCAGAAATGACTTTTTGCATAAGAGACATGCCTATTTGCGCAGTAGTACAGATTCTGAGTATGTAACTGGGCTTGATGAAATCAGCATTTCTCTTGCTTCCCTGTGCGTAGGGAAGCTCAGTTTTAGTCACAGTAGCTCCCACAAGTGTCTCCTCAGTGTGTTCCCATTTCCTTAGAAACCGTGTATTTGCTGGGAGAAAAGTGCATTACTGTGCGCTTTCACCGTTCAGCAAATACATGTGTAGAAGCACAGCGCTAGATGAAACGACCGTTTCTCGACGTTTTCTATCTCAGGGAACAAGTTGCACACTTCTGAGTTGCATTTGGGCAACTTTGTCAGAAATGAGTTTTTGCATAAGAGACATGCCTATTTGCGCAGTAGTACAGATTCTGAGTATGTAACTGGGCTTGATGAAATCAGCATTTCTTTTGCTTCCCTGTGCGTAGGGAAGCTCAGTTTTACTAACTGTAGCTCCCACAAGTGTCTCCTCAGTGTGTTCCCATTTCCTTAGAAACAGTGTATTTGCTGGGAGAAAAGTGCATTACTGTGCGCTTTCACCATTCAGCAAATACATGTGTAGAAGCACAGCGCTAGCAGAAACGACCATTTCTCAACATTTTCTAACTCAGGGAACAATTTGCACACTTCTGAAATGCATTTGGGCAACTTTGTCAGAAATGACTTTTTGCATAAGAGACATGCCTATTTGCGCAGTAGTACAGATTCTGAGTATGTAACTGGGCTTGATGAAATCAGCATTTCTCTTGCTTCCCTGTGCGTAGGGAAGCTCAGTTTTAGTCACAGTAGCTCCCACAAGTGTCTCCTCAGTGTGTTCCCATTTCCTTAGAAACAGTGTATTTGCTGGGAGAAAAGTGCATTACTGTGCGCTTTCACCGTTCAGCAAATACATGTGTAGAAGCACAGCGCTAGATGAAACGACCGTTTCTCGACGTTTTCTATCTCAGGGAACAAGTTGCACACTTCTGAGTTGCATTTGGGCAACTTTGTCAGAAATGAGTTTTTGCATAAGAGACATGCCTATTTGCGCAGTAGTACAGATTCTGAGTATGTAACTGGGCTTGATGAAATCAGCATTTCTTTTGCTTCCCTGTGCGTAGGGAAGCTCAGTTTTACTAACTGTAGCTCCCACAAGTGTCTCCTCAGTGTGTTCCCATTTCCTTAGAAACAGTGTATTTGCTGGGAGAAAAGTGCATTACTGTGCGCTTTCACCATTCAGCAAATACATGTGTAGAAGCACAGCGCTAGCAGAAACGACCATTTCTCAACGTTTTCTAACTCAGGGAACAATTTGCACACTTCTGAAATGCATTTGGGCAACTTTGTCAGAAATGAGTTTTTGCATAAGAGACATGCCTATTTGCGCAGTAGTACAGATTCTGAGTATGTAACTGGGCTTGATGAAATCAGCATTTCTCTTGCTTCCCTGTGCGTAGGGAAGCTCAGTTTTAGTCACAGTAGCTCCCACAAGTGTCTCCTCAGTGTGTTCCCATTTCTTTAGAAACAGTGTATTTGCTGGGAGAAAAGTGCATTACTGTGTGCTTTCACCGTTCAGCAAATACATGTGTAGAAGCACAGCGCTAGCAGAAACGACCATTTCTCGACGTTTTCTAACTCAGGGAACAAGATGCACACTTCTGAGATGCATTTGGGCAACTTTGTCAGAAATGAGTTTTTTACCTAAAGAGACATGCCTATTTGCGCAGTAGTACAGATTCTGAGTATGTAACTGGGCTTGATGAAATCAGCATTTCTCTTGCTTCCCTGTGCATAGGGAAGCTCAGTTTTAGTCACAGTAGCTCCCACAAGTGTCTCCTCAGTGTGTTCCCATTTCCTTAGAAACAGTGTATTTGCTGGGAGAAAAGTGCATTACTGTGCGCTTTCACCGTTCAGCAAATACATGTGTAGAAGCACAGCGCTAGCAGAAACGACCGTTTCTCGACGTTTTCTAACTGAGGGAAGAAGTTGCACACTTCTGAGATGCATTTGGGCAACTTTGTCAGAAATGAGTTTTTTGCCTAAAGAGACATGCCTATTTGCGCAGTAGTACAGATTCTGAGTATGTAACCTGGCTTGATGAAATCAGCATTTCTCTTGCTTCCCTGTGTGTAGGGAAGCTCAGTTTTAGTCACAGTAGCTCCCACAAGTGTCTCCTCAGTGTGTTCCCATTTCCTTAGAAACAGTGTATTTGCTGGGAGAAAAGTGCATTACTGTGCGCTTTCACCGTTCAGCAAATACATGTGTAGAAGCACAGCGCTAGATGAAACGACCGTTTCTCGACGTTTTCTATCTCAGGGAACAAGTTGCACACTTCTGAGTTGCATTTGGGCAACTTTGTCAGAAATGACTTTTTGCATGAGAGACATGCCTATTTGCGCAGTAGTACAGATTCTGAGTATGTAACTGGGCTTGATGAAATCAGCATTTCTTTTGCTTCCCTGTGCGTAGGGAAGCTCAGTTTTACTAACTGTAGCTCCCACAAGTGTCTCCTCAGTGTGTTCCCATTTCCTTAGAAACAGTGTATTTGCTGGGAGAAAAGTGCATTACTGTGCGCTTTCACCATTCAGCAAATACATGTGTAGAAGCACAGCGCTAGCAGAAACGACCATTTCTCAACATTTTCTAACTCAGGGAACAATTTGCACACTTCTGAAATGCATTTGGGCAACTTTGTCAGAAATGAGTTTTTGCATAAGAGACATGCCTATTTGCGCAGTAGTACAGATTCTGAGTATGTAACTGGGCTTGATGAAATCAGCATTTCTCTTGCTTCCCTGTGCGTAGGGAAGCTCAGTTTTAGTCACAGTAGCTCCCACAAGTGTCTCCTCAGTGTGTTCCCATTTCCTTAGAAACAGTGTATTTGCTGGGAGAAAAGTGCATTACTGTGCGCTTTCACCGTTCAGCAAATACATGTGTAGAAGCACAGCGCTAGATGAAACGACCGTTTCTCGACGTTTTCTATCTCAGAGAACAAGTTGCACACTTCTGAGTTGCATTTGGGCAACTTTGTCAGAAATGAGTTTTTGCATAAGAGACATGCCTATTTGCGCAGTAGTACAGATTCTGAGTATGTAACTGGGCTTGATGAAATCAGCATTTCTTTTGCTTCCCTGTGCGTAGGGAAGCTCAGTTTTACTAACTGTAGCTCCCACAAGTGTCTCCTCAGTGTGTTCCCATTTCCTTAGAAACAGTGTATTTGCTGGGAGAAAAGTGCATTACTGTGCGCTTTCACCATTCAGCAAATACATGTGTAGAAGCACAGCGCTAGCAGAAATGACCATTTCTCAACGTTTTCTAACTCAGGGAACAATTTGCACACTTCTGAAATGCATTTGGGCAACTTTGTCAGAAATGAGTTTTTGCATAAGAGACATGCCTATTTGCGCAGTAGTACAGATTCTGAGTATGTAACTGGGCTTGATGAAATCAGCATTTCTCTTGCTTCCCTGTGCGTAGGGAAGCTCAGTTTTAGTCACAGTAGCTCCCACAAGTGTCTCCTCAGTGTGTTCCCATTTCCTTAGAAACAGTGTATTTGCTGGGAGAAAAGTGCATTACTGTGTCCTTTCACCGTTCAGCAAATACATGTGTAGAAGCACAGCGCTAGCAGAAACGACCATTTCTCGACGTTTTCTAACTCAGGGAACAAGATGCACACTTCTGAGATGCATTTGGGAACTTTGTCAGAAATGAGTTTTTTGCCTAAAGAGACATGCCTATTTGCGCAGTAGTACAGATTCTGAGTATGTAACCGGGCTTGATGAAATCAGCATTTCTCTTGCTTCCCTGTGCATAGGGAAGCTCAGTTTTAGTCACAGTAGCTCCCACAAGTGTCTCATCAGTGTGTTCCCATTTCCTTAGAAACAGAGTATTTGCTGGGAGAAAAGTGCATTACTGTGCGCTTTCACCGTTCAGCAAATACATGTGTAGAAGCACAGCGCTAGCAGAAACGACCATTTCTCGCCGTTTTCTAACTCAGGGAACACGTTGCACACTTCTGAGATGCATTTGGGCAACTTGGTCAGAAATCAGTTTTTTGCCTACAGAGACATGCCTATTTGCGCAGTAGTACAGATTCTGAGTATGTAACTGGGCTTGATGAAATCAGCATTTCTCTTGCTTCCCTGTGCGTAGGGAAGCTCAGTTTAAGTCACAGTAGCTCCCACAAGTGTCTCCTCAGTGTGTTCCCAGTTCCTTAGAAACAGTGTATTTGCTGGGAGAAAAGTGCATTACTGTGCGCTTTCACCGTTCAGCAAATACATGTGTAGAAGCACAGCGCTAGCAGAAACGACTGTTTCTCGACGTTTTCTAACTCAGGGAACAAGTTGCACACTTCTGAGATGCATTTGGGCAACTTTTTCAGAAATGAGTTTTTTGCCCAAAGACACGTGCCTATTTGCGCAGTAGTACAGATTCTGAGTATGTAACTGGGCTTGATGAAATCAGCATTTCTCTTGCTTCCCTGTGCGTAGGGAAGCTCAGTTTTAGTCACAGTAGCTCCCACAAGTGTCTCCTCAGTGTGTTCCCATTTCCTTAGAAACAGTGTATTTGCTGGGAGAAAAGTGCATTACTATGCGCTTTCACCGTTCAGCAAATACATGTGTAGAAGTACAGCGCTAGCTGAAACAACCGTTTCTCGACGTTTTCTAACTCAGGGAACAAGTGGCACACTTCTGAGATGCATTTGGGCAACTTTGTCAGAAATGAGTTTTTTGCCTACAGAGACATGCCTATTTGCGCAGTAGTACAGATTCTGAGTATGTAACTGGGCTTGATGAAATCAGCATTTCTCTTGCTTCCCTGTGCGTAGGGAAGCTCAGTTTTAGTCACAGTAGCTCCCACAAGTGTCTCCTCAGTGTGTTCCCATTTCCTTAGAAACAGTGTATTTGCTGGGAGAAAAGTGCATCACTGTGCGCTTTCACCGTTCAGCAAATACATGTGTAGAAGCACAGCGCTAGCAGAAACGACCGTTTCTCGACGTTTTCTAACTTGGGAACAAGTTGCACACTTCTGAGATGCATTTGGGCAACTTTGTCAGAAATGAGTTTTTTGCCTAAAGAGACATGCCTATTTGCGCAGTAGTACAGATTCTGAGTATGTAACTGGGCTTGATGAAATCAGCATTTCTCTTGCTTCCCTGTGCGTAGGGAAGCTCAGTTTTAGTCACAGTAGCTCCCACAAGTGTCTCCTCAGTGTGTTCCCATTTCCTTAGAAACAGTGTATTTGCTGGGAGAAAAGTGCATTACTGTGCGCTTTCACCGTTCAGCAAATACATGTGTAGAAGCACAGCGCTAGCAGAAACGACCGTTTCTCGACGTTTTCTAACTTGGGAACAAGTTGCACACTTCTGAGTTGCATTTGGGCAACTTTGTCAGAAATGAGTTTTTTGCCTAAAGAGACATGCCTATTTGCGCAGTAGTACAGATTCTGAGTATGTAACTGGGCTTGATGAAATCAGCATTTCTCTTGCTTCCCTGTGCGTAGGGAAGCTCAGTTTTAGTCACAGTAGCTCCCACAAGTGTCTCCTCAGTGTGTTCCCATTTCCTTAGAAACAGTGTATTTGCTGGGAGAAAAGTGCATTACTGTGCGCTTTCACCGTTCAGCAAATACATGTGTAGAAGCACAGCGCTAGCAGAAACGACCGTTTCTCGACGTTTTCTAACTGAGGGAACAAGTTGCACACTTCTGAGATGCATTTGGGCAACTTTGTCAGAAATGAGTTTTTTGCCTAAAGAGACATGCCTATTTGCGCAGTAGTACAGATTCTGAGTATGTAACTGGGCTTGATGAAATCAGCATTTCTCTTGCTTCCCTGTGCGTAGGGAAGCTCAGTTTTAGTCACAGTAGCTCCCACAAGTGTCTCCTCAGTGTGTTCCCATTTCCTTAGAAACAGTGTATTTACTGGGAGAAAAGTGCATTACTGTGTGCTTTAACCGTTCAGCAAATACATGTGTAGAAGCACAGCGCTAGCAGAAACGACCGTTTCTCGACGTTTTCTAACTGAGGGAACAAGTTGCACACTTCTGAGATGCATTTGGGCAACTTTGTCAGAAATGAGTTTTTGCCTAAAGAGACATGCCTATTTGCACAGTAGTACAGATTCTGAGTATGTAACCGGGCTTGATGAAATCAGCATTTCTCTTGCTTCCCTGTGTGTAGGGAAGCTCAGTTTTAGTCACAGTAGCTCCCACAAGTGTCTCCTCAGTGTGTTCCCATTTCCTTAGAAACAGTGTATTTGCTGGGAGAAAAGTGCATTACTGTGCGCTTTCACCGTTCAGCAAATACATGTGTAGAAGCACAGCGCTAGCAGAAACGACCGTTTCTCGATGTTTTCTAACTCAGGGAACAAGTTGCACACTTCTGAGATGCATTTGGGCAACTTTGTCAGAAATGAGTTTTTTGCCTAAAGAGACATGCCTATTTGCGCAGTAGTACAGATTCTGAGTATGTAACTGGGCTTGATGAAATCAGCATTTCTCTTGCTTCCCTGTGCGTAGGGAAGCTCAGTTTTCGTCACTGTAGCTCCCACAAGTGTCTCCTCAGTGTGTTCCCATTTCCTTAGAAACAGTGTATTTGCAGGGAGAAAAGTGCATTACTGTGCGCTTTCACCGTTCAGAAAATACATGTGTAGAAGCACAGCGCTAGCAGAAACGACCGTTTCTCGACGTTTTCTAACTTGGGAACAAGTTGCACACTTCTGAGATGCATTTGGGCAACTTTGTCAGAAATGAGTTTTTTGCCTAAAGAGACATGCCTATTTGCGCAGTAGTACAGATTCTGAGTATGTAACTGGGCTTGATGAAATCAGCATTTCTCTTGCTTCCCTGTGCGTAGGGAAGCTCAGTTTTAGTCACAGTAGCTCCCAGAAGTGTCTCCTCAGTGTGTTCCCATTTCCTTAGAAACAGTGTATTTGCTGGGAGAAAAGTGCATTACTGTGCGCTTTCACCGTTCAGCAAATACATGTGTAGAAGCACAGCGCTAGCAGAAACGACCGTTTCTCGACGTTTTCTAACTTGGGAACAAGTTGCACACTTCTGAGATGCATTTGGCCAACTTTGTCAGAAATGAGTTTTTTGCCTAAAGAGACATGCCTATTTGCGCAGTAGTACAGATTCTGAGTATGTAACTGGGCTTGATGAAATCAGCATTTCTCTTGCTTCCCTGTGCGTAGGGAAGCTCAGTTTTAGTCACAGTAGCTCCCACAAGTGTCTCCTCAGTGTGTTCCCATTTCCTTAGAAACAGTGTATTTGCTGGGAGAAAAGTGCATTACTGTGCGCTTTCACCGTTCAGCAAATACATGTGTAGAAGCACAGCGCTAGCAGAAACGACCGTTTCTCGACGTTTTCTAACTTGGGAACAAGTTGCACACTTCTGAGTTGCATTTGGGCAACTTTGTCAGAAATGAGTTTTTTGCCTAAAGAGACATGCCTATTTGCGCAGTAGTACAGATTCTGAGTATGTAACTGGGCTTGATGAAATCAGCATTTCTCTTGCTTCCCTGTGCGTAGGGAAGCTCAGTTTTAGTCACAGTAGCTCCCACAAGTGTCTCCTCAGTGTGTTCCCATTTCCTTAGAAACAGTGTATTTGCTGGGAGAAAAGTGCATTACTGTGCGCTTTCACCGTTCAGAAAATACATGTGTAGAAGCACAGCGCTAGCAGAAACGACCGTTTCTCGACGTTTTCTATCTCAGGGAACAAGTTGCACTCTTCTGAGTTGCATTTGGGCAACTTTGTCAGAAATGAGTTTTTGCATAAGAGACATGCCTATTTGCGCAGTAGTACAGATTCTGAGTATGTAACTGGGCTTGATGAAATCAGCATTTATTTTGCTTCCCTGTGCGTAGGGAAGCTCAGTTTTACTAACTGTAGCTCCCACAAGTGTCTCCTCAGTGTGTTCCCATTTCCTTAGAAACAGTGTATTTGCTGGGAGAAAAGTGCATTACTGTGCGCTTTCACCATTCAGCAAATACATGTGTAGAAGCACAGCGCTAGCAGAAACGACCGTTTCTCAACGTTTTCTAACTCAGGGAACAATTTGCACACTTCTGAAATGCATTTGGGCAACTTTGTCAGAAATGACTTTTTGCATAAGAGACATGCCTATTTGCGCAGTAGTACAGATTCTGAGTATGTAACTGGGCTTGATGAAATCAGCATTTCTTTTGCTTCCCTGTGCGTAGGGAAGCTCAGTTTTACTAACTGTAGCTCCCACAAGTGTCTCCTCAGTGTGTTCCCATTTCCTTAGAAACAGTGTATTTGCTGGGAGAAAAGTGCATTACTGTGCGCTTTCACCATTCAGCAAATACATGTGTAGAAGCACAGCGCTAGCAGAAACGACCGTTTCTCAACGTTTTCTAACTCAGGGAACAATTTGCACACTTCTGAAATGCATTTGGGCAACTTTGTCAGAAATGACTTTTTGCATAAGAGACATGCCTATTTGCGCAGTAGTACAGATTCTGAGTATGTAACTGGGCTTGATGAAATCAGCATTTCTCTTGCTTCCCTGTGCGTAGGGAAGCTCAGTTTTAGTCACAGTAGCTCCCACAAGTGTCTCCTCAGTGTGTTCCCAGTTCCTTAGAAACAGTGTATTTGCTGGGAGAAAAGTGCATTACTGTGTGCTTTCACCGTCCAGCAAATACATGTGTAGAAGCACAGCGCTAGCAGAAACGAACGTTTCTCGACGTTTTCTAACTCAGGGAACAAGTTGCACACTTCTGAGATGCATTTGGGCAACTTTGTCAGAAAAGAGTTTTTTGCCTACAGAGACATGCCTATTTGCGCAGTAGTATAGATTCTGAGTATGTAACTGGGCTTGATGAAATCAGCATTTCTCTTGCTTCCCTGTGCGTAGGGAAGCTCAGTTTTAGTCACAGTAGCTCCCACAAGTGTCTCCTCAGTGTGTTCCCAGTTCCTTAGAAACAGTGTATTTGCTGGGAGAAAAGTGCCTCACTGTGTGCTTTCCCGTTCAGCAAATACATGTGTACAAGCACAGCGCTAGCAGAAACGACCGTTTCTCGACGTTTTCTAACTCAGGGAACAAGTTGCACACTTCTGAGATGCATTTGGGCAACTTTGTCAGAAATGAGTTGTTTGCCTACAGAGACATGCCTATTTGCGCAGTAGTACAGATTCTGAGTATGTAACTGGGCTTGATAAAATCAGCATTTCTCTTGCTTCCCTGTGCGTAGGGAAGCTCAGTTTTAGTCACAGTAGCTCCCACAAGTGTCTCCTCAGTGTGTTCCTAGTTCCTTAGAAACAGTGTATTTGCTGGGTGAAAAGTGCATCACTGTGCGCTTTCACCGTTCAGCAAATACATGTGTAGAAGCACAGCGCTAGCTGAAACGACCGTTTCTCGACGTTTTCTAACTCAGGGAACAAGTGGCACACTTCTGAGATGCATTTGGGCAACTTTGTCAGAAATGAGTTTTTTGCCTACAGAGACATGCCTATTTGCGCAGTAGTACAGATACTGAGTATGTAACTGGGCTTGATGAAATCAGCATTTCTCTTGCTTCCCTGTGCGTAGGGAAGCTCAGTTTTAGTCACAGTAGCTTCCACAAGTGTCTCCTCAGTGTGTTCCCATTTCCTTAGAAACAGTGTATTTGCTGGGAGAAAAGTGCATTACTGTGCGCTTTCACCGTTCAGCAAATACATGTGTAGAAGCACAGCGCTAGCTGAAACGACCGTTTCTCGACGTTTTCTAACTCAGGGAACAAGTGGCACACTTCTGAGATGCATTTGGGTAACTTTCTCAAAAATGAGTTTTTTGCCTACAGAGACATGCCTATTTGCGCAGTAGTACAGATTCTGAGTATTTAACTGGGCTTGATGAAATCAGCATTTCTCTTGCTTCCCTGTGCGTAGGGAAGCTCAGTTTTAGTCACAGTAGCTTCCACAAGTGTCTCCTCAGTGTGTTCCCAGTTCCTTAGAAACAGTGTATTTGCTGGGAGAAAAGTGCATTACTGTGCGGTTTCACCGTTCAGCAAATACATGTGTAGAAGCACAGCGCTAGCTGAAACGACGGTTTCTCGACGTTTTCAAACTCAGGGAACAAGTGGCATACTTCTGAGATGCATTTGGGCAACTTTGTCAGAAATGAGTTTTTTGCCTACAGAGACATGCCTATTTGCGCAGTAGTACAGATTCTGAGTATGTAACTGGGCTGGATGAAATCAGCATTTCTCTTGCTTCCCTGTGCGTAGGGAAGCTCAGTTTTAGTCCCAGTAGCTCCCACAAGTGTCTCCTCAGTGTGTTCCCAGTTCCTTAGAAACAGTGTATTTGCTGGGAGAAAAGTGCATTACTGTGCGCTTTCACCGTTCAGCAAATACATGTGTAGAAGCACAGCGCTAGCAGAAACGAACGTTTCTCGAAGTTTTATAACTCAGGGAACAAGTTGCACACTTCTGAGATGCATTTGGGCAACTTTGTCAGAAATGAGTTTTTTGCCTACAGAGACATGCCTATTTGCGCAGTAGTACAGATTCTGAGTATGTAACTGGGCTTGATGAAATCAGCATTTCTCTTGCTTCCCTGTGCGTAGGGAAGCTCAGTTTTAGTCACAGTAGCTCCCAGAAGTGTCTCCTCAGTGTGTTCCCAGTTCCTTAGAAACAGTGTATTTGCTGGGAGAAAAGTGCATTACTGTGTGCTTTCACCGTCCAGCAAATACATGTGTAGAAGCACAGCGCTAGCAGAAACGAACATTTCTCGACGTTTTCTAACTCAGGGAACAAGTTGCACACTTCTGAGATGCATTTGGGCAACTTTGTCAGAAAAGAGTTTTTTGCCTACAGAGACATGCCTATTTGCGCAGTAGTATAGATTCTGAGTATGTAACTGGGCTTGATGAAATCAGCATTTCTCTTGCTTCCCTGTGCGTAGGGAAGCTCAGTTTTAGTCACAGTAGCTCCCACAAGTGTCTCCTCAGTGTGTTCCCAGTTCCTTAGAAACAGTGTATTTGCTGGGAGAAAAGTGCCTCACTGTGTGCTTTCCCGTTCAGCAAATACATGTGTAGAAGCACAGCGCTAGCAGAAACGACCGTTTCTCGACGTTTTCTAACTCAGGGAACAAGTTGCACACTTCTGAGATGCATTTGGGCAACTTTGTCAGAAATGAGTTGTTTGCCTACAGAGACATGCCTATTTGCGCAGTAGTACAGATTCTGAGTATGTAACTGGGCTTGATAAAATCAGCATTTCCCTTGCTTCCCTGTGCGTAGGGAAGCTCAGTTTTAGTCACAGTAGCTCCCACAAGTGTCTCCTCAGTGTGTTCCCAGTTCCTTAGAAACAGTGTATTTGCTGGGAGAAAAGTGCATCACTGTGCGCTTTCACCGTTCAGCAAATACATGTGTAGAAGCACAGCGCTAGCTGAAACGACCGTTTCTCGACGTTTTCTAACTCAGGGAACAAGTGGCACACTTCTGAGATGCATTTGGGCAACTTTGTCAGAAATGAGTTTTTTGCCTACAGAGACATGCCTATTTGCGCAGTAGTACAGATTCTGAGTATGTAACTGGGCTTGATGAAATCCCCATTTCTCTTGCTTCCCTGTGCGTAGGGAAGCTCAGTTTTAGTCACAGTAGCTCCCACAAGTGTCTCCTCAGTGTGTTCCCATTTCCTTAGAAACAGTGTATTTGCTGGGAGAAAAGTGCATTACTGTGCGCTTTCACCGTTCAGCAAATACATGTGTAGAAGCACAGCGCTAGCAGAAACGAATGTTTCTCGACGATTTCTAACTCAGGGAACAAGTTGCACACTTCTGAGATGCATTTGGGTAACTTTCTCAAAAATGAGTGTTTTGCCTACAGAGACATGCCTATTTGCGCAGTAGTACAGATTCTGAGTATGTAACTGGCCTTGATGAAATGAGCATTTCTCTTGCTTCCCTGTGCGTAGGGAAGCTCAGTTTTATTCACAGTATCTCCCACAAGTGTCTCCTCAGTGTGTTCCCAGTAACTTAGAAGCAGTGTATTTGCTGGGAGAAAAGTGCATTACTGTGCGTTTTCACCGTTCAGCAAATACATGTGTAGAATTACAGCGCTAGCTGAAACGACCGTTTCTCGACGTTTTCTAACTCAGGGAACAAGTGGCACACTTCTGAAATGCATTTGGGCAACTTTGTCAGAAATGAGTTTTTTGCCTACAGAGACATGCCTATTTGCGCGGTAGTACAGATTCTGAGTAGGTAACTGGGCTTAATGAAATCAGCATTCTCTTGCTTCCCTGTGCGTAGGGAAGCTCAGTTTTAGTCACAGTAGCTCCCACAAGTGTCTCCTCAGTGTGTTCCCATTTCCTTAGAAACAGTGTATTTGCTGGGAGAAAAGTGCATTACTGTGCGCTTTCACCGTTCAGCAAATACATGTGTAGAAGCACATCGCTAGCAGAAACGAACGTTTCTCGACGTTTTCTAACTCAGGGAACAAGTTGCACACTTCTGAGATGCATTTGGGCAACTTTGTCAGAAATGAGTTTTTTGCCTACAGAGACATGCCTATTTGCGCAGTAGTACAGATTCTGAGTATGTAACTGGGCTTGATGAAATCAGCATTTCTCTTGCTTCCCTGTGCGTAGGGAAGCTCAGTTTTAGTCACAGTAGCTCCCACAAGTGTCTCCTCAGTGTGTTCCCAGTTCCTTAGAAACAGTGTATTTGCTGGGAGAAAAGTGCATTACTGTGCGCTTTCACCGTTCAGCAAATACATGTGTAGAAGCACAGTGCTAGCAGAAACGACCGTTTCTCGACGTTTTCTAACTCAGGGAACAAGTTGCACACTTCTGAGATGCATTTGGGCAGCTTTGTCAGAAATGAGTTTTTTGCCTACAGAGACATGCCTATTTGCGCAGTAGTCCAGATTCTGAGTATGTAACTGGCTTGATGAAATCAGCATTTCTCTTTCTTCCCTGTGCGTAGGGAAGCTCAGTTTTAGTCACAGTAGCTCCTACAATTGTCTCCTCAGTGTGTTCCCATTTCCTTAGAAACAGTGTATTTGCTGGGAGAAAAGTGCATTACTGTGCGCTTTCACCGTTCAGCAAATACATGTGTAGAAGCACAGCGCTAGCTGAAACGACCGTTTCTCGTCGTTTTCTAACTCAGGGAACAAGTTGCACACTTCTGAGATGCATTTCGGTAACTTTCTCAAAAATGAGTTTTTTGCCTACAGAGACATGCCTATTTGCGCAGTAGTACAGATTCTGAGTATGTAACTGGGCTTGATGAAATCAGCATTTCTCTTGCTTCCCTGTGCGTAGGGAAGCTCAGTTTTAATCACAGTAGCTCCCACAAGTGTCTCCTCAGTGTGTTCCCATTTCCTTAGAAACAGTGTATTTGCTGGGAGAAAAGTGCATTACTGTGCGCTTTCACCGTTCAGCAAATACATGTGTAGAAGCACAGCGCTAGCTGAAACGACCGTTTCTCGACGTTTTCTAACTCAGGGAACAAGTGGCACACTTCTGAGATGCATTTGGGCAACTTTGTCAGAAATGAGTTTTTTGCCTACAGATTCATGCCTATTTGCACAGTAGTACAGATTCTGAGTATGTAACTGGGCTTGATGAAATCCCCATTTCTCTTGCTTCCCTGTGCGTAGGGAAGCTCAGTTTTAGTCACAGTAGCTCCCACAAGTGTCTCCTCAGTGTGTTCCCATTTCCTTAGAAACAGAGTATTTGCTGGGAGAAAAGTGCATCACTGTGCGCTTTCACCGTTCAGCAAATACATGTGTAGAAGCACAGCGCTAGCTGAAATGACCGTTTCTCGACGTTTTCTAACTCAGGTAACAAGTGGCACACTTCTGAGATGCATTTGGGCAACTTTGTCAGAAATGAGTTTTTTGCCTAAAGAGACATGCCTATTTGCGCAATAGTACAGATTCTGAGTATGTAACTGGGTTTGATGAAATCAGCATTTCTCTTGCTTCCCTGTGCGTAGTTAAGCTCAGTTTTCGTCACAGTAGCTCCCACAAGTGTCTCCTCAGTGTGTTCCCATTTCTTTAGAAGCAGTTTATTTGCTGGGAGAAAAGTGCATTACTGTGCGCTTTCACCGTTCAGCAAATACATGTGTAGAAGCACAGCGCTAGCAGTAACAAACGTTTCTCGACGTTTTCTAACTCAGGAAACAAGTTGCACACTTCTGAGATGCATTTGGGTAACTTTCTCAAAAATGAGTTTTTTGCCTACAGAGACATGCCTATTTGCGCAGTAGTACAGATTCTGAGTATGTAACTGGTCTTGATGAAATCAGCATTGCTCTTGCTTCCCTGTGCGTAGGGAAGCTCAGTTTTAGTCACAGTAGCTCCCACAAGTGTCTCCTCAGTGTGTTCCCATTTCCTTAGAAACAGTGTATTTGCTGGGAGAAAAGTGCATTACTGTGCGCATTCACCGTTCAGCAAATACGTGTGTAGAAGCACAGCGCTAGCTGAAACGACCGTTTCTCTACGTTTTCTAACTCAGGGAACAATTTGCACACTTCTGAAATGCATTTGGGCAACTTTGTCAGAAATGAGTTTTTGCATAAGAGACATGCCTATTTGCGCAGTAGTACAGATTCTGAGTATGTAACTGGGCTTGATGAAATCAGCATTTCTCTTTCTTCCCTGTGCGTAGGGAAGCTCAGTTTTAGTCACAGTAGCTCCCACAAGTGTCTCCTCAGTGTGTTCCCATTTCCTTAGAAACAGTGTATTTGCTGGGAGAAAAGTGCATTACTGTGCGCTTTCACCGTTCAGCAAATACATGTGTAGAAGCACAGCGCTAGATGAAACGACCGTTTCTCGACGTTTTCTATCTCAGGGAACAAGTTGCACACTTCTGAGTTGCATTTGGGCAACTTTGTCAGAAATGAGTTTTTGCATAAGAGACATGCCTATTTGCGCAGTAGTACAGATTCTGAGTATGTAACTGGGCTTGATGAAATCAGCATTTCTTTTGCTTCCCTGTGCGTAGGGAAGCTCAGTTTTACTAACTGTAGCTCCCACAAGTGTCTCCTCAGTGTGTTCCCATTTCCTTAGAAACAGTGTATTTGCTGGGAGAAAAGTGCATTACTGTGCGCTTTCACCATTCAGCAAATACATGTGTAGAAGCACAGCGCTAGCAGAAACGACCATTTCTCAACGTTTTCTAACTCAGGGAACAATTTGCACACTTCTGAAATGCATTTGGGCAACTTTGTCAGAAATGAGTTTTTGCATAAGAGACATGCCTATTTGCGCAGTAGTACAGATTCTGAGTATGTAACTGGGCTTGATGAAATCAGCATTTCTCTTGCTTCCCTGTGCGTAGGGAAGCTGTTTTAGTCACAGTAGCTCCCACAAGTGTCTCCTCAGTGTGTTCCCATTTCCTTAGAAACAGTGTATTTGCTGGGAGAAAAGTGCATTACTGTGTCCTTTCACCGTTCAGCAAATACATGTGTAGAAGCACAGCGCTAGCAGAAACGACCATTTCTCGACGTTTTCTAACTCAGGGAACAAGATGCACACTTCTGAGATGCATTTGGGCAACTTTGTCAGAAATGAGTTTTTTGCCTAAAGAGACATGCCTATTTGCGCAGTAGTACAGATTCTGAGTATGTAACCGGGCTTGATGAAATCAGCATTTCTCTTGCTTCCCTGTGCATAGGGAAGCTCAGTTTTAGTCACAGTAGCTCCCACAAGTGTCTCATCAGTGTGTTCCCATTTCCTTAGAAACAGAGTATTTGCTGGGAGAAAAGTGCATTACTGTGCGCTTTCACCGTTCAGCAAATACATGTGTAGAAGCACAGCGCTAGCAGAAACGACCGTTTCTCGCCGTTTTCTAACTCAGGGAACACGTTGCACACTTCTGAGATGCATTTGGGCAACTTGGTCAGAAATCAGTTTTTTGCCTACAGAGACATGCCTATTTGCGCAGTAGTACAGATTCTGAGTATGTAACTGGGCTTGATGAAATCAGCATTTCTCTTGCTTCCCTGTGCGTAGGGAAGCTCAGTTTTAGTCACAGTAGCTCCCACAAGTGTCTCCTCAGTGTGTTCCCAGTTCCTTAGAAACAGTGTATTTGCTGGGAGAAAAGTGCATTACTGTGCGCTTTCACCGTTCAGCAAATACATGTGTAGAAGCACAGCGCTAGCAGAAACGACCGTTTCTCGACGTTTTCTAACTCAGGGAACAAGTTGCACACTTCTGAGATGCATTTGGGCAACTTTTTCAGAAATGAGTTTTTTGCCCAAAGACACGTGCCTATTTGCGCAGTAGTACAGATTCTGAGTATGTAACTGGGCTTGATGAAATCAGCATTTCTCTTGCTTCCCTGTGCGTAGGGAAGCTCAGTTTTAGTCACAGTAGCTCCCACAAGTGTCTCCTCAGTGTGTTCCCATTTCCTTAGAAACAGTGTATTTGCTGGGAGAAAAGTGCATTACTGTGCGCTTTCACCGTTCAGCAAATACATGTGTAGAAGCACAGCGCTAGCAGAAACGACCGTTTCTCAACGTTTTCTAACTCAGGGAACAAGTAGCACACTTCTGAGATGCATTTGGGCAACTTTGTCAGAAATGAGTTTTTTGAATACAGAGACATGCCTATTTGCGCAGTAGTACAGATTCTGAGTATGTAACTGGGCTTGATGAAATCAGCATTTCTCTTGCTTCCCTGTGCGTAGGGAAGCTCAGTTTTAGTCACAGTAGCTCCCACAAGTGTCTCCTCAGTGTGTTCCCATTTCCTTAGAAACAGTGTATTTGCTGGGAGAAAAGTGCATTACTGTGCGCTTTCACCGTTCAGCAAATACATGTGTAGAAGCACAGCGCTAGCAGAAATGACCGTTTCTCAACGTTTTCTAACTCAGGGAACAAGTTGCACACTTCTGAGATGCATTTGGGCAACTTTGTCAGAAATGAGTTTTTTGCCTACAGAGACATGCCTATTTGCGCAGTAGTACAGATTCTGAGTATGTAACTGGGCTTGATGAAATCAGCATTTCTCTTGCTTCCCTGTGCGTAGGGAAGCTCAGTTTTAGTCACAGTAGCTCCCACAAGTGTCTCCTCAGTGTGTTCCCATTTCCTTAGAAACAGTGTATTTGCTGGGAGAAAAGTGCATTACTGTGCGCTTTCACCGTTCAGCAAATACATGTGTAGAAGCACTGCGCTAGCAGAAACGAACGTTTCTCGACGTTTTCTAACTCAGGGAACAAGTTGCACACTTCTGAGATGCATTTGGGCAACTTTGTCAGAAATGAGTTTTTTGCCTACAGAGACATGCCTATTTGCGCAGTAGTACAGATTCTGAGTATGTAACTGGGCTTGATGAAATCAGCATTTCTCTTGCTTCCCTGTGCGTAGGGAAGCTCAGTTTTAGTCACAGTAGCTCCCACAAGTGTCTCCTCAGTGTGTTCCCAGTTCCTTAGAAACAGTGTATTTGCTGGGAGAAAAGTGCATTACTGTGCGCTTTCACCGTTCAGCAAATACATGTGTAGAAGCACAGCGCTAGATGAAACGACCGTTTCTCGACGTTTTCTATCTCAGGGAACAAGTTGCACACTTCTGAGATGCATTTGGGCAACTTTTTCAGAAATGAGTTTTTTGCCCAAAGACACGTGCCTATTTGCGCAGTAGTACAGATTCTGAGTATGTAACTGGGCTTGATGAAATCAGCATTTCTCTTGCTTCCCTGTGCGTAGGGAAGCTCAGTTTTAGTCACAGTAGCTCCCACAAGTGTCTCCTCAGTGTGTTCCCATTTCCTTAGATACAGTGTATTTGCTGGGAGAAAAGTGCATTACTGTGCGCTTTCACCGTTCAGCAAATACATGTGTAGAAGCACAGCGCTAGCAGAAACGACCGTTTCTCAACGTTTTCTAACTCAGGGAACAAGTAGCACACTTCTGAGATGCATTTGGGCAACTTTGTCAGAAATGAGTTTTTTGAATACAGTGACATGCCTATTTGCGCAGTAGTACAGATTCTGAGTATGTAACTGGGCTTGATGAAATCAGCATTTCTCTTGCTTCCCTGTGCGTAGGGAAGCTCAGTTTTAGTCACAGTAGCTCCCACAAGTGTCTCCTCAGTGTGTTCCCATTTCCTTAGAAACAGTGTATTTGCTGGGAGAAAAGTGCATTACTGTGCGCTTTCACCGTTCAGCAAATACATGTGTAGAAGCACAGCGCTAGCAGAAATGACCGTTTCTCAACGTTTTCTAACTCAGGGAACAAGTTGCACACTTCTGAGATGCATTTGGGCAACTTTGTCAGAAATGAGTTTTTTGCCTACAGACACATGCCTATTTGCGCAGTAGTACAGATTCTGAGTATGTAACTGGGCTTGATGAAATCAGCATTTCTCTTGCTTCCCTGTGCGTAGGGAAGCTCAGTTTTAGTCACAGTAGCTCCCACAAGTGTCTCCTCAGTGTGTTCCCATTTCCTTAGAAACAGTGTATTTGCTGGGAGAAAAGTGCATTACTGTGCGCTTTCACCGTTCAGCAAATACATGTGTAGAAGCACAGCGCTAGCAGAAACGACCGTTTCTCGATGTTTTCTAACTCAGGGAACAAGTTGCACACTTCTGAGATGCATTTGGGCAACTTTGTCAGAAATGAGTTTTTTGCCTAAAGAGACATGCCTATTTGCGCAGTAGTACAGATTCTGAGTATGTAACTGGGCTTGATGAAATCAGCATTTCTCTTGCTTCCCTGTGCGTAGGGAAGCTCAGTTTTAGTCACTGTAGCTCCCACAAATGTCTCCTCAGTGTGTTCCCATTTCCTTAGAAACAGTGTATTTGCTGGGAGAAAAGTGCATTACTGTGCGCTTTCACAGTTCAGCAAATACATGTGTAGAAGCACAGCGCTAGCAGAAACGACCGTTTCTCGACGTTTTCTAACTGAGGGAACAAGTTGCACACTTCTGAGATGCATTTAGGCAACTTTGTCAGAAATGAATTTTTTGCCTAAAGAGACATGCCTATTTGCGCAGTAGTACAGATTCTGAGTATGTAACTGGGCTTGATGAAATCAGCATTTCTCTTGCTTCCCTGTGCGTAGGGAAGCTCAGTTTTAGTCACAGTAGCTCCCACAAGTGTCCCCTCAGTGTGCTCCCATTTCCTTAGAAACAGTGTATTTGCTGGGAGAAAAGTGCATTACTGTGCGCTTTCACCGTTCAGCAAATACATGTGTAGAAGCACAGCGCTAGCAGAAACGACCGTTTCTCGTCGTTTTCTAACTCAGGGAACAAGTTGCACACTTCTGAGATGCATTTGGGCAACTTTGTTAGAAATGAATTTTTTGCCTAAAGAGACATGCCTATTTGCGCAGTAGTACAGATTCTGAGTATGTAACTGGGCTTGATGAAATCAGCATTTCTCTTGCTTCCCTGTGCGTAGGGAAGCTCAGTTTTAGTCACAGTAGCTCCCCCAAGTGTCTCCTCAGTGTGCTCCCATTTCCTTAGAAACAGTGTATTTGCTGGGAGAAAAGTGCATTACTGTGCGCTTTCACCGTTCAGCAAATACATGTGTAGAAGCACAGCGCTAGCAGAAACGACCATTTCTCAACGTTTTCTAACTCAAGGAACAAGTTGCACACTTCTGAGATGCATTTGGGCAACTTTGTCAGAAATGAGTTTTTTGCCTAAAGAGACATGCCTATTTGCGCAGTAGTACAGATTCTGAGTATGTAACTGGGCTTGATGAAATCAGCATTTCTCTTGCTTCCCTGTGCGTAGGGAAGCTCAGTTTAGTCACAGTAGCTCCCACAAGTGTCTCCTCAGTGTGTTCCCATTTCCTTAGAGACAGTGTATTTGCTGGGAGAAAAGTGCATTACTGTGCGCTTTCACCGTTCAGCAAAAACATGTTTAGAAGCACAGCGCTAGCAGAAACGACCATTTCTCAACGTTTTCTAACTCAGGGAACAAGTTGCACACTTCTGAGATGCATTTGGGCAACTTTGTCAGAAATGAGTTTTTTGCCTACAGAGACATGCCTATTTGCGCAGTAGTACAGATTCTGAGTATGTAACTGGGCTTGATGAAATCAGCATTTCTCTTGCTTCCCTGTGCGTAGGGAAGCTCAGTTTTAGTCACAGTAGCTCCCACAAGTGTCTCCTCAGTGTGTTCCCATTTCCTTAGAAACAGTGTATTTGCTGGGAGAAAAGTGCATTACTGTGCGCTTTCACCGTTCAGCAAATACATGTGTAGAAGCACAGCGCTAGCAGAAACAAACGTTTCTCGACGTTTTCTAACTCAAGGAACAAGTTGCACACTTCTGAGATGCATTTGGGCAACTTTGTCAGAAATGAGTTTTTTGCTTAAAGAGACATGCCTATTTGCGCAGTAGTACAGATTCTGAGTATGTAACTGGGCTTGATGAAATCAGCATTTCTCTTGCTTCCCTGTGCGTAGGGAAGCTCAGTTTTAGTCACAGTAGCTCCCACAAGTGTCTCCTCAGTGTGTTCCCATTTCCTTAGATACAGTGTATTTGCTGGGAGAAAAGTGCATTACTGTGCGCTTTCACCGTTCAGCAAATACATGTGTAGAAGCACAGCGCTAGCAGAAACGACCGTTTCTCAACGTTTTCTAACTCAGGGAACAAGTAGCACACTTCTGAGATGCATTTGGGCAACTTTGTCAGAAATGAGTTTTTTGAATACAGAGACATGCCTATTTGCGCAGTAGTACAGATTCTGAGTATGTAACTGGGCTTGATGAAATCAGCATTTCTCTTGCTTCCCTGTGCGTAGGGAAGCTCAGTTTTAGTCACAGTAGCTCCCACAAGTGTCTCCTCAGTGTGTTCCCATTTCCTTAGAAACAGTGTATTTGCTGGGAGAAAAGTGCATTACTGTGCGCTTTCACCGTTCAGCAAATACATGTGTAGAAGCACAGCGCTAGCAGAAATGACCGTTTCTCAACGTTTTCTAACTCAGGGAACAAGTTGCACACTTCTGAGATGCATTTGGGCAACTTTGTCAGAAATGAGTTTTTTGCCTACAGACACATGCCTATTTGCGCAGTAGTACAGATTCTGAGTATGTAACTGGGCTTGATGAAATCAGCATTTCTCTTGCTTCCCTGTGCGTAGGGAAGCTCAGTTTTAGTCACAGTAGCTCCCACAAGTGTCTCCTCAGTGTGTTCCCATTTCCTTAGAAACAGTGTATTTGCTGGGAGAAAAGTGCATTACTGTGCGCTTTCACCGTTCAGCAAATACATGTGTAGAAGCACAGCGCTAGCAGAAACGACCGTTTCTCGATGTTTTCTAACTCAGGGAACAAGTTGCACACTTCTGAGATGCATTTGGGCAACTTTGTCAGAAATGAGTTTTTTGCCTAAAGAGACATGCCTATTTGCGCAGTAGTACAGATTCTGAGTATGTAACTGGGCTTGATGAAATCAGCATTTCTCTTGCTTCCCTGTGCGTAGGGAAGCTCAGTTTTAGTCACTGTAGCTCCCACAAATGTCTCCTCAGTGTGTTCCCATTTCCTTAGAAACAGTGTATTTGCTGGGAGAAAAGTGCATTACTGTGCGCTTTCACAGTTCAGCAAATACATGTGTAGAAGCACAGCGCTAGCAGAAACGACCGTTTCTCGACGTTTTCTAACTGAGGGAACAAGTTGCACACTTCTGAGATGCATTTGGGCAACTTTGTCAGAAATGAGTTTTTTGCCTAAAGAGACATGCCTATTTGCGCAGTAGTACAGATTCTGAGTATGTAACTGGGCTTGATGAAATCAGCATTTCTCTTGCTTCCCTGTGCGTAGGGAAGCTCAGTTTTAGTCACAGTAGCTCCCACAAGTGTCTCCTCAGTGTGTTCCCATTTCCTTAGAGACAGTGTATTTGCTGGGAGAAAAGTGCATTACTGTGCGCTTTCACCGTTCAGCAAAAACATGTTTAGAAGCACAGCGCTAGCAGAAACGACCATTTCTCAACGTTTTCTAACTCAGGGAACAAGTTGCACACTTCTGAGATGCATTTGGGCAACTTTGTCAGAAATGAGTTTTTTGCCTACAGAGACATGCCTATTTGCGCAGTAGTACAGATTCTGAGTATGTAACTGGGCTTGATGAAATCAGCATTTCTCTTGCTTCCCTGTGCGTAGGGAAGCTCAGTTTTAGTCACAGTAGCTCCCACAAGTGTCTCCTCAGTGTGTTCCCATTTCCTTAGAAACAGTGTATTTGCTGGGAGAAAAGTGCATTACTGTGCGCTTTCACCGTTCAGCAAATACATGTGTAGAAGCACAGCGCTAGCAGAAACAAACGTTTCTCGACGTTTTCTAACTCAAGGAACAAGTTGCACACTTCTGAGATGCATTTGGGCAACTTTGTCAGAAATGAGTTTTTTGCTTAAAGAGACATGCCTATTTGCGCAGTAGTACAGATTCTGAGTATGTAACTGGGCTTGATGAAATCAGCATTTCTCTTGCTTCCCTGTGCGTAGGGAAGCTCAGTTTCAGTCACAGTAGCTCCCACAAGTGTCTCCTCAGTGTGTTCCCATTTCCTTAGAAACAGTGTATTTGCTGGGAGAAAAGTGCATTAATGTGCGCTTTCACCGTTCAGCAAATACATGTGTAGAAGCACAGCGCTAGCAGAAACGACCATTTCTAAACGTTTTCTAACTCAGGGAAAAAGATGCACACTTCTGAGATGCATTTGGGGAACTTTGTCAGAAATGAGTTTTTTGCCTAAAGAGACATGCCTATTTGCGCAGTACTACAGATTCTGAGTATGTAACTGGGCTTGATGAAATCAGCATTTCTCTTGCTTCCCTGTGCGTAGGGAAGCTCAGTTTTAGTCACAGTAGCTCCCACAAGTGTCTCCTCAGTGTGTTCCCATTTCCTTAGAAACAGTGTATTTGCTGGGAGAAAAGTGCATTACTGTGTGCTTTCACCGTTCAGCCAATACATGTGTAGAAGCACAGCGCTAGCAGAAACGACCGTTTCTCGACGTTTTCTAACTCAGGGAACAAGTTGCACACTTCTGAGATGCATTTGGGCCACTTTGTCAGAAATGAGTTTTTTGCCTAAAGAGACATGCCTATTTGCACAGTAGTACAGATTCTGAGTATGTAACCGGGCTTGATGAAATAAGCATTTCTCTTGCTTCCCTGTGTGTAGGGAAGCTCAGTTTTAGACACAGTAGCTCCCACAAGTGTCTCCTCAGTGTGTTCCCATTTCCTTAGAAACAGTGTATTTGCTGGGAGAAAAGTGCATTACTGTGCACTTTCACCGTTCAGCAAATACATGTGTAGAAGCACAGCGCTAGCAGAAACGACCGTTTCTCGACGTTTTCTAACTCAGGGAACAAGTTGCACACTTCTGAGATGCATTTGGGCAACTTTGTCAGAAATGAGTTTTTTGCCTAAATAGACATGCCTATTTGCGCAGTAGTACAGATTCTGAGTATGTAACTGGGCTTGATGAAATCAGCATTTCTCTTGCTTCCCTGTGCGTAGGGAAGCTCAGTTTTAGTCACAGTAGCTCCCACAAGTGTCTCCTCAGTGTGTTCCCATTTCCTTAGAAACAGTGTATTTGCTGGGAGAAAAGTGCATTACTGTGTGCTTTCACCGTTCAGCCAATACATGTGTAGAAGCACAGCGCTAGCAGAAACGACCGTTTCTCGACGTTTTCTAACTCAGGGAACAAGTTGCACACTTCTGAGATGCATTTGGGCAACTTTGTCAGAAATGAGTTTTTTGCCTAAAGAGACATGCCTATTTGCGCAGTAGTACAGATTCTGAGTATGTAACTGGGCTTGATGAAATCAGCATTTCTCTTGCTTCCCTGTGCGTAGGGAAGCTCAGTTTTCGTCACTGTAGCTCCCTCAAGTGTCTCCTCAGTGTGTTCCCATTTCCTTAGAAACAGTGTATTTGCTGGGAGAAAAGTGCATTACTGTGCGCTTTCACCGTTCAGCAAATACATGTGTAGAAGCACAGCGGTAGCAGAAACGACCGTTTCTCGACGTTTTCTAACTCAGGGAACAAGTTGCACACTTCTGAGATGCATTTGGGCAACTTTGTCAGAAATGAGTTTTTTGCCTAAAGAGACATGCCTATTTGCGCAGTAGTACAGATTCTGAGTATGTAACTGGGCTTGATGAAATCAGCATTTCTCTTGCTTCCCTGTGCGTAGGGAAGCTCAGTTTTAGTCACAGTAGCTCCCACAAGTGTCTCCTCAGTGTGTTCCCATTTCCTTAGAAACAGTGTATTTGCTGGGAGAAAAGTGCATTACTGTGCGCTTTCACCGTTCAGCAAATACATGTGTAGAAGCACAGCGCTAGCAGAAACGACCGTTTCTCGACGTTTTCTAACTGAGGGAACAAGTTGCACACTTCTGAGATGCATTTGGGCAACTTTGTCAGAAATGAGTTTTTTGCCTAAAGAGACAGGCCTATTTACACAGTAGTACAGATTCTGAGTATGTAACCGGGCTTGATGAAATCAGCATTTCTCTTGCTTCCCTGTGTGTAGGGAAGCTCAGTTTTAGTCACAGTAGCTCCCACAAGTGTCTCCTCAGTGTGTTCCCATTTCCTTAGAAACAGTGTATTTGCTGGGAGAAAAGTGCATTACTGTGCGCTTTCACCGTTCAGCAAATACATGTGTAGAAGCACAGCGCTAGCAGAAACGACCGTTTCTCGACGTTTTCTAACTCAGGGAACAAGTTGCACACTTCTGAGATGCATTTGGGCAACTTTGTCAGAAATGAGTTTTTTGCCTAAAGAGACATGCCTATTTGCGCAGTAGTACAGATTCTGAGTATGTAACTGGGCTTGATGAAATCAGCATTTCTCTTGCTTCCCTGTGCGTAGGGAAGCTCAGTTTTCGTCACTGTAGCTCCCACAAGTGTCTCCTCAGTGTGTTCCCATTTCCTTAGAAACAGTGTATTTGCTGGGAGAAAAGTGCATTACTGTGCGCTTTCACCGTTCAGAAAATACATGTGTAGAAGCACAGCGCTAGCAGAAACGACCGTTTCTCGACGTTTTCTAACTTGGGAACAAGTTGCACACTTCTGAGATGCATTTGGGCAACTTTGTCAGAAAAGAGTTTTTTGCCTAAAGAGACATGCCTATTTGCGCAGTAGTACAGATTCTGAGTATGTAACTGGGCTTGATGAAATCAGCATTTCTCTTGCTTCCCTGTGCGTAGGGAAGCTCAGTTTTAGTCACAGTAGCTCCCAAAAGTGTCTCCTCAGTGTGTTATCATTTCCTTAGAAACTGTGTATTTGCTGGGAGAAAAGTGCATTACTGTGCGCTTTCACCGTTCAGCAAATACATGTGTAGAAGCACAGCGCTAGCAGAAACGAACGTTTTCGACGTTTTCTAACTCAGGGAACAAGTTGCACACTTCTGAGATGCATTTGGGCAACTTTGTCAGAAATGAGTTTTTTGCCTAAAGAGACATGCCTATTTGCGCAGTAGTACAGATTCTGAGTATGTAACTGGGCTTGATGAAATCAGCATTTCTCTTGCTTCCCTGTGCGTAGGGAAGCTCAGTTTTAGTCACAGTAGCTCCCACAAGTGTCTCCTCAGTGTGTTCCCATTTCCTTAGAAACAGTGTATTTGCTCAGAGAAAAGTGCATTACTGTGCGCTTTCACCGTTCAGCAAATACATGTGTAGAAGCACAGCGCTAGCAGAAACGACCATTTCTCAACGTTTTCTAACTCAGGGAACAATTTGCACACTTCTGAAATGCATTTGGGCAACTTTGTCAGAAATGAGTTTTTGCATAAGAGACATGCCTATTTGCGCAGTAGTACAGATTCTGAGTATGTAACTGGGCTTGATGAAATCAGCATTTCTCTTGCTTCCCTGTGCGTAGGGAAGCTCAGTTTTAGTCACAGTAGCTCCCACAAGTGTCTCCTCAGTGTGTTCCCATTTCCTTAGAAACAGTGTATTTGCTGGGAGAAAAGTGCATTACTGTGTGCTTTCACCGTTTAGCAAATACATGTGTAGAAGCACAGCGCTAGCAGAAACGACCGTTTCTCGACGTTTTCTAACTGAGGGAACAAGTTGCACACTTCTGAGATGCATTTGGGCAACTTTGTCAGAAATGAGTTTTTTGCCTAAAGAGACATGCCTATTTGCACAGTAGTACAGATTCTGAGTATGTAACCGGGCTTGATGAAATCAGCATTTCTCTTGCTTCCCTGTGTGTAGGGAAGCTCAGTTTTAGTCACAGTAGCTCCCACAAGTGTCTCCTCAGTGTGTTCCCATTTCCTTAGAAACAGTGTATTTGCTGGGAGAAAAGTGCATTACTGTGCGCTTTCACCGTTCAGCAAATACATGTGTAGAAGCACAGCGCTAGCAGAAACGACCGTTTCCCGACGTTTTCTAACTCAGGGAACAAGTTGCACACTTCTGAGATGCATTTGGGCAACTTTGTCAGAAATGAGTTTTTTGCCTAAAGAGACATGCCTATTTGCGCAGTAGTACAGATTCTGAGTATGTAACTGGGCTTGATGAAATCAGCATTTCTCTTGCTTCCCTGTGCGTAGGGAAGCTCAGTTTTCGTCACTGTAGCTCCCACAAGTGTCTCCTCAGTGTGTTCCCATTTCCTTAGAAACAGTGTATTTGCTGGGAGAAAAGTGCATTACTGTGCGCTTTCACCGTTCAGCAAATACATGTGTAGAAGCACAGCGCTAGCAGAAACGACCGTTTCTCGACGTTTTCTAACTGAGGGAAGAAGTTGCACACTTCTGAGATGCATTTGGGCAACTTTGTCAGAAATGAGTTTTTTGCCTAAAGAGACATGCCTATTTGCGCAGTAGTACAGATTCTGAGTATGTAACCGGGCTTGATGAAATCAGCATTTCTCTTGCTTCCCTGTGCGTAGGGAAGCTCAGTTTTAGTCACAGTAGCTCCCACAAGTGTCTCCTCAGTGTGTTCCCATTTCCTTAGAAACAGTGTATTTGCTGTGAGAAAAGTGCATTACTGTGTGCTTTCACCGTTCAGCAAATACATGTGTAGAAGCACAGCGCTAGCAGAAACGACCATTTCTCGACGTTTTCTAACTCAGGGAACAAGATGCACACTTCTGAGATGCATTTGGGCAACTTTGTCAGAAATGAGTTTTTTACCTAAAGAGAACTTGCCTATTTGCGCAGTAGTACAGATTCTGAGTATGTAACTGGGCTTTATGAAATCAGCATTTCTCTTGCTTCCCTGTGCGTAGGGAAGCTCAGTTTTAGTCACAGTAGCTCCCACAAGTGTCTCCTCAGTGTGTTCCCATTTCCTTAGAAACAGTGTATTTGCTGGGAGAAAAGTGCATTACTGTGCGCATTCACCGTTCAGCAAATACATGTGTAGAAGCACAGCGCTAGCAGAAATGACCGTTTCTCGACGTTTTCTAACTCAGGGAACAAGTTGCCCACTTCTGAGATGCATTTGGGCCACTTTGTCAGAAATGAGTTTTTTGCCTACAGAGAAATGCCTATTTTCGCAGTAGTACAGATTCTGTGTATGTAACTGGGCTTGAAGAAATCAGCATCTCTCTTGCTTCCCTGTGCATAGGGAAGCTCAGTTTTAGTCACTGTAGCTCCCACAAGTGTCTCCTCAGTGTGTTCCCATTTCCTTAGAAACAGTGTATTTGCTGGGAGAAAAGTGCATTATTGTGCGCTTTCACCGTTCAGCAAATACATGTGTAGAAACACAGTGCTAGCAGAAACGACCGTTTCTCGACGTTTTCTAACTCAGGGAACAAGTTGCACACTTCTGAGATGCATTTGTGCAACTTTGTCAGAAATGAGTTTTTTGTCTAAAGAGACAGGCCTATTTTCGCAGTAGTACAGATTCTGAGTATGTTACTGGCCTTGATGAAATCAGCATTTCTCTTGCTTCCCTGTGCGTAGAGAAGCTCAGTTTTAGTCACAGTAGCTCCCACAAGTGTCTCCTCAGTGTGTTCCCATTTCCTTAGAAACAGTGTATTTACTGGGAGAAAAGTGCATTACTGTGCGCTTTCACCGTTCAGCAAATACATGTGTAGAAGCACAGCGCTAGCAGAAACGACTGTTTCTCGATGTTTTCTAACTCAGGGAAGAAGTTGCACACTTCTGAGATGCATTTGGGCAACTTTGTCAGAAATGAGTTTTTTGCCTACAGAGACATGCCTCTTTGCGCAGTAGTACAGATTCTGAGTATGTAACTGGGCTTGATGAAATCAGCATTTCTCTTGCTTCCCTGTGCGTAGGGAAGCTCAGTTTTAGTCACAGTAGCTCCCACAAGTGTCTCCTCAGTGTGTTCCCATTTCCTTAGAAACAGTGTATTTGCTGGGAGAAAAGTGCATTACTGTGCGCTTTCACCGTTCAGGAAATACATGTGTAGAAGCACAGCGCTAGCAGAAACGAACTTTCTCGACATTTTCTAACTCAGGGAACAAGTTGCACACTTCTGAGATGCATTTGGGCAACTTTGTCAGAAATGAGTTTTTTGCCTAAAGAGACATGCCTATTTGCGCAGTAGTACAGATTCTGAGTATGTAACTGGGCTTGATGAAATCAGCATTTCTCTTGCTTCCCTGTGCGTAGGGAAGCTCAGTTTTAGTCACAGTAGCTCCCACAAGTGTCTCCTCAGTGTGTTCCCATTTCCTTAGAAACAGTGTATTTGCTGGGAGAAAAGTGCATTACTGTGCGCATTCACCGTTCAGCAAATACATGTGTAGAAGCACAGCGCTAGCAGAAATGACCGTTTCTCGACGTTTTCTAACTCAGGGAACAAGTTGCCCACTTCTGAGATGCATTTGGGCCACTTTGTCAGAAATGAGTTTTTTGCCTACAGAGAAATGCCTATTTTCGCAGTAGTACAGATTCTGTGTATGTAACTGGGCTTGAAGAAATCAGCATCTCTCTTGCTTCCCTGTGCGTAGGGAAGCTCAGTTTTAGTCACTGTAGCTCCCACAAGTGTCTCCTCAGTGTGTTCCCATTTCCTTAGAAACAGTGTATTTGCTGGGAGAAAAGTGCATTATTGTGCGCTTTCACCGTTCAGCAAATACATGTGTAGAAACACAGTGCTAGCAGAAACGACCGTTTCTCGACGTTTTCTAACTCAGGGAACAAGTTGCACACTTCTGAGATGCATTTGTGCAACTTTGTCAGAAATGAGTTTTTTGTCTAAAGAGACAGGCCTATTTTCGCAGTAGTACAGATTCTGAGTATGTTACTGGCCTTGATGAAATCAGCATTTCTCTTGCTTCCCTGTGCGTAGAGAAGCTCAGTTTTAGTCACAGTAGCTCCCACAAGTGTCTCCTCAGTGTGTTCCCATTTCCTTAGAAACAGTGTATTTACTGGGAGAAAAGTGCATTACTGTGCGCTTTCACCGTTCAGCAAATACATGTGTAGAAGCACAGCGCTAGCAGAAACGACTGTTTCTCGATGTTTTCTAACTCAGGGAAGAAGTTGCACACTTCTGAGATGCATTTGGGCAACTTTGTCAGAAATGAGTTTTTTGCCTACAGAGACATGCCTCTTTGCGCAGTAGTACAGATTCTGAGTATGTAACTGGGCTTGATGAAATCAGCATTTCTCTTGCTTCCCTGTGCGTAGGGAAGCTCAGTTTTAGTCACAGTAGCTCCCACAAGTGTCTCCTCAGTGTGTTCCCATTTCCTTAGAAACAGTGTATTTGCTGGGAGAAAAGTGCATTACTGTGCGCTTTCACCGTTCAGGAAATACATGTGTAGAAGCACAGCGCTAGCAGAAACGAACTTTCTCGACATTTTCTAACTCAGGGAACAAGTTGCACACTTCTGAGATGCATTTGGGCAACTTTGTCAGAAATGAGTTTTTTGCCTAAAGAGACATGCCTATTTGCGCAGTAGTACAGATTCTGAGTATGTAACTGGGCTTGATGAAATCAGCATTTCTCTTGCTTCCCTGTGCGTAGGGAAGCTCAGATTTAGTCACAGTAGCTCCCACAAGTGTCTCCTCAGTGTGTTCCCATTTCCTTAGAAACAGTGTATTTGCTGGGAGAAAAGTGCATTACTGTGCGCTTTCACCGTTCAGCAAATACATGTGTAGAAGCACAGCGTTAGCAGAAACGAACGTTTCTCGACGTTTTCTAACTCAGGGAACAAATTGCACACTTCTGAGATGCATTTGGGCAACTTTGTCAGAAATGAGTTTTTTGCCTAAAGAGACATGCCTATTTGCGCAGTAGTACAGATTCTGAGTATGTAACTGGCCTTGATGAAATCAGCATTTCTCTTGCTTCCCTGTGCGTAGGGAAGCTCAGTTTTCGTCACTGTAGCTCCCACAAGTGTCTCCTCAGTGTGTTCCCATTTCCTTAGAAACAGTGTATTTGCTGGGAGAAAAGTGCATTACTGTGGGCATTCACCGTTCAGCAAATAGAAATGTACAAACACAGCGCAAGCAGAAACGAACGTTTCTCGACGTTTTCTAACTCAGGGAACAAGTTGCACACTTCTGAGATGCATTTGGGCAACTTTGTCAGAAATGAGTTTTTTGCCTAAAGAGACATGCCTATTTGCGCAGTAGTACAGATTCTGAGTATGTAACTGGGCTTGATGAAATCAGCATTTCTCTTGCTTCCCTGTGTATAGGGAAGCTCAGGTTTAGTCACTGTAGCTCCCACAAGTGTCTCCTCAGTGTGTTCCCATTTCCTTAGAAACAGTGTATTTGCTGGGAGAAAAGTGCATTATTGTGCGCTTTCACCGTTCAGCAAATACATGTGTAGAAACACAGTGCTAGCAGAAACGACCGTTTCTCGACGTTTTCTAACTCAGGGAACAAGTTGCACACTTCTGAGATGCATTTGTGCAACTTTGTCTGAAATGAGTTTTTTGCCTACAGAGACATGCCTATTTGCGCAGTAGTACAGATTCTGAGTATGTAACTGGGCTTGATGAAATCAGCATTTCTCCTGCTTCCCTGTGCGGAGGGAAGCTCAGTTTTAGTCACAGTAGCTCCCACAAGTGTCTCCTCAGTGTGTTCCCATTTCCTTAGAAACAGTGTATTTGCTGGGGGAAAAGTGCACATTACTGTGCGCTTTCACCGTTCAGCAAATACATGTGTAGAAGCACAGGGCTAGCAGAAACGAACGTTTCTCGACGTTTTCTAACTCAGGGAACAAGTTGCACACTTCTGAGATGCATTTGGGCTACTTTGTCAGAAATCAGTTTTTTGCCTAAAGAGACATGCCTATTTGCGCAGTAGTACAGATTCTGAGTATGTAACTGGGCTTGATGAAATCAGCATTTCTCTTGCTTCCCTGTGTGTAGGGAAGCTCAGTTTTAGTCACAGTAGCTCCCACAAGTGTCTCCTCAGTGTGTTCCCATTTCCTTAGAAACAGTGTATTTGCTGGGAGAAAAGTGCATTACTGTGGGCATTCACCGTTCAGCAAATAGAAGTGTAGAAGCACATCGCTAGCAGAAACGAACGTTTCTCGACGTTTTCTAACTCAGGGAACAAGTTGCACACTTCTGAGATGCATTTGGGCAACGTTGTCAGAAATGAGTTTTTTGCCTACAGAGACATGCCTATTTGCGCAGTAGTACAGATTCTGAGTATGTAACTGGGCTTGATGAAATCAGCATTTCTCTTGCTTCCCTGTGCGTAGGGAAGCTCAGTTTTAGTCACAGTAGCTCCCACAAGTGTCTCCTCAGTGTGTTCCCATTTCCTTAGAAACAGTGTATTTGCTGGGAGAAAAGTGCATTACTGTGCGCTTTCACCGTTCAGCAAATACATGTGTAGAAGCACAGCGCTAGCAGAAACGACCGTTTCTCGACGTTTTCTAACTCAGGGAACAAGTTGCCCACTTCTGAGATGCATTTGGGCCACTTTGTCAGAAATGAGTTTTTTGCCTACAGAGAAATGCCTATTTTCGCAGTAGTACAGATTCTGTGTATGTAACTGGGCTTGAAGAAATCAGCATCTCTCTTGCTTCCCTGTGCGTAGGGAAGCTCAGTTTTAGTCACTGTAGCTCCCACAAGTGTCTCCTCAATGTGTTCCCATTTCCTTAGAAACAGTGTATTTGCTGGGAGAAAAGTGCATTATTGTGCACTTTCACCGTTCAGCAAATACATGTGTAGAAACACAGTGCTAGCAGAAACGACCGTTTCTCGACGTTTTCTAACTCAGGGAACAAGTTGCACACTTCTGAGATGCATTTGTGCAACTTTGTCAGAAATGAGTTTTTTGCCTACAGAGACATGCCTATTTGCGCAGTAGTACAGATTCTGAGTATGTAACTGGGCTTGATGAAATCAGCATTTCTCCTGCTTCCCTGTGCGGAGGGAAGCTCAGTTTTAGTCACAGTAGCTCCCACAAGTGTCTCCTCAGTGTGTTCCCATTTCCTTAGAAACAGTGTATTTGCTGGGAGAAAAGTGCACATTACTGTGCGCTTTCACCGTTCAGCAAATACATGTGTAGAATCACAGGGCTAGCAGAAACGACCGTTTCTCGACGTTTTCTAACTCAGGGAACAAGTTGCACACTTCTGAGATGCATTTGGGCAACTTTGTCAGAAATGAGTTTTTTGCCTACAGAGACATGCCTATTTGCGCAGTAGTACAGATTCTGAGTATGTAACTGGGCTTGATGAAATCAGCATTTCTCTTGCTTCCCTGTGTGTAGGGAAGCTCAGTTTTAGTCACAGTAGCTCCCACAAGTGTCTCCTCAGTGTGTTCCCATTTCCTTAGAAACAGTGTATTTGCTGGGAGAAAAGTGCATTACTGTGGGCATTCACCGTTCAGCAAATAGAAGTGTAGAAGCACATCGCTAGCAGAAACGAACGTTTCTCGACGTTTTCTAACTCAGGGAACAAGTTGCACACTTCTGAGATGCATTTGGGCAACTTTGTCAGAAATGAGTTTTTTGCCTACAGAGACATGCCTATTTGCGCAGTAGTACAGATTCTGAGTATGTAACTGGGCTTGATGAAATCAGCATTTCTCTTGTTTCCCTGTGCGTAGGGAAGCTCACTTTTAGTCACAGTAGCTCCCACAAGTGTCTCCTCAGTGTGTTCCCATTTCCTTAGAAACAGTGTATTTGCTGGGAGAAAAGTGCACATTACTGTGCGCTTTCACCGTTCAGCAAATACATGTGTAGAAGCACAGCGCTAGCAGAAACGAACGTTTCTCGACGTTTTCTAACTCAGGGAACAAGTTGCACACTTCTGAGATGCATTTGGGCAACTTTGTCAGAAATGAGTTTTTTGCCTACAGAGACATGCCTATTTGCGCAGTAGTACAGATTCTGAGTATGTAACTGGGCTTGATGAAATCAGCATTTCTCTTGCTTCCCTGTGCGTAGGGAAGCTCAGTTTTAGTCACAGTAGCTCCCACAAGTGTCTCCTCAGTGTGTTCCCATTTCCTTAGAAACAGTGTATTTGCTGGGAGAAAAGTGCATTACTGTGCGCTTTCACCGTTCAGAAAATACATCTGTAGAAGCACAGCGCTAGCAGAAACGACCGTTTCTCGACGTTTTCTAACTCAGGGAACAAGTTGCACACTTCTGAAATGCATTTAGGCAACTTTGTCAGAAATGAGTTTTTTGCCTAAAGAGACATGCCTATTTGCATAGCAGTAAAGATTCTGAGTATGTAACAGGGATTGATGAAATCAGCATTTCTCTTGCTTCCCTGTGCATAGGGAAGCTCCGTTTTAGTCACAGTAGCTCCCACAAGTGTCTCCTCAGTGTGTTCCCATTTCCTTAGAAACAGTGTATTTGCTGGGAGAAAAATGCATTACTGTGCGCTTTCACCGTTCAGCAAATACATGTGTAGAAGCACAGCGCTAGCAGAAACGACCGTTTCTTGGCGTTTTCTATCTCAGGGATCAAGTTGCACACTTCTGAGACGCATTTGGGCAACTTTGTCAGAAATGAGTTTTTTGCCTTAAGAGACATGCCTCTTTGCGCAGTAGTACAGATTCTGAGTATGTAACTGGGCTTGATGAAATCAGCATTTCTCTTGCTTCCCTGTGCGTAGGGAAGCTCAGTTTTAGTCACAGTAGCTCCCACAAGTGTCTCCTCAGTGTGTTCCCATTTCCTTAGAAACAGTGTATTTGCTGGGAGAAAAGTGCATTACTGTGCGCTTTCACCGTTCAGCAAATACATGTGTAGAAGCACAGCGCTAGCAGAAACGACCGTTTCTCGACGTTTTCTAACTCAGGGAACAAGTTGCCCACTTCTGAGATGCATTTGGGCCACTTTGTCAGAAATGAGTTTTTTGCCTAAAGAGACATGCCTATTTGCGCAGTAGTACAGATTCTGAGTATGTAACTGGGCTTGATGAAATCAGCATTTCTCTTGCTTCCCTGTGCGTAGGGAAGCTCAGTTTTAGTCACAGTAGCTCCCACAAGTGTCTCCTCAGTGTGTTCCCATTTCCTTAGAAACAGTGTATTTGCTGGGAGAAAAGTGCATTACTGTGCGCTTTCACCGTTCAGCAAATACATGTGTAGAAGCACAGCGCTAGCAGAAACGAACGTTTCTCGACGTTTTCTAACTCAGGGAACAAGTTGCCCACTTCTGAGATGCATTTGGGCCACTTTGTCAGAAATGAGTTTTTTGCCTAAAGAGACATGCCTATTTGCGCAGTAGTACAGATTCTGAGTATGTAACAGGGCTTGATGAAATCAGCATTTCTCTTGCTTCCCTGTGCATAGGGAAGCTCTGTTTTAGTCACAGTAGCTCCCACAAGTGTCTCCTCAGTGTGTTCCCATTTCCTTAGAAACAGTGTATTTGCTGGGAGAAAAGTGCATTACTGTGCGCTTTCACCGTTCAGCAAATACATGTGTAGAAGCACAGCGCAAGCAGAAACGACCGTTTCTCTACGTTTTCTAACTCAGGGAACAAGTTGCACACTTCTGAGATGCATTTGGGCAACTTTGTCAGAAATGAGTTTTTTGCCTAAAGAGACATGCCTATTTGCGCTGTAGTACAGATTCTGAGTATGTAACTGGCCTTGATGAAATCAGCATTTCTCTTGCTTCCCTGTGCGTAGGGAAGCTCAGTTTTAGTCACAGTAGCTCCCACAAGTGTCTCCTCAGTGTGTTCCCATTTCCTTAGAAACAGTGTATTTGCTGGGAGAAAAGTGCATTACTGTGTGTTTTCACCGTTCAGCAAATACATGTGTAGAAGCACAACTCTAGCAGAAACGCCGTTTCTCGACGTTATCTAACTCCGGGAACAAGTTGCACACTTCTGAGATGCATTTGGGCAACTTTGTCAGAAATGAGTTTTTTGCCTAAAGAGACATGCCTATTTGCGCAGTAGTACAGATTCTGAGTATGTAACTGGGCTTGATGAAATCAGCATTTCTCTTGCTTCCCTGTGCGTAGGGAAGCTCAGTTTTAGTCACAGTAGCTCCCAGAAGTGTCTCCTCAGTGTGTTCCCATTTCCTTAGAAACAGTGTATTTGCTGGGAGAAAAGTGCATTACTGTGCGCTTTCACCGTTCAGCGAATACATGTGTAGAAGCACAGCGCTAGCAGAAACGAACGTTTCTCGACGTTTTCTAACTCAGGGAACAAGTTGCACACTTCTGAGATGCATTTGGGCAACTTTGTCAGAAATGAGTTTTTTGCCTACAGAGACATGCCTATTTGCGCAGTAGTACAGATTCTGAGTATGTAACTGGGCTTGATGAAATCAGCATTTCTCTTGCTTCCCTGTGCGTAGGGAAGCTCAGTTTTAGTCACAGTAGCTCCCACAAGTGTCTCCTCAGTGTGTTCCCATTTCCTTAGAAACAGTGTATTTGCTGGGAGAAAAGTGCATTACTGTGCGCTTTCACCGTACAGCAAATACATGTGTAGAAGCACAGCGCTAGCAGAAACGACCGTTTCTCGACGTTTTCTAACTCAGGGAACAAGTTGCCCACTTCTGAGATGCATTTGGGCCACTTTGTCAGAAATGAGTTTTTTGCCTAAAGAGACATGCCTATTTGCGCAGTAGTACAGATTCTGAGTATGTAACAGGGCTTGATGAAATCAGCATTTCTCTTGCTTCCCTGTGCATAGGGAAGCTCTGTTTTAGTCACAGTAGCTCCCACAAGTGTCTCCTCAGTGTGTTCCCATTTCCTTAGAAACAGTGTATTTGCTGGGAGAAAAGTGCATTACTGTGCGCTTTCACCGTTCAGCAAATACATGTGTAGAAGCACAGCGCTAGCAGAAACGACCGTTTCTCGACGTTTTCTAACTCAGGGAACAAGTTGCACACTTCTGAGATGCATTTGGGCAACTTTGTCAGAAATGAGTTTTTTGCCTAAAGAGACATGCCTATTTGCGCAGTAGTACAGATTCTGAGTATGTAACTGGGCTTGATGAAATCAGCATTTCTCTTGCTTCCCTGTGCGTAGGGAAGCTCAGTTTTAGTCACAGTAGCTCCCACAAGTGTCTCCTCAGTGTGTTCCCATTTCCTTAGAAACAGTGTATTTGCTGGGAGAAAAGTGCATTACTGTGTGTTTTCACCGTTCAGCAAATACATGTGTAGAAGCACAACTCTAGCAGAAACGCCGTTTCTCGACGTTATCTAACTCAGGGAACAAGTTGCACACTTCTGAGATGCATTTGGGCAACTTTGTCAGAAATGAGTTTTTTGCCTAAAGAGACATGCCTATTTGCGCAGTAGTACAGATTCTGAGTATGTAACTGGGCTTGATGAAATCAGCATTTCTCTTGCTTCCCTGTGCGTAGGGAAGCTCAGTTTTAGTCACAGTAGCTCCCACAAGTGTCTCCTCAGTGTGTTCCCATTTCCTTAGAAACAGTGTATTTGCTGGGAGAAAAGTGCATTACTGTTCGCTTTCACCGTTCAGCAAATACATGTGTAGAAGCACAGCGCTAGCAGAAACGAACGTTTCTCGACGTTTTCTAACTCAGGGAACAAGTTGCCCACTTCTGAGATGCATTTGGGCCACTTTGTCAGAAATGAGTTTTTTGCCTAAAGAGACATGCCTATTTGCGCAGTAGTACAGATTCTGAGTATGTAACAGGGCTTGATGAAATCAGCATTTCTCTTGCTTCCCTGTGCATAGGGAAGCTCTGTTTTAGTCACAGTAGCTCCCACAAGTGTCTCCTCAGTGTGTTCCCATTTCCTTAGAAACAGTGTATTTGCTGGGAGAAAAGTGCATTACTGTGCGCTTTCACCGTTCAGCAAATACATGTGTAGAAGCACAGCGCTAGCAGAAACGACCGTTTCTCGACGTTTTCTAACTCAGGGAACAAGTTGCACACTTCTGAGATGCATTTGGGCCACTTTGTCAGAAATGAGTTTTTTGCCTACAGAGACATGCCTATTTGCGCAGTAGTACAGATTCTGAGTATGTAACTGGGCTTGATGAAATCAGCATTTCTCTTGCTTCCCTGTGCGTAGGGAAGCTCAGTTTTAGTCACAGTAGCTCCCACAAGTGTCTCCTCAGTGTGTTCCCATTTCCTTAGAAACAGTGTATTTGCTGGGAGAAAAGTGCATTACTGTGTGTTTTCACCGTTCAGCAAATACATGTGTAGAAGCACAACTCTAGCAGAAACGCCGTTTCTCGACGTTATCTAACTCAGGGAACAAGTTGCACACTTCTGAGATGCATTTGGGCAACTTTGTCAGAAATGAGTTTTTTGCCTAAAGAGACATGCCTATTTGCGCAGTAGTACAGATTCTGAGTATGTAACTGGGCTTGATGAAATCAGCATTTCTCTTGCTTCCCTGTGCGTAGGGAAGCTCAGTTTTAGTCACAGTAGCTCCCACAAGTGTCTCCTCAGTGTGTTCCAATTTCCTTAGAAACAGTGTATTTGCTGGGAGAAAAGTGCATTACTGTGCGCTTTCACCGTTCAGCAAATACATGTGTAGAAGCACAGCGCTAGCAGAAACGAACGTTTCTCGACGTTTTCTAACTCAGGGAACAAGTTGCACACTTCTGAGATGCATTTGGGCAACTTTGTCAGAAATGAGTTTTTTGCCTACAGAGACATGCCTATTTGCGCAGTAGTACAGATTCTGAGTATGTAACTGGGCTTGATGAAATCAGCATTTCTCTTGCTTCCCTGTGCGTAGGGAAGCTCAGTTTTAGTCACAGTAGCTCCCACAAGTGTCTCCTCAGTGTGTTCCCATTTCCTTAGAAACAGTGTATTTGCTGGGAGAAAAGTGCATTACTGTGCGCTTTCACCGTTCAGCAAATACATGTGTAGTAGCACAGCGCTAGCAGAAACGACCGTTTCTCGACGTTTTCTAACTCAGAGAACAAGTTGCCCACTTCTGAGATGCATTTGGGCCACTTTGTCAGAAATGAGTTTTTTGCCTAAAGAGACATGCCTATTTGCGCAGTAGTACAGATTCTGAGTATGTAACTGGGCTTGATGAAATCAGCATTTCTCTTGCTTCCCTGTGCGTAGGGAAGCTCAGTTTTAGTCACAGTAGCTCCCAGAAGTGTCTCCTCAGTGTGTTCCCATTTCCTTAGAAACAGTGTATTTGCTGGGAGAAAAGTGCATTACTGTGCGCTTTCACCGTTCAGCGAATACATGTGTAGAAGCACAGCGCTAGCAGAAACGAACGTTTCTCGACGTTTTCTAACTCAGGGAACAAGTTGCACACTTCTGAGATGCATTTGGGCAACTTTGTCAGAAATGAGTTTTTTGCCTACAGAGACATGCCTATTTGCGCAGTAGTACAGATTCTGAGTATGTAACTGGGCTTGATGAAATCAGCATTTCTCTTGCTTCCCTGTGCGTAGGGAAGCTCAGTTTTAGTCACAGTAGCTCCCACAAGTGTCTCCTCAGTGTGTTCCCATTTCCTTAGAAACAGTGTATTTGCTGGGAGAAAAGTGCATTACTGTGCGCTTTCACCGTACAGCAAATACATGTGTAGAAGCACAGCGCTAGCAGAAACGACCGTTTCTCGACGTTTTCTAACTCAGGGAACAAGTTGCCCACTTCTGAGATGCATTTGGGCCACTTTGTCAGAAATGAGTTTTTTGCCTAAAGAGACATGCCTATTTGCGCAGTAGTACAGATTCTGAGTATGTAACAGGGCTTGATGAAATCAGCATTTCTCTTGCTTCCCTGTGCATAGGGAAGCTCTGTTTTAGTCACAGTAGCTCCCACAAGTGTCTCCTCAGTGTGTTCCCATTTCCTTAGAAACAGTGTATTTGCTGGGAGAAAAGTGCATTACTGTGCGCTTTCACCGTTCAGCAAATACATGTGTAGAAGCACAGCGCTAGCAGAAACGACCGTTTCTCGACGTTTTCTAACTCAGGGAACAAGTTGCACACTTCTGAGATGCATTTGGGCAACTTTGTCAGAAATGAGTTTTTTGCCTAAAGAGACATGCCTATTTGCGCAGTAGTACAGATTCTGAGTATGTAACTGGGCTTGATGAAATCAGCATTTCTCTTGCTTCCCTGTGCGTAGGGAAGCTCAGTTTTAGTCACAGTAGCTCCCACAAGTGTCTCCTCAGTGTGTTCCCATTTCCTTAGAAACAGTGTATTTGCTGGGAGAAAAGTGCATTACTGTGTGTTTTCACCGTTCAGCAAATACATGTGTAGAAGCACAACTCTAGCAGAAACGCCGTTTCTCGACGTTATCTAACTCAGGGAACAAGTTGCACACTTCTGAGATGCATTTGGGCAACTTTGTCAGAAATGAGTTTTTTGCCTAAAGAGACATGCCTATTTGCGCAGTAGTACAGATTCTGAGTATGTAACTGGGCTTGATGAAATCAGCATTTCTCTTGCTTCCCTGTGCGTAGGGAAGCTCAGTTTTAGTCACAGTAGCTCCCACAAGTGTCTCCTCAGTGTGTTCCCATTTCCTTAGAAACAGTGTATTTGCTGGGAGAAAAGTGCATTACTGTTCGCTTTCACCGTTCAGCAAATACATGTGTAGAAGCACAGCGCTAGCAGAAACGAACGTTTCTCGACGTTTTCTAACTCAGGGAACAAGTTGCCCACTTCTGAGATGCATTTGGGCCACTTTGTCAGAAATGAGTTTTTTGCCTAAAGAGACATGCCTATTTGCGCAGTAGTACAGATTCTGAGTATGTAACAGGGCTTGATGAAATCAGCATTTCTCTTGCTTCCCTGTGCATAGGGAAGCTCTGTTTTAGTCACAGTAGCTCCCACAAGTGTCTCCTCAGTGTGTTCCCATTTCCTTAGAAACAGTGTATTTGCTGGGAGAAAAGTGCATTACTGTGCGCTTTCACCGTTCAGCAAATACATGTGTAGAAGCACAGCGCTAGCAGAAACGACCGTTTCTCGACGTTTTCTAACTCAGGGAACAAGTTGCACACTTCTGAGATGCATTTGGGCCACTTTGTCAGAAATGAGTTTTTTGCCTAAAGAGACATGCCTATTTGCGCAGTAGTACAGATTCTGAGTATGTAACTGGGCTTGATGAAATCAGCATTTCTCTTGCTTCCCTGTGCGTAGGGAAGCTCAGTTTTAGTCACAGTAGCTCCCACAAGTGTCTCCTCAGTGTGTTCCCATTTCCTTAGAAACAGTGTATTTGCTGGGAGAAAAGTGCATTACTGTGTGTTTTCACCGTTCAGCAAATACATGTGTAGAAGCACAACTCTAGCAGAAACGCCGTTTCTCGACGTTATCTAACTCAGGGAACAAGTTGCACACTTCTGAGATGCATTTGGGCAACTTTGTCAGAAATGAGTTTTTTGCCTAAAGAGACATGCCTATTTGCGCAGTAGTACAGATTCTGAGTATGTAACTGGGCTTGATGAAATCAGCATTTCTCTTGCTTCCCTGTGCGTAGGGAAGCTCAGTTTTAGTCACAGTAGCTCCCACAAGTGTCTCCTCAGTGTGTTCCAATTTCCTTAGAAACAGTGTATTTGCTGGGAGAAAAGTGCATTACTGTGCGCTTTCACCGTTCAGCAAATACATGTGTAGAAGCACAGCGCTAGCAGAAACGAACGTTTCTCGACGTTTTCTAACTCAGGGAACAAGTTGCACACTTCTGAGATGCATTTGGGCAACTTTGTCAGAAATGAGTTTTTTGCCTACAGAGACATGCCTATTTGCGCAGTAGTACAGATTCTGAGTATGTAACTGGGCTTGATGAAATCAGCATTTCTCTTGCTTCCCTGTGCGTAGGGAAGCTCAGTTTTAGTCACAGTAGCTCCCACAAGTGTCTCCTCAGTGTGTTCCCATTTCCTTAGAAACAGTGTATTTGCTGGGAGAAAAGTGCATTACTGTGCGCTTTCACCGTACAGCAAATACATGTGTAGAAGCACAGCGCTAGCAGAAACGACCGTTTCTCGACGTTTTCTAACTCAGGGAACAAGTTGCCCACTTCTGAGATGCATTTGGGCCACTTTGTCAGAAATGAGTTTTTTGCCTAAAGAGACATGCCTATTTGCGCAGTAGTACAGATTCTGAGTATGTAACAGGGCTTGATGAAATCAGCATTTCTCTTGCTTCCCTGTGCATAGGGAAGCTCTGTTTTAGTCACAGTAGCTCCCACAAGTGTCTCCTCAGTGTGTTCCCATTTCCTTAGAAACAGTGTATTTGCTGGGAGAAAAGTGCATTACTGTGCGCTTTCACCGTTCAGCAAATACATGTGTAGAAGCACAGCGCTAGCAGAAACGACCGTTTCTCGACGTTTTCTAACTCAGGGAACAAGTTGCACACTTCTGAGATGCATTTGGGCAACTTTGTCAGAAATGAGTTTTTTGCCTAAAGAGACATGCCTATTTGCGCAGTAGTACAGATTCTGAGTATGTAACTGGGCTTGATGAAATCAGCATTTCTCTTGCTTCCCTGTGCGTAGGGAAGCTCAGTTTTAGTCACAGTAGCTCCCACAAGTGTCTCCTCAGTGTGTTCCCATTTCCTTAGAAACAGTGTATTTGCTGGGAGAAAAGTGCATTACTGTGTGTTTTCACCGTTCAGCAAATACATGTGTAGAAGCACAACTCTAGCAGAAACGCCGTTTCTCGACGTTATCTAACTCAGGGAACAAGTTGCACACTTCTGAGATGCATTTGGGCAACTTTGTCAGAAATGAGTTTTTTGCCTAAAGAGACATGCCTATTTGCGCAGTAGTACAGATTCTGAGTATGTAACTGGGCTTGATGAAATCAGCATTTCTCTTGCTTCCCTGTGCGTAGGGAAGCTCAGTTTTAGTCACAGTAGCTCCCACAAGTGTCTCCTCAGTGTGTTCCCATTTCCTTAGAAACAGTGTATTTGCTGGGAGAAAAGTGCATTACTGTTCGCTTTCACCGTTCAGCAAATACATGTGTAGAAGCACAGCGCTAGCAGAAACGAACGTTTCTCGACGTTTTCTAACTCAGGGAACAAGTTGCCCACTTCTGAGATGCATTTGGGCCACTTTGTCAGAAATGAGTTTTTTGCCTAAAGAGACATGCCTATTTGCGCAGTAGTACAGATTCTGAGTATGTAACAGGGCTTGATGAAATCAGCATTTCTCTTGCTTCCCTGTGCATAGGGAAGCTCTGTTTTAGTCACAGTAGCTCCCACAAGTGTCTCCTCAGTGTGTTCCCATTTCCTTAGAAACAGTGTATTTGCTGGGAGAAAAGTGCATTACTGTGCGCTTTCACCGTTCAGCAAATACATGTGTAGAAGCACAGCGCTAGCAGAAACGACCGTTTCTCGACGTTTTCTAACTCAGGGAACAAGTTGCACACTTCTGAGATGCATTTGGGCCACTTTGTCAGAAATGAGTTTTTTGCCTAAAGAGACATGCCTATTTGCGCAGTAGTACAGATTCTGAGTATGTAACTGGGCTTGATGAAATCAGCATTTCTCTTGCTTCCCTGTGCGTAGGGAAGCTCAGTTTTAGTCACAGTAGCTCCCACAAGTGTCTCCTCAGTGTGTTCCCATTTCCTTAGAAACAGTGTATTTGCTGGGAGAAAAGTGCATTACTGTGTGTTTTCACCGTTCAGCAAATACATGTGTAGAAGCACAACTCTAGCAGAAACGCCGTTTCTCGACGTTATCTAACTCAGGGAACAAGTTGCACACTTCTGAGATGCATTTGGGCAACTTTGTCAGAAATGAGTTTTTGCCTAAAGAGACATGCCTATTTGCGCAGTAGTACAGATTCTGAGTATGTAACTGGGCTTGATGAAATCAGCATTTCTCTTGCTTCCCTGTGCGTAGGGAAGCTCAGTTTTAGTCACAGTAGCTCCCACAAGTGTCTCCTCAGTGTGTTCCAATTTCCTTAGAAACAGTGTATTTGCTGGGAGAAAAGTGCATTACTGTGCGCTTTCACCGTTCAGCAAATACATGTGTAGAAGCACAGCGCTAGCAGAAACGAACGTTTCTCGACGTTTTCTAACTCAGGGAACAAGTTGCACACTTCTGAGATGCATTTGGGCAACTTTGTCAGAAATGAGTTTTTTGCCTACAGAGACATGCCTATTTGCGCAGTAGTACAGATTCTGAGTATGTAACTGGGCTTGATGAAATCAGCATTTCTCTTGCTTCCCTGTGCGTAGGGAAGCTCAGTTTTAGTCACAGTAGCTCCCACAAGTGTCTCCTCAGTGTGTTCCCATTTCCTTAGAAACAGTGTATTTGCTGGGAGAAAAGTGCATTACTGTGCGCTTTCACCGTTCAGCAAATACATGTGTAGTAGCACAGCGCTAGCAGAAACGACCGTTTCTCGACGTTTTCTAACTCAGAGAACAAGTTGCCCACTTCTGAGATGCATTTGGGCCACTTTGTCAGAAATGAGTTTTTTGCCTAAAGAGACATGCCTATTTGCGCAGTAGTACAGATTCTGAGTATGTAACAGGGCTTGATGAAATCAGCATTTCTCTTGCTTCCCTGTGCATAGGGAAGCTCTGTTTTAGTCACAGTAGCTCCCACAAGTGTCTCCTCAGTGTGTTCCCATTTCCTTAGAAACAGTGTATTTGCTGGGAGAAAAGTGCATTACTGTGCGCTTTCACCGTTCAGCAAATACATGTGTAGAAGCACAGCGCTAGCAGAAACGACCGTTTCTTGGCGTTTTCTATCTCAGGGAACAAGTTGCACACTTCTGAGACGCATTTGGGCAACTTTGTCAGAAATGAGTTTTTTGCCTTAAGAGACATGCCTCTTTGCGCAGTAGTACAGATTCTGAGTATGTAACTGGGCTTGATGAAATCAGCATTTCTCTTGCTTCCCTGTGCGTAGGGAAGCTCAGTTTTAGTCACAGTAGCTCCCACAAGTGTCTCCTCAGTGTGTTCCCATTTCCTTAGAAACAGTGTATTTGCTGGGAGAAAAGTGCATTACTGTGCGCTTTCACCGTTCAGCAAATACATGTGTAGAAGCACAGCGCTAGCAGAAACGACCGTTTCTCGACGTTTTCTAACTCAGGGAACAAGTTGCCCACTTCTGAGATGCATTTGGGCCACTTTGTCAGAAATGAGTTTTTTGCCTAAAGAGACATGCCTATTTGCGCAGTAGTACAGATTCTGAGTATGTAACTGGGCTTGATGAAATCAGCATTTCTCTTGCTTCCCTGTGCGTAGGGAAGCTCAGTTTTAGTCACAGTAGCTCCCACAAGTGTCTCCTCAGTGTGTTCCCATTTCCTTAGAAACAGTGTATTTGCTGGGAGAAAAGTGCATTACTGTGCGCTTTCACCGTTCAGCAAATACATGTGTAGAAGCACAGCGCTAGCAGAAACGACCGTTTCTCGACGTTTTCTAACTCAGGGAACAAGTTGCACACTTCTGAGATGCATTTGGGCAACTTTGTCAGAAATGAGTTTTTTGCCTAAAGAGACATGCCTATTTGCGCAGTAGTACAGATTCTGAGTATGTAACTGGGCTTGATGAAATCAGCATTTCTCTTGCTTCCCTGTGCGTAGGGAAGCTCAGTTTTAGTCACAGTAGCTCCCACAAGTGTCTCCTCAGTGTGTTCCCATTTCCTTAGAAACAGTGTATTTGCTGGGAGAAAAGTGCATTACTGTGTGTTTTCACCGTTCAGCAAATACATGTGTAGAAGCACAACTCTAGCAGAAACGCCGTTTCTCGACGTTATCTAACTCAGGGAACAAGTTGCACACTTCTGAGATGCATTTGGGCAACTTTGTCAGAAATGAGTTTTTTGCCTAAAGAGACATGCCTATTTGCGCAGTAGTACATATTCTGAGTATGTAACTGGGCTTGATGAAATCAGCATTTCTCTTGCTTCCCTGTGCGTAGGGAAGCTCAGTTTTAGTCACAGTAGCTCCCAGAAGTGTCTCCTCAGTGTGTTCCCATTTCCTTAGAAACAGTGTATTTGCTGGGAGAGAAGTGCATTACTGTGCGCTTTCACCGTTCAGCAAATACATGTGTAGAAGCACAGCGCTAGCAGAAACGAACGTTTCTCGACGTTTTCTAACTCAGGGAACAAGTTGCACACTTCTGAGATGCATTTGGGCAACTTTGTCAGAAATGAGTTTTTTGCCTACAGAGACATGCCTATTTGCGCAGTAGTACAGATTCTGAGTATGTAACTGGGCTTGATGAAATCAGCATTTCTCTTGCTTCCCTGTGCGTAGGGAAGCTCAGTTTTAGTCACAGTAGCTCCCACAAGTGTCTCCTCAGTGTGTTCCCATTTCCTTAGAAACAGTGTATTTGCTGGGAGAAAAGTGCATTACTGTGCGCTTTCACCGTACAGCAAATACATGTGTAGAAGCACAGCGCTAGCAGAAACGACCGTTTCTCGACGTTTTCTAACTCAGGGAACAAGTTGCCCACTTCTGAGATGCATTTGGGCCACTTTGTCAGAAATGAGTTTTTTGCCTAAAGAGACATGCCTATTTGCGCAGTAGTACAGATTCTGAGTATGTAACAGGGCTTGATGAAATCAGCATTTCTCTTGCTTCCCTGTGCATAGGGAATCTCTGTTTTAGTCACAGTAGCTCCCACAAGTGTCTCCTCAGTGTGTTCCCATTTCCTTAGAAACAGTGTATTTGCTGGGAGAAAAGTGCATTACTGTGCGCTTTCACCGTTCAGCAAATACATGTGTAGAAGCACAGCGCTAGCAGAAACGAACGTTTCTTGGCGTTTTCTATCTCAGGGAACAAGTTGCACACTTCTGAGACGCATTTGGGCAACTTTGTCAGAAATGAGTTTTTTGCCTTAAGAGACATGCCTCTTTGCGCAGTAGTACAGATTCTGAGTATGTAACTGGGCTTGATGAAATCAGCATTTCTCTTGCTTCCCTGTGCGTAGGGAAGCTCAGTTTTAGTCACAGTAGCTCCCACAAGTGTCTCCTCAGTGTGTTCCCATTTCCTTAGAAACAGTGTATTTGCTGGGAGAAAAGTGCATTACTGTGCGCTTTCACCGTTCAGCAAATACATGTGTAGAAGCACAGCGCTAGCAGAAACGACCGTTTCTCGACGTTTTCTAACTCAGGGAACAAGTTGCCCACTTCTGAGATGCATTTGGGCCACTTTGTCAGAAATGAGTTTTTTGCCTAAAGAGACATGCCTATTTGCGCAGTAGTACAGATTCTGAGTATGTAACTGGGCTTGATGAAATCAGCATTTCTCTTGCTTCCCTGTGCGTAGGGAAGCTCAGTTTTAGTCACAGTAGCTCCCACAAGTGTCTCCTCAGTGTGTTCCCATTTCCTTAGAAACAGTGTATTTGCTGGGAGAAAAGTGCATTACTGTGCGCTTTCACCGTTCAGCAAATACATGTGTAGAAGCACAGCGCTAGCAGAAACGACCGTTTCTCGACGTTTTCTAACTCAGGGAACAAGTTGCACACTTCTGAGATGCATTTGGGCAACTTTGTCAGAAATGAGTTTTTTACCTAAAGAGACATGCCTATTTGCGCAGTAGTACAGATTCTGAGTATGTAACTGGGCTTGATGAAATCAGCATTTCTCTTGCTTCCCTGTGCGTAGGGAAGCTCAGTTTTAGTCACAGTAGCTCCCACAAGTGTCTCCTCAGTGTGTTCCCATTTCCTTAGAAACAGTGTATTTGCTGGGAGAAAAGTGCATTACTGTGTGTTTTCACCGTTCAGCAAATACATGTGTAGAAGCACAACTCTAGCAGAAACGCCGTTTCTCGACGTTATCTAACTCAGGGAACAAGTTGCACACTTCTGAGATGCATTTGGGCAACTTTGTCAGAAATGAGTTTTTTGCCTAAAGAGACATGCCTATTTGCGCAGTAGTACAGATTCTGAGTAAGTAACTGGGCTTGATGAAATCAGCATTTCTCTTGCTTCCCTGTGCGTAGGGAAGCTCAGTTTTAGTCACAGTAGCTCCCAGAAGTGTCTCCTCAGTGTGTTCCCATTTCCTTAGAAACAGTGTATTTGCTGGGAGAAAAGTGCATTACTGTGCGCTTTCACCGTTCAGCAAATACATGTGTAGAAGCACAGCGCTAGCAGAAACGAACGTTTCTCGACGTTTTCTAACTCAGGGAACAAGTTGCACACTTCTGAGATGCATTTGGGCAACTTTGTCAGAAATGAGTTTTTTGCCTACAGAGACATGCCTATTTGCGCAGTAGTACAGATTCTGAGTATGTAACTGGGCTTGATGAAATCAGCATTTCTCTTGCTTCCCTGTGCGTAGGGAAGCTCAGTTTTAGTCACAGTAGCTCCCACAAGTGTCTCCTCAGTGTGTTCCCATTTCCTTAGAAACAGTGTATTTGCTGGGAGAAAAGTGCATTACTGTGCGCTTTCACCGTTCAGCAAATACATGTGTAGAAGCACAGCGCTAGCAGAAACGAACATTTCTCGACGTTTTCTAACTCAGGGAACAAGTTGCCCACTTCTGAGATGCATTTGGGCCACTTTGTCAGAAATGAGTTTTTTGCCTAAAGAGACATGCCTATTTGCGCAATAGTACAGATTCTGAGAGTGTAACAGGGCTTGATGAAATCAGCATTTCTCTTGCTTCCCTGTGCATAGGGAAGCTCTGTTTTAGTCACAGTAGCTCCCACAAGTGTCTCCTCAGTGTGTTCCCATTTCCTTAGAAACAGTGTATTTGCTGGGAGAAAAGTGCATTACTGTGCGCTTTCACCGTTCAGCAAATACATGTGTAGAAGCACAGCACTAGCAGAAACGACCGTTTCTTGGCGTTTTCTATCTCAGGGAACAAGTTGCACACTTCTGAGACGCATTTGGGCAACTTTGTCAGAAATGAGTTTTTTGCCTTAAGAGACATGCCTCTTTGCGCAGTAGTACAGATTCTGAGTATGTAACTGGGCTTGATGAAATCAGCATTTCTCTTGCTTCCCTGTGCGTAGGGAAGCTCAGTTTTAGTCACAGTAGCTCCCACAAGTGTCTCCTCATTGTGTTCCCATTTCCTTAGAAACAGTGTATTTGCTGGGAGAAAAGTGCATTACTGTGCGCTTTCACCGTTCAGCAAATACATGTGTAGAAGCACAGCGCTAGCAGAAACGACCGTTTCTCGACATTTTCTAACTCAGGGAACAAGTTGCCCACTTCTGAGATGCATTTGGGCCACTTTGTCAGAAATGAGTTTTTTGCCTAAAGAGACATGCCTATTTGCGCAGTAGTACAGATTCTGAGTATGTAACTGGGCTTGATGAAATCAGCATTTCTCTTGCTTCCCTGTGCGTAGGGAAGCTCAGTTTTAGTCACAGTAGCTCCCACAAGTGTCTCCTCAGTGTGTTCCCATTTCCTTAGAAACAGTGTATTTGCTGGGAGAAAAGTGCATTACTGTGCGCTTTCACCGTTCAGCAAATACATGTGTAGAAGCACAGCGCTAGCAGAAACGAACATTTCTCGACGTTTTCTAACTCAGGGAACAAGTTGCCCACTTCTGAGATGCATTTGGGCCACTTTGTCAGAAATGAGTTTTTTGCCTAAAGAGACATGCCTATTTGCGCAATAGTACAGATTCTGAGAGTGTAACAGGGCTTGATGAAATCAGCATTTCTCTTGCTTCCCTGTGCATAGGGAAGCTCTGTTTTAGTCACAGTAGCTCCCACAAGTGTCTCCTCAGTGTGTTCCCATTTCCTTAGAAACAGTGTATTTGCTGGGAGAAAAGTGCATTACTGTGCGCTTTCACCGTTCAGCAAATACATGTGTAGAAGCACAGCGCTAGCAGAAACGACCGTTTCTCGACGTTTTCTAACTCAGGGAACAAGTTGCACACTTCTGAGATGCATTTGGGCAACTTTGTCAGAAATGAGTTTTTTGCCTAAAGAGACATGCCTATTTGCGCAGTAGTACAGATTCTGAGTATGTAACTGGGCTTGATGAAATCAGCATTTCTCTTGCTTCCCTGTGCGTAGGGAAGCTCAGTTTTAGTCACAGTAGCTCCCACAAGTGTCTCCTCAGTGTGTTCCCATTTCCTTAGAAACAGTGTATTTGCTGGGAGAAAAGTGCATTACTGTGTGTTTTCACCGTTCAGCAAATACATGTGTAGAAGCACAACTCTAGCAGAAACGCCGTTTCTCGACGTTATCTAACTCAGGGAACAAGTTGCACACTTCTGAGATGCATTTGGGCAACTTTGTCAGAAATGAGTTTTTTGCCTAAAGAGACATGCCTATTTGCGCAGTAGTACAGATTCTGAGTATGTAACTGGGCTTGATGAAATCAGCATTTCTCTTGCTTCCCTGTGCGTAGGGAAGCTCAGTTTTAGTCACAGTAGCTCCCAGAAGTGTCTCCTCAGTGTGTTCCCATTTCCTTAGAAACAGTGTATTTGCTGGGAGAAAAGTGCATTACTCTGTGCTTTCACCGTTCAGCAAATACATGTGTAGAAGCACAGCGCTAGCAGAAACGAACGTTTCTCGACGTTTTCTAACTCAGGGAACAAGTTGCACACTTCTGAGATGCATTTGGGCAACTTTGTCAGAAATGAGTTTTTTGCCTAAAGAGACATGCCTATTTGCGCAGTAGTACAGATTCTGAGTATGTAACTGGGCTTGATGAAATCAGCATTTCTCTTGCTTCCCTGTGCGTAGGGAAGCTCAGTTTTAGTCACAGTAGCTCCCAGAAGTGTCTCCTCAGTGTGTTCCCATTTCCTTAGAAACAGTGTATTTGCTGGGAGAAAAGTGCATTACTGTGCGCTTTCACCGTTCAGCAAATACATGTGTAGAAGCACAGCGCTAGCAGAAACGAACGTTTCTCGACGTTTTCTAACTCAGGGAACAAGTTGCACACTTCTGAGATGCATTTGGGCAACTTTGTCAGAAATGAGTTTTTTGCCTAAAGAGACATGCCTATTTGCGCAGTAGTACAGATTCTGAGTATGTAACTGGGCTTGATGAAATCAGCATTTCACTTGCTTCCCTGTGCGTAGGGAAGCTCAGTTTTAGTCACAGTAGCTCCCACAAGTGTCTCCTCAGTGTGTTCCCATTTCCTTAGAAACAGTGTATTTGCTGGGAGAGAAGTGCATTACTGTGCGCTTTCACCGTTCAGCAAATACATGTGTAGAAGCACAGCGCTAGCAGAAACGAACGTTTCTCGACGTTTTCTAACTCAGGGAACAAGTTGCACACTTCTGAGATGCATTTGGGCAACTTTGTCAGAAATGAGTTTTTTGCCTACAGAGACATGCCTATTTGCGCAGTAGTACAGATTCTGAGTATGTAACTGGGCTTGATGAAATCAGCATTTCTCTTGCTTCCCTGTGCGTAGGGAAGCTCAGTTTTAGTCACAGTAGCTCCCACAAGTGTCTCCTCAGTGTGTTCCCATTTCCTTAGAAACAGTGTATTTGCTGGGAGAAAAGTGCATTACTGTGCGCTTTCACCGTACAGCAAATACATGTGTAGAAGCACAGCGCTAGCAGAAACGACCGTTTCTCGACGTTTTCTAACTCAGGGAACAAGTTGCCCACTTCTGAGATGCATTTGGGCCACTTTGTCAGAAATGAGTTTTTTGCCTAAAGAGACATGCCTATTTGCGCAGTAGTACAGATTCTGAGTATGTAACAGGGCTTGATGAAATCAGCATTTCTCTTGCTTCCCTGTGCATAGGGAATCTCTGTTTTAGTCACAGTAGCTCCCACAAGTGTCTCCTCAGTGTGTTCCCATTTCCTTAGAAACAGTGTATTTGCTGGGAGAAAAGTGCATTACTGTGCGCTTTCACCGTTCAGCAAATACATGTGTAGAAGCACAGCGCTAGCAGAAACGAACGTTTCTTGGCGTTTTCTATCTCAGGGAACAAGTTGCACACTTCTGAGACGCATTTGGGCAACTTTGTCAGAAATGAGTTTTTTGCCTTAAGAGACATGCCTCTTTGCGCAGTAGTACAGATTCTGAGTATGTAACTGGGCTTGATGAAATCAGCATTTCTCTTGCTTCCCTGTGCGTAGGGAAGCTCAGTTTTAGTCACAGTAGCTCCCACAAGTGTCTCCTCAGTGTGTTCCCATTTCCTTAGAAACAGTGTATTTGCTGGGAGAAAAGTGCATTACTGTGCGCTTTCACCGTTCAGCAAATACATGTGTAGAAGCACAGCGCTAGCAGAAACGACCGTTTCTCGACGTTTTCTAACTCAGGGAACAAGTTGCCCACTTCTGAGATGCATTTGGGCCACTTTGTCAGAAATGAGTTTTTTGCCTAAAGAGACATGCCTATTTGCGCAGTAGTACAGATTCTGAGTATGTAACTGGGCTTGATGAAATCAGCATTTCTCTTGCTTCCCTGTGCGTAGGGAAGCTCAGTTTTAGTCACAGTAGCTCCCACAAGTGTCTCCTCAGTGTGTTCCCATTTCCTTAGAAACAGTGTATTTGCTGGGAGAAAAGTGCATTACTGTGCGCTTTCACCGTTCAGCAAATACATGTGTAGAAGCACAGCGCTAGCAGAAACGACCGTTTCTCGACGTTTTCTAACTCAGGGAACAAGTTGCACACTTCTGAGATGCATTTGGGCAACTTTGTCAGAAATGAGTTTTTTACCTAAAGAGACATGCCTATTTGCGCAGTAGTACAGATTCTGAGTATGTAACTGGGCTTGATGAAATCAGCATTTCTCTTGCTTCCCTGTGCGTAGGGAAGCTCAGTTTTAGTCACAGTAGCTCCCACAAGTGTCTCCTCAGTGTGTTCCCATTTCCTTAGAAACAGTGTATTTGCTGGGAGAAAAGTGCATTACTGTGTGTTTTCACCGTTCAGCAAATACATGTGTAGAAGCACAACTCTAGCAGAAACGCCGTTTCTCGACGTTATCTAACTCAGGGAACAAGTTGCACACTTCTGAGATGCATTTGGGCAACTTTGTCAGAAATGAGTTTTTTGCCTAAAGAGACATGCCTATTTGCGCAGTAGTACAGATTCTGAGTAAGTAACTGGGCTTGATGAAATCAGCATTTCTCTTGCTTCCCTGTGCGTAGGGAAGCTCAGTTTTAGTCACAGTAGCTCCCAGAAGTGTCTCCTCAGTGTGTTCCCATTTCCTTAGAAACAGTGTATTTGCTGGGAGAAAAGTGCATTACTGTGCGCTTTCACCGTTCAGCAAATACATGTGTAGAAGCACAGCGCTAGCAGAAACGAACGTTTCTCGACGTTTTCTAACTCAGGGAACAAGTTGCACACTTCTGAGATGCATTTGGGCAACTTTGTCAGAAATGAGTTTTTTGCCTACAGAGACATGCCTATTTGCGCAGTAGTACAGATTCTGAGTATGTAACTGGGCTTGATGAAATCAGCATTTCTCTTGCTTCCCTGTGCGTAGGGAAGCTCAGTTTTAGTCACAGTAGCTCCCACAAGTGTCTCCTCAGTGTGTTCCCATTTCCTTAGAAACAGTGTATTTGCTGGGAGAAAAGTGCATTACTGTGCGCTTTCACCGTTCAGCAAATACATGTGTAGAAGCACAGCGCTAGCAGAAACGAACATTTCTCGACGTTTTCTAACTCAGGGAACAAGTTGCCCACTTCTGAGATGCATTTGGGCCACTTTGTCAGAAATGAGTTTTTTGCCTAAAGAGACATGCCTATTTGCGCAATAGTACAGATTCTGAGAGTGTAACAGGGCTTGATGAAATCAGCATTTCTCTTGCTTCCCTGTGCATAGGGAAGCTCTGTTTTAGTCACAGTAGCTCCCACAAGTGTCTCCTCAGTGTGTTCCCATTTCCTTAGAAACAGTGTATTTGCTGGGAGAAAAGTGCATTACTGTGCGCTTTCACCGTTCAGCAAATACATGTGTAGAAGCACAGCACTAGCAGAAACGACCGTTTCTTGGCGTTTTCTATCTCAGGGAACAAGTTGCACACTTCTGAGACGCATTTGGGCAACTTTGTCAGAAATGAGTTTTTTGCCTTAAGAGACATGCCTCTTTGCGCAGTAGTACAGATTCTGAGTATGTAACTGGGCTTGATGAAATCAGCATTTCTCTTGCTTCCCTGTGCGTAGGGAAGCTCAGTTTTAGTCACAGTAGCTCCCACAAGTGTCTCCTCATTGTGTTCCCATTTCCTTAGAAACAGTGTATTTGCTGGGAGAAAAGTGCATTACTGTGCGCTTTCACCGTTCAGCAAATACATGTGTAGAAGCACAGCGCTAGCAGAAACGACCGTTTCTCGACATTTTCTAACTCAGGGAACAAGTTGCCCACTTCTGAGATGCATTTGGGCCACTTTGTCAGAAATGAGTTTTTTGCCTAAAGAGACATGCCTATTTGCGCAGTAGTACAGATTCTGAGTATGTAACTGGGCTTGATGAAATCAGCATTTCTCTTGCTTCCCTGTGCGTAGGGAAGCTCAGTTTTAGTCACAGTAGCTCCCACAAGTGTCTCCTCAGTGTGTTCCCATTTCCTTAGAAACAGTGTATTTGCTGGGAGAAAAGTGCATTACTGTGCGCTTTCACCGTTCAGCAAATACATGTGTAGAAGCACAGCGCTAGCAGAAACGAACATTTCTCGACGTTTTCTAACTCAGGGAACAAGTTGCCCACTTCTGAGATGCATTTGGGCCACTTTGTCAGAAATGAGTTTTTTGCCTAAAGAGACATGCCTATTTGCGCAATAGTACAGATTCTGAGAGTGTAACAGGGCTTGATGAAATCAGCATTTCTCTTGCTTCCCTGTGCATAGGGAAGCTCTGTTTTAGTCACAGTAGCTCCCACAAGTGTCTCCTCAGTGTGTTCCCATTTCCTTAGAAACAGTGTATTTGCTGGGAGAAAAGTGCATTACTGTGCGCTTTCACCGTTCAGCAAATACATGTGTAGAAGCACAGCGCTAGCAGAAACGACCGTTTCTCGACGTTTTCTAACTCAGGGAACAAGTTGCACACTTCTGAGATGCATTTGGGCAACTTTGTCAGAAATGAGTTTTTTGCCTAAAGAGACATGCCTATTTGCGCAGTAGTACAGATTCTGAGTATGTAACTGGGCTTGATGAAATCAGCATTTCTCTTGCTTCCCTGTGCGTAGGGAAGCTCAGTTTTAGTCACAGTAGCTCCCACAAGTGTCTCCTCAGTGTGTTCCCATTTCCTTAGAAACAGTGTATTTGCTGGGAGAAAAGTGCATTACTGTGTGTTTTCACCGTTCAGCAAATACATGTGTAGAAGCACAACTCTAGCAGAAACGCCGTTTCTCGACGTTATCTAACTCAGGGAACAAGTTGCACACTTCTGAGATGCATTTGGGCAACTTTGTCAGAAATGAGTTTTTTGCCTAAAGAGACATGCCTATTTGCGCAGTAGTACAGATTCTGAGTATGTAACTGGGCTTGATGAAATCAGCATTTCTCTTGCTTCCCTGTGCGTAGGGAAGCTCAGTTTTAGTCACAGTAGCTCCCAGAAGTGTCTCCTCAGTGTGTTCCCATTTCCTTAGAAACAGTGTATTTGCTGGGAGAAAAGTGCATTACTCTGTGCTTTCACCGTTCAGCAAATACATGTGTAGAAGCACAGCGCTAGCAGAAACGAACGTTTCTCGACGTTTTCTAACTCAGGGAACAAGTTGCACACTTCTGAGATGCATTTGGGCAACTTTGTCAGAAATGAGTTTTTTGCCTAAAGAGACATGCCTATTTGCGCAGTAGTACAGATTCTGAGTATGTAACTGGGCTTGATGAAATCAGCATTTCTCTTGCTTCCCTGTGCGTAGGGAAGCTCAGTTTTAGTCACAGTAGCTCCCAGAAGTGTCTCCTCAGTGTGTTCCCATTTCCTTAGAAACAGTGTATTTGCTGGGAGAAAAGTGCATTACTGTGCGCTTTCACCGTTCAGCAAATACATGTGTAGAAGCACAGCGCTAGCAGAAACGAACGTTTCTCGACGTTTTCTAACTCAGGGAACAAGTTGCACACTTCTGAGATGCATTTGGGCAACTTTGTCAGAAATGAGTTTTTTGCCTAAAGAGACATGCCTATTTGCGCAGTAGTACAGATTCTGAGTATGTAACTGGGCTTGATGAAATCAGCATTTCACTTGCTTCCCTGTGCGTAGGGAAGCTCAGTTTTAGTCACAGTAGCTCCCACAAGTGTCTCCTCAGTGTGTTCCCATTTCCTTAGAAACAGTGTATTTGCTGGGAGAAAAGTGCATTACTGTGCGCTTTCACCATTCAGCAAATACATGTGTAGAAGCACAGCGCTAGCAGAAACGACCGTTTCTCGACGTTTTCTAACTCAGGGAACAAGTTGCACACTTCTGAGATGCATTTGGGCCAACTTTGTCAGAAATGAGTTTTTTGCCTAAAGAGACATGCCTATTTGCGCAGTAGTACAGATTCTGAGTATGTAACTGGGCTTGATGAAATCAGCATTTCTCTTGCTTCCCTGTGCGTAGGGAAGCTCAGTTTTAGTCCCAGTAGCTCCCACAAGTGTCTCCTCAGTGTGTTCCCATTTCCTTAGAAACAGTGTATTTGCTGGGAGAAAAGTGCATTACTGTCCGCTTTCACCGTTCAGCAAATACATGTGTAGAAGCACAGCGCTAGCATAAACGACCATTTCTCGACGATTTCTAACTCAGGGAACAAGTTGCTCACTTCTGAGATGCATTTGGGCAACTTTTTCAGAAATGAGTTTTTTGCCTACAGAGACATGCCTATTTGCGCAGTAGTACAGATTCTGAGTATGTAACTGGGCTTGATGAAATCAGCATTTCCCTTGCTTCCCTGTACGTAGGGAAGCTCAGTTTTAGTCACAGTAGGTCCCACAAGTGTCTCCTCAGTGTGTTCCCATTTCCTTAGAAACAGTGTATTTGCTGGGAGAAAAGTGCATTACTGTGCGCTTTCACCGTTCAGCAAATACATGTGTAGAAGCACAGCGCTAGCAGAAACGACCGTTTCTCGACGTTTTCTAACTCAGGGAACAAGTTGCACACTTCTGAGATGCATTTGGGCAACTTTGTCAGAAATGAGTTTTTTGCCTAAAGAGACATGCCTATTTGCGCAGTAGTACAGATTCTGAGTATGTAACTGGGCTTGATGAAATCAGCATTTCCCTTGCTTCCCTGTGCGTAGGGAAGCTCCCACAGTAGGTCCCACAAGTGTCTCCTCAGTGTGTTCCCATTTCCCTAGAAACAGTGTATTTGCTGGGAGAAAAGTGCATTACTGTGCGCTTTCACCGTTCAGCAAATACATGTGTAGAAGCACAGCGCTAGCAGAAACGACCGTTTCTCGACGTTTTCTAACTCAGGGAACAAGTTGCACACTTCTGAGATGCATTTGGGCAACTTTGTCAGAAATGAGTTTTTTGCCTAAAGAGACATGCCTATTTGGGCAGTAGTACAGATTCTGAGTATGTAACTGGGCTTGATGAAATCAGCATTTCTCTTGCTTCCCTGTGCGTAGGGAAGCTCAGTTTTAGTCCCAGTAGCTCCCACAAGTGTCTCCTCAGTGTGTTCCCATTTCCTTAGAAACAGTGTATTTGCTGGGAGAAAAGTGCATTACTGTGCGCTTTCACCGTTCAGCAAATACATGTGTAGAAGCACAGCGCTAGCAGAAACGACCGTTTCTCGACGTTTTCTAACTCACAGAACAAGATGAACACTTCTGAGATGCATTTGGGCAACTTTGTCAGAAATGAGTTTTTTGCCTAAAGAGACATGCCTATTTGCGCAGTAGTACAGATTCTGAGTAGGTAACTGGGCTTGATGAAATCAGCATTTCTCTTGCTTCCCTGTGCGTAGGGAAGCTCAGTTTTAGTCACAGTAGCTCCCACAAGTGTCCCCTCAGTGTGTTCCCATTTCCTTAGAAACAGTGTATTTCCTGGGAGAAAAGTGCATTACTGTGCGCTTTCACCGTTCAGCAAATACATGTGTAGAAGCACAGCGCTAGCAGAAACGACCGTTTCTCGACGTTTTCTAACTCAGGGAACAAGTTGCACACTTCTGAGATGCATTTGGGCAACTTTGTCAGAAATGAGTTTTTTGCCTACAGAGACATGCCTATTTGCGCAGTAGTACAGATTCTGAGTATGTAACTGGGCTTGATGAAATCAGCATTTCTCTTGCTTCCCTGGTCGTAGGGAAGCTCAGTTTTAGTCACAGCAGCTCCCACAAGTGTCTCCTCAGTGTGTTCCCATTTCCTTAGAAACAGTGTATTTGCTGGGATAAAAGTGCATTACTGTGCGCTTTCACCATTCAGCAAATACATGTGTAGAAGCACAGTGCTTCCAGAAACGAACGTTTCTCGATGTTTTCTAACTCAGGGAACAAGTTGCACACTTCTGAGATGCATTTGGGTAACTTTCTCAAAAATGAGTTTTTTGCCTACAGAGACATGCCTATTTGCGCAGTAGTACAGATTCTGAGTATGTAACTGGGCTTGATGAAATCAGCATTTCTCTTGCTTCCCTGTGCGTAGGGAAGCTCAGTTTTAGTCACAGTAGCTCCCACAAGTGTCTCCTCAGTGTGTTCCCATTTCCTTAGAAACAGTGTATTTGCTGGGAGAAAAGTGCATTACTGTGCGCTTTCACCGTTCAGCAAATACATGTGTAGAAGCACAGCGCTGGCTGAAACGACCGTTTCTCGACGTTTTCTAACTCAGGGACCAAGTGGCACACTTCTGAGATGCATTTGGGCAACTTTGTCAGAAATGAGTTTTTTGCCTAAAGAGACATGCCTATTTGCGCAGTAGTACAGATTCTGAGTAGGTAACTGGGCTTGATGAAATCAGCATTTCTCTTGCTTCCCTGTGCGTAGGGAAGCTCAGTTTTAGTCACAGTAGCTCCCACAAGTGTCTCCTCAGTGTGTTCCCATTTCCTTAGAAACAGTGTATTAGCTGGGAGAAAAGTGCATTACTGTGCGCTTTCACCGTTCAGCAAATACATGTGTAGAAGCACAGCGCTAGCAGAAACGACCGTTTCTCGACGTTTTCTAACTCAGGGAACAAGTTGCACACTTCTGAGATGCATTTGGGCAACTTTGTCAGAAATGAATTTTTTGCCTAAAGAGACATGCCTATTTGCGCATTAGTCCAGATTCTGAGTATGTAACTGGGCTTGATGAAATCAGCATTTCTCTTGCTTCCCTGTGCGTAGGGAAGCTCATTTTTAGTCACAGTAGCTGCCACAAGTGTCTCCTCAATGTGTTCCCATTTCCTTAGAAACAGTGTATTTGCTGGGAGAAAAGTGCATTACTGTGCGCTTTCACCGTTCAGCAAATTCATGTGTAGAAGCACAGCGCTAGCAGAAACGACCGTTTCTCGACGTTTTCTAACTCAGGGAACAAGTTGCACACTTCTGAGATGCATTTGGGCAACTTTGTCAGAAATGAGTTTTTTGCCTACAGAGACATGACTATTTGCGCAGTAGTACAGATTCTGAGTATGTAACTGGGCTTGATGAAATCAGCATTTCTCTTGCTTCCCTGTGCGTAGGGAAGCTCAGTTTTAGTCCCAGTAGCTCCCACAAGTGTCTCCTCAGTGTGTTCCCATTTCCTTAGAAACAGTGTATTTGCTGGGAGAAAAGTGCATTACTGTGCGCTTTCACCGTTCAGCAAATACATGTGTAGAAGCACAGCGCTAGCAGAAACGACCGTTTCTCGACGTTTTCTAACTCAGGGAACAAGTTGCACACTTCTGAGATGCATTTGGGCAACTTTGTCAGAAATGAGTTTTTTGCCTAAAGAGACATGCCTATTTGCGCAGTAGTACAGATTCTGAGTATGTAACTGGGCTTGATGAAATCAGCATTTCTCTTGCTTCCCTGTGCGTAGGGAAGTTCAGTTTTAGTCACAGTAGCTCCCACAAGTGTCTCCTCAGTGTGTTCCCATTTCCTTAGAAACAGTGTATTTGCTGGGAGAAAAGTGCATTACTGTGCGCTTTCACCGTTCAGCAAATACATGTGTAGAAGCACAGCGCTAGCAGAAACGACCGTTTCTCGACGTTTTCTAACGCAGGGAACAAGTTGCACACTTCTGAAATGCATTTGGGCAACTTTGTCAGAAATGAGTTTTTTGCCTAAAGAGACATGCCTATTTGCGCAGTAGTACAGATTCTGAGTATGTAACTGGGCTTGATGAAATCAGCATTTCCCTTGCTTCCCTGTGCGTAGGGAAGCTCAGTTTTAGTCACAGTAGGTCCCAGAAGTGTCTCCTCAGTGTGTTCCCATTTCCTTAGAAACAGTGTATTTGCTGGGAGAAAAGTGCATTACTGTGCGCTTTCACCGTTCAGCAAATACATGTATAGAAGCACAGCGCTAGCAGAAACGAATGTTTCTCGACGTTTTCTAACTCAGGGAACAAGTTGCACACTTCTGAGATGCATTTGGGCAACTTTGTCAGAAATGAGTTTTTTGCCTAAAGAGACATGCCTATTTGCGCAGTAGTACAGAATATTAGTATGTAACTGGGCTTGATGAAATCAGCATTTCTCTTGCTTCCCTGTGCGTAGGGAAGCTCAGTTTTAGTCACAGTAGCTCCCACAAGTGTCTCCTCAGTGTGTTCCCATTTCCTTAGAAACAGTGTATTTGCTGGGAGAAAAGTGCATTACTGTGCGCTTTCACCGTTCAGCAAATACATGTGTAGAAGCACAGCGCTAGCAGAAACGACCGTTTCTCGACCTTTTCTAACTCAGGGAACAAGTTGCACACTTCTGAGATGCATTTGGGCAACTTTGTCAGAAATGAGTTTTTTGCCTAAAGAGACATGCCTATTTGCGCAATAGTACAGATTCTTAGTATGTAACTGGGCTTGATGAAATCAGCATTTCTCTTGCTTCCCTGTGTGTAGGGAAGCTCAGTTTTAGTCACAGTAGCTCCCACAAGTGTCTCCTCAGTGTGTTCCCATTTCCTTAGAAACAGTGTATTTGCTGGGAGAAAAGTGCATTACTGTGCGCTTTCACCTTTCAGCAAATACATGTGTAGAAGCACAGCGCTAGCAAAAACGACCGTTTCTCAACGTTTTCTAACTCAGGGAACAAGTTGCACACTTCTGAGATGCATTTGGGCAACTTTGTCAGAAATGAGTTTTTGCCTAAAGAGACATGCCTATTTGCGCAGTAGTACAGATTCTGAGTATGTAACTGGGCTTGATGAAATCAGCATTTCTCTTGCTTCCCTGTGCGTAGGGAAGCTCAGTTTTAGTCACAGTAGCTCCCACAAGTGTCTCCTCAGTGTGTTCCCATTTCCTTAGAAACAGTGTATTAGCTGGGAGAAAAGTGCATTACTGTGCGGTTTCACCGTTCAGCAAATACATGTGTAGAAGCACAGCGCTAGCAGAAACGACCGTTTCTCGACGTTTTCTAACTCAGGGAACAAGTTGCACACTTCTGAGATGCATTTGGGCAACTTTGTCAGAAATGAATTTTTTGCCTAAAGAGACATGCCTATTTGCGCATTAGTCCAGATTCTGAGTATGTAACTGGGCTTGATGAAATCAGCATTTCTCTTGCTTCCCTGTGCGTAGGGAAGCTCATTTTTAGTCACAGTAGCTGCCACAAGTTTCTCCTCAATGTGTTCCCATTTCCTTAGAAACAGTGTATTTGCTGGGAGAAAAGTGCATTACTGTGCGCTTTCACCGTTCAGCAAATTCATGTGTAGAAGCACAGCGCTAGCAGAAACGACCGTTTCTCGACGTTTTCTAACTCAGGGAACAAGTTGCACACTTCTGAGATGCATTTGGGCAACTTTGTCAGAAATGAGTTTTTTGCCTACAGAGACATGCCTATTTGCGCAGTAGTACAGATTCTGAGTATGTAACTGGGCTTGATGAAATCAGCATTTCTCTTGCTTCCCTGTGCGTAGGGAAGCTCAGTTTTAGTCCCAGTAGCTCCCACAAGTGTCTCCTCAGTGTGTTCCCATTTCCTTAGAAACAGTGTATTTGCTGGGAGAAAAGTGCATTACTGTGCACTTTCACCGTTCAGCAAGTACATGTGTAGAAGCACAGCGCTAGCAGAAAAGACCGTGTCTCGACCTTTTCTAACTCAGGGAACAAGTTGCACACTTCTGAGATGCATTTGGGCAACATTGTCAGAAATGAGTTTTTTGCCTAAATAGACATGCCTATTTGCGCACTAGTACAGATTCTGAGTATGTAACAGGGCTTGATGAAATCAGCATTTTTCTTGCTTCCCTGTGGGTAGGGAAGCTCAGTTTTAGTCACAGTAGCTCCCACAAGTGTCTCCTCAGTGTGTTCCCATTTCCTTAGAAACAGTGTATTTGCTGGGAGAAAAGTGCAATACTGTGCGCTTTCACCGTTCAGCAAATACATGTGTAGAAGCACAGCACTAGCAGAAACGACCGTTTCTCGACGTTTTCTAACTCAGGGAACAAGTTGCACACTTTTGAAATGCATTTGGGCAACTTTGTCAGATATGAGTTTTTTGCCTAAAGAGACATGCCTATTTGCACAGTAGTCCAGATTCTGAGTATGTGACTGGGCTTGATGAAATCAGCATTTCTCTTGCTTCCCTGTGCGTAGGGAAGCTCAGTTTTAGTCACAGTAGCTCCCACAAGTGTCTCCTCAGTGTGTTCCCATTTCCTTAGAAACAGTGTATTTGCTGGGAGAAAAGTGCATTTCTGTGCGCTTTCACCGTTCAGCAAATACATGTGTAGAAGCACAGCGCTAGCAGAAACGACCGTTTCTCGACGTTTTCTAACTCAGGGAACAAGTTGCACACTTCTGAGATGCATTTGGGCAACTTTGTCAGAAATGAGTTTTTTGCCTAAAGAGACATGCCTATTTGCGAAGTAGTACAGATTCTGAGTATGTAACTGGGCTTGATGAAATCAGCATTTCTCTTGTTTCCCTGTGCGTAGGGAAGCTCAGTTTTAGTCACAGTAGCTCCCACAAGTGTCTCCTCAGTGTGTTCCATTTCCTTAGAAACAGTGTATTTGCTGGGAGAAAAGTGCATTACTGTGCGTTTTCACCGTTCAGCAAATACATGTGTAGAAGCACAGCGCTAGCAGAAACGACCGTTTCTCGACGTTTTGTAACTCAGGGAACAAGTTGCACACTTCTGAGATGCATTTGGGCAACTTTGTCAGAAATGAGTTTTTTGCCTAAAGAGACATGCCTATTTGGCAGTAGTACATATTCTGAGTATGTAACTGGGCTTGATGAAATCAGCATTTCTCTTGCTTCCCTGTGCGTAGGGAAGCTCAGTTTTAGTCACAGTAGCTCCCACAAGTGTCTCCTCAGTGTGTTCCCATTTCCTTAGAAACAGTGTATTTGCTGGGAGAAAAGTGCATTACTGTGCACTTTCACCGTTCAGCAAGTACATGTGTAGAAGCACAGCGGTAGGAGAAACGACCATTTCTCACCGTTTTCTAACTCAGGGAACAAGATGCACACTTCTGAGATGCATTTGGGCAACTTCGTCAGAAATGAGTTTTTTGCCTATAGAGACATGCCTATTTGCGCAGTAGTACAGATTCTGAGTATGTAACTGGGCTTGATGAAATCAGCATTTCTCTTGCTTCCCTGTGCGTAGGGAAGCTCAGTTTTAGTCACAGTAGCTCCCACAAGTGTCTCCTCAGTGTGTTCCCATTTCCTTAGAAACAGTGTATTTGCTGGGAGAAAAGTGCATTACTGTGCGTTTTCACCGTTCAGAAAATACATGTGTAGAAGCACAGCGCTAGCAGAAACGAACGTTTCTCGACGTTTTCTAACTCAGGGAACAAGTTGCACACTTCTGAGATGCATTTGGGCAACTTTGTCAGAAATGAGTTTTTTGCCTAAAGAGACATGCCTATTTGGCAGTAGTACAGATTCTGAGTATGTAACTGGGCTTGATGAAATCAGCATTTCTCTTGCTTCCCTGTGCGTAGGGAAGCTCAGTTTTAGTCACAGTAGCTCCCACAAGTGTCTCCTCAGTGTGTTCCCATTTCCTTAGAAACAGTGTATTTGCTGGGAGAAAAGTGCATTACTGTGCGCTTTCACCGTTCAGCAAATACATGTGTAGGAGCACAGCGCTAGCAGAAACGACCGTTTCTCGACGTTTTCTAACTCAGGGAACAAGTTGCACACTTCTGAGATGCATTTGGGCAACTTTGTCAGAAATGAGTTTTTTGCCTAAAGAGACATGCCTATTTGCGCAGTAGTACAGATTCTGAGAATGTAACTGGGCTTGATGAAATCAGCATTTCTCTTACTTCCCTGTGCGTAGGGAAGCTCAGTTTTAGTCACTGTAGCTGCCACAAGTGTCTCCTCAGTGTGTTCCCATTTCCTTAGAAACAGTGTATTTGCTGGGAGAAAAGTGCATTACTGTGCGCTTTCACCGTTCAGCAAATACATGTGTAGAAGCACAGTGCTAGCAGATACGACCGTTTCTCGACGTTTTCTAACTCAGGGAACAAGTTGCACACTTCTGAGATGCATTTGGGCAACTTTGTCAGAAATGAGTTTTTTGCCTAAAGAGACATGCCTATTTGCGCAGTAGTACAGATTCTGAGTATGTAACTGGGCTTGATGAAATCAGCATTTCTCTTGCTTCCCTGTGCGTAGGGAAGCTCAGTTTTAGTCACAGTAGTTCCCACAAGTGTCTCCTCAGTGTGTTCCCATTTCCTTAGAAACAGTGTATTTGCTGGGAGAAAAGTGCATTACTGTGCGCTTTCACCGTTCAGCAAATACATGTGTAGAAGCACAGCGCTAGCAGAAACGACCGTTTCTCGACGTTTTCTAACTCAGGGAACAAGTTTCACATTTCTGAGATGCATTTGGGCAACTTTGTCAGAAATGAGTTTTTTGCCTAAAGAGACATGCCTATTTGCGCATTAGTCCAGATTCTGAGTATGTAACTGGGCTTGATGAAATCAGCATTTCTCTTGCTTCCCTGTGCGTAGGGAAGCTCAGTATTAGTCACTGTAGCTCCCACAAGTGTCTCCTCAGTGTGTTCCCATTTCCTTAGAAAAAGTGTTTTTCCTGGGAGAAAAGTGCATTACTGTGCGCTTTCACCGTTCAGCAAATACATGTGTAGAAGCACAGCGCTAGCAGAAACGAACGTTTCTCGATTTTTTCTAACTCACGGAACAAGATGCTCACTTCTGAGATGCATTTGGGCAATTTTGTCAGAAATGAGTTTTTTGCCTAAAAAGACATGCCTATTTGCGCAGTAGTACAGATTCTGAGTATGTAACTGGGGTTGATGAAATCAGCATTTCTCTTGCTTCCCTGTGCGTAGGGAAGCTCAGTTTTAGTCACTGTAGCTCCCACAAGTGTCTCCTCAGTGTGTTCCCATTTCCTTAGAAACAGTGTATTTGCTGGGAGAAAAGTGCATTACTGTGCGCTTTCACCGTTCAGCAAATACATGTGTAGAAGCACAGCGCTAGCAGAAACGACCGTTTCTCGACGTTTTCTAACTCAGGGAACAAGTTGCACACTTCTGAGATGCATGTGGGCAACTTGGTCAGAAATGAGTTTTTTGCCTAAAGAGACATGCCTATTTGCGCAGTAGTACAGATTCTGAGTATGTAACTGGGCTTGATGAAATCAGCATTTCTCTTGCTTCCCTGTGCGTAGGGAAGCTCAGTTTTAGTCACTGTAGCTCCCACAAGTGTCTCCTCAGTGTGTTTCCATTTCCATAGAAACAGTGTATTTGCTGGGAGAAAAGTCCATTACTGTGCGCTTTCACCGTTCAGCAAATACATGTGTAGAAACACAGCTCTAGCAGAAACGACCATTTCTCAACGTTTTCTAACTCAGGGAACAAGTCGCACACTTCTGAAATGCATTTGGTCAACTTTGTCAGAAATGAGTTTTTTGCCTAAAGAGACATGCCTATTTGCGCAGTAGTACAGATTCTGAGTATGTAACTGGGCTTGATGAAATCAGCATTTCTCTTGCTTCCCTCTGCATAGGGAAGCTCAGTTTTAGTCACAGTAGCTCCCACAAGTGTCTCCTCAGTGTGTTCCCATTTCCTTAGAAACAGTGTATTTGCTGGGAGAAAAGTGCATTACTGTGCGATTTCACCGTTCAGCAAATACATGTGTAGAAGCACAGCGCTAGCAGAAACGACCGTTTCTCGATGTTTTCTAACTCAGGGAACACGTTGCACACTTCGGAGATGCATTTGGGCAACTTTGTCAGAAATGAGTTTTTTGCCTAAAGAGACATGCCTATTTGCGCAGTAGTACAGATTCTGAGAATGTAACTGGGCTTGATGAAATCAGCATTTCTCTTGCTTCCCTGTGCATAGGGAAGCTCAGTTTTAGTCACAGTAGCTCCCACAAGTGTCTCCTCAGTGTGTTCCCATTTCCTTAGAAACAGTGTATTTGCTGGGAGAAAAGTACATTACTGTGCACTTTCACCGTTCAGCAAATACATGTGTAGAAGCACAGCGCTAGCAGAAACGACCGTTTCTCGACGTTTTCTAACTCAGGGAACAAGTTGCACACTTCTGAGATGCATTTGGGCAACTTTGTCAGAAATGAATTTTTTGCCTAAAGAGACATGCCTATTTGCGCAGTAGTACAGATTCTGAATATGTAACTGGGCTTGATGAAATCAGCATTTCTCTTGTTTCCCTGTGCGTAGGGAAGCTCAGTTTTAGTCACAGTAGCTCCCCCAAGTGTCTCCTCAGTGTGCTCCCATTCCTTAGAAACAGTGTATTTGCTGGGAGAAAAGTGCATTACTGTGCGCTTTCACCGTTCAGCAAATACATGTGTAGAAGCACAGCGCTAGCAGAAACGACCGTTTCTCAACGTTTTCTAACTCAGGGAACAAGTTGCACACTTCTGAGATGCATTTTGGCAACTTTGTCAGAAATGAGTTTTTTGCCTAAAGAGACATGCCTATTTGCGCAGTAGTACAGATTCTGAGTATGTAACTGGGCTTGATGAAATCAGCATTTCTCTTGCTTCCCAGTGCGTAGGGAAGCTCAGTTTTAGTCACAGTAGCTCCCACAAGGGTCTCCTCAGTGTGTTCCCATTTCCTTAGAAACAGTGTATTTGCTGGGAGAAAAGTGCATTACTGTGCGCTTTCCCCGTTCAGCAAATACATGTGTAGAAGCACAGCGCTAGCAGAAACGACCGTTTCTCGACGTTTTCTAACTGAGGGAACAAGATGAACACTTCTGAGATGCATTTGGGCAACTTTGTCAGAAATGAGTTTTTTGCCTAAAGAGACATGCCTATTTGCGCAGTAGTACAGATTCTGAGTATGTAACTGGGCTTGATGAAATCAGCATTTCTCTTGCTTCCCTGTGCGTAGGGAAGCTCAGTTTTAGTCACAGTAGCTCCCACAAGTGTCTCCTCAATGTGTTCCCATTTCCTTAGAAACAGTGTATTTGCTGGGAGAAAAGTGCATTACTGTGCGCTTTCACCGTTCAGCAAATACATGTGTAGAAGCACAGCGCTAGCAGAAACGACCATTTCTCGACGTTTTCTAACTCAGGGAATAAGTTGCACACTTCTGAGATGCATTTGGGCAACTTTGTCAGAAATGAGTTTTTTGCCTAAAGAGACATGCCTATTTGCGCAGTAGTACAGATTCTGAGTATGTAACTGAGCTTGATGAAATCAGCATTTCACTTGCTTCCCTGTGCATAGGGAAGCTCAGTTTTAGTCACAGTAGCTCCCACAAGTGTCTCCTCAGTGTGTTCCCATTTCCTTAGAAACAGTGTATTTGCTGGGAGAAAAGTGTATTACTGTGCGCTTTCACCGTTCAGCAAATACATGTGTAGAAGCACAGCACTAGCAGAAACGACCGTTTCTCGACGTTTTCTAACTCAGGGAACAAGTTGCACACTTCTGAGATGCATTTGGGCAACTTTGTCAGAAATGAGTTTTTTGCCTAAAGAGACATGCCTATTTGCGCAGTAGTACAGATTCTGAGTATGTATCTGGGCTTGATGAAATCAGCATTTCTCTTGCCTCCTTGTGCGTAGGGAAGCTCAGTTTTAGTCACAGTAGCTCCCCCAAGTGTCTCCTCAGTGTGCTCCCATTTCCTTAGAAACAGTGTATTTGCTGGGATTAAGTGCATTACTGTGCGCTTTCACCGTTCAGCAAATACATGTGTAGAAGCACAGCGCTAGCAGAAACGACCGTTTCTCGACGTTTTCAAACTCAGGGAACAAGTTGCAGACTTCTGAGATGCATTTGGGCAACTTTGTCAGAAATGAGTTTTTTTCCTAAAGAGACATGCCTATTTGCGCAGCAGTACAGATTCTGAGTATGTAACTGGGCTTGATGAAATCAGCATTTCTCTTGCTTCCCTGTGCGTAGGGAAGCTCAGTTTTAGTCACAGTAGCTCCCACAAGTGTCTCCTCAGTGTGTTCCCATTTCCTTAGAAACAGTGTATTTGCTGGGAGAAAAGTGCATTACTGTGCGCTTTCACCGTTCAGCAAATACATGTGTAGAAGCACAGCGCTAGCAGAAACGACCGTTTCTCGATGTTTTCTAACTCAGGGAACAAGTTGCACACTTCTGAGATGCATTTCGGCAACTTTGTCAGAAATGAGTTTTGTGCCTAAAGAGACATGCCTATTTGCGCAGTAGTACAGATTCTGAGTATGTAACTGGGCTTGATGAAATCAGCATTTCTCTTGCTTCCCTGTGCGTAGGGAAGCTCAGTTTTCATCACTGTAGCTCCCACAAGTGTCTCCTCAGTGTGTTCCCATTTCCTTAGAAACAGTGTATTTGCTGGGAGAAAAGTGCATTACTGTGCGCTTTCACCGTTCAGCAAATACATGTGTAGAAGCACAGCGCTAGCAGAAACGACCGTTTCTCGACGTTTTCTAACTCAGGGAACAAGTTGCACACTTCTGAGATGCATTTGGGCAACTTTGTCAGAAATGAGTTTTTTGCCTAAAGAGACATGCCTATTTGCGCAGTAGTCCAGATTCTGAGTATGTAACTGGGCTTGATGAAATCAGCATTTCTCTTGCTTCCCTGTGCGTAGGGAAGCTCAGTTTTAGTCACAGTAGCTCCCACAAGTGTCTCCTCAGTGTGTTCCCATTTCCTTAGAAACAGTGTATTTGCTGGGAGAAAAGTGCACATTACTGTGCGCTTTCACCGTTCAGCAAATACATGTGTAGAAGCACAGCGCTAGCAGAAACGACCGTTTCTCGATGTTTTCTAACTCAGGGAACAAGTTGCACCCTTCTGAGATGCATTTGGGCAACTTTGTCAGAAATGAGTTTTTTGACTAAAGAGACATGCCTATTTGCGCAGTAGTCCAGATTCTGAGTATGTAACTGGGCTTGATGAAATCAGCATTTCTCTTGCTTCCCTGTGCGTAGAGAAGCTCAGTTTTAGTCACAGTAGCTGCCACAAGTGTCTCCTCAGTGTGTTCCCATTTCCTTAGAAACAGTGTATTTGCTGGGTGAAAAGTGCATTACTGTGCGCTTTCACCGTTCAGCAAATACATGTGTAGAAGCACAGCGCTAGCAGAAACGACCGTTTCTCGACGTTTTCTAACTCAGGGAACAAGTTGCACACTTCTGAGATGCATTTGGGCAACTTTGTCAGAAATGAGTTTTTTGCCTAAAGAGACATGCCTATTTGCGCAGTAGTACAGATTCTGAGTATGTAACTGGGCTTGATGAAATCAGCATTTCTCTTGCTTCCCTGTGCGTAGGGAAGCTCAGTTTTAGTCCCAGTAGCTCCCACAAGTGTCTCCTCAGTGTGTTCCCATTTCCTTAGAAACAGTGTATTTGCTGGGAGAAAAGTGCATTACTGTGCGCTTTCACCGTTCAGCAAATACATGTGTAGAAGCACAGCGCTAGCAGAAACGACCGTTTCTCGACGTTTTCTAACTCAGGGAACAAGTTGCACACTTCTGAGATGCATTTGGGCAACTTTGTCAGAAATGAGTTTTTTGCCTAAAGAGACATGCCTATTTGCGCAGTAGTACAGATTCTGAGTATGTAACTGGGCTTGATGATATCAGCATTTCTCTTGCTTCCCTGTGCGTAGGAAAGCTCAGTTTTAGTCACAGTAGCTCCCACAAGTGTCTCCTCACTGTGTTCCCATTTCCTTAGAAACAGTGTATTTGCTGGGAGAAAAGTGCATTACTTTGCGCTTTCACCGTTCAGCAAATACATGTGTAGAAGCACAGCGCTAGCAGAAACGACCGTTTCTCGACGTTTTCTAACTCAGGGAACAAGTTGCACACTTCTGATATGCATTTGGGCAACTTTGTCAGAAATGAGTTTTTTGCCTAAAGAGACATGCCTATTTGCGCAGTAGTCCAGATTCTGAGTATGTAACTGGGCTTGATGAAATCAGCATTTCTCTTGCTTCCCTGTGCGTAGGGAAGCTCAGTTTTAGTCACAGTAGCTCCCACAAGTGTCTCCTCAGTGTGTTCCCATTTCCTTAGAAACAGTGTATTTGCTGGGAGAAAAGTGCATTACTGTGTGCTTTCACCGTTCAGCAAATACATGTGTAGAAGCACAGCGCTAGCAGAAACGACCGTTTCTCGACGTTTTCTAACTCAGGGAACAAGTTGCACACTTCTGAGATGCATTTGGGCAACTTTGTCAGAAATGAGTTTTTTGCCTAAAGAGACATGCCTATTTGCGCAGTAGTACAGATTCTGAGTATGTAACTGGGCTTGATGAAATCAGCATTTCTCTTGCTTCGCTGTGCGTAGGGAAGCTCAGTTTTAGTCACAGTAGCTCCCACAAGTGTCTCCTCAGTGTGTTCCCATTTCCTTAGAAACAGTGTATTTGCTGGGAGAAAAGTGCATTACTGTGCGCTTTCACCGTTCAGCAAATACATGTGTAGAAGCACAGCGCTAGCAGAAACGACCGTTTCTCGACGTTTTCTAACTCAGGGAACAAGTTGCACACTTCTGAGATGCATTTGGGCAACTTTGTCAGAAATGAGTTTTTTGCCTAAAGAGACATGCCTATTTGCGCAGTAGTACAGATTCTGAGTATGTAACTGGGCTTGATGATATCAGCATTTCTCTTGCTTCCCTGTGCGTAGGGAAGCTCAGTTTTAGTCATAGTAGCTCCCACAAGTGTCTCCTCAGTGTGTTCCCATTTCCTTAGAAACAGTGTATTTGCTGGGAGAAAAGTGCATTACTGTGCGCTTTCACCGTTCAGCAAATACATGTGTAGAAGCACAGCGCTAGCAGAAACGACCGTTTCTCGACGTTTTCTAACACAGGGAACAAGTTGCACACTTCTTAGATGCATTTGGGCAACTTTGTCAGAAATGAGTTTTTTGCCTAAAGAGACATGCCTATTTGCGCAGTAGTACAGATTCTGAGTATGTAACTGGGCTTGATGAAATCAGCATTTCTCTTGCTTCCCTGTGCGTAGGGAAGCTCAGTTTTAGTCACAGTAGCTCCCACAAGTGTCTCCTCAGTGTGTTCCCATTTCCTTATAAACAGTGTATTTGCTGGGAGAAAAGTGCATTACTGTACACTTTCACCGTTCAGCAAGTACATGTGTAGAAGCACAGCGCTAGCAGAAAAGACCGTGTCTCGACGTTTTCTAACTCAGGGAACAAGCTGCACACTTCTGAGATGCATTTGGGCAACTTTGTCAGAAATGAGTTTTTTGCCTAAAGAGACATGCCTATTTGCGCAGTAGTACAGATTCTGAGTTTGTAACTGGGCTTGATGAAATCAGGATTTGTCTTGATTCCCTGTGTGTAGGGAAGCTCAGTTTTAGTCAAAGTAGCTCCCACAAGTGTCTCCTCAGTGTGTTCCCATTTCCTTAGAAACAGTGTATTTGCTGGGAGAAAAGTGCACATTACTGTGCGCTTTCACCGTTCAGCAAATACATGTGTAGAAGCACAGCGCTAGCAGAAATGAACGTTTCTCGATGATTTCTAACTCAGGGAACAAGTTGCACACTTCTGAGATGCATTTGGGCAACTTAGTCAGAAATGAGTTTTTTGCCTAAAGAGACATGCCTATTTGCGCAGTAGTACAGATTCTGAGTATGTAACTGGGCTTGATGAAATCAGCATTTCTCTTGCTTCCCTTTGCGTAGGGAAGCTCAGTTTTAGTCACTGTAGCTGCCACAAATGTCTCCTCAGTGTGTTCCCATTTCTTTAGAAACAGTGTATTTGCTGGGTGAAAAGTGCATTACTGTGCGCTTTCACCATTCAGCAAATACATGTGTAGAAGCACAGCGCTAGCAGAAACGACCGTTTCTCGACGTTTTCTAACTCAGGGAACAAGTTGCAAACTTCTGAGATGCATTTGGGCAACTTTGTCTGAAATGAGTTTTTTGCCTAAAGAGACATGCCTATTTGCGCATTAGTCCAGATTCTGAGTATGTAACTGGGCTTGATGAAATCAGCATTTCTCTTGCTTCTCTGTGCGTAAGGAAGCTCAGTTTTAGTCACAGTAGCTCCCACAAGTGTCTCCTCAGTGTGTTCCCATTTCCTTAGAAACAGTGTATTTGCTGGGAGAAAAGTGCATTACTGTGCGCTTTCACCGTTCAGCAAATACATGTGTAGAAGCACAGCGCTAGCAGAAACGACCGTTTCTCGACGTTTTCTAACTCAGGGAACAAGTTGCACACTTCTGAGATGCATTTGGGCAACTTTGTCAGAAATGAGTTTTTTGCCTAAAGAGACATGCCTATTTGCGCAGTAGTACAGATTCTGAGTATGTAACTGGGCTTGATGAAATCAGCATTTCTCTTGCTTCCCTGTGCGTAGGGAAGCTCAGTTTTAGTCACAGTAGCTCCCACAAGTGTCTCCTCAGTGTGTTCCCATTTCCTTAGAAACAGTGTATTTGCTGGGAGAAACGTGCATTACTGTGCGCTTTCACCGTTCAGCAAATACATGTGTAGAAGCACAGCGCTAGCAGAAACGACCGTTTCTCGATGTTTTCTATCGCAGGGAACTAGATGCACACTTCTGAGATGCATTTGGGCAACTTTGTCAGAAATGAGTTTTTTGCCTAAAGAGACATGCCTATTTGCGCAGTAGTACAGATTCTGAGTATGTAACTGGGCTTGATGATATCAGCATTTCTCTTGCGTCCCTGTGCGTAGGGAAGCTCAGTTTTAGTCACAGTAGCTCCCACAAGTGTCTCCTCAGTGTGTTCCCATTTCCTTAGAAACAGTGTATTTGCTGGGAGAAAAGTGCATTACTGTGCGCTTTCACCGTTCAGCAAATACATGTGTAGAAGCACAGCGCTAGCAGAAATGAACGTTTCTCGACGTTTTCTAACTCAGGGAACAAGTTGCACACTTCTGAGATGCATTTGGGCAACTTTGTCAGAAATGAGTTTTTTGCCTAAAGAGACATGCCTATTTGCGCAGTAGTACAGATTCTGAGTATGTAACTGGGCTTGATGAAATCAGCATTTCTCTTGCTTCCCTGTTCGTAGGGAAGCTCAGTTTTAGTCACAGTAGCTCCCACAAGTGTCTTCTCAGGGTGTTCCCATTTCCTTAGAAACAGTGTATTTGCTGGGAGAAAAGTGCATTACTGTGCGCTTTCACCGTTCAGCAAATACATGTGTAGAAGCACAGCGCTAGCAGAAACGACCGTTTCTCGACGTTTTCTATCGCAGGGAACTAGATGCACACTTCTGAGATGCATTTGGGCAACTTTGTCAGAAATGAGTTTTTTGCCTAAAGAGACATGCCTATTTGCGCAGTAGTACAGATTCTGAGTATGTAACTGGGCTTGATGAAATCAGCATTTCTCTTGCTTCCCTGTGCGTAGGGAAGCTCAGTTTTAGTCACAGTAGCTCCCACAAGTGTCTCCTCAGTGTGTTCCCATTTCCTTAGAAACAGTGTATTTGCTGGGAGAAAAGTGCATTACTGTGCACTTTCACCGTTCAGCAGGTACATGTGTAGAAGCACAGCGCTAGCAGAAAAGACCGTGTCTCGACGTTTTCTAACTCAGGGAACAAGTTGCACACTTCTGAGATGCATTTGGGCAACATTGTCAGAAATGAGTTTTTTGCCTAAAGAGACATGCCTATTTGCGCAGTAGTACAGATTCTGAGTTTGTAACTGGGCTTGATGAAATCAGCATTTCTCTTGATTCCCTGTGCGTAGGGAAGCTCTGTTTTAGTCTAAGTAGCTCCCACAAGTGTCTCCTCAGTGTGTTATCATTTCCTTAGAAATAGTGTATTAGCTGGGAGAAAAGTGCATTACTGTGCGCTTTCACCGTTCAGCAAATACATGTGTAGAAGCACAGCGCTAGCAGAAACGACCGTTTCTCGACGTTTTCTAACTCAGGGAACAAGTTGCACACTTCTGAGATGCATTTGGGCAACTTTGTCAGAAATGAATTTTTTGCCTAAAGAGACATGCCTATTTGCGCATTAGTCCAGATTCTGAGTATGTAACTGGGCTTGATGAAATCAGCATTTCTCTTGCTTCCCTGTGCGTAGGGAAGCTCATTTTTAGTCACAGTAGCTGCCACAAGTGTCTCCTCAATGTGTTCCCATTTCCTTAGAAACAGTGTATTTGCTGGGAGAAAAGTGCATTACTGTGCGCTTTCACCGTTCAGCAAATTCATGTGTAGAAGCACAGCGCTAGCAGAAACGACCGTTTCTCGACGTTTTCTAACTCAGGGAACAAGTTGCACACTTCTGAGATGCATTTGGGCAACTTTGTCAGAAATGAGTTTTTTGCCTAAAGAGACATGCCTATTTGCGCAGTAGTACAGATTCTGAGTATGTAACTGGGCTGGATGAAATCAGCATTTCTCTTGCTTCCCTGTGCGTAGGGAAGCTCAGTTTTAGTCACAGTAGCTCCCACAAGTGTCTCCTCAGTGTGTTCCCATTTCCTTAGAAACAGTGTATTTGCTGGAAGAAAAGTGCATTACTGTGCGCTTTCACCGTTCAGCAAATACATGTGTAGAAACACAGCGCTAGCAGAAACGACCGTTTCTCGACGTTTTCTAACTCAGGGAACAAGTTGCACACTTCTGAGATGCATTTGGGCAACTTTGTCAGAAATGAGTTTTTTGCCTACAGAGACATGCCTATTTGCGCAGTAGTACAGATTCTGAGTATGTAACTGGGCTTGATGAAATCAGCATTTCTCTTGCTTCCCTGTGTGTAGGGAAGCTCAGTTTTAGTCACAGTAGTTCCCAAAAGTGCCACCTCAGTGTGTTCCCATTTCCTTAGAAACAGCGTATTTGCTGGGAGAAAAGTGCATTACTGTGCGCTTTCACCGTTCAGCAAATACATGTGTAGAAGCACAGCGCTAGCAGAAACGACCGTTTCTCGACGTTTTCTAACTCAGGGAACAAGTTGCACACTTCTGAGATGCATTTGGGCAACTTTGTCAGAAATGAGTTTTTTGCCTACAGAGACATGCCTATTTGCGCAGTAGTACAGATTCTGAGTATGTAACTGGGCTTGATGAAATCAGCATTTCTCTTGCTTCCCTGTGCGTAGGGAAGCTCAGTTTTAGTCCCAGTAGCTCCCACAAGTGTCTCCTCAGTGTGTTCCCATTTCCTTAGAAACAGTGTATTTGCTGGGAGAAAAGTGCATTACTGTGCACTTTCACCGTTCAGCAAGTACATGTGTAGAAGCACAGCGCTAGCAGAAAAGACCGTGTCTCGACCTTTTCTAACTCAGGGAACAAGTTGCACACTTCTGAGATGCATTTGGGCAACATTGTCAGAAATGAGTTTTTTGCCTAAAGAGACATGCCTATTTGCGCAGTAGTACAGATTCTGAGTTTGTAACTGGGCTTGATGAAATCAGCATTTCTCTTGCTTCCCTGTGCGTAGGGAAGCTCAGTTTTAGTCAAAGTAGCTCCCACAAGTGTCTCCTCAGTGTGTTCCCATTTCCTTAGAAACAGTGTATTTGCTGGGAGAAAAGTGCACATTACTGTGCGCTTTCACCGTTCAGCAAATACATGTGTAGAAGCACAGCGCTAGCAGAAATGAACGTTTCTCAACGTTTTCTAACTCAGGGAACAAGTTGCACACTTCTGAGATGCATTTGGGCAACTTTGTCAGAAATGAGTTTTTTGCCTAAAGAGACATGCCTATTTTCGCAGTAGTACAGATTCTGAGTATGCAACTGGGCTTGATGAAATCAGCATTTCTCTTGTTTCCCTGTGCGAAGGGAAGCTCAGTTTTAGTCACAGTAGCTCCCCCAAGTGTCTCCTCAGTGTGCTCCCATTCCTTAGAAACAGTGTATTTGCTGGGAGAAAAGTGCATTACTGTGCGCTTTCACCGTTCAGCAAATACATGTGTTGAAGCACAGCGCTAGCAGAAACCACCGTTTCTCGACGTTTTCTAACTCAGGGAACAAGTTGCACACTTCTGAGATGCATTTGGGCAACTTTGTCAGAAATGAGTTTTTTGCCTAAAGAGACATGCCTATTTGCGCATTAGTCCAGATTCTGAGTATGTAACTGGGCTGATGAAATCAGCATTTCTCTTACTTCCCTGTGCGTAGGGAAGCTCAGTTTTAGTCACAGTAGCTGCCACAAGTGTCTCCTCAATGTGTTCCCATTTCCCTAGAAACAATGTATTTGCTGGGTGAAAATTGCATTACTGTGCGCTTTCACCGTTCAGCAAATTCATGTGTAGAAGCACAGCGCTAGCAGAAATTAACGTTTCTCGACGTTTTCTAACTCAGGGAACAAGTTGCACACTTCTGAGATGCATTTGGGCAACTTTGTCAGAAATGAGTTTTTTGCCTACAGATTCATGCCTATTTGCGCAGTAGTACAGATTCTGAGTATGTAACTGGGCTTGATGAAATCAGCATTTCTCTTGCTTCCCTGTGCGTAGGGAAGCTCAGTTTTAGTCACAGTAGCTCCCACAAGTGTCTCCTCAGTGTGTTCCCATTTCCTTAGAAACAGTGTATTTGCTGGGAGAAAAGTGCATTATTGTGCGCTTTCACCGTTCAGCAAATACATGTGTAGAAGCACAGCGTTAGATGATATGACCGTTTCTCGACGTTTTCTAACTCAGGGAACAAGTTGCACACTTCTGAGATGCATTTGGGCAACTTTGTCAGAAATGAGTTTTTTGCCTACAGAGACATGCCTATTTGCGCAGTAGTACAGATTCTGAGTATGTAACTGGGCTTGATGAAATCAGCATTTCTCTTGCTTCCCTGTGCGTAGGGAAGCTCAGTTTTAGTCACAGTAGCTACCACAAGTGTCTCCTCAGTGTGTTCCCATTTTCTTAGAAACAGTGTATTTGCTGGGAGAAAAGTGCATTACTGTGCGCTTTCACCGTTCAGCAAATACATGTGTAGAAGCACAGCGCTAGCAGAAACGAACGTTTCTCGACGTTTTCTAACTCAGGGAACAAGTTGCACACTTCTGAGATGCATTTAGGCAACTTTGTCAGAAATGAGTTTTTTGCCTACAACGACTTGCCTATTTGCGCAGTAGTACAGATTCTGAGTATGTAACTGGGCTTGATGAAATCAGCATTTCTCTTGCTTCCCTGTGCGTAGGGAAGCTCAGTTTTAGTCACAGTAGCTCCCACAAGTGTCTCCTCAGTGTGTTCCCATTTCCTTAGAAACAGTGTATTTGCTGGGAGAAAAGTGCATTACTGTGTGCTTTCACCGTTCAGCAAATACATGTGTAGAAGCACAGCGCTAGGAGAAACAAACGTTTCTCGACGTTTTCTAACTCAGGGAACAAGTTGCACACTTCTGAGATGCATTTGGGCAACTTTCTCTGAAATGAGTTTTTTGCCTACAGATTCATGCCTATTTGCGCAGTAGTACAGATTCTGAGTATGTAACTGGGCTTGATGAAATCAGCATTTCTCTTGCTTCCCTGTGCGTAGGGAAGCTCAGTTTTAGTCACAGTAGCTCCCACAAGTGTCTCCTCAGTGTGTTCCCATTTCCTTAGAAACAGTGTATTTGCTGGGAGAAAAGTGCATTACTGTGCGCTTTCACCGTTCAGCAAATACATGTGTAGAAGCACAGCGCTAGCAGAAACGAACGTTTCTCGACGTTTTCTAACTCAGGGAACAAGTTGCACACTTCTGAGATGCATTCGGGCAACTTTGTCAGAAATGAGTTTTTTGCCTACAGAGACATGCCTATTTGCGCAGTAGTACAGATTCTGAGTATGTAACTGGGCTTGATGAAATCAGCATTTCTCTTGCTTCCCTGTGCGTAGGGAAGCCCAGTTTTAGTCACAGTAGCTCCCACAAGTGTCTCCTCAGTGTGTTCCCATTTCCTTAGAAACAGTGTATTTGCTGGGAGAAAAGTGCATTACTGTGCGCTTTCACCGTTCAGCAAATACATGTGTAGAAGCACAGCGTTAGCAGATATGACCGTTTCTCGACGTTTTCTAGCTCAGGGAACAAGTTGCACACTTCTGAGATGCATTTAGGCAACATTGTCAGAAATGAGTTTTTTGCCTACAGAGACTTGCCTATTTGCGCAGTAGTACAGATTCTGAGTATGTAACTGGGCTTGATGAAATCAGCATTTCTCTTGCTTCCCTGTGCGTAGGGAAGCTCAGTTTTAGTCACAGTAGCTCCCACTAGTGTCTCCTCAGTGTGTTCCCATTTCCTTAGAAACAGTGTATTTGCTGGGAGAAAAGTGCATTACTGTGTGCTTTCACCGTTCAGCAAATACATGTGTAGAAGCACAGCGCTAGGAGAAACAAACGTTTCTCGACGTTTTCTAACTCAGGGAACAAGTTCCACACTTCTGAGATGCATTTGGGCAACTTTGTCAGAAATGAGTTTTTTGCCTACAGATTCATGCCTATTTGCGCAGTAGTACAGATTCTGAGTATGTAACTGGGCTTGATGAAATCAGCATTTCTCTTGCTTCCCTGTGCGTAGGGAAGCTCAGTTTTAGTCACAGTAGCTCCCACAAGTGTCTCCTCAGTGTGTTCCCATTTCCTTAGAAACAGTGTATTTGCTGAGAGAAAAGTGCATTATTGTGCGCTTTCACCGTTCAGCAAATACATGTGTAGAAGCACAGCGTTAGATGATATGACCGTTTCTCGACGTTTTCTAACTCAGGGAACAAGTTGCACGCTTCTGAGATGCATTTGGGCAACTTTGTCAGAAATGAGTTTTTTGCCTACAGAGACATGCCTATTTGCGCAGTAGTACAGATTCTGAGTATGTAACTGGGCTTGATGAAATCAGCATTTCTCTTGCTTCCCTGTGCGTAGGGAAGCTCAGTTTTAGTCACAGTAGCTACCACAAGTGTCTCCTCAGTGTGTTCCCATTTTCTTAGAAACAGTGTATTTGCTGGGAGAAAAGTGCATTACTGTGCGCTTTCACAGTTCAGCAAATACATGTGTAGAAGCACAGCGCTAGCAGAAACGAACGTTTCTCGACGTTTTCTAACTCAGGGAACAAGTTGCACACTTCTGAGATGCATTTGGGCAACTTTGTCAGAAATGGGTTTTTTGCCTAAAGAGACATGCCTATTTGCGCAGTAGTACAGATTCTGAGTATGTAACTGGGCTTGATGAAATCAGCATTTCTCTTGCTTCCCTGTGCGTAGGGAAGCTCAGTTTTAGTCACAGTAGCTCCCACAAGTGTCTCCTCAGTGTGTTCCCATTTCCTTAGAAACAGTGTATTTGCTGGGAGAAAAGTGCATTACTGTGTGCTTTCACCGTTCAGCAAATACATGTGTAGAAGCACAGCGCTAGCAGAAACGAACGTTTCTCGACGTTTTCTAACTCAGGGAACAAGTTGCACAATTCTGAGATGCATTTGGAAAACATTGTCAGAAATGAGTTTTTTGCCTACAAAGACATGCCTATTTGCGCAGTAGTACAGATTCTGAGTATGTAACTGAGCTTGATGAAATCAGCATTTCTCTTGCTTCCCTGTGCGTAGGGAAGCTCAGTTTTAGTCACAGTAGCTCCCACAAGTGTCTCCTCAGTGTGTTCCCATTTCCTTAGAAACAGTGTATTTGCTGGGAGAAAAGTGCATTACTGTGCGCTTTCACCGTTCAGCAAATACATGTGTAGAAGCACAGCGTTAGCAGATATGACCGTTTCTCGACGTTTTCTAGCTCAGGGAACAAGTTGCACACTTCTGAGATGCATTTAGGCAACATTGTCAGAAATGAGTTTTTTGCCTACAGAGACTTGCCTATTTGCGCAGTAGTACAGATTCTGAGTATGTAACTGGGCTTGATGAAATCAGCATTTCTCTTGCTTCCCTGTGCGTAGGGAAGCTCAGTTTTAGTCACAGTAGCTCCCACTAGTGTCTCCTCAGTGTGTTCCCATTTCCTTAGAAACAGTGTATTTGCTGGGAGAAAAGTGCATTACTGTGTGCTTTCACCGTTCAGCAAATACATGTGTAGAAGCACAGCGCTAGGAGAAACAAACGTTTCTCGACGTTTTCTAACTCAGGGAACAAGTTCCACACTTCTGAGATGCATTTGGGCAACTTTGTCAGAAATGAGTTTTTTGCCTACAGATTCATGCCTATTTGCGCAGTAGTACAGATTCTGAGTATGTAACTGGGCTTGATGAAATCAGCATTTCTCTTGCTTCCCTGTGCGTAGGGAAGCTCAGTTTTAGTCACAGTAGCTCCCACAAGTGTCTCCTCAGTGTGTTCCCATTTCCTTAGAAACAGTGTATTTGCTGAGAGAAAAGTGCATTATTGTGCGCTTTCACCGTTCAGCAAATACATGTGTAGAAGCACAGCGTTAGATGATATGACCGTTTCTCGACGTTTTCTAACTCAGGGAACAAGTTGCACACTTCTGAGATGCATTTGGGCAACTTTGTCAGAAATGAGTTTTTTGCCTACAGAGACATGCCTATTTGCGCAGTAGTACAGATTCTGAGTATGTAACTGGGCTTGATGAAATCAGCATTTCTCTTGCTTCCCTGTGCGTAGGGAAGCTCAGTTTTAGTCACAGTAGCTACCACAAGTGTCTCCTCAGTGTGTTCCCATTTTCTTAGAAACAGTGTATTTGCTGGGAGAAAAGTGCATTACTGTGCGCTTTCACAGTTCAGCAAATACATGTGTAGAAGCACAGCGCTAGCAGAAACGAACGTTTCTCGACGTTTTCTAACTCAGGGAACAAGTTGCACACTTCTGAGATGCATTTGGGCAACTTTGTCAGAAATGGGTTTTTTGCCTAAAGAGACATGCCTATTTGCGCAGTAGTACAGATTCTGAGTATGTAACTGGGCTTGATGAAATCAGCATTTCTCTTGCTTCCCTGTGCGTAGGGAAGCTCAGTTTTAGTCACAGTAGCTCCCACAAGTGTCTCCTCAGTGTGTTCCCATTTCCTTAGAAACAGTGTATTTGCTGGGAGAAAAGTGCATTACTGTGTGCTTTCACCGTTCAGCAAATACATGTGTAGAAGCACAGCGCTAGCAGAAACGAACGTTTCTCGACGTTTTCTAACTCAGGGAACAAGTTGCACAATTCTGAGATGCATTTGGAAAACATTGTCAGAAATGAGTTTTTTGCCTACAAAGACATGCCTATTTGCGCAGTAGTACAGATTCTGAGTATGTAACTGGGCTTGATGAAATCAGCATTTCTCTTGCTTCCCTGTGCGTAGGGAAGCTCAGTTTTAGTCACAGTAGCTCCCACAAGTGTCTCCTCAGTGTGTTCCCATTTCCTTAGAAACAGTGTATTTGCTGGGAGAAAAGTGCATTATTGTGCGCTTTCACCGTTCAGCAAATACATGTGTAGAAGCACAGCGTTAGATGATATGACCGTTTCTCGACGTTTTCTAACTCAGGGAACAAGTTGCACACTTCTGAGATGCATTTGGGCAACTTTGTCAGAAATGAGTTTTTTGCCTACAGAGACATGCCTATTTGCGCAGTAGTACAGATTCTGAGTATGTAACTGGGCTTGATGAAATCAGCATTTCTCTTGCATCCCTGTGCGTAGGGAAGCTCAGTTTTAGTCACAGTAGCTACCACAAGTGTCTCCTCAGTGTGTTCCCATTTTCTTAGAAACAGTGTATTTGCTGGGAGAAAAGTGCATTACTGTGCGCTTTCACAGTTCAGCAAATACATGTGTAGAAGCACAGCGCTAGCAGAAACGAACGTTTCTCGACGTTTTCTAACTCAGGGAACAAGTTGCACACTTCTGAGATGCATTTGGGCAACTTTGTCAGAAATGGGTTTTTTGCCTAAAGAGACATGCCTATTTGCGCAGTAGTACAGATTCTGAGTATGTAACTGGGCTTGATGAAATGAGCATTTCTCTTGCTTCCCTGTGCGTAGGGAAGCTCAGTTTTAGTCACAGTAGCTCCCACAAGTGTCTCCTCAGTGTGTTCCCATTTCCTTAGAAACAGTGTATTTGCTGGGAGAAAAGTGCATTACTGTGTGCTTTCACCGTTCAGCAAATACATGTGTAGAAGCACAGCGCTAGCAGAAACGAACGTTTCTCGACGTTTTCTAACTCAGGGAACAAGTTGCACAATTCTGAGATGCATTTGGGAAACACTGTCAGAAATGAGTTTTTTGCCTACAAAGACATGCCTATTTGCGCAGTAGTACAGATTCTGAGTATGTAACTGGGCTTGATGAAATCAGCATTTCTCTTGCTTCCCTGTGCGTAGAGAAGCTCAGTTTAAGTCACAGTAGCTCCCACAAGTGTCTCCTCAGTGTGTTCCCATTTCCTTAGAAACACTGTATTTGCTGGGAGAAAAATGCATTACTGTGCGCTTTCACCGTTCAGCAAATACATGTGTAGAAGCACAGCGCTATCAGAAACGACCGTTTCTCGATGTTTTCTAACTCAGGGAACAAATTGCACACTTCTGAGATGCATTTGGGCAACATTGTCAGAAATGAGTTTTTTGCCTACAGAGACATGCCTATTTGCGCAGTAGTACAGATTCTGAGTATGTAACTGGGCTTGATGAAATCAGCATTTCTCTTGCTTCCCTGTGCGTAGGGAAGCTCAGTTTTAGTCACAGTAGCTCCCACAAGTGTCTCCTCAGTGTGTTCCCATTTCCTTAGAAACAGTGTATTTGCTGGGAGAAAAGTGCATTACTGTGCGCTTTCACCGTTCAGCAAATACATGTGTAGAAGCACAGCGTTAGCAGATATGACCGTTTCTCGACGTTTTCTAGCTCAGGGAACAAGTTGCACACTTCTGAGATGCATTTAGGCAACATTGTCAGAAATGAGTTTTTTGCCTACAGAGACTTGCCTATTTGCGCAGTAGTACAGATTCTGAGTATGTAACTGGGCTTGATGAAATCAGCATTTCTCTTGCTTCCCTGTGCGTAGGGAAGCTCAGTTTTAGTCACAGTAGCTCCCACTAGTGTCTCCTCAGTGTGTTCCCATTTCCTTAGAAACAGTGTATTTGCTGGGAGAAAAGTGCATTACTGTGTGCTTTCACCGTTCAGCAAATACATGTGTAGAAGCACAGCGCTAGGAGAAACAAACGTTTCTCGACGTTTTCTAACTCAGGGAACAAGTTCCACACTTCTGAGATGCATTTGGGCAACTTTGTCAGAAATGAGTTTTTTGCCTACAGATTCATGCCTATTTGCGCAGTAGTACAGATTCTGAGTATGTAACTGGGCTTGATGAAATCAGCATTTCTCTTGCTTCCCTGTGCGTAGGGAAGCTCAGTTTTAGTCACAGTAGCTCCCACAAGTGTCTCCTCAGTGTGTTCCCATTTCCTTAGAAACAGTGTATTTGCTGAGAGAAAAGTGCATTATTGTGCGCTTTCACCGTTCAGCAAATACATGTGTAGAAGCACAGCGTTAGATGATATGACCGTTTCTCGACGTTTTCTAACTCAGGGAACAAGTTGCACACTTCTGAGATGCATTTGGGCAACTTTGTCAGAAATGAGTTTTTTGCCTACAGAGACATGCCTATTTGCGCAGTAGTACAGATTCTGAGTATGTAACTGGGCTTGATGAAATCAGCATTTCTCTTGCTTCCCTGTGCGTAGGGAAGCTCAGTTTTAGTCACAGTAGCTACCACAAGTGTCTCCTCAGTGTGTTCCCATTTTCTTAGAAACAGTGTATTTGCTGGGAGAAAAGTGCATTACTGTGCGCTTTCACAGTTCAGCAAATACATGTGTAGAAGCACAGCGCTAGCAGAAACGAACGTTTCTCGACGTTTTCTAACTCAGGGAACAAGTTGCACACTTCTGAGATGCATTTGGGCAACTTTGTCAGAAATGGGTTTTTTGCCTAAAGAGACATGCCTATTTGCGCAGTAGTACAGATTCTGAGTATGTAACTGGGCTTGATGAAATCAGCATTTCTCTTGCTTCCCTGTGCGTAGGGAAGCTCAGTTTTAGTCACAGTAGCTCCCACAAGTGTCTCCTCAGTGTGTTCCCATTTCCTTAGAAACAGTGTATTTGCTGGGAGAAAAGTGCATTACTGTGTGCTTTCACCGTTCAGCAAATACATGTGTAGAAGCACAGCGCTAGCAGAAACGAACGTTTCTCGACGTTTTCTAACTCAGGGAACAAGTTGCACAATTCTGAGATGCATTTGGAAAACATTGTCAGAAATGAGTTTTTTGCCTACAAAGACATGCCTATTTGCGCAGTAGTACAGATTCTGAGTATGTAACTGGGCTTGATGAAATCAGCATTTCTCTTGCTTCCCTGTGCGTAGGGAAGCTCAGTTTTAGTCACAGTAGCTCCCACAAGTGTCTCCTCAGTGTGTTCCCATTTCCTTAGAAACAGTGTATTTGCTGGGAGAAAAGTGCATTATTGTGCGCTTTCACCGTTCAGCAAATACATGTGTAGAAGCACAGCGTTAGATGATATGACCGTTTCTCGACGTTTTCTAACTCAGGGAACAAGTTGCACACTTCTGAGATGCATTTGGGCAACTTTGTCAGAAATGAGTTTTTTGCCTACAGAGACATGCCTATTTGCGCAGTAGTACAGATTCTGAGTATGTAACTGGGCTTGATGAAATCAGCATTTCTCTTGCATCCCTGTGCGTAGGGAAGCTCAGTTTTAGTCACAGTAGCTACCACAAGTGTCTCCTCAGTGTGTTCCCATTTTCTTAGAAACAGTGTATTTGCTGGGAGAAAAGTGCATTACTGTGCGCTTTCACAGTTCAGCAAATACATGTGTAGAAGCACAGCGCTAGCAGAAACGAACGTTTCTCGACGTTTTCTAACTCAGGGAACAAGTTGCACACTTCTGAGATGCATTTGGGCAACTTTGTCAGAAATGGGTTTTTTGCCTAAAGAGACATGCCTATTTGCGCAGTAGTACAGATTCTGAGTATGTAACTGGGCTTGATGAAATGAGCATTTCTCTTGCTTCCCTGTGCGTAGGGAAGCTCAGTTTTAGTCACAGTAGCTCCCACAAATGTCTCCTCAGTGTGTTCCCATTTCCTTAGAAACAGTGTATTTGCTGGGAGAAAAGTGCATTACTGTGTGCTTTCACCGTTCAGCAAATACATGTGTAGAAGCACAGCGCTAGCAGAAACGAACGTTTCTCGACATTTTCTAACTCAGGGAACAAGTTGCACAATTCTGAGATGCATTTGGGAAACATTGTCAGAAATGAGTTTTTTGCCTACAAAGACATGCCTATTTGCGCAGTAGTACAGATTCTGAGTATGTAACTGGGCTTGATGAAATCAGCATTTCTCTTGCTTCCCTGTGCGTAGAGAAGCTCAGTTTAAGTCACAGTAGCTCCCACAAGTGTCTCCTCAGTGTGTTCCCATTTCCTTAGAAACACTGTATTTGCTGGGAGAAAAATGCATTACTGTGCGCTTTCACCGTTCAGCAAATACATGTGTAGAAGCACAGCGCTATCAGAAACGACCGTTTCTCGATGTTTTCTAACTCAGGGAACAAATTGCACACTTCTGAGATGCATTTGGGCAACATTGTCAGAAATGAGTTTTTTGCCTACAGAGACATGCCTATTTGCGCAGTAGTACAGATTCTGAGTATGTAACTGGGCTTGATGAAATCAGCATTTCTCTTGCTTCCCTGTGCGTAGGGAAGCTCAGTTTTAGTCACAGTAGCTCCCACAAGTGTCTCCTAAGTGTGTTCCCATTTCCTTATTAACAGTGTATTTGCTGGGAGAAAAGTGCATTACTGTGCGCTTTCACCGTTCAGCAAATACATGTGTACAAGCACAGCGTTAGCAGATATGACCGTTTCTCGACGTTTTCTAACTCAGGGAACAAGTTGCACACTTCTGAGAGGCATTTCGGCAACTTTGTCAGAAATGAGTTTTTTGCCTACAGAGACATGCCTATTTGCTCAGTAGTACAGATTCTGAGTATCTAACTGAGCTTGATGAAATCAGCATTTCTCTTGCTTCCCTGTGCATAGGGAATCTCAGTTTTAGTCACAGTAGCTCCCACAAGTGTCTCCTCCGTGTGTTCCCATTTCCTTAGAAACAGTGTATTTGCTGGGAGAAAAGTGCATTACTGTGCGCTTTCACCATTCAGCAAATACATGTGTAGAAGCACAGCGCTAGCAGAAATGACCGTTTCTCGACGTTTTCTAACTCAGGGAACAAGTTGCACACTTCTGAGATGCATTTGGGCAACTTTGTCAGAAATGAGTTTTTTGCCTACAGATTCATGCCTATTTGCGCAGTAGTACAGATTCTGAGTATGTAACTGGGCTTGATGAAATCAGCATTTCTCTTGCTTCCCTGTGCATAGGGAAGCTCAGTTTTAGTCACAGTAGCTCCCACAAGTGTCTCCTCAGTGTGTTCCCATTTCCTTAGAAACAGTGTATTTGCTGGGAGAAAAGTGCATTACTGTGCGCTTTCACCGTTCAGCAAATACATGTGTAGAAGCACAGCGCTAGCAGAAACGAACGTTTCTCGACGTTTTCTAACTCAGGGAACAAGTTGCACACTTCTGAGATGCATTTGGGCAACTTTGTCAGAAATGAGTTTTTTGCCTAAAGAGACATGCCTATTTGCGCAGTAGTACAGATTCTGAGTATGTAACTGGGCTTGATGAAATCAGCATTTTTCTTGCTTCCCTGTGCGTAGAGAAGCTCAGTTTTAGTCACAGTAGCTCCCACAAGTGTCTCCTCAGTGTGTTCCCATTTCCTTAGAAACAGTGTATTTGCTGGGAGAAAAATGCATTACTGTGCGCTTTCACCGTTCAGCAAATACATGTGTAGAAGCACAGCGCTAGCAGAAACGACCGTTTCTCGATGTTTTCTAACTCAGGGAACAAGTTGCACACTTTTGAGATGCATTTGGGCAACATTGTCAGAAATGAGTTTTTTGCCTACAGAGACATGCCTATTTGCGCAGTAGTACAGATTCTGAGTATGTAACTGGGCTTGATGAAATCAGCATTTCTCTTGGTTCCCTGTGCGTAGGGAAGCTCAGTTTTAGTCCCAGTAGCTCCCACAAGTGTCTCCTCAGTGTGTTCCCATTTCCTTAGAAACAGTGTATTTGCTGGGAGAAAAGTGCATTACTGTGCGCTTTCACCGTTCAGCAAATACATGTGTGGAAGCACAGCGCTAGCAGAAACCAACGTTTCTCGACGTTTTTTAACTCAGGGAACAAGTTGCACACTTCTGAGATGCATTTGGGCAACTTTGTCAGAAATGAGTTTTTTGCCTACAGATTCATGCCTATTTGCGCAGTAGTACAGATTCTGAGTATGTAACTGGGCTTGATGAAATCAGCATTTCTCTTGCTTCCCTGTGCGTAGGGAAGCTCAGTTTTAGTCACAGTAGCTCCCACAAGTGTCTCCTCAGTGTGTTCCCATTTCCTTAGAAACAGTGTATTTGCTGGGAGAAAAGTGCATTACTGTGCGCTTTCACCGTTCAGTAAATACATGTGTAGAAGCACAGCGTTAGCAGATATGACCGTTTCTCGACGTTTTCTAACTCAGGGAACAAGTTGCAAACTTCTGAGATGCATTTGGGCAACTTTGTCAGAAATGAGTTTTTTGCCTACAGATTCATGCCTATTTGCGCAGTAGTAGAGATTCGGAGTATGTAACTGGGCTTGATGAAATCAGCATTTCTCTTGCTTCCCTGTGCGTAGGGAAGCTCAGTTTTAGTCACAGTACGTCCCACAAGTGTCTCCTCAGTGTGTTCCCATTTCCTTAGAAACAGTGTATTTGCTGGGAGAAAAGTGCATTATTGTGCGCTTTTACCGTTCAGCAAATACCTGTGTAGAAGCACAGCGTTAGCAGATATGACCGTTTCTTGACGTTTTCTAACTCAGGGAACAAGTTGCACACTTCTGAGATGCATTTGGGCAACTTTGTCAGAAATGAGTTTTTTGCCTACAGAGACATGCCTATTTGCGCAGTAGTAGAGATTCTGAGTATGTAACTGGGCTGGATGAAATCAGCATTTCTCTTGCTTCCCTGTGCATAGGGAAGCTCAGTTTTAGTCACAGTAGCTACCACAAGTGTCTCCTCAGTGTGTTCCCATTTCCTTAGAAACAGTGTATTTGCTGGGAGAAAAGTGCATTACTGTGCGCTTTCACCGTTCAGCAAATACGTGTGTAGAAGCACAGCGCTAGCAGAAACGAACGTTTCTCGACGTTTTCTAACTCAGGGAACAAGATGTACACTTCTGAGATGCATTTGGGCAACTTTGTCAGAAATGAGTTTTTTGCCTACAGAGACATGCCTATTTGCGCAGTAGTACAGATTCTGAGTATGTAACTGGGCTTGATGAAATCAGCATTTCTCTTGCTTCCCTGTGCGTAGGGAAGCTCAGTTTTAGTCACAGTAGCTCCCACAAGTGTCTCCTTAGTGTGTTCCCATTTCCTTAGAAACTGTATTTGCTGGGAGAAAAGTGCATTACTGTGCGCTTTCACCGTTCAGCAAATACATGTGTAGAAGCACAGCGCTAGCAGAAACGAAAGTTTCTCGATGTTTTCTAACTCAGGGAACAAGTTGCACACTTCTGAGATGCATTTGGGCAACTTTGTCAGAAATGAGTTTTTTGCCTACAGAGACATGCCTATTTGCGCAGTAGTACAGATTCTGAGTATCTAACTGGGCTTGATGAAATCAGCATTTCTCTTGCTTCCCTGTGTGTAGGGAAGCTCAGTTTTAGTCACAGTAGCTCCCACAAGTGTCTCCTCAGTGTGTTCCCATTTCCTTATTAACAGTGTATTTGCTGGGAGAAAAGTGCATTACTGTGCGCTTTCACCGTTCAGCAAATACATGCGTAGAAGCACATCGTTAGCAGATATGACCGTTTCTCGACGTTTTCTAACTCAGGGAACAAGTTGCACACTTCTGAGATGCATTTGGGCAACTTTGTCAGAAATGAGTTTTTTGCCTACAGAGACATGCCTATTTGCTCAGTAGTACAGATTCTGAGTATCTAACTGAGCTTGATGAAATCAGCATTTCTCTTGCTTCCCTGTGCATAGGGAAGCTCAGTTTTAGTCACAGTAGCTCCCACAAGTGTCTCCTCAGTGTGTTCCCTTTTCCTTAGAAACAGTGTATTTGCTGGGAGAAAAGTGCATTACTGTGCGCTTTCACCATTCAGCAAATACATGTGTAGAAGCACAGCGCTAGCAGAAATGACCGTTTCTCGACGTTTTCTAACTCAGGGAACAAGTTGTACACTTCTGAGATGCATTTGGGCAACTTTGTCAGAAATGAGTTTTTTGCCTACAGATTCATGCCTATTTGCGCAGTAGTACAGATTCTGAGTATGTAACTGGGCTTGATGAAATCAGCATTTCTCTTGCTTCCCTGTGCGTAGGGAAGCTCAGTTTTAGTCACAGTAGCTCCCACAAGTGTCTCCTCAGTGTGTTCCCATTTCCTTAGAAACAGTGTATTTGCTGGGAGAAAAGTGCATTACTGTGCGCTTTCACCGTTCAGCAAATACATGTGTAGAAGCACAGCGCTAGCAGAAACAAACGTTTCTCGACATTTTCTAACTCAGGGAACAAGTTGCACAATTCTGAGATGCATTTGGGCAAATTTGTCAGAAATGAGTTTTTTGCCTACAGAGACATGCCTATTTGCGCAGCAGTACAGATTCTGAGTATGTAACTGGGCTGGATGAAATCAGCATTTCTCTTGCTTCCCTGTGCGTAGGGAAGCTCAGTTTTAGTCACAGTAGCTCCTACAAGTGTCTCCTCAGTGTGTTCCCATTTCCTTAGAAACAGTGTATTTGCTGGCAGAAAAGTGCATTACTGTGCGCATTCACCGTTCAGCAAATACATGTGTAGAAGCACAGCGCTAGCAGAAACGACCGTTTCTCGACGTTTTCTAACTCAGGGAACAAGTTGCACACTTCTGAGATGCATTTGGGCAACTTTGTCAGAAATGAGTTTTTTGCCTACATAGACATGCCTATATGCGCAGTAGTACAGATTCTGAGTATTTAACTGGGCTTGATGAAATCAGCATTTCTCTTGCTTCCCTGTGCGTAGAGAAGCTCAGTTTTGGTCACAGTAGCTCCCACAAGTGTCTCCTCAGTGTGTTCCCATTTCCATAGAAACAGTGTATTTGCTGGGAGAAAAGTGCATTACTGTGCGCTTTCACCGTTCAGCAAATACATGTGTAGAAGCAGAGCGCTAGCAGAAACGAACGTTTCTCGACGTTTTCTAACTCAGGGAACAAGTTGCACACTTCTGAGATGTATTTGGGCAACTGTCAGAAATGAGTTTTTTGCCTACAAAGACATGCCTATTTGCGCAGTAGTACAGATTCTGAGTATCTAACGGGGCTTGATGAAATCAGCATTTCTCTTGCTTCCCTGTGCGTAGGGAAGCTCAGTTTTAGTCACAGTAGCTCCCACAAGTGTCTCCTCAGTGTGTTCCCATTTCCTTAGAAACAGTGTATTTGCTGGGAGAAAAGTGCATTACTGTGTGCTTTCACCGTTCAGCAAATACATGTGTAGAAGCACACCGCTAGCAGATATGATCGTTTCTCGACGTTTTCTAACTCAGGGAACAAGTTGCACACTTCTGAGATGCATTTGGGCAACTTTGTCAGAAATGAGTTTTTTGCCTACAGAGACATGCCTATTTGCGCAGTAGTACAGATTCTGAGTATGTAACTGGGCTTGATGAAATCCGCATTTCTCTTGCTTCCCTGTGCGTAGGGAAGCTCAGTTTTAGTCACAGTAGCTCCCACAAGTGTCTCCTCAGTGTGTTCCCATTTCCTTTGAAACAGTGTATTTGCTGGGAGAAAAGTGCATTACTGTGCGCTTTCACCGTTCAGCAAATACATGTGTGGAAGCACAGCGCTAGCAGAAACCAACGTTTCTCGACGTTTTCTAACTCAGGGAACAAGTTGCACACTTCTGAGATGTATTTGGGCAACATTGTCAGAAATGAGTTTTTTGCCTACAGATTCATGCCTATTTGCGCAGTAGTACAGATTCTGAGTATGTAACTGGGCTTGATGAAATCAGCATTTCTCTTGCTTCCCTGTGCGTAGGGAAGCTCAGTTTTAGTCACAGTAGCTCCCACAAGTGTCTCCTCAGTGTGTTCCCATTTCCTTAGAAACAGTGTATTTGCTGGGAGAAAAGTGCATTACTGTGCGCTTTCACCGTTCAGTAAATACATGTGTAGAAGCACAGCGTTAGCAGATATGACCGTTTCTCGACGTTTTCTAACTCAGGGAACAAGTTGCACACTTCTGAGATGCATTTGGCAACTTTGTCAGAAATGAGTTTTTTGCCTACAGAGACATGCCTATTTGCGCAGTAGTACAGATTCTGAGTATGTAACTGGGCTTGATGAAATGAGCATTTCTCTTGCTTCCCTGTGCGTAGGGATGCTCAGTTTTAGTCACTGTAGCTCCCACAAGTGTCTCCTCAGTGTGTTCCCATTTCCTTAGAAACAGTGTATTTGCTGGGAGAAAAGTGCATTACTGTGCGCTTTCACCGTTCAGCAAATACATGTGTGGAAGCACAGCGCTAGCAGAAACGAACGTTTCTCGACATTTTCTAACTCAGGGAACAAGTTGCACACTTCTGATATGCATTTGGGCAACATTGTCAGAAATGAGTTTTTTGCCTACAGATTCATGCCTATTTGCGCAGTAGTACAGATTCTGAGTATGTAACTGGGCTTGATGAAATCAGCATTTCTCTTGCTTCCCTGTGCGTAGGGAAGCTCAGTTTTAGTCACAGTAGCTCCCACAAGTGTCTCCTCAGTGTGTTCCCATTTCCTTAGAAACAGGGTATTTGCTGGGAGAAAAGTGCATTACTGTGTGCTTTCACCGTTCAGCAAATACATGTGTAGAAGCACAGCGTTAGCAGATATGACCGTTTCTCGATGTTTTCTAACTCAGGGAACAAGTTGCACACTTCTGAGATGCATTTGGGCAACTTTGTCAGAAATGAGTTTTTTGCCTACAGAGACATGCCTATTTGCACAGTAGTACAGATTCTGAGTATGTAACTGGGCTTGATGAAATCAGCATTTCTCTTGCTTCCCTGTGCGTAGGGAAGCTCAGTTTTAGTCACAGTAGCTCCCACAAGTGTCTCCTCAGTTTGTTCCCATTTCCTTTGAAACAGTGTATTTGCTGGGAGAAATGTGCATTACTGTGCGCTTTCACCGTTCAGCAAATACATGTGTAGAAGCACAGCGCTAGCAGAAACGAACGTTTCTCGACGTTTTCTAACTCATGGAACAAGTTGCACACTTCTGAGATGCATTTGGGCAACTTTGTCAGAAATGAGTTTTTTGCCTATAGAGACATGCCTATTTGCGCAGTAGTACAGATTCTGAGTATGTAACTGGGCTTGATGAAATCAGCATTTCTCTTGCTTCCCTGTGCGTAGGGAAGCTCAGTTTTAGTCACAGTAGCTCCCACAAGTGTCTCCTCAATGTGTTCCCATTTCCTTAGAAACAGTGTATTTGCTGGGAGAAAAGTGCATTACTGTGCGCTTTCACCGTTCAGCAAATACATGTGTAGAAGCACAGCGCTAGCAGAAAAGATCGTTTCTCGACGTTTTCTAACTCAGGGAACAAGTTGCAAACTTCTGAGATGCATTTGGGCAACTTTGTCAGAAATGAGTTTTTTGCCTACAGATTCATGCCTATTTGCGCAGTAGTAGAGATTCGGAGTATGTAACTGGGCTTGATGAAATCAGCATTTCTCTTGCTTCCCTGTGCGTAGGGAAGCTCAGTTTTAGTCACAGTAGCTCCCACAAGTGTCTCCTCAGTGTGTTCCCATTTCCTTAGAAACAGTGTATTTGCTGGGAGAAAAGTGCATTACTGTGCGCTTTTACCGTTCAGCAAATACATGTGTAGAAGCACAGCGTTAGCAGATATGACCGTTTATTGACGTTTTCTAACTCAGGGAACAAGTTGCACACTTCTGAGATGCATTTGGGCAACTTTGTCAGAAATGAGTTTTTTGCCTACAGAGACATGCCTATTTGCGCAGTAGTAGAGATTCTGAGTATGTAACTGGGCTGGATGAAATCAGCATTTCTCTTGCTTCCCTGTGCGTAGGGAAGCTCAGTTTTAGTCACAGTAGCTACCACAAGTGTCTCCTCAGTGTGTTCCCATTTCCTTAGAAACAGTGTATTTGCTGGGAGAAAAGTGCATTACTGTGCGCTTGCACCGTTCAGCAAATACGTGTGTAGAAGCACAGCGCTAGCAGAAACGAACGTTTCTCGACGTTTTCTAACTCAGGGAACAAGTTGCACACTTCTGAGATGCATTTGGGCAACTTTGTCAGAAATGAGTTTTTTGCCTACAGAGACATGCCTATTTGCGCAGTAGTACAGATTCTGAGTATGTAACTGGGCTTGATGAAATCAGCATTTCTCTTGCTTCCCTGTGCGTAGGGAAGCTCAGTTTTAGTCACAGTTGCTCCCACAAGTGTCTCCTTAGTGTGTTCCCATTTCCTTAGAAACTGTATTTGCTGGGAGAAAAGTGCATTACTGTGCGCTTTCACCGTTCAGCAAATACATGTGTAGAAGCACAGCGCTAGCAGAAACGAACGTTTCTCGACGTTTTCTAACTCAGGGAACAAGTTGCACACTTCTGAGATGCATTTGGGCAACTTTGTCAGAAATGAGTTTTTTGCCTACAGAGACATGCCTATTTGCGCAGTAGTACAGATTCTGAGTATCTAACTGGGCTTGATGAAATCAGCATTTCTCTTGCTTCCCTGTGTGTAGGGAAGCTCAGTTTTAGTCACAGTAGCTCCCACAAGTGTCTCCTCAGTGTGTTCCCATTTCCTTAGAAACAGTCTTAGAAACAGTGTATTTGCTGGGAGAAAAGGGCATTAATGTGCGCTTTCACCGTTCAGCTAATACATGTGTAGAAGCACAGTGTTAGCAGATATGACCGTTTCTCGACGTTTTCTAACTCAGGGAACAAGTTGCACACTTCTGAGATGCATTTGGGCAACATCGTCAGAAATGAGTTTTTTGCCTACAGAGACATGCCTATTTGCGCAGTAGTACAGATTCTGAGTATGTAACTGGGCTGGATGAAATCAGCATTTCTCTTGCTTCCCTGTGCGTAGGGAAGCTCAGTATTAGTCACAGTAGCTCCCACAAGTGTCTCCTCAGTGTGTTCCCATTTCCTTAGAAACTGTATTTGCTGTGAGAAAAGTGCATTACTGTGCGCTTTCACCGTTCAGCAAATACATGTGTAGAAGCACAGCGCTAGCAGAAATGAACGTTTCTCGACGTTTTCTAACTCAGGGAACAAGTTGCACACTTCTGAGATGCATTTGGGCAACTTTGTCAGAAATGAGTTTTTTGCCTACAGAGACATGCCTATTTGCGCAGTAGTACAGATTCTGAGTATGTAAATGGGCTTGATGAAATCAGCATTTCTCTTGCTTCCCTGTGCGTAGGGAAGCTCAGTTTTAGTCACAGTAGCTCCCACAAGTGTCTCCTCAGTGTGTTCCCAGTTCCTTAGAAACAGTGTATTTGCTGGGAGAAAAGTGCATTACTGTGCGCTTTCACCGTTCAGCAAATACATGTGTAGAAGCACAGCGTTTGCAGATATAACCGTTTCTCGATGTTTTCAAACTCAGGGAACAATTTGCACACTTCTGAGATGCATTTGGGCAACTTTGTCAGAAATGAGTTTTTTGCCTACAGAGACATGCCTATTTGCGCAGTAGTACAGATTCTGAGTATGTAACTGGGCTTGATGAAATCAGCATTTCTCTTGCTTCCCTGTGCGTAGGGAAGCTCAGTTTTAGTCACAGTAGCTCCCACAAGTGTCTCCTCAGTGTGTTCCCATTTCCTTAGAAACAGTGTATTTGCTGGGAGAAAAGTGCATTACTGTGCGCTTTCACCGTTCAGCAAATACATGTGTAGAAGCACAGCGCTAGCAGAAACGACCGTTTCTCGACGTTTTCTAACTCAGGGAACAAGTTGCAAACTTCTGAGATGCATTTGGGCAACTTTGTCAGAAATGAGTTTTTTGCCTACAGATTCATGCCTATTTGCGCAGTAGTAGAGATTCGGAGTATGTAACTGGGCTTGATGAAATCAGCATTTCTCTTGCTTCCCTGTGCGTAGGGAAGCTCAGTTTTAGTCACAGTACGTCCCACAAGTGTCTCCTCAGTGTGTTCCCATTTCCTTAGAAACAGTGTATTTGCTGGGAGAAAAGTGCATTACTGTGCGCTTTTACCGTTCAGCAAATACATGTGTAGAAGCACAGCGTTAGCAGATATGACCGTTTCTTGACGTTTTCTAACTCAGGGAACAAGTTGCACACTTCTGAGATGCATTTGGGCAACTTTGTCAGAAATGAGTTTTTTGCCTACAGAGACATGCCTATTTGCGCAGTAGTAGAGATTCTGAGTATGTAACTGGGCTGGATGAAATCAGCATTTCTCTTGCTTCCCTGTGCGTAGGGAAGCTCAGTTTTAGTCACAGTAGCTACCACAAGTGTCTCCTCAGTGTGTTCCCATTTCCTTAGAAACAGTGTATTTGCTGGGAGAAAAGTGCATTACTGTGCGCTTTCACCGTTCAGCAAATACGTGTGTAGAAGCACAGCGCTAGCAGAAACGAACGTTTCTCGACGTTTTCTAACTCAGGGAACAAGTTGCACACTTCTGAGATGCATTTGGGCAACTTTGTCAGAAATGAGTTTTTTGCCTACAGAGACATGCCTATTTGCGCAGTAGTACAGATTCTGAGTATGTAACTGGGCTTGATGAAATCAGCATTTCTCTTGCTTCCCTGTGCGTAGGGAAGCTCAGTTTTAGTCACAGTAGCTCCCACAAGTGTCTCCTTAGTGTGTTCCCATTTCCTTAGAAACTTTATTTGCTGGGAGAAAAGTGCATTACTGTGCGCTTTCACCGTTCAGCAAATACGTGTGTAGAAGCACAGCGCTAGCAGAAACGAACGTTTCTCGACGTTTTCTAACTCAGGGAACAAGTTGCACACTTCTGAGATGCATTTGGGCAACTTTGTCAGAAATTAGTTTTTTGCCTACAGAGACATGCCTATTTGCGCAGTAGTACAGATTCTGAGTATCTAACTGGGCTTGATGAAATCTGCATTTCTCTTGCTTCCCTGTGTGTAGGGAAGCTCAGTTTTAGTCACAGTAGCTCCCACAAGTGTCTCCTCAGTGTGTTCCCATTTCCTTAGAAACAGTCTTAGAAACAGTGTATTTGCTGGAAGAAAAGGGCATTAATGTGCGCTTTCACCGTTCAGCTAATACATGTGTAGAAGCACAGTGTTAGCAGATATGACCGTTTCTCGACGTTTTCTAACTCAGGGAACAAGTTGCACACTTCTGAGATGCATTTGGGCAACATCGTCAGAAATGAGTTTTTTTGCCTACAGAGACATGCCTATTTGCGCAGTAGTACAGATTCTGAGTATGTAACTGGGCTGGATGAAATCAGCATTTCTCTTGCTTCCCTGTGCGTAGGGAAGCTCAGTATTAGTCACATTAGCTCCCACAAGTGTCTCCTCAGTGTGTTCCCATTTCCTTAGAAACTGTATTTGCTGTGAGAAAAGTGCATTACTGTGCGCTTTCACCGTTCAGCAAATACATGTGTAGAAGCACAGCGCTAGCAGAAATGAACGTTTCTCGACGTTTTCTAACTCAGGGAACAAGTTGCACACTTCTGAGATGCATTTGGGCACCTTTGTTAGAAATGAGTTTTTTGCCTACAGAGACATGCCTATTTGCGCAGTAGTACAGATTCTGAGTATGTAAATGGGCTTGATGAAATCAGCATTTCTCTTGCTTCCCTGTGCGTAGGGAAGCTCAGTTTTAGTCACAGTAGCTCCCACAAGTGTCTCCTCAGTGTGTTCCCATTTCCTTAGAATCAGTGTATTTGCTGGGAGAAAAGTGCATTACTGTGCGCTTTCACCGTTCAGCAAATACATGTGTAGAAGCACAGCGTTTGCAGATATAACCGTTTCTCGACGTTTTCAAACTCAGGGAACAAGTTGCACACTTCTGAGATGCATTTGGGCAACTTTGTCAGAAATGAGTTTTTTGCCTACAGAGACATGCCTATTTGCGCAGTAGTACAGATTCTGAGTATGTAACTGGGCTTGATGAAATCAGCATTTCTCTTGCTTCCCTGTGCGTAGGGAAGCTCAGTTTTAGTCACAGTAGCTCCCACAAGTGTCTCCTCAGTGTGTTCCCATTTCCTTAGAAACAGTGTATTTGCTGGGAGAAAAGAGCATTACTGTGCGCTTTCACCGTTCAGCAAATACATGTGTAGAAGCACAGTGCTAGCAGAAAAGACCGTTTCTCGACGTTTTCTAACTCAGGGAACAAGTTGCAAACTTCTGAGATGCATTTGGGCAACTTTGTCAGAAATGAGTTTTTTGCCTACAGATTCATGCCTATTTGCGCAGTAGTAGAGATTCGGAGTATGTAACTGGGCTTGATGAAATCAGCATTTCTCTTGCTTCCCTGTGCGTAGGGAAGCTCAGTTTTAGTCACAGTACGTCCCACAAGTGTCTCCTCAGTGTGTTCCCATTTCCTTAGAAACAGTGTATTTGCTGGGAGAAAAGTGCATTACTGTGCGCTTTTACCGTTCAGCAAATACATGTGTAGAAGCACAGCGTTAGCAGATATGACCGTTTCTTGACGTTTTCTAACTCAGGGAACAAGTTGCACACTTCTGAGATGCATTTGGGCAACTTTGTCAGAAATGAGTTTTTTGCCTACAGAGACATGCCTATTTGCGCAGTAGTAGAGATTCTGAGTATGTAACTGGGCTGGATGAAATCAGCATTTCTCTTGCTTCCCTGTGCGTAGGGAAGCTCAGTTTTAGTCACAGTAGCTACCACAAGTGTCTCCTCAGTGTGTTCCCATTTCCTTAGAAACAGTGTATTTGCTGGGAGAAAAGTGCATTACTGTGCGCTTTCACCGTTCAGCAAATACGTGTGTAGAAGCACAGCGCTAGCAGAAACGAACGTTTCTCGACGTTTTCTAACTCAGGGAACAAGTTGCACACTTCTGAGATGCATTTGGGCACCTTTGTCAGAAATGAGTTTTTTGCCTACAGAGACATGCCTATTTGCGCAGTAGTACAGATTCTGAGTATGTAAATGGGCTTGATGAAATCAGCATTTCTCTTGCTTCCCTGTGCGTAGGGAAGCTCAGTTTTAGTCACAGTAGCTCCCACAAGTGTCTCCTCAGTGTGTTCCCATTTCCTTAGAAACAGTCTTAGAAACAGTGTATTTGCTGGGAGAAAAGGGCATTACTGTGCGCTTTCACCGTTCAGCTAATACATGTGTAGAAGCACAGTGTTAGCAGATATGACCGTTTCTCGACGTTTTCTAACTCAGGGAACAAGTTGCACACTTCTGAGATGCATTTGGGCAACTTTGTCAGAAATGAGTTTTTTGCCTACAGAGACATGCCTATTTGCGCAGTAGTACAGATTCTGAGTATGTAACTGGGCTTGATGAAATCAGCATTTCTCTTGCTTCCCTGTGCGTAGGGAAGCTCAGTTTTAGTCACAGTAGCTCCCACAAGTGTCTCCTCAGTGTGTTCCCAGTTCCTTAGAAACAGTGTATTTGCTGGGAGAAAAGTGCATTACTGTGCGCTTTCACCGTTCAGCAAATACATGTGTAGAAGCACAGCGCTAGCAGAAACGAACATTTCTCGACGTTTTCTAACTCAGGGAACAAGTTGCACACTTCTGAGATGCATTTGGACAACTTTGACAGAAATGAGTTTTTTGCCTACAGAGACATGCCTATTTGCGCAGTAGTACAGATTCTGAGTATGTAGCTGGGCTTGATGAAATCAGCATTTCTCTTGCTTCCCTGTGCATAGGGAAGCTCAGTTTTAGTCACAGTAGCTCCCACAAGTGTCTCCACAGTGTGGTCCCAGTTCCTCAGAAACAGTGTATTTGCTGGGAGAAAAGTGCATTACTCTGCGCTTTCACCGTTCAGCAAATACATGTGTAGAAGCACAGCGCTAGCAGAAACGAACGTTTCTCGACGTTTTCTAACTCAGGGAACAAGTTGCACACTTCTGAGATGCATTTGGGCAACATTGACAGAAATGAGTTTTTTGCCTACAGAGACATGCCTATTTGCGCAGTAGTACAGATTCTGAGTATGTAACTGGGCTGGATGAAATCAGCATTTCTCTTGCTTCCCTGTGCATAGGGAAGCTCAGTTTTAGTCACAGTAGCTCCCACAAGTGTCTCCTCTGTGTGTTCCCATTTCCTTAGAAACAGTGTATTTGCTGGGAGAAAAATGCATTACTGTGCACTTTCACCGTGCAGCAAGTACATGTGTAGAAGCACAGCGCTAGCAGAAAAGACCGTTTCTCGACGTTTTCTAACTCACGGAACAAGTTGCACACTTCTGAGATGCATTTGGGCAACTTTGTCAGAAATGAGTTTTTTGCCTACAGAGACATGCCTATTTGCGTAGTAGTACAGATTCTGAGTATGTAACTGGGCTTGATGAAATCAGCATTTCTCTTGCTTCCCTGTGCGTAGGGAAGCTCAGTTTTAGTCACAGTAGCTCCCACAAGTGTCTCCTCAGTGTGTTCCCATTTCCTTGGAAACAGTGTATTTGCTGGGAGAAAAGTGCATTACTGTGCGCTTTCACCGTTCAGCAAATACAAGTGTAGAAGCACAGCGCTAGCAGAAACGAACGTTTCTCGACATTTTCTAACTCAGGGAACAAGTTGCACACTTCTGAGATGCATTTGGGCAACTTTGTCAGAAATGAGTTTTTTGCCTACAGAGACATGCCTATTTGCGCAGTAGTACAGATTCTGAGTATGTAACTGGGCTTGGTGAAATCAGCATTTCTCTTGCTTCACTGTGCGTAGGGAAGCTCAGTTTTAGTCACAGTAGCTCCCACAAATGTCTCCTCAGTGTGTTCCCATTTCCTTAGAAACAGTGTATTTGCTGGGAGAAAAGTGCATTACTGTGCGCTTTCACCGTTCAGCAAATACATGTGTAGAAGCACAGCACTAGCAGAAACGTCCATTTCTCGACGTTTTCTAACACAGGGAACAAGTTGCACACTTCTGAGATGCATTTGGGCAACTTAGTCCGAAATGAGTTTTTTGCCTACAGAGACATGCCTATTTGCGCAGTAGTACAGATTCTGAGTATGTAACTGGGCTTGATGAAATCAGCATTTCTCTTGCTTCCCTGTGCATAGGGAAGCTCAGTTTTAGTCACAGTAGCTCCCCCAAGTGTCTCCTCAGTGTGTTCCCATTTCCTTAGGAACAGTGTATTTGCTGGGAGAAAAGTGCATTACTGTGCGCTTTCACCGTTCAGCAAGTACATGTGTAGAAGCACAGCGCTAGCAGAAACGACCGTTTCTCGACGTTTTCTAACTCAGGGAACAAGTTGCACACTTCTGAGATGCATTTGGGCAACTTTGTCAGAAATGAGTTTTTTGCCTACAGAGACATGCCTATTTGCGCAGTAGTACAGATTCTGAGTATGTAACTGGGCTTGATGAAATCAGCATTTCTCTTGCTTCCCTGTGCGTACGGAAGCTCAGTTTTAGTCACAGTAGCTCCCACAAGTGTCTCCTCTGTGTGTTCCCATTTCCTTAGAAACAGTGTATTTGCTGGGAGAAAAGTGCATTACTGTGCACTTTCACCGTGCAGCAAGTACATGTGTAGAAGCACAGCGCTAGCAGAAACGAACGTTTCTCGACGTTTTCTAACTCAGGGAACAAGTTGCACACTTCTGAGATGCATTTTTGCAACTTTGTCAGAAATGAGTTTTTTGCTTTCAGAGACATGCCTATTTGCGCAGTAGTACAGATTCTGAGTATGTAACTGGGCTTGATGAAATCAGCATTTCTCTTGCTTCCCTGTGCGTAGGGAAGCTCAGTTTTAGTCACAGTAGCTCCCACAAATGTCTCCTCAGTGTGTTCCCATTTCCTTAGAAACAGTGTATTTGCTGGGAGAAAAGTGCATTACTGTGTGCTTTTACCGTTCAGCAAATACATGTGTAGAAGAATAGCGCTAGCAGAAACGACCGTTTCTCGACGTTTTCTAACACAGGGAACAAGTTGCACACTTCTGAGATGTATTTGGGCAACTTTGTCAGAAATGAGTTTTTTGCCTACAGAGGCATGCCTATTTGCGCAGTAGTACAGATTCTGAGTATGTAACTGGGCTTGATGAAATCAGCATTTCTCTTGCTTCCCTGTGCGTAGGGAAGCTCAGTTTTAGTCACAGTAGCTCCCACAAGTGTCTCCTCAGTGTGTTCCCATTTCCTTAGAAACAGTGTATTTGCTGGGACAAAAGTGCATTACTGTGCGCTTTCACCGTTCAGCAAATACATGTGTAGAAGCACAGCGCTGGCAGAAACGAACGTTTCTCGACGTTTTCTAATTTAGGGAACAAGTTGCACACTTCTGAGATGCATTTGGGCAACTTTGTCAGAAATGAGTTTTTTGCCTACAGAGACATGCCTATTTGCGCAGTAGTACAGATTCTGAGTATGTAACTGGGCTTGATGAAATCAGCATTTCTCTTGCTTCCCTGTGCGTAGGGAAGCTCAGTTTTAGTCACAGTAGCTCCCACAAGTGTCTCCTCAGTGTGTTCCCATTTCCTTAGAAACAGTGTATTTGCTGGGAGAAAAGTGCATTACTGTGCGCTTTCACCGTTCAGCAAATACATGTGTAGAAGCACAGCGCTAGCTGAAACGACCGTTTCTCGACGTTTTCTAACTCAGGGAACAAGTTGCACACTTCTGAGATGCATTTGGGCAACTTTGTCAGAAATGAGTTTTTTGCCTACAGAGACATGCCTATTTGCGCAGTAGTACAGTTTCTGAGTATGTAACTGGGCTTGATGAAATCAGCATTTCTCTTGCTTCCCTGTGCGTAGGGAAGCTCAGTTTTAGTCACAGTAGCTCCCACAAGTGTCTCCTCAGTGTGTTCCCATTTCCTTAGAAACAGTGTATTTGCTGGGAGAAAAGTGCATTACTGTGCGCTTTCACCGTTCAGCAAATACATGTGTAGAAGCACAGCGCTAGCAGAAACGAACTTTTCTCGACATTTTCTAACTCAGGGAACAAGTTGCACACTTCTGAGATGCATTTGGGCAGCATCGTCAGAAATGAGTTTTTTGCCTACAGAGACATGCCTATTTGCGCAGTAGTACAGATTCTGAGTATGTAACTGGGCTTGATGAAATCAGCATTTCTCTTGCTTCCCTGTGCGTAGGGAAGCTCAGTTTTAGTCACAGTAGCTCCCACAAATGTCTCCTCAGTGTGTTCCCATTTCCTTAGAAACAGTGTATTTGCGGGGAGAAAAGTGCATTACTGTGTGCTTTCACCGTTCAGCAAATACATGTGTAGAAGCACAGCGCTAGGAGAAACGAACGTTTCTCGATGTTTTCTAACTCAGGGAACAAGTTGCACACTTCTGACATGCATTTGGGCAACTTTGTCAGAAATGAGTTTTTTGCCTACAGAGACATGCCTATTTGCACAGTAGTACAGATTCTGCGTATGTAACTGGGATGGATGAAATCAGCATTTCTCTTGCTTCCCTGTGCGTAGGGAAGCTCAGTTTTAGTCACAGTAGCTCCCACAAGTGTCTCCTCAGTGTGTTCCCATTTCCTTAGAAACAGTGTATTTGCTGGGAGAAAATTGCATTACTGTGCGCTTTCACCGTTCAGCAAATACATGTGTAGAAGCACAGCGCTAGCAGAAACGAACGTTTCTCGACGTTTTCTAACTCAGGGAACAAGTTGCACACTTCTGAGATGCATTTGGGCAACTTTCTCAGAAATGAGTTTTTTGCCTACAGAGACATGCCTATTTGCGCAGTAGTACAGATTCTGAGTATGTAACTGGGCTGGATGAAATCAGCATTTCTCTTGCTTCCCTGTGCGTAGGGAAGCTCAGTTTTAGTCAAAGTAGTTCTCACAAGTGTCTCCTCAGTGTGTTCCCATTTCCTTAGAAACAGTGTATTTGCTGGGAGAAAAGTGCATTACTGTGCACTTTCACCGTTCAGCAAATACATGTGTAGAACCACAGTGCTAGCAGAAACGAACGTTTCTCGACGTTTTCTAACTCAGGGAACAAGTTGCACACTTCTGAGATGCATTTGGGCATCTTTGTCAGAAATGAGTTTTTTGCCTACAGAGGCATGCCTATTTGCGCAGTAGTACGGATTCTGAGTATGTAACTGGGCTTGATGAAATCAGCATTACTCTTGCTTCCCTGTGCGTAGGGAAGCTCAGTTTTAGTCACAGTAGCTCCCACAAGTGTCTCCTCAGTGTGTTCCCATTTCCTTAGAAACAGTGTATTTGCTGGGAGAAAATTGCATTACTGTGCGCTTTCACCGTTCAGCAAATACATGTGTAGAAGCACAGCGCTGGCAGAAACGAACGTTTCTCGACGTTTTCTAACTCAGGGAACAAGTTGCACACTTCTGAGATGCATTAGGGCAACTTTGTCAGAAATGAGTTTTTTGCCTACAGAGACATGCCTATTTGCACAGTAGTACAGATTCTGAGTATGTAACTGGGCTGGATGAAATCAGCATTTCTCTTGCTTCCCTGTGCGTAGGGAAGCTCAGTTTTAGTCACAGTAGCTCCCACAAGTGTCTCCTCAGTGTGTTCCCATTTCCTTAGAAACAGTGTATTTGCTGGGAGAAAAGTGCATTACTGTGCGCTTTCACCGTTCAGCAAATACATGTGTAGAAGCACAGCGCTAGCAGAAACGAACGTTTCTCGACGTTTTCTAACTCAGGGAACAAGTTGCACACTTCTGAGATGCATTTGGGCAACTTTGTCAGAAATGAGTTTTTTGCCTACAGAGACATGCCTATTTGCGCAGTAGTACAGATTCTGAGTATGTAACTGGGCTTGATGAAATCAGCATTTCTCTTGCTTACCTGTGCGTAGGGAAGCTCTGTTTTAATCACAGTAGCTCCCACAAGTGTCTCCTCAGTGTGTTCCCAGTTCCTTAGAAACAGTGTATTTGCTGGGAGAAATGTGCATTACTGTGCGCTTTCACCGTTCAGCAAATACATGTGTAGAAGCACAGCGCTAGCAGAAACGAACGTTTCTCGACGTTTTCTAACTCAGGGAACAAGTTGCACACTTCTGAGTTGCATTTAGGCAACTTTGTCAGAAATTAGTTTTTTGCCTACAGAGACATGCCTATTTGCGCAGTAGTACAGATTCTGAGTATGTAACTGGGCTTGATGAAATCAGCATTTCTCTTGCTTCCCTGTGCGTAGGGAAGCTCAGTTTTAGTCACAGTAGCTCCCACAAGTGTCTCCTCAGTGTGTTCCCATTTCCTTAGAAACAGTGTATTTGCTGGGAGAAAAGTGCATTACTGTGCGCTTTCACTGTTCAGCAAATACATGTGTAGAAGCACAGCGCTAGCTGAAACGACCGTTTCTCGACGTTTTCTAACTCAGGGAACAAGTTGCACACTTCTGAGATGCATTTGGGCAACTTTGTCAGAAATGAGTTTTTTGCCTACAGAGACATGCCTATTTGCGCAGTAGTACAGATTCTGAGTATGTAACTGGGCTTGATGAAATCAGCATTTCTCTTGCTTCCCTGTGCGTAGGGAAGCTCAGTTTTAGTCACAGTAGCTCCCACAAGTGTCTCCTCAGTGTGTTCCCATTTCCTTAGAAACAGTGTATTTGCTGGGAGAAAAGTGCATTACTGTGCGCTTTCACCGTTCAGCAAATACATGTGTAGAAGCACAGCGCTAGCAGAAACGAACTTTTCTCGACATTTTCTAACTCAGGGAAGAAGTTGCACACTTCTGAGATGCATTTGGGCAACATCGTCAGAAATGAGTTTTTTGCCTACAGAGACATGCCTATTTGCGCAGTAGTACAGATTCTGAGTATGTAACTGGGCTTGATGAAATCAGCATTTCTCTTGCTTCCCTGTGCGTAGGGAAGCTCAGTTTTAGTCACAGTAGCTCCCACAAGTGTCTCCTCAGTGTGTTCCCATTTCCTTAGAAACAGTGTATTTGCTGGGAGAAAAGTGCAGTACTGTGCGCTTTCACCGTTCAGCAAATACATCTGTAGAAGCACAGCGCTAGCAGAAACGACCGTTTCTCGACATTTTCTAACTCAGGGAACAAGTTGCACAGTTCTGAGATGCATTTGGGCAACATTGTCAGAAATGAGTTTTTTGCCTACAGAGACATGCCTATTGGCGCAGTAGTACAGATTCTGAGTATGTAACTGGGCTTGATGAAATCAGCATTTCTCTTGCTTCCCTGTGCGTAGGGAAGCTCAGTTTTAGTCACAGTAGCTCCCACAAGTGTCTCCGCAGTGTGTTCCCATTTCCTTAGAGACAGTGTATTTTCTGGGAGAAAAGTGCATTACTGTGCGCATTCACCGTTCAGCAAATACATGTGTAGAAGCACAGCATTAGCAGATATGACCGTTTCTCGACGTTTTCTAACTCGGGGAACAAGTTGCATACTTCTGAGATGCATTTGGGCAACTTTGTCAGAAATTTGTTTTTTGCCTACAGAGACATGCCTATTTGCGCAGTAGTACAGATTCTGAGTATGTAACTGGGCTTGATGAAATCAGCATTTCTCTTGCTTCCTTCTGCGTAGGGAAGCTCAGTTTTAGTCACAGTAGCTCCCACAAGTGTCTCCTCAGTGTGTTCCCATTTCCTTAGAAACAGTGTATTTGCTGGGAGAAAAGTGCATTACTGTGCGCTTTAACAGTTCAGCAAATACATGTGTAGAAGCACAGCGTTAGCAGAAACGAACGTTTCTCGACATTTTCTAACTCAGGGAACAAGTTGCACACTTCTGAGATGCATTTGGGCAACTTTGTCAGAAATGAGTTTTTTGCCTACAGAGACATGCCTATTTGCGCAGTAGTACAGATTCTGAGTATGTAACTGGGCTTGATGAAATCAGCATTTCTCTTGCTTCCCTGTGCGTAGGGAAGCTCAGTTTTAGTCACAGTAGCTCCCACAAGTGTCTCCTCAGTGTGTTCCCATTTCCTTAGAAACAGTGTATTTGCTGGGAGAAAAGTGCATTACTGTGCGCTTTCACCGTTCAGCAAATACATGTGTAGAAGCACAGCGCTAGCAGAAACGAAAGTTTCTCGACATTTTCTAACTCAGGGAACAAGTTGCACACTTCTGAGATGCATTTGGGCAACTTTGTCAGAAATGAGTTTTTTGCCTACAGAGACATGCCTATTCGCGCAGTAGTACAGATTCTGAGTATGTAACTGGGCTTGATGAAATCAGCATTTCTCTTGCTTCCTGTGCGTATGGAAGCTCAGTTTTAGTCACAGTAGCTCCCACAAGTGTCTCCTCAGTGTGTTCCCATTTCCTTAGAAACAGTGTATTTGCTGGGAGAAAAGTGCATTACTGTGCGCTTTCACCGTTCAGCAAATACATGTGTAGAAGCACAGCGCTAGCAGAAACGAACGTTTCTCGACATTTTCTAACTCAGGGAACAAGTTGCACACTTCTCAGATGCATTTGGGCAACATCGTCAGAAATGAGTTTTTTGCCTACAGAGACATGCCTATTTGCGCAGTAGTACAGATTCTGAGTATGTAACTGGGCTTGATGAAATCAGCATTTCTCTTGCTTCCCTGTGCGTAGGGAAGCTCAGTTTTAGTCACAGTAGCTCCCACAAGTGTCTCCTCAGTGTGTTCCCATTTCCTTAGAAACAGTGTATTTGCTGGGAGAAAAGTGCATTACTGTGCGCTTTCACCGTTCAGCAAATACATGTGTAGAAGCACAGCGCTAGCAGAAACGAACGTTTCTCGACATTTTCTAACTCAGGGAACAAGTTGCACACTTCTGAGATGCATTTGGGCAACATTGTCAGAAATGAGTTTTTTGCCTACAGAGACATGCCTATTTGCGCAGTAGTACAGATTCTGAGTATGTAACTGTGCTTGATGAAATCAGCATTTCTCTTGCTTCCCTGTGCGTAGGGAAGCTCAGTTTTAGTCACAGTAGCTCCCACAAGTGTCTCCTCAGTGTGTTCCCATTTCCTTAGAAACAGTGTATTTGCTGGGAGAAAAGTGCATTACTGTGCGCTTTCACCGTTCAGCAAATACATGTGTAGGAGCACAGCGTTTGCAGATATAACCGTTTCTCGACGTTTTCAAACTCAGGGAACAAGTTGCACACTTCTGAGATGCATTTGGGCAACTTTGTCAGAAATGAGTTTTTTGCCTACAGAGACATGCCTATTTGCGCAGTAGTACAGATTCTGAGTATGTAACTGGGCTTGATGAAATCAGCATTTCTCTTGCTTCCCTGTGCGTAGGGAAGCTCAGTTTTAGTCACAGTAGCTCCCACAAGTGTCTCCTCAGTGTGTTCCCATTTCCTTAGAAACAGTGTATTTGCTGGGAGAAAAGTGCATTACTGTGCGCTTTCACCGTTCAGCAAATACATGTGTAGAAGCAAAGCGCTAGCAGAAACGAATGTTTCTCGAAGTTTTCTAACTCAGGGAACAAGTTGCACCCTTCTGAGATGCATTTGGGCAACTTTGTCAGAAATGAGTTTTTTGCCTACAGAGACATGCCTATTTGCGCAGTAGTACAGATTCTGAGTATGTAACTGGGCTTGATGAAATCAGCATTTCTCTTGCTTCCCTGTGCGTAGGGAAGCTCAGTTTTAGTCACAGTAGCTCCCACAAGTGTCTCCTTAGTTTGTTCCCATTTCCTTAGAAACTGTATTTGCTGGGAGAAAAGTGCATTACTGTGCACTTTCACCGTTCAGCAAATACATGTGTAGAAGCACAGCGCTAGCAGAAACGAACGTTTCTCGACGTTTTCTAACTCAGGGAACAAGTTGCACACTTCTGAGATGCATTTGGGCAACTTTGTCAGAAATGAGTTTTTTGCCTACAGAGACATGCCTATTTGCGCAGTAGTACAGATTCTGAGTATGTAACTGGGCTTGATGAAATCAGCATTTCTCTTGCTTCCCTGTGTGTAGGGAAGCTCAGTTTTAGTCACAGTAGCTCCCACAAGTGTCTCCTCAGTGTGTTCCCATTTCCTTAGAAAAAGTCTTAGAAACAGTGTATTTGCTGGGAGAAAAGGGCATTACTGTGCGCTTTCACCGTTCAGCTAATACATGTGTAGAAGCACAGTGTTAGCAGATATGACCGTTTCTCGACGTTTTCTAATTCAGGGAACAAGTTGCACACTTCTGAGATGCATTTGGGCAACTTTGTCAGAAATGAGTTTTTTGCCTACAGAGACATGCCTATTTGCGCAGTAGTACAGATTCTGAGTATGTAACTGGGCTTGATGAAATCAGCATTTCTCTTGGTTCCCTGTGCGTAGGGAAGCTCAGTTTTAGTCACAGTAGCTCCCACAAGTGTCTCCTCAGTGTGTTCCCAGTTCCTTAGAAACAGTGTATTTGCTGGGAGAAAAGTGCATTACTGTGCGCTTTCACCGTTCAGCAAATACATGTGTAGAAGCACAGCGCTAGCAGAAACGAACGTTTCTCGACGTTTTCTAACTCAGGGAACAAGTTGCACACTTCTGAGATGCATTTGGGCAACTTTGTCAGAAATGAGTTTTTTGCCTACAGAGACATGCCTATTTGCGCAGTAGTACAGATTCTGAGTATGTAACTGGGCTTGATGAAATCAGCATTTCTCTTGCTTCCCTGTGCGTAGGGAAGCTCAGTTTTAGTCACAGTAGCTCCCACAAGTGTCTCCACAGTGTGGTCCCAGTTCTTCAGAAACAGTGTATTTGCTGGGAGAAAAGTGCATTACTCTGCGCTTTCACCGTTCAGCAAATACATGTGTAGAAGCACAGCGCTAGCAGAAACGAACGTTTCTGGACGTTTTCTAACTCAGGGAACAAGTTGCACACTTCTGAGATGCATTTGGGCAACATTGACAGAAATGAGTTTTTTGCCTACAGAGACATGCCTATTTGCGCAGTAGTACAGATCCTGAGTATGTAACTGGGCTGGATGAAATCAGCATTTCTCTTGCTTCCCTGTGCGTAGGGAAGCTCAGTTTTAGTCACAGTAGCTCCCACAAGTGTCTCCTCTGTGTGTTCCCATTTCCTTAGAAACAGTGTATTTGCTGGGAGAAAAATGCATTACTGTGCACTTTCACCGTGCAGCAAGTACATGTGTAGAAGCACAGCGCTAGCAGAAAAGACCGTTTCTCGACGTTTTCTAACTCACGGAACAAGTTGCACACTTCTGAGATGCATTTGGGCAACTTTGTCAGAAATGAGTTTTTTGCCTACAGAGACATGCCTATTTGCGCAGTAGTACAGATTCTGAGTATGTAACTGGCCTTGATGAAATCAGCATTTCTCTTGCTTCCCTGTGCGTAGGGAAGCTCAGTTTTAGTCACAGTAGCTCCCACAAGTGTCTCCTCAGTGTGTTCCCATTTCCTTGGAAACAGTGTATTTGCTGGGAGAAAAGTGCATTACTGTGCGCTTTCACCGTTCAGCAAATACATGTGTAGAAGCACAGCGCTAGCAGAAACGAACGTTTCTCGACATTTTCTAACTCAGAGAACAAGTTGCACACTTCTGAGATGCATTTGGGCAACTTTGTCAGAAATGAGTTTTTTGCCTACAGAGACATGCCTATTTGCGCAGTAGTACAGATTCTGAGTATGTAACTGGGCTTGATGAAATCAGCATTTCTCTTGCTTCCCTGTGCATAGGGAAGCTCAGTTTTAGTCACAGTAGCTCCCACAAGTGTCTCCACAGTGTGGTCCCAGTTCTTCAGAAACAGTGTATTTGCTGGGAGAAAAGTGCATTACTCTGCGCTTTCACCGTTCAGCAAATACATGTGTAGAAGCACAGCGCTAGCAGAAACGAACGTTTCTGGACGTTTTCTAACTCAGGGAACAAGTTGCACACTTCTGAGATGCATTTGGGCAACATTGACAGAAATGAGTTTTTTGCCTACAGAGACATGCCTATTTGCGCAGTAGTACAGATTCCGAGTATGTAACTGGGCTGGATGAAATCAGCATTTCTCTTGCTTTCCTGTGCGTAGGGAAGCTCAGTTTTAGTCACAGTAGCTCCCACAAGTGTCTCCTCTGTGTGTTCCCATTTCCTTAGAAACAGTGTATTTGCTGGGAGAAAAATGCATTACTGTGCACTTTCACCGTGCAGCAAGTACATGTGTAGAAGCACAGCGCTAGCAGAAAAGACCGTTTCTCGACGTTTTCTAACTCACGGAACAAGTTGCACACTTCTGAGATGCATTTGGGCAACTTTGTCAGAAATGAGTTTTTTGCCTACAGAGACATGCCTATTTGCGCAGTAGTACAGATTCTGAGTATGTAACTGGGCTTGATGAAATCAGCATTTCTCTTGCTTCCCTGTGCGTAGGGAAGCTCAGTTTTAGTCACAGTAGCTCCCACAAGTGTCTCCTCAGTGTGTTCCCATTTCCTTGGAAACAGTGTATTTGCTGGGAGAAAAGTGCATTACTGTGCGCTTTCACCGTTCAGCAAATACATGTGTAGAAGCACAGCGCTAGCAGAAACGAACGTTTCTCGACATTTTCTAACTCAGGGAACAAGTTGCACACTTCTGAGATGCATTTGGGCAACTTTCTCTGAAATGAGTTTTTTGCCTACAGAGACATGCCTATTTGCGCAGTAGTACAGATTCTGAGTATGTAACTGGGCTTGATGAAATCAGCATTTCTCTTGCTTCCCTGTGCGTAGGGAAGCTCAGTTTTAGTCACAGTCGCTCCCACAAATGTCTCCTCAGTGTGTTCCCATTTCCTTAGAAACAGTGTATTTGCTGGGAGAAAAGTGCATTACTGTGCGTTTTCACCGTTCAGCAAATACATGTGTAGAAGCACAGCGCTAGCAGAAACGACCGTTTCTCGACGTTTTCTAACACAGGGAACAAGTTGCACACTTCTGAGATGTATTTGGGCAACTTTGTCCGAAATGAGTTTTTTGCCTACAGAGACATGCCTATTTGCACAGTAGTACAGATTCTGCGTATGTAACTGGGCTGGATGAAATCAGCATTTCTCTTGCTTCCCTGTGCGTAGGGAAGCTCAGTTTTAGTCACAGTAGCTCCCACAAGTGTCTCCTCAGTGTGTTCCCATTTCCTTAGAAACAGTGTATTTGCTGGGAGAAAATTGCATTACTGTGCGCTTTCACCGTTCAGCAAATACATGTGTAGAAGCACAGCGCTAGCAGAAACGAACGTTTCTCGACGTTTTCTAACTCAGGGAACAAGTTGCACACTTCTGAGATGCATTTGGGCAACTTTGTCAGAAATGAGTTTTTTGCCTACAGAGACATGCCTATTTGCGCAGTAGTACAGATTCTGAGTATGTAACTGGGCTTGATGAAATCAGCATTTCTCTTGCTTCCCTGTGCGTAGGGAAGCTCAGTTTTAATCACAGTAGCTCCCACAAGTGTCTCCTCAGTGTGTTCCCATTTCCTTAGAAACAGTGTATTTGCTGGGAGAAAAGTGCATTACTGTGCGCTTTCACCGTTCAGCAAATACATGTGTAGAAGCACAGCGCTAGCAGAAACGAACGTTTCTCGACGTTTTCTAACTCAGGGAACAAGTTGCACACTTCTGAGTTGCATTTGGGCAACTTTGTCAGAAATTAGTTTTTTGCCTACAGAGACATGCCTATTTGCGCAGTAGTACAGATTCTGAGTATGTAACTGGGCTTGATGAAATCAGCATTTCTCTTGCTTCCCTGTGCGTAGGGAAGCTCAGTTTTAGTCACAGTAGCTCCCACAAGTGTCTCCTCAGTGTGTTCCCATTTCCTTAGAAACAGTGTATTTGCTGGGAGAAAAGTGCATTACTGTGTGCTTTCACCGTTCAGCAAATACATGTGTAGAAGCACAGCGCTAGGAGAAACGAACGTTTCTCGATGTTTTCTAACTCAGGGAACAAGTTGCACACTTCTCAGATGCATTTGGGCAACATCGTCAGAAATGAGTTTTTTGCCTACAGAGACATGCCTATTTGCGCAGTAGTACAGATTCTGAGTATGTAACTGGGCTTGATGAAATCAGCATTTCTCTTGCTTCCCTGTGCGTAGGGAAGCTCAGTTTTAGTCACAGTAGCTCCCACAAGTGTCTCCTCAGTGTGTTCCCATTTCCTTAGAAACAGTGTATTTGCTGGGAGAAAAGTGCATTACTGTGCGCTTTCACCGTTCAGCAAATACATGTGTAGAAGCACAGCGCTAGCAGAAACGAATGTTTCTCGACATTTTCTAACTCAGGGAACAAGTTGCACACTTCTGAGATGCATTTGGGCACCATTGTCAGAAATGAGTTTTTTGCCTACAGATACATGCCTATTTGCGCAGTAGTACAGATTCTGAGTATGTAACTGGGCTTGATGAAATCAGCATTTCTCTTGCTTCCCTGTGCGTAGGGAAGCTCAGTTTTAGTCACAGTAGCTCCCACAAGTGTCTCCGCAGTGTGTTCCCATTTCCTTAGAGACAGTGTATTTGCTGGGAGAAAAGTGCATCACTGTGCGCTTTCACCGTTCAGCAAATACATGTGTAAAAGCACAGCATTAGCAGATATGACCGTTTCACGACGTTTTCTAACTCGGGGAAAAAGTTGCATACTTCTGAGATGCATTTGGGCAACTTTGTCCGAAATGAGTTTTTTGCCTACAGAGACATGCCTATTTGCGCAGTAGTACAGATTCTGAGTATGTAACTGGGCTTGATGAAATCAGCATTTCTCTTGCTTCCCTGTGCGTAGGGAAGCTCAGTTTTAGTCACAGTAGCTCCCACAAATTTCTCCTCAGTGTGTTCCCATTTCCTTAGAAACAATGTATTTGCTGGGAGAAAAGTGCATTACTGTGCGCTTTCACCGTTCAGCAAGTACATGTGAAGAAGCACAGCGCTAGCAGAAACGATCGTTTCTCGACATTTTTTAACTCAGGGAACAAGTTGCACACTTCTGAGATGCATTTGGGCAACTTTGTCAGAAATGAGTTTTTTGCCTACAGAGACATGCCTATTTGCGCAGTAGTACAGATTCTGAGTATGTAACTGGGCTTGATGAAATCAGCATTTCTCTTGCTTCCCTGTGCGTAGGGAAGCTCAGTTTTAGTCACAGAGTCTCCCACAAATGTCTCCTCAGTGTGTTCCCATTTCCTTAGAAACAGTGTATTTGCTGGGAGAAAAGTGCATTACTGTGCGCTTTCACCGTTCAGCAAATACATGTGTAGAAGCACAGCGCTAGGAGAAACGAACGTTTCTCGATGTTTTCTAACTCAGGGAACAAGTTGCACACTTCTGAGATGCATTTGGGCAACTTTGTCAGAAATGAGTTTTTTGCCTACAGAGACATGCCTATTTGCACAGTAGTACAGATTCTGAGTATGTTACTGGCCTTGATGAAATCAGCATTTCTCTTGCTTCCCTGTGCGTAGGGAAGCTCAGTTTTAGTCACAGTAGCTCCCACAAGTGTCTCCTCAGTGTGTTCCCAGTTCCTTAGAAACAGTGTATTTGCTGGGAGAAAAGTGCATTACTGTGCGCTTTCACCGTTCAGCAAATACATGTGTAGAAGCACAGCGCTAGGAGAAACGAACGTTTCTCGATGTTTTCTAACTCAGGGAACAAGTTGCACACTTCTGAGATGCATTAGGGCAACTTTGTCAGAAATGAGTTTTTTGCCTACAGAGACATGCCTATTTGCACAGCAGTACAGATTCTGAGTATGTAACTGGGCTGGATGAAATCAGCATTTCTCTTGCTTCCCTGTGCGTAGGGAAGCTCAGTTTTAGTCACAGTAGCTCCCACAAGTGTCTCCTCAGTGTGTTCCCATTTCCTTAGAAACAGTGTATTTGCTGGGAGAAAAGTGCATTACTGTGCGCTTTCACCGTTCAGCAAATACATGTGTAGAAGCACAGCGCTAGCAGAAACGAACGTTTCTCGACGTTTTCTAACTCAGGGAACAAGTTGCACACTTCTGAGATGCATTTGGGCAACATTGTCAGAAATGAGTTTTTTGCCTACAGAGACATGCCTATTCGCGCAGTAGTACAGATTCTGAGTATGTAACTGGGCTTGATGAAATCAGCATTTCTCTTGCTTCCCTGTGCGTAGGGAAGCTCAGTTTTAGTCACAGTAGCTCCCACAAGTGTCTCCTCAGTGTGTTCCCATTTCCTTAGAAACAGTGTATTTGCTGGGAGAAAAGTGCATTACTGTGCGCTTTCACCGTTCAGCAAATTCATGTGCAAAAGCACAGCGCTAGCAGAAACGACCGATTCTCGACGTTTTCTAACTCAGGGAACAAGTTGCACACTTCTGAGATGCATTTGGGCAACTTTGTCAGAAATGAGTTTTTTGCCTACGAGACATGCCTATTTGCGCAGTAGTACAGATTCTGAGTATGTAACTGGGCTTGATGAAATCAGCATTTCTCTTGCTTCCCTGTGCGTAGGGAAGCTCACTTTTAGTCACAGTAGCTCCCACAAATGTCTCCTCAGTGTGTTCCCATTTCCTTAGAAACAGTGTATTTGCTGGGAGAAAAGTGCATTACTGTGCGCTTTCACCGTTCAGCAAATACATGTGTAGAAGCACAGCGCTAGCAGAAACGAACGTTTCTCGACATTTTCTAACTCAGGGAACAAGTTGCACACTTCTGAGATGCATTTGGGCAACTTTGTCAGAAATGAGTCTTTTGCCTACAGAGACATGCCTATTCGCGCAGTAGTACAGATTCTGAGTATGTAACTGGGCTTGATGAAATCAGCATTTCTCTTGCTTCCCTGTGCGTAGGGAAGCTCAGTTTTAGTCACAGTAGCTCCCACAAGTGTCTCCTCAGTGTGTTCCCATTTCCTTAGAAACAGTGTATTTTCTAGGAGAAAAGTGCATTACTGTGCGCTTTCACCGTTCAGCAAATTCATGTGTAGAAGCACAGCGCTAGCAGAAACGAACGATTCTCGACGTTTTCTAACTCAGGGAACAAGTTGCACACTTCTGAGATGCATTTGGGCAACTTTGTCAGAAATGAGTTTTTTGCCTACGAGACATGCCTATTTGCGCAGTAGTACAGATTCTGAGTATGTAACTGGGCTTGATGAAATCAGCATTTCTCTTGCTTCCCTGTGCGTAGGGAAGCTCAGTTTTAGTCACAGTAACTCCCACAAGTGTCTCCTCAGTGTGTTCCCATTTCCTTAGAAACAGTGTATTTGCTGGGAGAAAAGTGCATTACTGTGCGCTTTCACCGTTCAGCAAATACATGTGTAGAAGCACAGCGCTAGCAGATACGACCGTTTCTCGACATTTTCTAACTCAGGGAACAAGCTGCACACTTCTGAGATGCATTTGGGCAACTTTGTCAGAAATGAGTTTTTTGCCTACAGAGACATGCCTATTTGCGCAGTAGTACAGATTCTGAGTATGTAACTGGGCTTGATGAAATCAGCATTTCTCTTCCTTCCCTGTGCGTAGGGAAGCTCAGTTTTAGTCACAGTAGCTCCCACAAGTGTCTCCTCAGTGTGTTCCCATTTCCTTAGAAACAGTGTATTTGCTGGGAGAAAAGTGCATTACTGTGCGCTTTCACCGTTCAGCAAATACATGTGTAGAAGCACAGCGCTAGCAGAAACGAACGTTTCTCGACGTTTTCTAACTCAGGGAACAAGTTGCACACTTCTTAGATGCATTTGGGCAACTTTGTCAGAAATGAGTTTTTTGCCTACAGAGACATGCCTATTTGTGCAGTAGTACAGATTCTGAGTATGTAACTGGGCTTAATGAAATCAGCATTTCTCTTGCTTCCCTGTGCGTAGGGAAGCTCAGTTTTAATCACAGTAGCTCCCACAAGTGTCTCCTCAGTGTGTTCCCAGTTCCTTAGAAACAGTGTATTTGCTGGGAGAAAAGTGCATTACTATGCGCTTTCACCGTTCAGCAAATACATGTGTAGAAGCACAGCGCTAGGAGAAACGAATGTTTCTCGATGTTTTCTAACTCAGGGAACAAGTTGCACACTTCTGAGATGCATTAGGGCAACTTTGTCAGAAATGAGTTTTTTGCCTACAGAGACATGCCTATTTGCACAGTAGTACAGATTCTGAGTATGTAACTGGGCTGGATGAAATCAGCATTTCTCTTGCTTCCCTGTGCGTAAGGAAGCTCAGTTTTAGTCACAGTAGCTCCCACAAGTGTCTCCTCAGTGTGTTCCCATTTCCTTAGAAACAGTGTATTTGCTGGGAGAAAAGTGCATTACTGTGCGCTTTCACCGTTCAGCAAATACATGTGTAGAAGCACAGCGCTAGCAGAAACGAACTTTTCTCGACATTTTCTAACTCAGGGAACAAGTTGCACACTTCTGAGATGCATTTGGGCAACATCGTCAGAAATGAGTTTTTTGCCTACAGAGACATGCCTATTTGCGCAGTAGTACAGATTCTGAGTATGTAACTGGGCTTGATGAAATCAGCATTTCTCTTGCTTCCCTGTGCGTAGGGAAGCTCAGTTTTAGTCACAGTAGCTCCCACAAATGTCTCCTCAGTGTGTTCCCATTTCCTTAGAAACAGTGTATTTGCTGGGAGAAAAGTGCATTACTGTGCGCTTTCACCGTTCAGCAAATACATCTGTAGAAGCACAGCGCTAGCAGAAACGACCGTTTCTCGACATTTTCTAACTCAGGGAACAAGTTGCACAGTTCTGAGATGCATTTGGGCAACATTGTCAGAAATGAGTTTTTTGCCTACAGAGACATGCCTATTTGCGCAGTAGTACAGATTCTGAGTATGTAACTGGGCTTGATGAAATCACCATTTCTCTTGCTTCCTTCTGCGTAGGGAAGCTCAGTTTTAGTCACAGTAGCTCCCACAAGTGTCTCCTCAGTGTGTTCCCATTTCCTTAGAAACAGTGTATTTGCTGGGAGAAAAGTGCATTACTGTGCGCTTTCACCGTTCAGCAAATACATGTGTAGAAGCACAGCGCTAGCAGAAACGAACGTTTCTCGACATTTTCTAACTCAGGGAACAAGTTGCACACTTCTGAGATGCATTTGGGCAACTTTGTCAGAAATGAGTTTTTTGCCTACAGAGCCTATTTGCGCAGTAGTACAGATTCTGAGTATGTAACTGGGCTTGATGAAATCAGCATTTCTCTTGCTTCCCTGTGCGTAGGGAAGCTCAGTTTTAGTCACAGTAGCTCCCACAAGTGTCTCCTCAGTGTGTTCCCATTTCCTTAGAAACAGTGTATTTGCTGGGAGAAAAGTGCATTACTGTGCGCTTTCACCGTTCAGCAAATACATGTGTAGAAGCACAGCGTTAGCAGATATGACCGTTTCTCGACGTTTTCTAACTCAGGGAACAAGTTGCACACTTCTGAGATGCATTTGGGCAACTTTGTCAGAAATGAGTTTTTTGCCTACAGAGACATGCCTATTTGCGCAGTAGTACAGATTCTGAGTATGTAACTGGGCTTGATGAAATCAGCATTTCTCTTGCTTCCCTGTGCGTAGGGAAGCTCAGTTTTAGTCACAGTAGCTCCCACAAGTGTCTCCTCAGTGTGTTCCCATTTCCTTAGAAACAGTGTATTTGCTGGGAGAAAAGTGCATTACTGTGCGCTTTCACCGTTCAGCAAATACATGTGTAGAAGCACAGCGCTAGCAGAAACGAACGTTTCTCGACATTTTCTAACTTAGGGAACAAGTTGCACACTTCTCAGATGCATTTGGGCAACATCGTCAGAAATGAGTTTTTTGCCTACAGAGACATGCCTATTTGCGCAGTAGTACAGATTCTGAGTATGTAACTGGGCTTGATGAAATCAGCATTTCTCTTGCTTCCCTGTGCGTAGGGAAGCTCAGTTTTAGTCACAGTAGCTCCCACAAGTGTCTCCTCATTGTGTTCCCATTTCCTTAGAAACAGTGTATTTGCTGGGAGAAAAGTGCATTACTGTGCGCTTTCACCGTTCAGCAAATACATGTGTAGAAGCACAGCGCTAGCAGAAACGAACGTTTCTCGACATTTTCTAACTCAGGGAACAAGTTGCACACTTCTGAGATGCATTTGGGCAACATTGTCAGAAATGAGTTTTTTGCCTATAGAGACATGCCTATTTGCGCAGTAGTACAGATTCTGAGTATGTAACTGGGCTTGATGAAATCAGCATTTCTCTTGCTTCCCTGTGCGTAGGGAAGCTCAGTTTTAGTCACAGTAGCTCCCACAAGTGTCTCCTCAGTGTGTTCCCATTTCCTTAGAGACAGTGTATTTGCTGGGAGAAAAGTGCATTACTGTGCGCATTCACCGTTCAGCAAATACATGTGTAGAAGCACAGCATTAGCAGATATGACCGTTTCTCGACGTTTTCTAACTCGGGGAACAAGTTGCATACTTCTGAGATGCATTTGGGCAACTTTGTCAGAAATTTGTTTTTTGCCTACAGAGACATGCCTATTTGCGCAGTAGTACAGATTCTGAGTATGTAACTGGGCTTGATGAAATCAGCATTTCTCTTGCTTCCTTCTGCGTAGGGAAGCTCAGTTTTAGTCACAGTAGCTCCCACAAGTGTCTCCTCAGTGTGTTCCCATTTCCTTAGAAACAGTGTATTTGCTGGGAGAAAAGTGCATTACTGTGCGCTTTCACCGTTCAGCAAATACATGTGTAGAAGCACAGCGTTAGCAGAAACGAACGTTTCTCGACATTTTCTAACTCAGGGAACAAGTTGCACACTTCTGAGATGCATTTGGGCAACTTTGTCAGAAATGAGTTTTTTGCCTACAGAGCCTATTTGCGCAGTAGTACAGATTCTGAGTATGTAACTGGGCTTGATGAAATCAGCATTTCTCTTGCTTCCCTGTGCGTAGGGAAGCTCAGTTTTAGTCACAGTAGCTCCCACAAGTGTCTCCTCAGTGTGTTCCCATTTCCTTAGAAACAGTGTATTTGCTGGGAGAAAAGTGCATTACTTTGCGCTTTCACCGTTCAGCAAATACATGTGTAGAAGCACAGCGTTAGCAGATATCACCGTTTCTCGACGTTTTCTAACTCAGGGAACAAGTTGCACACTTCTGAGATGCATTTGGGCACCTTTGTCAGAAATGAGTTTTTTCCTACAGAGACATGCCTATTTGCGCAGTAGTACAGATTCTGAGTATGTAACTGGGCTTGATGAAATCAGCATTTCTCTTGCTTCCCTGTGCATAGGGAAGCTCACTTTTAGTCACAGTAGCTCCCACAAGTGTCTCCTCAGTGTGTTCCCATTTCCTTAGAAACAGTGTATTTGCTGGGAGAAAAGTGCATTACTGTGCGCTTTCACCGTTCAGCAAATACATGTGTAGAAGCACAGCGCTAGCAGAAACGAACGTTTCTCGACATTTTCTAACTCAGGGAACAAGTTGCACACTTCTGAGATGCATTTGGGCAACATTGTCAGAAATGAGTTTTTTGCCTACAGATACATGCCTATTTGCGCAGTAGTACAGATTCTGAGTATGTAACTGGGCTTGATGAAATCAGCATTTCTCTTGCTTCCCTGTGCGTAGGGAAGCTCAGTTTTAGTCACAGTAGCTCCCACAAGTGTCTCCGCAGTGTGTTCCCATTTCCTTAGAGACAGTGTATTTGCTGGGAGAAAAGTGCATCACTGTGCGCTTTCACCGTTCAGCAAATACATGTGTAAAAGCACAGCATTAGCAGATATGACCGTTTCTCGACGTTTTCTAACTCGGGGAACAAGTTGCATACTTCTGAGATGCATTTGGGCAACTTTGTCCGAAATGAGTTTTTTGCCTACAGAGACATGCCTATTTGCGCAGTAGTACAGATTCTGAGTATGTAACTGGGCTTGATGAAATCAGCATTTCTCTTGCTTCCCTGTGCGTAGGGAAGCTCAGTTTTAGTCACAGTAGCTCCCACAAATGTCTCCTCAGTGTGTTCCCATTTCCTTAGAAACAGTGTATTTGCTGGGAGAAAAGTGCATTACTGTGCGCTTTCACCTTTCAGCAAATACATGTGTAGAAGCACAGCGCTAGGAGAAACGAACGTTTCTCGATGTTTTCTAACTCAGGGAACAAGTTGCACACTTCTGAGATGTATTTGGGCAACTTTGTCCGAAATGAGTTTTTTGCCTACAGAGACATGCCTATTTGCGCAGTAGTACAGATTCTGGGTATGTAACTGGGCTTGATGAAATCAGCATTTCTCTTGCTTCCCTGTGCGTAGGGAAGCTCAGTTTTAGTCACAGTAGCTCCCCCAAGTGTCTCCTCAGTGTGTTCCCATTTCCTTAGAAACAGTGTATTTGCTGGGAGAAAAGTGCATTACTGTGCGCTTTCACCGTTCAGCAAGTACATGTGAAGAAGCACAGCGCTAGCAGAAACGATCGTTTCTCGACATTTTCTAACTCAGGGAACAAGTTGCACACTTCTGAGTTGCATTTGGGCAACTTTGTCAGAAATGAGTTTTTTGCCTACAGAGACATGCCTATTTGCGCAGTAGTACAGATTCTGAGTATGTAACTGGGCTTGATGAAATCAGCATTTCTCTTGCTTCCCTGTGCGTAGGGAAGCTCAGTTTTAGTCACAGTAGCTCCCACAAGTGTCTCTTCAGTGTGTTCCCATTTCCTTAGAGACAGTGTATTTGCTGGGAGAAAAGTGCATTACTGTGCGCTTTCACCGTTCAGCAAATACATGTGTAGAAGCACAGCATTAGCAGATTTGACCGTTTCTCGACGTTTTCTAACTCGGGGAACAAGTTGCATACTTCTGAGATGCATTTGGGCAACTTTGTCAGAAATGAGTTTTTTGCCTACAGAGACATGCCTATTTGCGCAGTAGTACAGATTCTGAGTACGTAACTGGGCTTGATGAAATCAGCATTTCTCTTGCTTCCCTCTGCGTAGGGAAGCTCAGTTTTAGTCACAGTAGCTCCCACAAGTGTCTCCTCAGTGTGTTCCCATTTCCTTAGAAACAGTGTATTTGCTGGGAGAAAAGTGCATTACTGTGCGCTTTCACCGTTCAGCAAATACATGTGTAGAAGCACAGCGCTAGCAGAAACGAACGTTTCTCGACATTTTCTAACTCAGGGAACAAGTTGCACACTTCTGAGATGCATTTGGGCAACTTTGTCAGAAATGAGTTTTTTGCCTACAGAGACATGCCTATTCGCGCAGTAGTACAGATTCTGAGTATGTAACTGGGCTTGATGAAATCAGCATTTCTCTTGCTTCCCTGTGCGTAGGGAAGCTCAGTTTTAGTCACAGTAGCTCCCACAAGTGTCTCCTCAGTGTGTTCCCATTTCCTTAGAAACAGTGTATTTGCTGGGAGAAAAGTGCATTACTGTGCGCTTTCACCGTTCAGCAAATTCATGTGTAGAAGCACAGCGCTAGCAGAAACGACCGATTCTCGACGTTTTCTAACTCAGGGAACAAGTTGCACACTTCTGAGATGCATTTGGGCAACTTTGTCAGAAATGAGTTTTTTGCCTACGAGACATGCCTATTTGCGCAGTAGTACAGATTCTGAGTATGTAACTGGGCTTGATGAAATCAGCATTTCTCTTGCTTCCCTGTGCGTAGGGAAGCTCAGTTTTAGTCACAGTAGCTCCCACAAGTGTCTCTTCAGTGTGTTCCCATTTCCTTAGAGACAGTGTATTTGCTGGGAGAAAAGTGCATTACTGTGCGCTTTCACCGTTCAGCAAATACATGTGTAGAAGCACAGCATTAGCAGATTTGACCGTTTCTCGACGTTTTCTAACTCGGGGAACAAGTTGCATACTTCTGAGATGCATTTGGGCAACTTTGTCAGAAATGAGTTTTTTGCCTACAGAGACATGCCTATTTGCGCTGTAGTACAGATTCTGAGTACGTAACTGGGCTTGATGAAATCAGCATTTCTCTTGCTTCCCTCTGCGTAGGGAAGCGCAGTTTTAGTCACAGTAGCTCCCACAAGTGTCTCCTCAGTGTGTTCCCATTTCCTTAGAAACAGTGTATTTGCTGGGAGAAAAGTGCATTACTGTGCGCTTTCACCGTTCAGCAAATACATGTGTAGAAGCACAGCGCTAGCAGAAACGAACGTTTCTCGACATTTTCTAACTCAGGGAACAAGTTGCACACTTCTGAGATGCATTTGGGCACCTTTGTCAGAAATGAGTTTTTTCCTACAGAGACATGCCTATTTGCGCAGTAGTACAGATTCTGAGTATGTAACTGGGCTTGATGAAATCAGCATTTCTCTTGCTTCCCTGTGCATAGGGAAGCTCACTTTTAGTCACAGTAGCTCCCACAAGTGTCTCCTCAGTGTGTTCCCATTTCCTTAGAAACAGTGTATTTGCTGGGAGAAAAGTGCATTACTGTGCGCTTTCACCGTTCAGCAAATACATGTGTAGAAGCACAGCGCTAGCAGAAACGAACGTTTCTCGACATTTTCTAACTCAGGGAATAAGTTGCACACTTCTGAGATGCATTTGGGCAACATTGTCAGAAATGAGTTTTTTGCCTACAGATACATGCCTATTTGCGCAGTAGTACAGATTCTGAGTATGTAACTGGGCTTGATGAAATCAGCATTTCTCTTGCTTCCCTGTGCGTAGGGAAGCTCAGTTTTAGTCACAGTAGCTCCCACAAGTGTCTCCGCAGTGTGTTCCCATTTCCTTAGAGACAGTGTATTTGCTGGGAGAAAAGTGCATCACTGTGCGCTTTCACCGTTCAGCAAATACATGTGTAAAAGCACAGCATTAGCAGATATGACCGTTTCTCGACGTTTTCTAACTCGGGGAACAAGTTGCATACTTCTGAGATGCATTTGGGCAACTTTGTCCGAAATGAGTTTTTTGCCTACAGAGACATGCCTATTTGCGCAGTAGTACAGATTCTGAGTATGTAACTGGGCTTGATGAAATCAGCATTTCTCTTGCTTCCCTGTGCGTAGGGAAGCTCAGTTTTAGTCACAGTAGCTCCCCCAAGTGTCTCCTCAGTGTGTTCCCATTTCCTTAGAAACAGTGTATTTGCTGGGAGAAAAGTGCATCACTGTGCGCTTTCACCGTTCAGCAAGTACATGTGAAGAAGCACAGCGCTAGCAGAAACGATCGTTTCTCGACATTTTCTAACTCAGGGAACAAGTTGCACACTTCTGAGTTGCATTTGGGCAACTTTGTCAGAAATGAGTTTTTTGCCTACAGAGACATGCCTATTTGCGCAGTAGTACAGATTCTGAGTATGTAACTGGGCTTGATGAAATCAGCATTTCTCTTGCTTCCCTGTGCGTAGGGAAGCTCAGTTTTAGTCACAGTAGCTCCCACAAGTGTCTCTTCAGTGTGTTCCCATTTCCTTAGAGACAGTGTATTTGCTGGGAGAAAAGTGCATTACTGTGCGCTTTCACCGTTCAGCAAATACATGTGTAGAAGCACAGCATTAGCAGATTTGACCGTTTCTCGACGTTTTCTAACTCGGGGAACAAGTTGCATACTTCTGAGATGCATTTGGGCAACTTTGTCAGAAATGAGTTTTTTGCCTACAGAGACATGCCTATTTGCGCAGTAGTACAGATTCTGAGTACGTAACTGGGCTTGATGAAATCAGCATTTCTCTTGCTTCCCTCTGCGTAGGGAAGCTCAGTTTTAGTCACAGTAGCTCCCACAAGTGTCTCCTCAGTGTGTTCCCATTTCCTTAGAAACAGTGTATTTGCTGGGAGAAAAGTGCATTACTGTGCGCTTTCACCGTTCAGCAAATACATGTGTAGAAGCACAGCGCTAGCAGAAACGAACGTTTCTCGACATTTTCTAACTCAGGGAACAAGTTGCACACTTCTGAGATGCATTTGGGCAACTTTGTCAGAAATGAGTTTTTTGCCTACAGAGACATGCCTATTCGCGCAGTAGTACAGATTCTGAGTATGTAACTGGGCTTGATGAAATCAGCATTTCTCTTGCTTCCCTGTGCGTAGGGAAGCTCAGTTTTAGTCACAGTAGCTCCCACAAGTGTCTCCTCAGTGTGTTCCCATTTCCTTAGAAACAGTGTATTTGCTGGGAGAAAAGTGCATTACTGTGCGCTTTCACCGTTCAGCAAATTCATGTGTAGAAGCACAGCGCTAGCAGAAACGACCGATTCTCGACGTTTTCTAACTCAGGGAACAAGTTGCACACTTCTGAGATGCATTTGGGCAACTTTGTCAGAAATGAGTTTTTTGCCTACGAGACATGCCTATTTGCGCAGTAGTACAGATTCTGAGTATGTAACTGGGCTTGATGAAATCAGCATTTCTCTTGCTTCCCTGTGCGTAGGGAAGCTCAGTTTTAGTCACAGTAGCTCCCACAAGTGTCTCTTCAGTGTGTTCCCATTTCCTTAGAGACAGTGTATTTGCTGGGAGAAAAGTGCATTACTGTGCGCTTTCACCGTTCAGCAAATACATGTGTAGAAGCACAGCATTAGCAGATTTGACCGTTTCTCGACGTTTTCTAACTCGGGGAACAAGTTGCATACTTCTGAGATGCATTTGGGCAACTTTGTCAGAAATGAGTTTTTTGCCTACAGAGACATGCCTATTTGCGCTGTAGTACAGATTCTGAGTACGTAACTGGGCTTGATGAAATCAGCATTTCTCTTGCTTCCCTCTGCGTAGGGAAGCGCAGTTTTAGTCACAGTAGCTCCCACAAGTGTCTCCTCAGTGTGTTCCCATTTCCTTAGAAACAGTGTATTTGCTGGGAGAAAAGTGCATTACTGTGCGCTTTCACCGTTCAGCAAATACATGTGTAGAAGCACAGCGCTAGCAGAAACGAACGTTTCTCGACATTTTCTAACTCAGGGAACAAGTTGCACACTTCTGAGATGCATTTGGGCAACTTTGTCAGAAATGAGTTTTTTGCCTACAGAGACATGCCTATTCGCGCAGTAGTACAGATTCTGAGTATGTAACTGGGCTTGATGAAATCAGCATTTCTCTTGCTTCCCTGTGCGTAGGGAAGCTCAGTTTTAGTCACAGTAGCTCCCACAAGTGTCTCCTCAGTGTGTTCCCATTTCCTTAGAAACAGTGTATTTGCTGGGAGAAAAGTGCATTACTGTGCGCTTTCACCGTTCAGCAAATTCATGTGTAGAAGCACAGCGCTAGCAGAAACGACCGATTCTCGACGTTTTCTAACTCAGGGAACAAGTTGCACACTTCTGAGATGCATTTGGGCAACTTTGTCAGAAATGAGTTTTTTGCCTAAAGAGACATGCCTATTTGCGCAGTAGTACAGATTCTGAGTATGTAACTGGGCTTGATGAAATCAGCATTTCTCTTGCTTCCCTGTGCGTAGGGAAGCTCAGTTTTAGTCAAAGTAACTCCCACAAGTGTCTCCTCAGTGTGTTCCAATTTCCTTAGAAACAGTGTATTTGCTGGGAGAAAAGTGCATTACTGTGCGCTTTCACCGTTCAACAAATACATGTGTAGAAGCACAGCGCTAGCAGATACGACCGTTTCTCGACGTTTTCTAACTCAGGGAACAAGCTGCACACTTCTGAGATGCATTTGGGCAACTTTGTCAGAAATGAGTTTTTTGCCTACAGAGACATGCCTATTTGCGCAGTAGTACAGATTCTGAGTATGTAACTGGGCTTGATGAAATCAGCATTTCTCTTGCTTCCCTGTGCGTAGGGAAGCTCAGTTTTAGTCACAGTAGCTCCCACAAGTGTCTCCTCAGTGTGTTCCCATTTCCTTAGAAACAGTGCATTTGCTGGGAGAAAAGTGCATTACTGTGCGCTTTCACCGTTCAGCAAATGCATGTGTAGATTCACAGCGCTAGCAGAAACGAACGTTTCTCGACGTTTTCTAACTCAGGGAACAAGTTGCACACTTCAGAGATGCATTAGGGCAACTTTGTCAGAAATGAGTTTTTTGCCTACATATTCATGCCTATATGCGCAGTAGTACAGATTCTGAGTATGTAACTGGGCTGGATGAAATCAGCATTTCTCTTGCTTCCCTGTGCGTAGGGAAGCTCAGTTTTAGTCACAGTAGCTCCCACAAGTGTCTCCTCGGTGTTCCCAGTTCCTTAGAAACAGTGTATTTGCTGGGAGAAAAGTGCATTACTGTGCGCTTTCACCGTTCAGCAAATACATGTGTAGAAGCACAGCGCTAGCAGAAACGAACGTTTCTCGACGTTTTCTAACTCAGGGAACAAGTTGCACACTTCTGAGTTGCATTTGGGCAACTTTGTCAGAAATGAGTTTTTTGCCTACAGAGACATGCCTATTTGCGCAGTAGTACAGATTCTGAGTATGTAACTGGGCTTGATGAAATCAGCATTTCTCTTGCTTCCCTGTGCGTAGGGAAGCTCAGTTTTAGTCACAGTAGCTCCCACAAGTGTCTCTTCAGTGTGTTCCCATTTCCTTAGAGACAGTGTATTTGCTGGGAGAAAAGTGCATTACTGTGTGCTTTCACCGTTCAGCAAATACATGTGTAGAAGCACAGCATTAGCAGATTTGACCGTTTCTCGACGTTTTCTAACTCGGGGAACAAGTTGCATACTTCTGAGATGCATTTGGGCAACTTTGTCAGAAATGAGTTTTTTGCCTAAAGAGACATGCCTATTTGCGCAGTAGTACAGATTCTGAGTACGTAACTGGGCTTGATGAAATCAGCATTTCTCTTGCTTCCCTCTGCGTAGGGAAGCTCAGTTTTAGTCACAGTAGCTCCCACAAGTGTCTCCTCAGTGTGTTCCCATTTCCTTAGAAACAGTGTATTTGCTGGGAGAAAAGTGCATTACTGTGCGCTTTCACCGTTCAGCAAATACATGTGTAGAAGCACAGCGCTAGCAGAAACGAACGTTTCTCGACATTTTCTAACTCAGGGAACAAGTTGCACACTTCTGAGATGCATTTGGGCAACTTTGTCAGAAATGAGTTTTTTGCCTACAGAGACATGCCTATTCGCGCAGTAGTACAGATTCTGAGTATGTAACTGGGCTTGATGAAATCAGCATTTCTCTTGCTTCCCTGTGCGTAGGGAAGCTCAGTTTTAGTCCCAGTAGCTCCCACAAGTGTCTCCTCAGTGTGTTCCCATTTCCTTAGAAACAGTGTATTTGCTGGGAGAAAAGTGCATTACTGTGCGCTTTCACCGTTCAGCAAATTCATGTGTAGAAGCACAGCGCTAGCAGAAACGACCGATTCTCGACGTTTTCTAACTCAGGGAACAAGTTGCACACTTCTGAGATGCATTTGGGCAACTTTGTCAGAAATGAGTTTTTTGCCTACGAGACATGCCTATTTGCGCAGTAGTACAGATTCTGAGTATGTAACTGGGCTTGATGAAATCAGCATTTCTCTTGCTTCCCTGTGCGTAGGGAAGCTCAGTTTTAGTCACAGTAAATCCCACAAGTGTCTCCTCAGTGTGTTCCAATTTCCTTAGAAACAGTGTATTTGCTGGGAGAAAAGTGCATTACTGTGCGCTTTCACCGTTCAGCAAATACATGTGTAGAAGCACAGCGTTAGCAGATACGACCGTTTCTCGACGTTTTCTAACTCAGGGAACAAGCTGCACACTTCTGAGATGCATTTGGGCAACTTTGTCAGAAATGAGTTTTTTGCCTACAGAGACATGCCTATTTGCGCAGTAGTACAGATTCTGAGTATGTAACTGGGCTTGATGAAATCAGCATTTCTCTTGCTTCCCTGTGCGTAGGGAAGCTCAGTTTTAGTCACAGTAGCTCCCACAAGTGTCTCCTCAGTGTGTTCCCATTTCCTTAGAAACAGTGCATTTGCTGGGAGAAAAGTGCATTACTGTGCGCTTTCACCGTTCAGCAAATGCATGTGTAGAAGCACAGCGCTAGCAGAAACGAACGTTTCTCGACGTTTTCTAACTCAGGGAACAAGTTGCACACTTCAGAGATGCATTAGGGCAACTTTGTCAGAAATGAGTTTTTTGCCTACATATTCATGCCTATTTGCGCAGTAGTACAGATTCTGAGTATGTAACTGGGCTTGATGAAATCAGCATTTCTCTTCCTTCCCTGTGCGTAGGGAAGCTCAGTTTTAGTCACAGTAGCTCCCACAAGTGTCTCCTCAGTGTGTTCCCATTTCCTTAGAAACAGTGTATTTGCTGGGAGAAAAGTGCATTACTGTGTGCTTTCACCGTCCAGCAAATACATGTGTAGAAGCACAGCGCTAGCAGAAACGAACGTTTCTCGACGTTTTCTAACTCAGGGAACAAGTTGCACACTTCTGGGATGCATTTGGGCAACTTTGTCAGAAATGAGTTTTTTGCCTACAGAGACATGCCTATTTGCGCAGTAGTACAGATTCTGAGTATGTAACTGGGCTTGATGAAATCAGCATTTCTCTTGCTTCCCTGTGCGTAGGGAAGCTCAGTTTTAGTCACAGTAGCTCCCACAAATGTCTCTTCAGTGTGTTCCCATTTCCTTAGAAACAGTGTATTTGCTGGGAGAAAAGTGCATTACTGTGCGCTTTCACCGTTCAGCAAATACATGTGTAGAAGCACAGCGCTAGCAGAAACGACGGTTTCTCGACGTTTTCTAACACAGGGAACAAGTTGCACACTTCTGAGATGTATTTGGGCAACTTTGTCCGAATTGAGTTTTTTGCCTACAGAGACATGCCTATTTGCGCAGTAGTACAGATTCTGAGTATGTAACTGGGCTTGATGAAATCAGCATTTCTCTTGCTTCCCTGTGCGTAGGGAAGCTCAGTTTTAGTCACAGTAGCTCCCCCAAGTGTCTCCTCAGTGTGTTCCCATTTCCTTAGAAACAGTGTATTTGCTGGGAGAAAAGTGCATTACTGTGCGCTTTCACCGTTCAGCAAGTACATTTGAAGAAGCACAGCGCTAGCAGAAACGATCGTTTCTCGACATTTTCTAACTCAGGGAACAAGTTGCACACTTCTGAGATGCATTTGGGCAACTTTGTCAGAAATGAGTTTTTTGCCTACAGAGACATGCCTATTTGCGCAGTAGTACAGATTCTGAGTATGTAACTGGGCTTGATGAAATCAGCATTTCTCTTGCTTCCCTGTGCGTAGGGAAGCTCAGTTTTAGTCACAGTTGCTCCCACAAATGTCTCCTCAGTGTGTTCCCATTTCCTTAGAAACAGTGTATTTGCTGGGAGAAAAGTGCATTACTGTGCGCTTTCACCGTTCAGCAAATACATGTGTAGAAGCACAGCGCTAGGAGAAACGAACGTTTCTCGATGTTTTCTAACTCAGGGAACAAGTTGCACACTTCTGAGATGCATTTGGGCAACTTTGTCAGAAATGAGTTTTTTGCCTACAGAGACATGCCTATTTGCACAGTAGTACAGATTCTGAGTATGTAACTGGGCTGGATGAAATCAACATTTCTCTTGCTTCCCTGTGCGTAGGGAAGCTCAGTTTTAGTCAAAGTAGCTCCCACAAGTGTCTCCTCAGTGTGTTCCCAGTTCCTTAGAAACAGTGTATTTGCTGGGAAAAAAGTGCATTACTGTGCGCTTTCACCGTTCAGCAAATACATGTGTAGAAGCACAGCGCTAGCAGAAACGAATGTTTCTCGACGTTTTCTAACTCAGGGAACAAGTTGCACACTTCTGAGTTGCATTTGGGCAACTTTGTCAGAAATGAGTTTTTTGCCTACAGAGACATGCCTATTTGCGCAGTAGTACAGATTCTGAGTATGTAACTGGGCTTGATGAAATCAGCATTTCTCTTGCTTCCCTGTGCGTAGGGAAGCTCAGTTTTAGTCACAGTAGCTCCCACAAGTGTCTCTTCAGTGTGTTCCCATTTCCTTAGAGACAGTGTATTTGCTGGGAGAAAAGTGCATTACTGTGCGCTTTCACCGTTCAGCAAATACATGTGTAGAAGCACAGCATTAGCAGATTTGACCGTTTCTCGACGTTTTCTAACTCGGGGAACAAGTTGCATACTTCTGAGATGCATTTGGGCAACTTTGTCAGAAATGAGTTTTTTGCCTACAGAGACATGCCTTTTTGCGCAGTAGTACAGATTCTGATTACGTAACTGGGCTTGATGAAATCAGCATTTCTCTTGCTTCCCTCTGCGTAGGGAAGCTCAGTTTTAGTCACAGTAGCTCCCACAAGTGTCTCCTCAGTGTGTTCCCATTTCCTTAGAAACAGTGTATTTGCTGGGAGAAAAGTGCATTACTGTGCGCTTTCACCGTTCAGCAAATACATGTGTAGAAGCACAGCGCTAGCAGAAACGAACGTTTCTCGACATTTTCTAACTCAGGGAACAAGTTGCACACTTCTGAGATGCATTTGGGCAACTTTGTCAGAAATGAGTTTTTTGCCTACAGAGACATGCCTATTCGCGCAGTAGTACAGATTCTGAGTATGTAACTGGGCTTGATGAAATCAGCATTTCTCTTGCTTCCCTGTGCGTAGGGAAGCTCAGTTTTAGTCACAGTAGCTCCCACAAGTGTCTCCTCAGTGTGTTCCCATTTCCTTAGAAACAGTGTATTTGCTGGGAGAAAAGTGCATTACTGTGCGCTTTCACCGTTCAGCAAATTCATGTGTAGAAGCACAGCGCTAGCAGAAACGACCGATTCTCGACGTTTTCTAACTCAGGGAACAAGTTGCACACTTCTGAGATGCATTTGGGCAACTTTGTCAGAAATGAGTTTTTTGCCTACGAGACATGCCTATTTGCGCAGTAGTACAGATTCTGAGTATGTAACTGGGCTTGATGAAATCAGCATTTCTCTTGCTTCCCTGTGCGTAGGGAAGCTCAGTTTTAGTCACAGTAGCTCCCACAAGTGTCTCTTCAGTGTGTTCCCATTTCCTTAGAGACTGTGTATTTGCTGGGAGAAAAGTGCATTACTGTGTGCTTTCACCGTTCAGCAAATACATGTGTAGAAGCACAGCATTAGCAGATTTGACCGTTTCTCGACGTTTTCTAACTCGGGGAACAAGTTGCATACTTCTGAGATGCATTTGGGCAACTTTGTCAGAAATGAGTTTTTTGCCTACAGAGACATGCCTATTTGCGCTGTAGTACAGATTCTGAGTACGTAACTGGGCTTGATGAAATCAGCATTTCTCTTGCTTCCCTCTGCGTAGGGAAGCTCAGTTTTAGTCACAGTAGCTCCCACAAGTGTCTCCTCAGTGTGTTCCCATTTCCTTAGAAACAGTGTATTTGCTGGGAGAAAAGTGCATTACTGTGCGCTTTCACCGTTCAGCAAATACATGTGTAGAAGCACAGCGCTAGCAGAAACGAACGTTTCTCGACATTTTCTAACTCAGGGAACAAGTTGCACACTTCTGAGATGCATTTGGGCAACTTTGTCAGAAATGAGTTTTTTGCCTACAGAGAAATGCCTATTCGCGCAGTAGTACAGATTCTGAGTATGTAACTGGGCTTGATGAAATCAGCATTTCTCTTGCTTCCCTGTGCGTAGGGAAGCTCAGTTTTAGTCCCAGTAGCTCCCACAAGTGTCTCCTCAGTGTGTTCCCATTTCCTTAGAAACAGTGTATTTGCTGGGAGAAAAGTGCATTACTGTGCGCTTTCACCGTTCAGCAAATTCATGTGTAGAAGCACAGCGCTAGCAGAAACGACCGATTCTCGACGTTTTCTAACTCAGGGAACAAGTTGCACACTTCTGAGATGCATTTGGGCAACTTTGTCAGAAATGAGTTTTTTGCCTACGAGACATGCCTATTTGCGCAGTAGTACAGATTCTGAGTATGTAACTGGGCTTGATGAAATCAGCATTTCTCTTGCTTCCCTGTGCGTAGGGAAGCTCAGTTTTAGTCACAGTAACTCCCACAAGTGTCTCCTCAGTGTGTTCCAATTTCCTTAGAAACAGTGTATTTGCTGGGAGAAAAGTGCATTACTGTGCGCTTTCACCGTTCAGCAAATACATGTGTAGAAGCACAGCGCTAGCAGATACGACCGTTTCTCGACGTTTTCTAACTCAGGGAACAAGCTGCACACTTCTGAGATGCATTTGGGCAACTTTGTCAGAAATGAGTTTTTTGCCTACAGAGACATGCCTATTTGCGCAGTAGTACAGATTCTGAGTATGTAACTGGGCTTGATGAAATCAGCATTTCTCTTGCTTCCCTGTGCGTAGGGAAGCTCAGTTTTAGTCACAGTAGCTCCCACAAGTGTCTCCTCAGTGTGTTCCCATTTCCTTAGAAACAGTGCATTTGCTGGGAGAAAAGTGCATTACTGTGCGCTTTCACCGTTCAGCAAATGCATGTGTAGAAGCACAGCGCTAGCAGAAACGAACGTTTCTCGACGTTTTCTAACTCAGGGAACAAGTTGCACACTTCAGTGATGCATTAGGGCAACTTTGTCAGAAATGAGTTTTTTGCCTACATATTCATGCCTATTTGCGCAGTAGTACAGATTCTGAGTATGTAACTGGGCTTGATGAAATCAGCATTTCTCTTCCTTCCCTGTGCGTAGGGAAGCTCAGTTTTAGTCACAGTAGCTCCCACAAGTGTCTCCTCAGTGTGTTCCCATTTCCTTAGAAACAGTGTATTTGCTGGGAGAAAAGTGCATTACTGTGCGCTTTCACCGTTCAGCAAATACATGTGTAGAAGCACAGCGCTAGCAGAAACGAACGTTTCTCGACGTTTTCTAACTCAGGGAACAAGTTGCACACTTCTGGGATGCATTTGGGCAACTTTGTCAGAAATGAGTTTTTTGCCTACAGAGACATGCCTATTTGCGAAGTAGTACAGATTCTGAGTATGTAACTGGGCTTGATGAAATCAGCATTTCTCTTGCTTCCCTGTGCGTAGGGAAGCTCAGTTTTAGTCACAGTAGCTCCCACAAGTGTCTCCGCAGTGTGTTCCCATTTCCTTAGAGACAGTGTATTTGCTGGGTGAAAAGTGCATTACTGTGCGCTTTCACCGTTCAGCAAATACATGTGTAAAAGCACAGCATTAGCAGATATGACCGTTTCTCGACGTTTTCTAACTCGGGGAACAAGTTGCATACTTCTGAGATGCATTTGGGCAACTTTGTCAGAAATGAGTTTTTTGCCTACAGAGACATGCCTATTTGCCCAGTAGAACAGATTCTGAGTATTTAACTGGGCTTGATGAAATCAGCATTTCTCTTGCTTCCCTCTGCGTAGGGAAGCTCAGTTTTAGTCACAGTAGCTCCCACAAGTGTCTCCTCAGTGTGTTCCCATTTCCTTAGAAACAGTGTATTTGCTGGGAGAAAAGTGCCTTACTGTGCGCTTTCACCGTTCAGCAAATACATGTGTAGAAGCACAGCGCTAGCAGAAACGAACGTTTCTCGACATTTTCTAAGTCAGGGAACAAGTTGCACACTTCTGAGATGCATTTGGGCAACTTTGTCAGAAATGAGTTTTTTGCCTACAGAGACATGCCTATTTGCGCAGTAGTACAGATTCTGAGTATGTAACTGGGCTTGATGAAATCAGCATTTCTCTTGCTTCCCTGTGCGTATGGAAGCTCAGTTTTAGTCACAGTAGCTCCCACAAGTGTCTCCTCAGTGTGTTCCCATTTCCTTAGAAACAGTGTATTTGCTGGGAGAAAAGTGCATTACTGTGCGCTTTCACCGTTCAGCAAATACATGTGTAGAAGCACAGCATTAGCAGATATGACCGTTTCTCGACGTTTTCTAACTCAGGGAACAAGTTGCACACTTCTGAGATGCATTTGGGCGACTTTGTCAGAAATGAGTTTTTTGTCTACAGAGACATGCCTATTTGCGCAGTAGTACAGATTCTGAGTATGTAACTGGGCTTGATGAAATCAGCATTTCTCTTGCTTCCCTGTGCATAGGGAAGCTCAGTTTTAGTCACAGTAGCTCCCACACGTGTCTCCTCAGTGTGTTCCCATTTCCTTAGAAACAGTGTATTTGCTGGGAGAAAAGTGCATTACTGTGTGCTTTCACCGTTCAGCAAATACATGTGTAGAAGCACAGCGCTAGCAGAAACGAACGTTTCTCGACATTTTCTAACTCAGGGAGCAAGTTGCACACTTCTGAGATGCATTTGGGCAACATCGTCAGAAATGAGTTTTTTGCCAAAAGAGACATGCCTATTTGCGCAGTAGTACAGATTCTGAGTATGTAACTGGGCTTGATGAAATCAGCATTTCTCTTGCTTCCCTGTGCGTAGGGAAGCTCACTTTTAGTCACAGTAACTCCCACAAGTGTCTCCTCAGTGTGTTCCCATTTCCTTAGAAACAGTGTATTTGCTGGGAGAAAAGTGCATTACTGTGCGCTTTCACCGTTCAGCAAATACATGTGTAGAAGCACAGCGCTAGCAGAAACGACCGTTTCTCGACTTTTTCTAACTGAGGGAACAAGTTGCACACTTCTGAGATGCATTTGGGCAACTTTGTCAGAAATGAGTTTTTTGCCTACAGAGACATGCCTATTTGCGCAGTAGTACAGATTCTGAGTATGTAACTGGGCTTGATGAAATCAGCATTTCTCTTGCTTCCCTGTGCGTAGGGAAGCTCAGTTTTAGTCACAGTAGCTCCCACAAGTGTCTAATCAGTGTGTTCCCATTTCCTTAGAAACAGTGTATTTGCTGGGAGAAAAGTGCATTACTGTGCACTTTGCCGTTCAGCAAATACATGTGTAGAAGCACAGCGCTAGCAGAAACGAACGTTTCTCGACGTTTTCTAACTCAGGGAACAAGTTGCACACTTCTGAGATGCATTTGGGCAACTTTGTCAGAAATGAGTTCTTTGCCTACAGAGACATGCCTATTTGCGCCGTAGTACAGATTCTGAGTATGTAACTGGGCTGGATGAAATCAGCATTTCTCTTGCTTCCCTGTGCGTAGGGAAGCTCAGTTTTAGTCACAGTAGCTCCCACAAGTGTCTCCTCAGTGTGTTCCCATTTCCTTAGAAACAGTGTATTTGCTGGGAGAAAAGTGCATTACTGTGCGCTTTCACCGTTCAGCAAATACATGTGTAGAAGCACAGCCCTAGCAGAAACGACGGTTTCTCGACGTTTTCTAACTCAGGGAACAGGTTGCACACTTCTGAGATGCATTTGGGCAACTTTGTCAGAAATGAGGTTTTGCCTACAGAGACATGCCTATTTGCGCAGTAGTACAGATTCTGAGTATGTAACTGGGCTTGATGAAATCAGCATTTCTCTTGCTTCCCTGTGCGTAGGGAAGCTCAGTTTTAGTCACAGTAGCTCCCACAAGTGTCTCCTCAGTGTGTTCCCATTTCCTTAGAAACAGTGTATTTGCTGGGAGAAAAGTTCATTACTGTGCGCTTTCACCGTTCAGCAAATACATGTGTAGAAGCACAGCGCTAGCTGAAACGACCGTTTCTCGACGTTTTCTAACTCAGGGAACAAATTGCACACTTCTGAGATGCATTTGGGCAACTTTGGCAGAAATGAGTTTTTGCCTAAAGAGACATGCCTATTTGCGCAGTAGTACAGATTCTGAGTATGTAACTGGGCTGGATGAAATCAGCATTTCTCTTGCTTCCCTGTGCGTAGGGAAGCACAGTTTTAGTCACAGTAGCTCCCACAAGTGTCTCCTCAGTGTGTTCCCATTTCCTTAGAAACAGTGTATTTGCTGGGAGAAAAGTGCATTACTGTGCGCTTTCACCGTTCAGCAAATACATGTGTAGAAGCACAGCGCTAGCAGAAACGACCGTGTCTCGACGTTTTCTAACTCAGGGAACAGGTTGCACACTTCTGAGATGCATTTGGGCAACTTTGTCAGAAATGAGTTTTTTGCCTAAAGAGACATGCCTATTTGCGCAGTAGTACAGATTCTGAGTATGTAACTGGGCTTGATGAAATCAGCATTTCTCTTGCTTCCCTGTGCGTAGGGAAGCTCAGTTTTAGTCACAGTAGCTCCCACACGTGTCTCCTCAGTGTGTTCCCATTTCCTTAGAAACAGTGTATTTGCTGGGAGAAAAGTGCATTACTGTGCGCTTTCACCGTTCAGCAAATACATGAGTAGAAGCACAGCGCTAGCTGAAACGACCGTTTCTCGACGTTTTCTAACTCAGGGAACAAATTGCACACTTCTGAGATGCATTTGGGCAACTTTGGCAGAAATGAGTTTTTGCCTAAAGAGACATGCCTATTTGCGCAGTAGTAAAGATTCTGAGTATGTAACTGGGCTGGATGAAATCAGCATTTCTCTTGCTTCCCTGTGCGTAGGGAAGCTCAGTTTTAGTCACAGTAGCTCCCACAAGTGTCTCCTCAGTGTGTTCCCATTTCCTTAGAAACAGTGTATTTGCTGGGAGAAAAGTGCATTACTGTGCGCTTTCACCGTTCAGCAAATACATGTGTAGAAGCACAGCGCTAGCAGAAACGACCGTTTCTCGACGTTCTCTAACTCACGGAACAAGTTGCACACTTCTGAGTTGCATTTGGGCAACTTTGTCAGAAATGAGTTTTTTGCCTAAAGAGACATGCCTATTTGCGCAGTAGTACAGATTCTGAGTATGTAACTGGGCTTGATGAAATCAGCATTTCTCTTGCTTCCCTGTGCGTAGGGAAGCTCAGTTTTAGTCACAGTAGCTCCCACAAGTGTCTCCTCAGTGTGTTCCCATTTCTTTGGAAACAGTGTATTTGCTGGGAGAAAAGTGCATTACTGTGCGCTTTCACCGTTCAGCAAATACATGTGTAGAAGCACAGCGCTAGCAGAAACGACCGTTTCTCGACGTTTTCTATCTCAGGGAACAAGTTGCACACTTCTGAGATGCATTTGGGCAACTTTGTCAGAAATGAGTTTTTTGCCTACAGAGACATGCCTATTTGCGCAGGCGTACAGATTCGGAGTATGTAACTGGGCTTGATGAAATCAGCATTTCTCTTAATTCCCTGTGCGTAGGGAAGCTCAGTTTTAGTCGCAGTAGCTCCCACAAGTGTCTCCTCAGTGTGTTCCCATTTCCTTAGAAACAGTGTATTTGCTGGGAGAAAAGTGCATTATTGTGCGCTTTCACCGTTCAGCAAATACATGTGTAGAAGCACAGCGCTAGCAGAAACGACTGTTTCTCGACGTTTTCTAACTCAGGGAACAAGTTGCACACTTCTGAGATGCATTTGGGCAACTTTGTCAGAAATGAGTTTTTTGCCTACAGAGACATGCCTATTTGCGCATTAGTACAGATTCTGAGTATGTAACTGGGCTTGATGAAATCAGCATTTCTCTTGCTTCCCTGTGCGTAGGGAAGCTCAGTTTTAGTCACAGTAGCTCCCACAAGTGTCTCCTCAGTGTGTTCCCATTTCCTTAGAAACAGTGTATTTGCTGGGAGAAAAGTACATTACTGTGCGCTTTCACCGTTCAGCAAGTACATGTGTAGAAGCACAGCGCTAGCAGAAACGACCGTTTCTCGACGTTTTCTAACTCCGGGAACAAGTTGCACACTTCTGAGATGCATTTGGGCAACTTTGTCAGAAATGAGTTTTTTGCCTAAAGAGACATGCCTATTTGCGCAGTAGTACAGATTCTGAGTATGTAACTGGGCTTGATGAAATCAGCATTTCTCTTGCTTCCCTGTGCGTAGGGAAGCTCAGTTTTAGTCACAGTAGCTCCCACAAGTGTCTCCCCAGTGTTTTCCCATTTCCTTAGAAACAGTGTATTTGCTGGGAGAAAAGTGCATTACTGTGCGCTTTCACCGTTCAGCAAGTACATGTGTAGAAGCACAGCGCTAGCAGAAACGACCGTTTCTCCATGTTTTCTAACTCAGGGAACAAGTTGCACACTTCTGAGATGCATTTGGGCAACTTTGTCAGGAATGAGTTTTTTGCCTAAAGACACATGCCTATTTGCGCAGTAGTACAGATTCTGAGTATGTAACTGGGCTTGATGAAATCAGCATTTCTCTTGCTTCCCTGTGCGTAGGGAAGCTCAGTTTTAGTCACAGTAGCTCCCACAAGTGTCTCCTCAGTGTGTTTCCATTTCCTTAGAAACAGTGTATTTGCTGGGAGAAAAGTGCATAACTGTGCGCATTCACCGTTCAGTAAGTACATGTGTAGAAGCACAGCGCTAGTAGAAACGAACGTTTCTCGACGTTTTCTAACTCAGGGAACAAGTTGCACTCTTCTGAGATGCCTTTGGGCAACTTTGTCAGAAATGAGTTTTTTGCCTAAAGAGACATGCCTATTTGCGAAGTAGTACAGATTCTGAGTATGTAACTGGGCTTGATGAAATCAGCATTTCTCTTCCTTCCCTGTACGTAGGGAAGCTCAGTTTTAGTCACAGTAGCTCCCACAAGTGTCTCCTCAGTGTGTTCCCATTTCCTTAGAAACAGTGTATTTGCTGGGAGAAAAGTGCATTAATGTGCGCTTTCACCGTTCAGCAAGTACATGTGTAGAAGCAGAGCGCTAGCAGAAACGAACGTTTCTCGACATTTTCTAACTCAGGGAACAAGTTGCACACTTCTGAGATGCATTTGGCAACTTTGTCAGAAATGAGTTATTTGCCTAAAGAGACATGCCTATTTGCGCAGTAGTACAGATTCTGATTATGTAACTGGGCTTGATGAAATCAGCATTTCTCTTGCTTCCCTGTGCGTAGGGAAGCTCACTTTTAGTCACAGTAGCTCCCACAAGTGTCTCCTCAGTGTGTTCCCATTTCCTTAGACACAGTGTATTTGCTGGGAGAAAAGTGCATTACTGTGCGCTTTACCGTTCAGCAAATACATGTGTAGAAGCACAGCGCTAGCAGAAACGACCGTTTCTCGACGTTTTCTAACTCAGGGAACAGGTTGCACACTTCTGAGATGCATTTGGGCAACTTTGTCAGAAATGAGTTTTTTGCCTAAAGAGACATGCCTATTTGCGCAGTAGTACAGATTCTGGGTATGTAACTGGGCTTGATGAAATCAGCATTTCTCTTGCTTCCCTGTGCGTAGGGAAGCTCAGTTTTAGTCACAGTAGCTCCCACAAGTGTCTCCTCAGTGTGTTCCCATTTCCTTAGAAACAGTGTATTTGCTGGGAGAAAAGTGCATTACTGTGCGCTTTCTCCGTTCAGCAAATACATGTGTAGAAGCACAGCGCTAGCAGATATGACCCTTTCTCGACGTTTTTTAACTCAGGGAACAAGTTGCACACTTCTGAGATGCATTTGGGCAACTTAGTCAGAAATGAGTTTTTTCCTACAGAGACATGCCTATTTGCGCAGTAGTACAGATTCTGAGTATGTAACTGGGCTGGATGAAATCAGCATTTCTCTTGCTTCCCTGTGCGTAGGGAAGCTCAGTTTTAGTCACAGTAGCTCCCACAAGTGTCTCCTCAGTGTGTTCCCATTTCCTTAGACACAGTGTATTTGCTGGGAGAAAAGTGCATTACTGTGCACTTTACCGCTCAGCAAATACATGTGTAGAAGCACAGCGCTAGCAGAAACGACCGTTTCTCGACGTTTTCTAACTCAGGGAACAGGTTGCACACTTCTGAGATGCATTTGGGCAACTTTGTCAGAAATGAGTTTTTTGCCTAAAGAGACATGCCTATTTGCGCAGTAGTACAGATTCTGAGTATGTAACTGGGCTTGATGAAATCAGCATTTCTCTTGCTTCCCTGTGTGTAGGGAAGCTCTGTTTTAGTCACAGTAGCTCCCACAAGTGACTCCTCAGTGTGTTCCCATTTCCTTAGAAACAGTGTATTTGCTGGGAGAAAAGTGCATTACTGTGCGCTTTCACTGTTCAGCAAATATATGTGTAGAAGCACAGCGCTAGCAGAAACGCCCGTTTCTCGCCGTTTTCTAACTCAGGGAACAGGTTGCACACTTCTGAGATGCATTTGGGCAACTTTGTCAGAAATGAGTTTTTTGCCTAAAGAGACATGCCTATTTGCGCAGTAGTACAGATTCTGAGTATGTAACTGGGATTGATGAAATCAGCATTTCTCTTTCTTCCCTGTGCGTAGGGAAGCTCAGTTTTACTCACAGTAGCTCCCACAAGTGTCTCCTCAGTGTGTTCCCATTTCCTTAGAAACAGTGTATTTGCTGGGAGAAAAGTGCATTAATGTGCACTTTCACCGTTCAGCAAATACATGTGTAGAAGCACAGCGCTAGCAGAAACGACCGTTTCTCGACGTTTTCTAACTCAGGGAAGAAGTTGCACACTTCTGAGATGCATTTGGGCAACTTTGTCAGAAATGAGTTTTTTGCCTAAAGAGACATGCCTATTTGCGCAGTAGTACAGATTCTGAGAATGTAACTGGGCTTGATGAAATCAGCATTTCTCTTGCTTCCCTGTGCGTAGGGAAGCTCAGTTTTAGTCACAGTAGCTCCCACAAGTGTCTCCTCAGTGTGTTCCCATTTCCTTAGAAACAGTGTATTTGCTGGAAGAAAAGTGCATTACTGTGTGCTTTCTCCGTTCAGCAAATACATGTGTAGAAGCACAGCGCTAGCAGAAACGACCGTTTCTCGACGTTTTCTAACTCAGGGAACAAGTTGCACACTTCTGAGATGCATTTGGGCAACTTTGTCAGAAATGAGTTTTTTGCCTAAAGAGACATGCCTATTTGCGCAGTAGTACAGATTCTGAGTATGTAACTGGGCTGGATGAAATCAGCATTTCTCTTGCTTCCCTGTGCATAGGGAAGCTCAGTTTTAGTCACAGTAGCTCCCACAAGTGTCTCCTCAGTGTGTTCCCATTTCCTTAGATACAGTGTATTTGCTGGGAGAAAAGTGCATTACTGTGCACTTTACCGTTCAGCAAATACATGTGTAGAAGCACAGCGCTAGCAGAAACGACCGTTTCTCGACGTTTTCTAACTCAGGGAACAGGTTGCACACTTCTGAGATGCATTTGGGCAACTTTGTCAGAAATGAGTTTTTTGCCTAAAGAGACATGCCTATTTGCGCAGTAGTACAGATTCTGAGTATGTAACTGGGCTTGATGAAATCAGCATTTCTCTTGCTTCCCTGTGTGTAGGGAAGCTCTGTTTTAGTCACAGTAGCTCCCACAAGTGACTCCTCAGTGTGTTCCCATTTCCTTAGAAACAGTGTATTTGCTGGGAGAAAAGTGCATTACTGTGCGCTTTCACCGTTCAGCAAATATATGTGTAGAAGCACAGCGCTAGCAGAAACGCCCGTTTCTCGACGTTTTCTAACTCAGGGAACAGGTTGCACACTTCTGAGATGCATTTGGGCAACTTTGTCAGAAATGAGTTTTTTGCCTAAAGAGACATGCCTATTTGCGCAGTAGTACAGATTCTGAGTATTTAACTGGGCTTGATGAAATCAGCATTTCTCTTGCTTCCCTGTGCGTAGGGAAGTTCAGTTTTAGTCACAATAGCTCCCACAAGTGTCTCCTCAGTGTGTTCCCATTTCCTTAGAAACAGTGTATTTGCTGGGAGAAAAGTGCATTACTGTGCGCTTTCACCGTTCAGCAAATACATGTGTAGAAGCACAGCGCTAGCAGAAACGAACGTTTCTCGACGTTTTCTAACTCAGGGAACAAGTTGCACACTTCTGAGATGCATTTGGGCAACTTTGTCAGAAATGAGGTTTTTGCCTAAAGAGACATGCCTATTTGCGCAGTAGTACAGATTCTGAGTATGTAACTGGGCTTGATGAAATCAGCATTTCTCTTGCCTCCCTGTGCGTAGGGAAGCTCAGTTTTACTCACAGTAGCTCCCACAAGTGTCTCCTCAGTGTGTTCCCATTTCCATAGAAACAGTGTATTTGCTGGGAGAAAAGTGCATTAATGTGCACTTTCACCGTTCAGCAAATACATGTGTAGAAGCACAGCGCTAGCAGAAACGACCGTTTCTCGACGTTTTCTAACTCAGGGAACAAGTTGCACACTTCTGAGATGCATTTGGGCAACTTTGTCAGAAATGAGTTTTTTGCCTAAAGAGACATGCCTATTTGCGCAGGAGTACAGATTCGGAGTATGTAACTGGGCTTGATGAAATCAGCATTTCTCTTGCTTCCCTGTGCGTAGGGAAGCTCAGTTTTAGTCACAGTAGCTCCCACAAGTGTCTCCTCAGTGTGTTCCCATTTCCTTAGAAACAGTGTATTTGCTGGGAGAAAAGTGCATTACTGTGCACTTTCACCGTTCAGCAAATACATGTGTAGAAGCACAGCACTAGCAGAAAAGACCGTTTCTCGACGTTTTCTAACTCAGGGAACAAGTTGCACACTTCTGAGATGCATTTGGGCAACTTTGTCAGAAATGAGTTTTCTGTCTAAAGAGACATGCCTATTTGAGCAGTAGTACAGATTCTGAGTATGTAACTGGGCTTGATGAAATCAGCATTTCTCTTGCTTCCCTGTGTGTAGGGAAGCTCTGTTTTAGTCACAGTAGCTCCCACAAGTGACTCCTCAGTGTGTTCCCATTTCCTTAGAAACAGTGTATTTGCTGGGAGAAAAGTGCATTACTGTGCGCTTTCACCGTTCAGCAAATATATGTGTAGAAGCACAGCGCTAGCAGAAACGCCTGTTTCTCGACGTTTTCTAACTCAGGGAACAGGTTGCACACTTCTGAGATGCATTTGGGCAACTTTGTCAGAAATGAGTTTTTTGCCTAAAGAGACATGCCTATTTGCGCAGTAGTACAGATTCTGAGTATGTAACTGGGCTTGATGAAATCAGCATTTCTCTTGCTTCCCTGTGCGTAGGGAAGTTCAGTTTTAGTCACAATAGCTCCCACAAGTGTCTCCTCAGTGTGTTCCCATTTCCTTAGAAACAGTGTATTTGCTGGGAGAAAAGTGCATTACTGTGCGCTTTCACCGTTCAGCAAATACATGTGTAGAAGCACAGCGCTAGCAGAAACGAACGTTTCTCGACGTTTTCTAACTCAGGGAACAAGTTGCACACTTCTGAGATGCATTTGGGCAACTTTGTCAGAAATGAGTTTTTTGCCTAAAGAGACATGCCTATTTGCGCAGTAGTACAGATTCTGAGTATGTAACTGGGATTGATGAAATCAGCATTTCTCTTGCTTCCCTGTGCGTAGGGAAGCTCAGTTTTAGTCACAGTAGCTCCCACAAGTGTCTCCTCAGTGTGTTCCCATTTCCTTAGAAACAGTGTATTTGCTGGGAGAAAAGTGCATTACTGTGCGCTTTCTCCGTTCAGCAAATACATGTGTAGAAGCACAGCGCTAGCAGAAACGACCGTTTCTCGACGTTTTCTAACTCAGGGAACAAGTTGCACACTTCTGAGATGCATTTGGGCAAATTTGTCAGAAATGAGTTTTTTGCCTAAAGAGACATGCCTATTTGCGCAGGCGTACAGATTCGGAGTATGTAACTGGGCTTGATGAAATCAGCATTTCTCTTGCTTCCCTGTGCGTAGGGAAGCTCAGTTTTAGTCACAGTAGCTCCCACAAGTGTCTCCTCAGTGTGTTCCCATTTCCTTAGAAACAGTGTATTTGCTGGGAGAAAAGTGCATTACTGTGCACTTTCACCGTTCAGCAAATACATGTGTAGAAGCAAAGCACTAGCAGAAAAGAACGTTTCTCGACGTTTTCTAACTCAGGGAACAAGTTGCACACTTCTGAGATGCATTTGGGCAACTTTGTCAGAAATGAGTTTTCTGCCTAAAGAGACATGCCTATTTGCGCAGTAGTACAGATTCTGAGTATGTAACTGGGCTTGATGAAATCAGCATTTCTCTTGCTTCCCTGTGCGTAGGGAAGTTCAGTTTTAGTCACAGTAGCTCCCACAAGTGTCTCCTCAGTGTGTTCCCATTTCCTTAGAAACAGTGTATTTGCTGGGAGAAAAGTGCATTACTGTGCGCTTTCACCATTCAGCAAATACATGTGTAGAAGCACAGCGCTAGCAGAAACGAACGTTTCTCGACATTTTCTAACTCAGGGAACATGTTGCACACTTCTGAGATGCATTTGGGCAACTTTGTCAGAAATGAGTTTTTTGCCTAAAGAGACATGCCTATTTGCGCAGTAGTACAGATTCTGAGTATGTAACTGGGCTTGATGAAATCAGCATTTCTCTTGCTTCCCTTTGCGTAGGGAAGCTCAGTTTTAGTCACAGTAGCTCCCACAAGTGTCTCCTCAGTGTGTTCCCATTTCCTTAGAAACACTGTATTTGCTGGGAGAAAAGTGCATTACTGTGCGCTTTCTCCGTTCAGCAAATACATGTGTAGAAGCACAGCGCTAGCAGAAACGACCGTTTCTCGACGTTTTCTAACTCAGGGAACAAGTTGCACACTTCTGAGATGCATTTGGGCAACTTTGTCAGAAATGAGTTTTTTGCCTAAAGAGACATGCCTATTTGAGCACTAGTACAGATTCTGAGTATGTAACTGGGCTTGATGAAATCAGCATTTCTCTTGCTTCCCTGTGCGTAGGGAAGCTCAATTTTAGTCACAGTAGCTCCCGCAAGTGTCTCCTCAGTGTGTTCCCATTTCCTTAGAAACAGTGTATTTGCTGGGAGAAAAGTGCATTATTGTGCACTCTCACCGTTCAGCAAATACATGTGTAGAAGCACAGCGCTAGCAGAAACGAACGTTTCTCGACGTTTTCTAACTCAGGGAACAAGTTGCACACTTCTGAGATGCATTTGGGCAACTTTGTCAGAAATGAGTTTTTTGCCTACAGATTCATGCCTATTTGCGCAGTAGTACAGATTCTGAGTATGTAACTGGGCTTGATGAAATCAGCATTTCTCTTGCTTCCCTGTGCGTAGGGAAGCTCAGTTTTAGTCACAGTAGCTCCCACAAGTGTCTCCTCAGTGTGTTCCCATTTCCTTAGAAACATTGTATTTGCTGGGAGAAAAGTACATTACTGTGCACTTTCACCGTTCAGCAAATACATGTTTAGAAGCACAGCGCTAGCAGAAACGACCGTTTCTCGACGTTTTCTAACTCAGGGAACAAGTTGTACACTTCCTAGATGCATTTGGGCAACTTTGTCAGAAATGAGTTTTTTGCCTAAAGAGACATGCCTATTTGCGCAGTAGTACAGATTCTGAGTATGTAACTGGGCTTGATGAAATCAGCATTTCTCTTGCTTCCCTGTGCGTAGGGAAGCTCAGTTTTAGTCACAGTAGCTCCCACAAGTGTCTCCTCAGTATGTTCCCATTTCCTTAGAAACAGTGTATTTGCTGGGAGAAATGTGCATTACTGTGCGCTTTCACCGTTCAGCAAATACATGTGTAGAAGCACAGCGCTAGCAGAAACGAACGTTTCTCGACGTTTTCTAACTCAGGGAACAAGTTGCACACTTCTGAGATGCATTTGGGCAACTTTGTCAGAAATGAGTTTTTTGCCTACAGAGACATGCCTATTTGCGCAGTAGTGCAGATTCTGAGTATGTAACTGGGCTTGATGAAATCAGCATTTCTCTTGCTTCCCTGTGCGTAGGGAAGCTCAGTTTTAGTCACAGTATCTCCCACAAGTGTCTCCTCAGTGTGTTCCCATTTCCTTAGAAACAGTGTATTTGCTGGGAGAAAAGTGCATCACTGTGTGCTTTCACCGTTCAGCAAATACATGTGTAGAAGCACAGCGCTAGCAGAAACGAACGTTTCTCGACGTTTTCTAACTCAGGGAACAAGTTGCACACTTCTGAGATGCATTTGGGCAACTTTGTCAGAAATGAGTTTTTTGCCTACAGAGACATGCCTATTTGCTCAGTAGTACAGATTCTGAGTATGTAACTGGGCTTGATGTAATCAGCATTTCGCTTGCTTCCCTGTGCGTAGGGAAGCTCAGTTTTAGTCACAGTAGCTCCCACAAGTGTCTCCTCAGTGTGTTCCCATTTCCTTAGAAACAGTGTATTTGCTGGGAGAAAAGTGCATTACTGTGCGCTTTCACCGTTCAGCAAATACATGTGTAGAAGCAAAGCGCTAGCAGAAACCAACGTTTCTCGACGTTTTCTAACTCAGGGAACAAGTTGCACACTTCTGACATGCATTTGGGTAACTTTCTCAAAAATGAGTTTTTTGCCTACAGAGAAGTACAGATTCTGAGTATGTAACTGGGCTTGATGAAATCAGCATTTTTCTTGCTTCCCTGTGCGTAGGGAAGCTCAGTTTTAGTCACAGTAGCTCCCACAAGTGTCTCCTCAGTGTGTTCCCATTTCCTTAGAAACAGTGTATTTGCTGGGAGAAAAGTGCATTACTGTGCGCTTTCACCGTTCAGCAAATACATGTGTAGAAGCACAGCGTTAGTAGATATGACCGTTTCTCGATGTTTTCTAACTCAGGGAACAAGTTGCACACTTCTGACATGCATTTGGGTAACTTTCTCAAAAATGAGTTTTTTGCCTACAGAGACATGCCTATTTGCGCAGTAGTACAGATTCTGAGTATGTAACTGGGCTTCATGAAATCAGCATTTCTCTTGCTTCCCTGTGCGTAGGGAAGCTCAGTTTTAGTCACAGTAGCTCCCACAAGTGTCTCCTCAGTGTGTTCCCAGTTCCTTAGAAACAGTGTATTTGCTGGGAGAAAAGTGCATTACTGTGCGCATTCACCGTTCAGCAAATACATGTGTAGAAGCACAGCGCTAGCTGAAACGACCGTTTCTCAACGTGTTCTAACTCAGGGAACAAGTGGCACACTTCTGAGATGCATTTGGGCAACTTTGTCAGAAATGAGTTTTTTGCCTAAGGAGACATGCCTATTTGCGCAGTAGTACAGATTCTGAGTATGTAACTGGGCTTGATGAAATCAGCATTTCTCTTGCTTCCCTGTGCGTAGGGAAGCTCAGTTTTAGTCACAGTAGCTCCCACAAGTGTCTCCTCAGTGTGTTCCCATTTCCTTAGAAACAATGTATTTGCTGGGAGAAAAGTGCATTACTGTGCGCTTTCACCGTTCAGCAAATACATGTGTAGAAGCACAGCGCTAGCAGAAACGACCGTTTCTCGACGTTTTCTAACTCAGGAACAAGTTGCACACTTCTGAGATGCATTTGGGCAACTTTGTCAGAAATGAGTTTTTTGCCTACAGAGACATGCCTATTTGCGCAGTAGTACAGATTCTGAATATGTAACTGGGCTTGATGAAATCAGCTTTTCTCTTGCTTCCCTGTGCGTAGGGAAGCTCAGTTTTAGTCACAGTAGCTCCCACAAGTGTCTCCTCAGTGTGTTCCCATTTCCTTAGAAACATTGTATTTCCTGGGATAAAAGTGCATTACTGTGCGCTTTCACCGTTCAGCAAATACATGTGTAGAAGCACAGCGCTAGCAGAAACGAACGTTTCTCGACGTTTTCTAACTCAGGGAACAAGTTGCACACTTCTGAGATGCATTTGGGCATCTTTGTCAGAAATGAGTTTTTTGCCTACAGATTCATGCCTATTTGCGCAGTAGTACATATTCTGAGTATGTAACTGGGCTTGATGAAATCAGCATTTCTCTTGCTTCCCTGTGCGTAGGGAAGCTCAGTTTTAGTCACAGTAGCTCCCACAAGTGTCTCCTCAGTGTGTTCCCATTTCCTTAGAAACAGTGTATTTGCTGGGAGAAAAGTGCATTACTGTGCGCTTTCACCGTTCAGCAAATACATGTGTAGAAGCACAGCGCTAGCAGATACGACCGTTTCTCGACGTTTTCTAACTCAGGGAACAAGTTGTACACTTCTGAGATGCATTTGGGCAACTTTGTCAGAAATGAGTTTTTTGCCTACAGAGACATGCCTATTTGCGCAGTAGTACAGATTCTGAGTATGTAACTGGGCTTGATGAAATCAGCATTTCTCTTGCTTCCCTGTGCGTAGGGAGGCTCAGTTTTAGTCACAGTAGCTCCCACAAGTGTCTCCTCAGTGTGTTCCCATTTCCTTAGAAACAGTGTATTTGCTGGGAGAAAAGTGCATTACTGTGCGCTTTCACCGTTCAGCAAATACATGTGTAGAAGCACAGCGCTAGCAGATACGACCGTTTCTCGATGTTTTCTAACTCAGGGAACAAGTTGCACATTTCTGAGATGCATTTGGGCCACTTTGTCAGAAATGAGTTTTTTGCCTACAGAGACATGCCTATTTGCGCAGTAGTACAGATTCTGAGTATGTAACTGGGCTTGATGAAATCAGCATTTCTCTTGCTTCCCTGTGCGTAGGGAAGCTCAGTTTTAGTCACAGTAGCTCCCACAAGTGTCTCCTCAGTGTGTTCCCATTTCCTTAGAAACAGTGTATTTGCTGGGAGAAAAGTGCATTACTATGCGCTTTCACCGTTCAGCAAATACATGTGTAGAAGCACAGCGCTAGCAGAAACGAACGTTTCTCGACGTTTTCTAACTCAGGGAACAAGTTGCACACTTCTGAGATGCATTTGGGCAACTTTGTCAGAAATGAGTTTTTTGCCTACAGATTCATGCCTATTTGCGCAGTAGTACAGATTCTGAGTATGTAACTGGGCTTGATGAAATCAGCATTTCTCTTGCTTCCCTGTGCGTAGGGAAGCTCAGTTTTAGTCACAGTAGCTCCCACAAGTGTCTCCTCAGTGTGTTCCCATTTCCTTAGAAACAGTGTATTTGCTGGGAGAAAAGTGCATTACTGTGCGCTTTCACTGTTCAGCAAATACATGTGTAGAAGCACAGCGTTAGCAGATATGACCGTTTCTCGACGTTTTCTAACTCAGGGAACAAGTTGCACACTTCTGAGATGCATTTGGGCAACTTTGTCAGAAATGAGTTTTTTGCCTACAGAGACATGCCTATTTGCGCAGTAGTACAGATTCTGAGTATGTAACTGGGCTTGATGAAATCAGCATTTCTCTTGCTTCCCTGTGCATAGGGAAGCTCAGTTTTAGTCACAGTAGCTCCCACAAGTGTCTCCTCAGTGTGTTCCCAGTTCCTTAGAAACAGTGTATTTGCTGGGAGAAAAGTGCATTACTGTGCGCATTCACCGTTCAGCAAATACATGTGTAGAAGCACAGCGCTAGCTGAAACGACCGTTTCTCAACGTGTTCTAACTCAGGGAACAAGTGGCACACTTCTGAGATGCATTTGGGCAACTTTGTCAGAAATTAGTTTTTTGCCTAAGGAGACATGCCTATTTGCGCAGTAGTACAGATTCTGAGTATGTAACTGGGCTTGATGAAATCAGCATTTCTCTTCTTCCCTGTGCGTAGGGAAGCTCAGTTTTAGTCACAGTAGCTCCCACAAGTGTCTCCTCAGTGTGTTCCCATTTCCTTAGAAACAATGTATTTGCTGGGAGAAAAGTGCATTACTGTGCGCTTTCACCGTTCAGCAAATACATGTGTAGAAGCACAGCGCTAGCAGAAACGACCGTTTCTCGACGTTTTCTAAGTCAGGAACAAGTTGCACCCTTCTGAGATGCATTTGGGCAACTTTGTCAGAAATGAGTTTTTTGCCTACAGAGACATGCCTATTTGCGCAGTAGTACAGATTCTGAATATGTAACTGGGCTTGATGAAATCAGCTTTTCTCTTGCTTCCCTGTGCGTAGGGAAGCTCAGTTTTAGTCACAGTAGCTCCCACAAGTGTCTCCTCAGTGTGTTCCCATTTCCTTAGAAACATTGTATTTCCTGGGATAAAAGTGCATTACTGTGCGCTTTCACCGTTCAGCAAATACATGTGTAGAAGCACAGCGCTAGCAGAAACGAACGTTTCTCGACGTTTTCTAACTCAGGGAACAAGTTGCACACTTCTGAGATGCATTTGGGCATCTTTGTCAGAAATGAGTTTTTTGCCTACAGATTCATGCCTATTTGCGCAGTAGTACATATTCTGAGTATGTAACTGGGCTTGATGAAATCAGCATTTCTCTTGCTTCCATGTGCGTAGGGAAGCTCAGTTTTAGTCACAGTAGCTCCCACAAGTGTCTCCTCAGTGTGTTCCCATTTCCTTAGAAACAGTGTATTTGCTGGGAGAAAAGTGCATTACTGTGCGCTTTCACCGTTCAGCAAATACATGTGTAGAAGCACAGCGCTAGCAGATACGACCGTTTCTCGACGTTTTCTAACTCAGGGAACAAGTTGTACACTTCTGAGATGCATTTGGGCAACTTTGTCAGAAATGAGTTTTTTGCCTACAGAGACATGCCTATTTGCGCAGTAGTACAGATTCTGAGTATGTAACTGGGCTTGATGAAATCAGCATTTCTCTTGCTTCCCTGTGCGTAGGGAGGCTCAGTTTTAGTCACAGTAGCTCCCACAAGTGTCTCCTCAGTGTGTTCCCATTTCCTTAGAAACAGTGTATTTGCTGGGAGAAAAGTGCATTACTGTGCGCTTTCACCGTTCAGCAAATACATGTGTAGAAGCACAGCGCTAGCAGATACGACCGTTTCTCGATGTTTTCTAACTCAGGGAACAAGTTGCACATTTCTGAGATGCATTTGGGCCACTTTGTCAGAAATGAGTTTTTTGCCTACAGAGACATGCCTATTTGCGCAGTAGTACAGATTCTGAGTATGTAACTGGGCTTGATGAAATCAGCATTTCTCTTGCTTCCCTGTGCGTAGTGAAGCTCAGTTTTAGTCACAGTAGCTCCCACAAGTGTCTCCTCAGTGTGTTCCCATTTCCTTAGAAACAGTGTATTTGCTGGGAGAAAAGTGCATTACTATGCGCTTTCACCGTTCAGCAAATACATGTGTAGAAGCACAGCGCTAGCAGAAACGAACGTTTCTCGACGTTTTCTAACTCAGGGAACAAGTTGCACACTTCTGAGATGCATTTGGGCAACTTTGTCAGAAATGAGTTTTTTGCCTACAGATTCATGCCTATTTGCGCAGTAGTACAGATTCTGAGTATGTAACTGGGCTTGATGAAATCAGCATTTCTCTTGCTTCCCTGTGCGTAGGGAAGCTCAGTTTTAGTCACAGTAGCTCCCACAAGTGTCTCCTCAGTGTGTTCCCATTTCCTTAGAAACAGTGTATTTGCTGGGAGAAAAGTGCATTACTGTGCGCTTTCACTGTTCAGCAAATACATGTGTAGAAGCACAGCGTTAGCAGATATGACCGTTTCTCGACGTTTTCTAACTCAGGGAACAAGTTGCACACTTCTGAGATGCATTTGGGCAACTTTGTCAGAAATGAGTTTTTTGCCTACAGAGACATGCCTATTTGCGCAGTAGTACAGATTCTGAGTATGTAACTGGGCTTGATGAAATCAGCATTTCTCTTGCTTCCCTGTGCATAGGGAAGCTCAGTTTTAGTCACAGTAGCTCCCACAAGTGTCTCCTCAGTGTGTTCCCATTTCCTTAGAAACAGTGTATTTGCTGGGAGAAAAGTGCATTACTGTGTGCTTTCACCATTCAGCAAATGCATGTGTAGAAGCACAGCGCTAGCAGAAACGAACGTTTCCCGACGTTTTCTAATTCAGGGAACAGGTTGCACACTTCTGAGATGCATTTGGGCAACTTTGTCAGAAATGAGTTTTTTGCCTACAGATTCATGCCTATTTGCGCAGTAGTACAGATTCTGAGTATGTAACTGGGCTTGATGAAATCAGCATTTCTCTTGCTTCCCTGTGCGTAGGGAAGCTCAGTTTTAGTCACAGTAGCTCCCACAAGTGTCTCCTCAGTGTGTGCCCATTTCCTTAGAAACAGTGTATTTGCTGGGAGAAAAGTGCATTACTGTGCGCTTTCACCGTTCAGCAAATACATGTGTAGAAGCACAGCGTTAGCAGATATGACCGTTTCTCGACGTTTTCTAACTCAGGGAACAAGTTGCACACTTCTGAGATGCATTTGGGCAACTTTGTCAGAAATGAGTTTTTTGCCTACAGAGACATGCCTATTTGCGCAGTAGTACAGATTCCGAGTATGTAACTGGGCTTGATGAAATCAGCATTTCTCTTGCTTCCCTGTGCGTAGGGAAGCTCAGTTTTAGTCACAGTAGCTCCCACAAGTGTCTCCTCAGTGTGTTCCCATTTCCTTAGAAACAGTGTATTTCCTGGGAGAAAAGTGCATTACTGTGCGCTTTCACCGTTCAGCAAATACATGTGTAGAAGCACAGCGCTAGCAGAAACGAACGTTTCTCGGCGTTTTCTAACTCAGGGAACAAGTTGCACACTTCTGAGATGCATTTGGGTAACTTTCTCAAAAATGAGTTTTTTGCCTACAGAGACATGCCTATTTGCGCAGTAGTACAGATTCTGAGTATGTAACTGGGCTTGATGAAATCAGCATTTCTCTTGCTTCCCTGTGCGTAGGGAAGCTCAGTTTTAGTCATAGTAGCTCCCACAAGTGTCTCCTCAGTGTGTTCCCAGTTCCTTAGAAACAGTGTATTTGCTGGGAGAAAAGTGCATTACTGTGTGCTTTCACCGTTCAGCTAATACATGTGTAGAAGCACAGCGCTTGCTGAAACGAACGTTTCTCGACGTTTTCTAACTCAGGGAACAAGTTGCACACTTCTGAGATGCATTTGGGCAACTTTGTCAGAAATGAGTTTTTTGCCTACATATTCATGCCTATTTGGGCAGTAGTACAGATTCTGAGTATGTAACTGGGCTTGATGAAATCAGCATTTCTCTTGCTTCCCTGTGCGTAGGGAAGCTCAGTTTTAGTCACAGTAGCTCCCACAAGTGTCTCCTCAGTGTGTTTCCAGTTCCTTAGAAACAGTGTATTTGCTGGGAGAAAAGTGCATTACTGTGCGCTTTCACCGTTCAGCAAATACATGTGTAGAAGCACAGCGCCAGCTGAAACGACCGTTTCTCAACGTGTTCTAACTCAGGGAACAATTTGCACACTTCTGAGATGCATTTGGGCAACTTTGTCAGAAATGAGTTTTTTGCCTACAGAGACATGCCTATTTGCGCAGTAGTACAGATTCTGAGTATGTAACTGGGCTTGATGAAATCAGCATTTCTCTTGCTTCCCTGTGCGTAGGGAAGCTCAGTTTTAGTCACAGTAGCTCCCACAAGTGTCTCCTCAGTGTGTTCCCATTTCCTTAGAAACAGTGTATTTGCTGGGAGAAAAGTGCATTACTGTGCGCTTTCACCATTCAGCAAATACATGTGTAGAAGCACAGCGCTAGCAGAAACGACCGTTTCTCGACGTTTTCTAACTCAGGAACAAGTTGCACACTTCTGAGATGCATTTGGGCAACTTTGTCAGAAATGAGTTTTTTGCCTACAGAGACATGCCTATTTGCGCAGTAGTACAGATTCTGAATATGTAACTGTGCTTGATGAAATCAGCTTTTCTCTTTCTTCCCTGTGCGTAGGGAAGCTCAGTTTTAGTCACAGTAGCTCCCACAAGTGTCTCCTCAGTGTGTTCCCATTTCCTTAGAAACAGTGTATTTCCTGGGAGAAAAGTGCATTACTGTGCGCTTTCACCGTTCAGCAAATACATGTGTAGAAGCACAGCGCTAGCAGAAACGAACGTTTCTCGACGTTTTCTAACTCAGGGAACAAGTTGCACACTTCTGAGATGCATTTGGGCATCTTTGTCAGAAATGAGTTTTTTGCCTACAGAGACATGCGTATTTGCGCAGTAGTACAGATTCTGAGTATGTAACTGGGCTTGATGAAATCAGCATTTCTCTTGCTTCCATGTGCGTAGGGAAGCTCAGTTTTAGTCACAGTAGTTCCCACAAGTGTCTCCTCAGTGTGTTCCCATTTCCTTAGAAACAGTGTATTTGCTGGGAGAAAAGTGCATTACTGTGCGCTTTCACCGTTCAGCAAATACATGTGTAGAAGCACAGCGCTAGCAGATACGACCGTTTCTCGACGTTTTCTAACTCAGGGAACAAGTTGTACACTTCTGAGATGCATTTGGGCAACTTTGTCAGAAATGAGTTTTTTGCCTACAGAGACATGCCTATTTGCGCAGTAGTACAGATTCTGAGTATGTAACTGGGCTTGATGAAATCAGCATTTCTCTTGCTTCCCTGTGCGTAGGGAGGCTCAGTTTTAGTCACAGTAGCTCCCACAAGTGTCTCCTCAGTGTGTTCCCATTTCCTTAGAAACAGTGTATTTGCTGGGAGAAAAGTGCATTACTGTGCGCTTTCACCGTTCAGCAAATACATGTGTAGAAGCACAGCGCTAGCAGATACGACCGTTTCTCGACGTTTTCTAACTCAGGGAACAAGTTGCACATTTATGAGATTCATTTGGGCCACTTTGTCAGAAATGAGTTTTTTGCCTACAGAGACATGCCTATTTGCAGAGTAGTACAGATTCTGAGTATGTAACTGGGCTTGATGAAATCAGCATTTCTCTTGCTTCCCTGTGCGTAGGGAAGCTCAGTTTTAGTCACAGTAGCTCCCACAAGTGTCTCCTCAGTGTGTTCCCAGTTCCTTAGAAACAGTGTATTTGCTGGGAGAAAAGTGCATTACTGTGTGCTTTCACCATTCAGCAAATACATGTGTAGAAGCACAGCGCTAGCAGAAACGAACGTTTCCCGACGTTTTCTAATTCAGGGAACAGGTTGCACACTTCTGAGATGCATTTGGGCAACTTTGTCAGAAATGAGTTTTTGGCCTACAGATTCATGCCTATTTGCGCAGTAGTACAGATTCTGAGTATGTAACTGGGCTTGATGAAATCAGCATTTCTCTTGCTTCCCTGTGCGTAGGGAAGCTCAGTTTTAGTCACAGTAGCTCCCACAAGTGTCTCCTCAGTGTGTGCCCATTTCCTTAGAAACAGTGTATTTGCTGGGAGAAAAGTGCATTACTGTGCGCTTTCACCGTTCAGCAAATACATGTGTAGAAGCACAGCGTTAGCAGATATGACCGTTTCTCGACGTTTTCTAACTCAGGGAACAAGTGGCACACTTCTGAGATGCATTTGGGCAACTTTGTCAGAAATGAGTTTTTTGCCTATAGAGACATGCCTATTTGCGCAGTAGTACAGATTCTGAGTATGTAACTGGGCTTGATGAAATCAGCATTTCTCCTGCTTCCCTGTGCGTAGGGAAGCTCAGTTTTAGTCACAGTAGCTCCCACAAGTGTCTCCTCAGTGTGTTCCCATTTCCTTAGAAAAAGTGTATTTGCTGGGAAAAAAGTGCATTACTGTGCGCTTTCACCGTTCAGCTAATACATGTGTAGAAGCACAGCGCTAGCTGAAACGACCGTTTCTCGACGTTTTCTAACTCAGGGAACAAGTGGCACACTTCTGAGATGCATTTGGGCAACTTTGTCAGAAATGAGTTTTTTGCCTACAGAGACATGCCTATTTGCGCAGTAGTACAGATTCTGAGTATGTAACTGGGCTTGATGAAATCAGCATTTCTCTTGCTTCCCTGTGCGTAGGGAAGCTCAGTTTTAGTCCCAGTTGCTCCCACAAGTGTCTCCTCAGTGTGTTCCCATTTCCTTAGAAACAGTGTATTTGCTGGGAGAAAAGTGCATTACTGTGTGCTTTCACCGTTCAGCAAATACATGTGTAGAAGCACAGCGCTAGCAGAAACGAACGTTTCTCGGCGTTTTCTAACTCAGGGAACAAGTTGCACACTTCTGAGATGCATTTGGGTAACTTTCTCAAAAATGAGTTTTTTGCCTACAGAGACATGCCTATTTGCGCAGTAGTACAGATTCTGAGTATGTAACTGGGCTTGATGAAATCAGCATTTCTCTTGCTTCCCTGTGCGTAGGGAAGCTCAGTTTTAGTCATAGTAGCTCCCACAAGTGTCTCCTCAGTGTGTTCCCAGTTCCTTAGAAACAGTGTATTTGCTGGCAGAAAAGTGCATTACTGTGCGCTTTCACCGTTCAGCTAATACATGTGTAGAAGCGCAGCGCTAGCTGAAACGAACGTTTCTCGACGTTTTCTAACTCAGGGAACAAGTTGCACACTTCTGAGATGCATTTGGGCAACTTTGTCAGAAATGAGTTTTTTGCCTACATATTCATGCCTATTTGGGCAGTAGTACAGATTCTGAGTATGTAACTGGGCTTGATGAAATCAGCATTTCTCTTGCTTCCCTGTGCGTAGGGAAGCTCAGTTTTAGTCACAGTAGCTCCCACAAGTGTCTCCTCAGTGTGTTCCCATTTCCTTAGAAACAGTGTATTTGCTGGGAGAAAAGTGCATTACTGTGCGCTTTCACCGTTCAGCAAATACATGAGTAGAAGCACAGCGCTAGCAGACACGAACGTTTCTCGATGTTTTCTATCTCAGGGAACAAGTTGCACACTTCTGAGATGCATTTGGGCAACTTTGTCAGAAATGAGTTTTTTGCCTACAGAGACATGCCTATTTGCGCAGTAGTACAGATTCTGAGTATGTAACTGGGCTTGATGAAATCAGCATTTCTCTTGCTTCCCTGTGCGTAGGGAAGCTCAGTTTTAGTCACAGTAGCTCCCACAAGTGTCTCCTCAGTGTGTTCCCAGTTCCTTAGAAACAGTGTATTTTCTGGGATAAAAGTGCATTACTGTGCGCTTTCACCGTTCAGCAAATACATGTGTAGAAGCACAGCGCTAGCTGAAACGACCGTTTCTCGACGTTTTCTAACTCAGGGAACAAGTGGCACACTTCTGAGATGCATTTGGGCACCTTTGTCAGAAATGAGTTTTTTGCCTATAGAGACATGCCTATTTGCGCAGTAGTACAGATTCTGAGTATGTAACTGGGCTTGATGAAATCAGCATTTCTCCTGCTTCCCTGTGCGTAGGGAAGCTCAGTTTTAGTCACAGTAGCTCCCACAAGTGTCTCCTCAGTGTGTTCCCATTTCCTTAGAAAAAGTGTATTTGCAGGGAAAAAAGTGCATTACTGTGCGCTTTCACCGTTCAGCAAATACATGTGTAGAAGCACAGCGCTAGCTGAAACGACCGTTTCTCGACGTTTTCTAACTCAGGGAACAAGTGGCACACTTCTGAGATGCATTTGGGCAACTTTGTCAGAAATGAGTTTTTTGCCTACAGAGACATGCCTATTTGCGCAGTAGTACAGATTCTGAGTATGTAACTGGGCTTGATGAAATCAGCATTTCTCTTGCTTCCCTGTGCGTAGGGAAGCTCAGTTTTAGTCCCAGTAGCTCCCACAAGTGTCTCCTCAGTGTGTTCCCATTTCCTTAGAAACAGTGTATTTGCTGGGAGAAAAGTGCATTACTGTGCGCTTTCACCGTTCAGCAAATACATGTGTAGAAGCACAGCGCTAGCAGAAACGAAAGTTTCTCGACATTTTCTAACTCAGGGAACAAGTTGCACACTTCTGAGATGCATTTGGGCAACATTGTCAGAAATGAGTTTTTTGCCTCCAGAGACATGCCTATTTGCGCAGTAGTACAGATTCTGAGTATGTAACTGGGCTTGATGAAATCAGCATTTCTCTTGCTTCCCTGTGCGTAGGGAAGCTCAGTTTTAGTCACAGTAGCTCCCACAAGTGTCTCCTCAGTGTGTTCCCAGTTCCTTAGAAACAGTGTATTTTCTGGGATAAAAGTGCATTACTGTGCGCTTTCACCGTTCAGCAAATACATGTGTAGAAGCACAGCGCTAGCTGAAACGACCGTTTCTCGACGTTTTCTAACTCAGGGAACAAGTGGCACACTTCTGAGATGCATTTGGGCAACTTTGTCAGAAATGAGTTTTTTGCCTATAGAGACATGCCTATTTGCGCAGTAGTACAGATTCTGAGTATGTAACTGGGCTTGATGAAATCAGCATTTCTCTTGCTTCCCTGTGCGTAGGGAAGCTCAGTTTTAGTCACAGTAGCTCCCACAAGTGTCTCCTCAGTGTGTTCCCATTTCCTTAGAAAAAGTGTATTTGCTGGGAAAAAAGTGCATTACTGTGCGCTTTCACCGTTCAGCAAATACATGTGTAGAAGCACAGCGCTAGCTGAAACGACCGTTTCTCGACGTTTTCTAACTCAGGGAACAAGTGGCACACTTCTGAGATGCATTTGGGCAACTTTGTCAGAAATGAGTTTTTTGCCTACAGAGACATGCCTATTTGCGCAGTAGTACAGATTCTGAGTATGTAACTGGGCTTGATGAAATCAGCATTTCTCTTGCTTCCCTGTGCGTAGGGAAGCTCAGTTTTAGTCCCAGTAGCTCCCACAAGTTTCTCCTCAGTGTGTTCCCATTTCCTTAGAAACAGTGTATTTGCTGGGAGAAAAGTGCATTACTGTGCGCTTTCACCGTTCAGCAAATACATGTGTAGAAGCACAGCGCTAGCAGAAACGAACGTTTCTCGACATTTTCTAACTCAGGGAACAAGTTGCACACTTCTGAGATGCATTTGGGCAACTTTGTCAGAAATGAGTTTTTTGCCTACAGAGACATGCCTATTTGCGCAGTAGTACAGATTCTGAGTATGTAACTGGGCTTGATGAAATCAGCATTTCTCTTGCTTCCCTGTGCATAGGGAAGCTTAGTTTTAGTCCCAGTAGCTCCCACAAGTGTCTCCTCAGTGTGTTCCCTTTTCCCTAGAAACAGTGTATTTGCTGGGAGAAAAGTGCATTACTGTGTGCTTTCACCATTCAGCAAATACATGTGTAGAAGCACAGCGCTAGCAGAAACGAACGTTTCCCGATGTTTTCTAATTCAGGGAACAGGTTGCACACTTCTGAGATGCATTTGGGCAACTTTGTCAGAAATGAGTTTTTGGCCTACAGAGACATGCCTATTTGCGCAGTAGTACAGATTCTGAGTATGTAACTGGGCTTGATGAAATCAGCATTTCTCTTGCTTCCCTGTGCGTAGGGAAGCTCAGTTTTAGTCACAGTATCTCCCACAAGTGTCTCCTCAGTGTGTGCCCATTTCCTTAGAAACAGTGTATTTGCTGGGAGAAAAGTGCATCACTGTGCGCTTTCACCGTTCAGCAAATACATGTGTAGAAGCACAGCGTTAGCAGATATGACCGTTTCTCGACGTTTTCTAACTCAGGGAACAAGTTGCACACTTCTGAGATGCATTTGGGCAACTTTGTCAGAAATGAGTTTTTTGCCTACAGAGACATGCCTATTTGCGCAGTAGTACAGATTCCGAGTATGTAACTGGGCTTGATGAAATCAGCATTTCTCTTGCTTCCCTGTGCGTAGGGAAGCTCAGTTTTAGTCACAGTAGCTCCCACTAGTGTCTCCTCAGTGTGTTCCCATTTCCTTAGAAACAGTTTATTTCCTGGGAGAAAAGTGCATTACTGTGCGCTTTCACCGTTCAGCAAATACATGTGTAGAAGCACAGTGCTAGCAGAAATGAACGTTTCTCGGCGTTTTCTAACTCAGGGAACAAGTTGCACACTTCTGAGATGCATTTGGGTAACTTTCTCAAAAATGAGTTTTTTGCCTACAGAGACATGCCTATTTGCGCAGTAGTACAGATTCTGAGTATGTAACTGGGCTTGATGAAATCAGCATTTCTCTTGCTTCCCTGTGCGTAGGGAAGCTCAGTTTTAGTCATAGTAGCTCCCACAAGTGTCTCCTCAGTGTGTTCCCAGTTCCTTAGAAACAGTGTATTTGCTGGGAGAAAAGTGCATTACTGTGCGCTTTCACCGTTCAGCTAATACATGTGTAGAAGCACAGCGCTAGCTGAAACGAACGTTTCTCGACGTTTTCTAACTCAGGGAACAAGTTGCACACTTCTGAGATGCATTTGGGCAACTTTGTCAGAAATGAGTTTTTTGCCTACATATTCATGCCTATTTGGGCAGTAGTACAGATTCTGAGTATGTAACTGGGCTTGATGAAATCAGCATTTCTCTTGCTTCCCTGTGCGTAGGGAAGCTCAGTTTTAGTCACAGTAGCTCCCACAAGTGTCTCCTCAGTGTGTTCCCATTTCCTTAGAAACAGTGTATTTGCTGGGAGAAAAGTGCATTACTGTGCGCTTTCACCGTTCCGCAAATACATGTGTAGAAGCACAGCGCTAGCAGAAACGAACGTTTCTCGACGTTTTCTAACTCTGGGAACAAGTTGCACACTTCTGAGATGCATTTGGGCAACTGTGTCAGAAATGAGTTTTTTGCCTACAGAGACATGCCTATTTGCGCAGTAGTACAGATTCTGAGTATGTAACTGGGCTTGATGAAATCAGCATTTCTCTTGCTTCCCTGTGCGTAGGGAAGCTCAGTTTTAGTCACAGTAGCTCCCACAAGTGTCTCCTCAGTGTGTTCCCATTTCCTTAGAAACAGTGTATTTGCTGGGAGAAAAGTGCATTACTGTGTGCTTTCACCGTTCAGCAAATACATGTGTAGAAGCACAGCGCTAGCAGAAACGAACGTTTCTCGACGTTTTCTAACTCAGGGAACAATTTGCACACTTCTGAGATGCATTTGGGCAACTTTGTCAGAAATGAGTTTTTTGCCTACAGAGACATGCCTATTTGCGCAGTAGTACAGATTCTGAGTATGTAACTGGGCTTGATGTAATCAGCATTTCTCTTGCTTCCCTGTGCTTAGGGAAGCTCAGTTTTAGTCACAGTAGCTCCCACAAGTGTCTCCTCAGTGTGTTCCCATTTCCTTAGAAACAGTGTATTTGCTGGGAGAAAAGTGCATTACTGTGCGCTTTCACCGTTCAGCAAATACATGAGTAGAAGCACAGCGCTAGCAGAAACGAACGTTTCTCGACGTTTTTTAACTCAGGGAACAAGTTGCACACTTCTGAGATGCATTTGGGCAACTTTGTCAGAAATGAGTTTTTTGCCTACAGAGACATGCCTATTTGCGCAGTAGTACAGATTCTGAGTATGTAACTGGGCTTGATGAAATCAGCATTTCTCTTGCTTCCCTGTGCGTAGGGAAGCTCAGTTTTAGTCACAGTAGCTCCCACAAGTGTCTCCTCAGTGTGTTCCCATTTCCTTAGAAACAGTGTATTTGCTGGGAGAAAAGTGCATTACTGTGCGCTTTCACCGTTCAGCAAATACATGAGTAGAAGCACAGCGCTAGCAGAAACGAACGTTTCTCGACGTTTTCTATCTCAGGGAACAAGTGGCACACTTCTGAGATGCATTTGGGCAACTTTGTCAGAAATGAGTTTTTTGCCTACAGAGACATGCCTATTTGCGCAGTAGTACAGATTCTGAGTATGTAACTGGGCTTGATGTAATCAGCATTTCTCTTGCTTCCCTGTGCGTAGGGAAGCTCAGTTTTAGGCACAGTAGCTCCCACAAGTGTCTCCTCAGTGTGTTCCCATTTCCTTAGAAACAGTGTATTTGCTGGGAGAAAAGTGCATTACTGTGTGCTTTCACCGTTCAGCAAATACAAGTGTAGAAGCACATCGCTAGCAGAAACGAATGTTTCTCGACGTTTTCTAACTCTGGGAACAAGTTGCCCACTTCTGAGATGCATTTGGGCAACTTTGTCAGAAATGAGTTTTTTGCCTACAGAGACATGCCTATTTGCGCAGTAGTACAGATTCTGAGTATGTAACTGGGCTTGATGAAATCAGCATTTCTCTTGCTTCCCTGTGCGTAGGGAAGCTCAGTTTTAGTCACAGTAGCTCCCACAAGTGTCTCCTCAGTGTGTTCCCATTTCCTTAGGAACAGTGTATTTGCTGGGAGAAAAGTGCATTACTGTGCGCTTTCACCGTTCAGCAAATACATGTGTAGAAGCACAGCGCTAGCAGAAACGACCGTTTCTCGACGTTTTCTAACTCAGGGTACAAGTTGCACACTTCTGAGATGCATTTGGGCAACTTTGTCAGAAATGAGTTTTTTGCCTACAGAGACATGCCTATTTGCGCAGTAGTACAGATTCTGAGTATGTAACTGGGCTTGATGAAATCAGCATTTCTCTTGCTTCCCTGTGCGAAGGGAAGCTCAGTTTTAGTCACAGTAGCTCCCACAAGTGTCTCCTCAGTGTGTTCCCATTTCCTTAGAAACAGTGTATTTGCTGGGAGAAAAGTGCATTACTGTGCGCATTCACCGTTCAGCAAATACATGTGTAGAAGCACAATGCTAGCTGAAACGACCGTTTCTCGACGTTTTCCAACTCAGGGAACAAGTGGCACACTTCTGAGATGCATTTGGGCAACTTTGTCAGAAATGAGTTTTTTGCCTACAGAGACATGCCTATTTGCGCAGTAGTACAGATTCTGAGTATGTAACTGGGCTTGATGTAATCAGCATTTCTCTTGCTTCCCTGTGCGTAGGGAAGCTCAGTTTTAGTCACAGTAGCTCCCACAAGTGTCTCCTCAGTGTGTTCCCAGTTCCTTAGAAACAGTGTATTTGCTGGGAGAAAAGTGCATTACTGTGCGCTTTCACCGTTCAGCAAATACATGAGTAGAAGCACAGCGCTAGCAGAAACGAACGTTTCTCGACGTTTTCTATCTCAGGGAACAAGTTGCACACTTCTGAGATGCATTTGGGCAACTTTGTCAGAAATGAGTTTTTTGCCTACAGAGACATGCCTATTTGCGCAGTAGTACAGATTCTGAGTATGTAACTGGGCTTGATGTAATCAGCATTTCTCTTGCTTCCCTGTGCGTCGGGAAGCTCAGTTTTAGGCACAGTAGCTCCCACAAGTGTCTCCTCAGTGTGTTCCCATTTCCTTAGAAACAGTGTATTTGCTGGGAGAAAAGTGCATTACTGTGCGCTTTCACCGTTCAGCAAATACATGAGTAGAAGCACAGCGCTAGCAGAAACGAACGTTTCTCGACGTTTTCTATCTCAGGGAACAAGTTGCACACTTCTGAGATGCATTTGGGCAACTTTGTCAGAAATGAGTTTTTTGCCTACAGAGACATGCCTATTTGCGCAGTAGTACAGATTCTGAGTATGTAACTGGGCTTGATGAAATCAGCATTTCTCTTGCTTCCCTGTGCGTAGGGAAGCTCAGTTTTAGTCACAGTAGCTCCCACAAGTGTCTCCTCAGTGTGTTCCCATTTCCTTAGAAACAGTGTATTTGCTGGGAGAAAAGTGCATTACTGTGTGCTTTCACCGTTCAGCAAATACAAGTGTAGAAGCACATCGCTAGCAGAAACGAATGTTTCTCGACGTTTTCTAACTCAGGGAACAAGTTGCACACTTCTGAGATGCATTTGGGCAACTTTGTCAGAAATGAGTTTTTTGCCTACAGAGACATGCCTATTTGCGCAGTAGTAAAGATTCTGAGTATGTAACTGGGCTTGATGAAATCAGCATTTCTCTTGCTTCCCTGTGCGTAGGGAAGCTCAGTTTTAGTCACAGTAGCTCCCACAAGTGTCTCCTCAGTGTGTTCCTATTTCCTTAGAAACAGTGTATTTTCTGGGAGAAAAGTGCATTACTGTGTGCTTTCACCGTTCAGCAAATACATGTGTAGAAGCACAGCACTAACAGAAACGACCCTTTCTCGACGTTTTCTAACTCAGGGAACAAGTTGCACACTTCTGAGATGCATTTGGGCAACTTTGTCAGAAATGAGTTTTTTGCCTAAAGAGACATGCCTATTTGCGCAGTAGTACAGATTCTGAGTATGTAACTGGGCTTGATGAAATCAGCATTTCTCTTGCTTCCCTGTGCGTAGGGAAGCTCAGTTTTAGTCACAGTAGCTCCCACAAGTGTCTCCTCAGTGTGTTCCCATTTCCTTAGAAACAGTGTATTTGCTGGGAGAAAAGTTCATTACTGTGCGCTTTCACCGTTCAGCAAATACATGTGTAGAAGCACAGCGCTAGCTGAAACGACCGTTTCTCGACGTTTTCTAACTCAGGGAACAAGTGGCACACTTCTGGGATACATTTGGGCAACTTTGTCAGAAATGAGTTTTTTGCCTACAGAGACATGCCTATTTGCGCAGTAGTACAGATTCTGAGTATGTAACTGGGCTTGATGAAATCAGCATTTCTCTTGCTTCCCTGTGCATAGGGAAGCTTAGTTTTAGTCCCAGTAGCTCCCACAAGTGTCTCCTCAGTGTGTTCCCTTTTCCCTAGAAACAGTGTATTTGCTGGGAGAAAAGTGCATTACTGTGTGCTTTCACCATTCAGCAAATACATGTGTAGAAGCACAGCGCTAGCAGAAACGAACGTTTCCCGATGTTTTCTAATTCAGGGAACAGGTTGCACACTTCTGAGATGCATTTGGGCAACTTTGTCAGAAATGAGTTTTTGGCCTACAGAGACATGCCTATTTGCGCAGTAGTACAGATTCTGAGTATGTAACTGGGCTTGATGAAATCAGCATTTCTCTTGCTTCCCTGTGCGTAGGGAAGCTCAGTTTTAGTCACAGTATCTCCCACAAGTGTCTCCTCAGTGTGTGCCCATTTCCTTAGAAACAGTGTATTTGCTGGGAGAAAAGTGCATCACTGTGCGCTTTCACCGTTCAGCAAATACATGTGTAGAAGCACAGCGTTAGCAGATATGACCGTTTCTCGACGTTTTCTAACTCAGGGAACAAGTTGCACACTTCTGAGATGCATTTGGGCAACTTTGTCAGAAATGAGTTTTTTGCCTACAGAGACATGCCTATTTGCGCAGTAGTACAGATTCCGAGTATGTAACTGGGCTTGATGAAATCAGCATTTCTCTTGCTTCCCTGTGCGTAGGGAAGCTCAGTTTTAGTCACAGTAGCTCCCACTAGTGTCTCCTCAGTGTGTTCCCATTTCCTTAGAAACAGTTTATTTCCTGGGAGAAAAGTGCATTACTGTGCGCTTTCACCGTTCAGCAAATACATGTGTAGAAGCACAGTGCTAGCAGAAATGAACGTTTCTCGGCGTTTTCTAACTCAGGGAACAAGTTGCACACTTCTGAGATGCATTTGGGTAACTTTCTCAAAAATGAGTTTTTTGCCTACAGAGACATGCCTATTTGCGCAGTAGTACAGATTCTGAGTATGTAACTGGGCTTGATGAAATCAGCATTTCTCTTGCTTCCCTGTGCGTAGGGAAGCTCAGTTTTAGTCATAGTAGCTCCCACAAGTGTCTCCTCAGTGTGTTCCCAGTTCCTTAGAAACAGTGTATTTGCTGGGAGAAAAGTGCATTACTGTGCGCTTTCACCGTTCAGCTAATACATGTGTAGAAGCACAGCGCTAGCTGAAACGAACGTTTCTCGACGTTTTCTAACTCAGGGAACAAGTTGCACACTTCTGAGATGCATTTGGGCAACTTTGTCAGAAATGAGTTTTTTGCCTACATATTCATGCCTATTTGGGCAGTAGTACAGATTCTGAGTATGTAACTGGGCTTGATGAAATCAGCATTTCTCTTGCTTCCCTGTGCGTAGGGAAGCTCAGTTTTAGTCACAGTAGCTCCCACAAGTGTCTCCTCAGTGTGTTCCCATTTCCTTAGAAACAGTGTATTTGCTGGGAGAAAAGTGCATTACTGTGCGCTTTCACCGTTCCGCAAATACATGTGTAGAAGCACAGCGCTAGCAGAAACGAACGTTTCTCGACGTTTTCTAACTCTGGGAACAAGTTGCACACTTCTGAGATGCATTTGGGCAACTGTGTCAGAAATGAGTTTTTTGCCTACAGAGACATGCCTATTTGCGCAGTAGTACAGATTCTGAGTATGTAACTGGGCTTGATGAAATCAGCATTTCTCTTGCTTCCCTGTGCGTAGGGAAGCTCAGTTTTAGTCACAGTAGCTCCCACAAGTGTCTCCTCAGTGTGTTCCCATTTCCTTAGAAACAGTGTATTTGCTGGGAGAAAAGTGCATTACTGTGTGCTTTCACCGTTCAGCAAATACATGTGTAGAAGCACAGCGCTAGCAGAAACGAACGTTTCTCGACGTTTTCTAACTCAGGGAACAATTTGCACACTTCTGAGATGCATTTGGGCAACTTTGTCAGAAATGAGTTTTTTGCCTACAGAGACATGCCTATTTGCGCAGTAGTACAGATTCTGAGTATGTAACTGGGCTTGATGTAATCAGCATTTCTCTTGCTTCCCTGTGCTTAGGGAAGCTCAGTTTTAGTCACAGTAGCTCCCACAAGTGTCTCCTCAGTGTGTTCCCATTTCCTTAGAAACAGTGTATTTGCTGGGAGAAAAGTGCATTACTGTGCGCTTTCACCGTTCAGCAAATACATGAGTAGAAGCACAGCGCTAGCAGAAACGAACGTTTCTCGACGTTTTTTAACTCAGGGAACAAGTTGCACACTTCTGAGATGCATTTGGGCAACTTTGTCAGAAATGAGTTTTTTGCCTACAGAGACATGCCTATTTGCGCAGTAGTACAGATTCTGAGTATGTAACTGGGCTTGATGAAATCAGCATTTCTCTTGCTTCCCTGTGCGTAGGGAAGCTCAGTTTTAGTCACAGTAGCTCCCACAAGTGTCTCCTCAGTGTGTTCCCATTTCCTTAGAAACAGTGTATTTGCTGGGAGAAAAGTGCATTACTGTGCGCTTTCACCGTTCAGCAAATACATGAGTAGAAGCACAGCGCTAGCAGAAACGAACGTTTCTCGACGTTTTCTATCTCAGGGAACAAGTGGCACACTTCTGAGATGCATTTGGGCAACTTTGTCAGAAATGAGTTTTTTGCCTACAGAGACATGCCTATTTGCGCAGTAGTACAGATTCTGAGTATGTAACTGGGCTTGATGTAATCAGCATTTCTCTTGCTTCCCTGTGCGTAGGGAAGCTCAGTTTTAGGCACAGTAGCTCCCACAAGTGTCTCCTCAGTGTGTTCCCATTTCCTTAGAAACAGTGTATTTGCTGGGAGAAAAGTGCATTACTGTGTGCTTTCACCGTTCAGCAAATACAAGTGTAGAAGCACATCGCTAGCAGAAACGAATGTTTCTCGACGTTTTCTAACTCTGGGAACAAGTTGCCCACTTCTGAGATGCATTTGGGCAACTTTGTCAGAAATGAGTTTTTTGCCTACAGAGACATGCCTATTTGCGCAGTAGTACAGATTCTGAGTATGTAACTGGGCTTGATGAAATCAGCATTTCTCTTGCTTCCCTGTGCGTAGGGAAGCTCAGTTTTAGTCACAGTAGCTCCCACAAGTGTCTCCTCAGTGTGTTCCCATTTCCTTAGGAACAGTGTATTTGCTGGGAGAAAAGTGCATTACTGTGCGCTTTCACCGTTCAGCAAATACATGTGTAGAAGCACAGCGCTAGCAGAAACGACCGTTTCTCGACGTTTTCTAACTCAGGGTACAAGTTGCACACTTCTGAGATGCATTTGGGCAACTTTGTCAGAAATGAGTTTTTTGCCTACAGAGACATGCCTATTTGCGCAGTAGTACAGATTCTGAGTATGTAACTGGGCTTGATGAAATCAGCATTTCTCTTGCTTCCCTGTGCGAAGGGAAGCTCAGTTTTAGTCACAGTAGCTCCCACAAGTGTCTCCTCAGTGTGTTCCCATTTCCTTAGAAACAGTGTATTTGCTGGGAGAAAAGTGCATTACTGTGCGCATTCACCGTTCAGCAAATACATGTGTAGAAGCACAATGCTAGCTGAAACGACCGTTTCTCGACGTTTTCCAACTCAGGGAACAAGTGGCACACTTCTGAGATGCATTTGGGCAACTTTGTCAGAAATGAGTTTTTTGCCTACAGAGACATGCCTATTTGCGCAGTAGTACAGATTCTGAGTATGTAACTGGGCTTGATGTAATCAGCATTTCTCTTGCTTCCCTGTGCGTAGGGAAGCTCAGTTTTAGTCACAGTAGCTCCCACAAGTGTCTCCTCAGTGTGTTCCCAGTTCCTTAGAAACAGTGTATTTGCTGGGAGAAAAGTGCATTACTGTGCGCTTTCACCGTTCAGCAAATACATGAGTAGAAGCACAGCGCTAGCAGAAACGAACGTTTCTCGACGTTTTCTATCTCAGGGAACAAGTTGCACACTTCTGAGATGCATTTGGGCAACTTTGTCAGAAATGAGTTTTTTGCCTACAGAGACATGCCTATTTGCGCAGTAGTACAGATTCTGAGTATGTAACTGGGCTTGATGTAATCAGCATTTCTCTTGCTTCCCTGTGCGTCGGGAAGCTCAGTTTTAGGCACAGTAGCTCCCACAAGTGTCTCCTCAGTGTGTTCCCATTTCCTTAGAAACAGTGTATTTGCTGGGAGAAAAGTGCATTACTGTGCGCTTTCACCGTTCAGCAAATACATGAGTAGAAGCACAGCGCTAGCAGAAACGAACGTTTCTCGACGTTTTCTATCTCAGGGAACAAGTTGCACACTTCTGAGATGCATTTGGGCAACTTTGTCAGAAATGAGTTTTTTGCCTACAGAGACATGCCTATTTGCGCAGTAGTACAGATTCTGAGTATGTAACTGGGCTTGATGAAATCAGCATTTCTCTTGCTTCCCTGTGCGTAGGGAAGCTCAGTTTTAGTCACAGTAGCTCCCACAAGTGTCTCCTCAGTGTGTTCCCATTTCCTTAGAAACAGTGTATTTGCTGGGAGAAAAGTGCATTACTGTGTGCTTTCACCGTTCAGCAAATACAAGTGTAGAAGCACATCGCTAGCAGAAACGAATGTTTCTCGACGTTTTCTAACTCAGGGAACAAGTTGCACACTTCTGAGATGCATTTGGGCAACTTTGTCAGAAATGAGTTTTTTGCCTACAGAGACATGCCTATTTGCGCAGTAGTAAAGATTCTGAGTATGTAACTGGGCTTGATGAAATCAGCATTTCTCTTGCTTCCCTGTGCGTAGGGAAGCTCAGTTTTAGTCACAGTAGCTCCCACAAGTGTCTCCTCAGTGTGTTCCTATTTCCTTAGAAACAGTGTATTTTCTGGGAGAAAAGTGCATTACTGTGTGCTTTCACCGTTCAGCAAATACATGTGTAGAAGCACAGCACTAACAGAAACGACCCTTTCTCGACGTTTTCTAACTCAGGGAACAAGTTGCACACTTCTGAGATGCATTTGGGCAACTTTGTCAGAAATGAGTTTTTTGCCTAAAGAGACATGCCTATTTGCGCAGTAGTACAGATTCTGAGTATGTAACTGGGCTTGATGAAATCAGCATTTCTCTTGCTTCCCTGTGCGTAGGGAAGCTCAGTTTTAGTCACAGTAGCTCCCACAAGTGTCTCCTCAGTGTGTTCCCATTTCCTTAGAAACAGTGTATTTGCTGGGAGAAAAGTTCATTACTGTGCGCTTTCACCGTTCAGCAAATACATGTGTAGAAGCACAGCGCTAGCTGAAACGACCGTTTCTCGACGTTTTCTAACTCAGGGAACAAGTGGCACACTTCTGGGATACATTTGGGCAACTTTGTCAGAAATGAGTTTTTTGCCTACAGAGACATGCCTATTTGCGCAGTAGTACAGATTCTGAGTATGTAACTGGGCTTGATGAAATCAGCATTTCTCTTGCTTCCCTGTGCGTAGGGAAGCTCAGTTTTAGTCACAGTAGCTCACACAAGTGTCTCCTCAGTGTGTTCCCATTTCCTTAGAAACAGTGTATTTGCTGGGAGAAAATTGCATTACTGTGCGCTTTCACCGTTCAGCAAATACATGTGTAGAAGCACAGCGTTAGAAGATATGACCGTTTCTCGACATTTTCTAAATCAGGGAACAAGTTGCACACTTCTGAGATGCATTTGGGCAACTTTGTCAGAAATGAGTTTTTTGCCTACAGAGACATGCCTATTTGTGCAGTAGTACAGATTCTGAGTATGTAACTGGGCTTGATGAAATCAGCATTTCTCTTGCTTCCCTGTGCGTAGGGAAGCTCAGTTTTAGTCCCAGTAGCTCCCACAAGTGTCTCCTCAGTGTGTTCCTATTTCCTTAGAAACAGTGTATTTGCTGGGAGAAAAGTGCATTACTGTGCGCATTCACCGTTCAGCAAATACATGTGTAGAAGCACAACGCTAGCTGAAACGACCGTTTCTCGACATTTTCCAACTCAGGGAACAAGTGGCACACTTCTGAGATGCATTTGGGCAACTTTGTCAGAAATGAGTTTTTTGCCTACAGAGACATGCCTATTTGCGCAGTAGTACAGATTCTGAGTATGTAACTGGGCTTGATGTAATCAGCATTTCTCTTGCTTCCCTGTGCGTAGGGAAGCTCAGTTTTAGTCACAGTAGCTCCCACAAGTGTCTCCTCAGTGTGTTCCCATTTCCTTAGAAACAGTGTATTTGCTGGGAGAAAAGTGCATTACTGTGCGCTTTCACCGTTCAGCAAATACATGAGTAGAAGCACAGCGCTAGCAGAAACGAATGTTTCTCGACGTTTTCTATCTCAGGGAACAAGTTGCACACTTCTGAGATGCATTTGGGCAACTTTGTCAGAAATGAGTTTTTTGCCTACAGAGACATGCCTATTTGCGCAGTAGTACAGATTCTGAGTATGTAACTGGGCTTGATGAAATCAGCATTTCTCTTGCTTCCCTGTGCGTAGGGAAGCTCAGTTTTAGGCACAGTAGCTCCCACAAGTGTCTCCTCAGTGTGTTCCCATTTCCTTAGAAACATTGTATTTTCTGGGAGAAAAGTGCATTACTGTGTGCTTTCACCGTTCAGCAAATACATGTGTAGAAGCACAGCACTAACAGAAACGACCCTTTCTCGACGTTTTCTAACTCAGGGAACAAGTTGCACACTTCTGAGATGCATTTGGGCAACTTTGTCAGAAATGAGTTTTTTGCCTAAAGAGACATGCCTATTTGCGCAGTAGTACAGATTCTGAGTATTTAACTGGGCTTGATGAAATCAGCATTTCTCTTGCTTCCCTGTGCGTAGAGAAGCTCAGTTTTAGTCACAGTAGCTCCCACAAGCGTCTCCTCAGTGTGTTCCCATTTCCTTAGAAACAGTGTATTTGCTGGGAGAAAAGTTCATTACTGTGCGCTTTCACCGTTCAGCAAATACATGTGTAGAAGCACAGCGCTAGCTGAAATGACCGTTTCTCGACGTTTTCTAACTCAGGGAACAAGTGGCACACTTCTGGGATACATTTGGGCAACTTTGTCAGAAATGAGTTTTTTGCCTACAGAGACATGCCTATTTGCGCAGTAGTACAGATTCTGAGTATGTAACTGGGCTTGATGAAATCAGCATTTCTCTTGCTTCCCTGTGCGTAGGGAAGCTCAGTTTTAGTCACAGTAGCTCACACAAGTGTCTCCTCAGTGTGTTCCCATTTCCTTAGAAACAGTGTATTTGCTGGGAGAAAATTGCATTACTGTGCGCTTTCACCGTTCAGCAAATACATGTGTAGAAGCACAGCGTTAGAAGATATGACCGTTTCTCGACATTTTCTAAATCAGGGAACAAGTTGCACACTTCTGAGATGCATTTGGGCAACTTTGTCAGAAATGAGTTTTTTGCCTACAGAGACATGCCTATTTGCGCAGTAGTACAGATTCTGAGTATGTAACTGGGCTTGATGAAATCAGCATTTCTCTTGCTTCCCTGTGCGTAGGGAAGCTCAGTTTTAGTCCCAGTAGCTCCCACAAGTGTCTCCTCAGTGTGTTCCTATTTCCTTAGAAACAGTGTATTTGCTGGGAGAAAAGTGCATTACTGTGCGCTTTCATCGTTCAGCAAATACATATGTAGAAGCACAGCGCTAGCAGAAACTACCGTTTCTCGACGTTTTCTAACTCAGGGTACAAGTTGCACACTTCTGAGATGCATTTGGGCAACTTTGTCAAAAATGAGTTTTTTGCCTACAGAGACATGCCTATTTGCGCAGTAGTACAGATTCTGAGTATGTAACTGGGCTTGATGAAATCAGCATTTCTCTTGCTTCCCTGTGCGAAGGGAAGCTCAGTTTTAGTCACAGTAGCTCCCACAAGTGTCTCCTCAGTGTTTTCCCATTTCCTTAGAAACAGTGTATTTGCTGGGAGAAAAGTGCATTACTGTGCGCATTCACCGTTCAGCAAATACATGTGTAGAAGCACAACGCTAGCTGAAACGACCGTTTCTCGACGTTTTCCAACTCAGGGAACAAGTGGCACACTTCTGAGATGCATTTGGGCAACTTTGTCAGAAATGAGTTTTTTGCCTACAGAGACATGCCTATTTGCGCAGTAGTACAGATTCTGAGTATGTAACTGGGCTTGATGTAATCAGCATTTCTCTTGCTTCCCTGTGCGTAGGGAAGCTCAGTTTTAGTCACAGTAGCTCCCACAAGTGTCTCCTCAGTGTGTTCCCATTTCCTTAGAAACAGTGTATTTGCTGGGAGAAAAGTGCATTACTGTGCGCTTTCACCGTTCAGCAAATACATGAGTAGAAGCACAGCGCTAGCAGAAACGAACGTTTCTCGACGTTTTCTATCTCAGGGAACAAGTTGCACACTTCTGAGATGCATTTGGGCAACTTTGTCAGAAATGAGTTTTTTGCCTACAGAGACATGCCTATTTGCGCAGTAGTACAGATTCTGAGTATGTAACTGGGCTTGATGAAATCAGCATTTCTCTTGCTTCCCTGTGCGTAGGGAAGCTCAGTTTTAGGCACAGTAGCTCCCACAAGTGTCTCCTCAGTGTGTTCCCATTTCCTTAGAAACAGTGTATTTGCTGGGAGAAAAGTGCATTACTGTGCGCTTTCACCGTTCAGCAAATACATGTGTAGAAGCACAGCGCTAGCTGAAACGACCGTTTCTTGACGTTTTCTAACTCAGGGAACAAGTGGCACACTTCTGGGATGCATTTGGGCAACTTTGTCAGAAATGAGTTTTTTGCCTACAGAGACATGCCTATTTGCGCAGTAGTACAGATTCTGAGTATGTAACTGGGCTTGATGAAATCAGCATTTCTCTTGCTTCCCTGTGCGTAGGGAAGCTCAGTTTTAGTCACAGTAGCTCCCACAAGTGTCTCCTCAGTGTGTTCCCAGTTCCTTAGAAACAGTGTATTTTCTGGGACAAAAGTGCATTACTGTGCGCTTTCACCGTTCAGCAAATACATGTGTAGAAGCACAGCGCTAGCAGAAACGAACGTTTCTCAACGGTTTCTAACTCAGGGAACAAGTTGCACACTTCTGAGATGCATTTGGGCAACTTTGTCAGAAATGAGTTTTTTGCCTACAGAGACATGCCTATTTGCCCAGTAGTACAGATTCTGAGTATGTAACAGGGCTGGATGAAATCAGCATTTCTCTTGCTTCCCTGTGCGTAGGGAAGCTCAGTTTTAATCACAGTAGCTCCCACAAGTGTCTCCTCAGTGTGTTCCCATTTCCTTAGAAACAGTGTATTTGCTGGGAGAAAAGTGCATCACTGTGCGCTTTCACCGTTCAGCAAATACATGTGTAGAAGCACAGCGCTAGCAGAAACGAACGTTTCTCGACGTTTTCTAACTCAGGGAACAAGTTGCACACTTCTGAGATGCATTTGGGCAACTTTGTCAGAAATGAGTTTTTTGCCTACAGAGACATGCCTATTTGCGCAGTAGTACAGATTCTGAGTATGTAACTGGGCTTGATGAAATCAGCATTTCTCTTGCTTCCCTGTGCGTAGGAAAGCTCAGTTTTAGGCACAGTAGCTCCCACAAGTGTCTCCTCAGTGTGTTCCCATTTCCTTAGAAACAGTGGATTTGCTGGGAGAAAAGTGCATTACTGTGTGCTTTCACCGTTCAGCAAATACAAGTGTAGAAGCACATCGCTAGCAGAAACGAATGTTTCTCGACGTTTTCTAACTCAGGGAACAAGTGGCACACTTCTGAGATGCATTTGGGCAACTTTGTCAGAAATGAGTTTTTTGCCTACAGATTCATGCCTATTTGCGCAGTAGTACAGATTCTGAGTATGTAACTGGGCTTGATGAAATCAGCATTTCTCTTGCTTCCCTGTGCGTAGGGAAGCTCAGTTTTAGTCACAGTAGCTCCCACAGGTGTCTCCTCAGTGTGTTCCCATTTCCTTAGAAACAGTGTATTTGCTGGGAGAAAAGTGCATCACTGTGCGCTTTCACCGTTCAGCAAATTCATGTGTAGAAGCACAGCGCTAGCAGAAACGAACGTTTCTCCACGTTTTCTAACTCAGGGAACAAGTTGCACACTTCTGAGATTCATTTGGGCAACTTTGTCAGAAATGAGTTTTTTGCCTACAGAGACATGCCTATTTGCGCAGTAGTACAGATTCTGAGTATGTAACTGGGCTTGATGAAATCAGCATATCTCTTGCTTCCCTGTGCGTAGGGAAGCTCAGTTTTAGTCACAGTAGCTCCCACAAGTGTCTCCTCAGTGTGTTCCCATTTCCTTAGAAACAGTGTATTTGCTGGGAGAAAAGTACATTACTGTGCGCTTTCACCGTTCAGCAAATACATGTGTAGAAGCACAGCGCTAGCTGAAACGACCGTTTCTCGACGTTTTCAAACTCAGGGAACAAGTGGCACACTTCTGAGAAGCATTTGTGCAACTTTGTCAGAAATGAGTTTTTTGCCTACAGAGACATGCGTATTTGCGCAGTAGTACAGATTCTGAGTATGTAACTGGGCTTGATGAAATCAGCATTTCTCTTGCTTCCCTCTGCGTAGGGAAGCTCAGTTTTAGTCACAGTAGCTCCCACAAGTGTCTCTTCAGTGTGTTCCCAGTTCCTTAGAAACAGTGTGTTTGCTGGGAGAAAAGTGCATTACTGTGCGCTTTCACCGTTCAGCAAATACATGTGTAGAAGCACAGCGCTAGCAGAAACGACCGTTTCTCGACGTTTTCCAACTCAGGGAACAAGTTGCACACTTCTGAGATGCATTTGGGCAACTTTGTCAGAAATGAGTTTTTTGCCTACAGAGACATGCCTATTTGCGCAGTAGTACAGATTCTGAGTATGTAACTGGGCTTGATGTAATCAGCATTTCTCTTGCGTCCCTGTGCGTAGGGAAGCTCAGTTTTAGTCACAGTAGCTCCCACAAGTGTCCCCTCAGTGTGTTCTCATTTCCTTAGAAACAGTGTATTTGCTGGGAGAAAAGTGCATTACTGTGCGCTTTCACCGTTCAGCAAATACATGTGTAGAAGCACAGCGCTAGCAGAAACGAACGTTTCTCGACGTTTTTTAACTCAGGGAACAAGTTGCACACTTCTGAGATGCATTTGGGCAACTTTGTCAGAAATGAGTTTTTTGCCTACAGAGACATGCCTATTTGCGCAGTAGTACAGATTCTGAGTATGTAACTGGGCTTGATGTAATCAGCATTTCTCTTGCTTCCCTGTGCGTAGGGAAGCTCAGTTTTAGTCACAGTAGCTCCCACAAGTGTCTCCTCAGTGTGTTCCCATTTCCTTAGAAACAGTGTATTTGCTGGGAGAAAAGTGCATTACTGTGCGCTTTCACCGTTCAGCAAATACATGAGTAGAAGCACAGCGCTAGCAGAAACGAACGTTTCTCGACGTTTTCTATCTCAGGGAACAAGTTGCACACTTCTGAGATGCATTTGGGCAACTTTGTCAGAAATGAGTTTTTTGCCTACAGAGACATGCCTATTTGCGCAGTAGTACAGATTCTGAGTATGTAACTGGGCTTGATGAAATCAGCATTTCTCTTGCTTCCCTGTGCGTAGGGAAGCTCAGTTTTAGGCACAGTAGCTCCCACAAGTGTCTCCTCAGTGTGTTCCCATTTCCTTAGAAACAGTGTATTTGCTGGGAGAAAAGTTCATTACTGTGCGCTTTCACCGTTCAGCAAATACATGTGTAGAAGCACAGCGCTAGCTGAAACGACCGTTTCTTGACGTTTTCTAACTCAGGGAACAAGTGGCACACTTCTGGGATGCATTTGGGCAACTTTGTCAGAAATGAGTTTTTTGCCTACAGAGACATGCCTATTTGCGCAGTAGTACAGATTCTGAGTATGTAACTGGGCTTGATGAAATCAGCATTTCTCTTGCTTCCCTGTGCGTAGGGAAGCTCAGTTTTAGTCACAGTAGCTCCCACAAGTGTCTCCTCAGTGTGTTCCCATTTCCTTAGAAACAGTGTATTTGCTGGGAGAAAAGTGCATCACTGTGCGCTTTCACCGTTCAGCAAATACATGTGTAGAAGCACAGCGCTAGCAGAAACGAACGTTTCTCAACGGTTTCTAACTCAGGGAACAAGTTGCACACTTCTGAGATGCATTTGGGCAACTTTGTCAGAAATGAGTTGTTTGCCTACAGAGACATGCCTATTTGCGCAGTAGTACAGATTCTGAGTATGTAACTGGGCTTGATGAAATCAGCATTTCTCTTGCTTCCCTGTGCGTAGGGAAGCTCAGTTTTAGGCACAGTAGCTCCCACAAGTGTCTCCTCAGTGTGTTCCCATTTCCTTAGAAACAGTGTATTTGCTGGGAGAAAAGTGCATTACTGTGTGCTTTCACCGTTCAGCAAATACAAGTGTAGAAGCACATCGCTAGCAGAAACGAATGTTTCTCGACGTTTTCTAACTCAGGGAACAAGTGGCACACTTCTGAGATGCATTTGGGCAACTTTGTCAGAAATGAGTTTTTTGCCTACAGATTCATGCCTATTTGCTCAGTAGTACAGATTCTGAGTATGTAACTGGGCTTGATGAAATCAGCATTTCTCTTGCTTCCCTGTGCGTAGGGAAGCTCAGTTTTAGTCACAGTTGCTCCCACAGGTGTCTCCTCAGTGTGTTCCCATTTCCTTAGAAACAGTGTATTTGCTGGGAGAAAAGTGCATCACTGTGCGCTTTCACCGTTCAGCAAATTCATGTGTAGAAGCACAGCGCTAGCAGAAACGAACGTTTCTCCACGTTTTCTAACTCAGGGAACAAGTTGCACACTTCTGACATGCATTTGGGCAACTTTGTCAGAAATGAGTTTTTTGCCTACAGAGACATGCCTATTTGCGCAGTAGTACAGATTCTGAGTATGTAACTGGGCTTGATGAAATCAGCATTTCTCTTGCTTCCCTCTGCGTAGGGAAGCTCAGTTTTAGTCACAGTAGCTCCCACAAGTGTCTCCTCAGTGTGTTCCCAGTTCCTTAGAAACAGTGTATTTTCTGGGAGAAAAGTACATTACTGTGCGCTTTCACCGTTCAGCAAATACATGTGTAGAAGCACAGCGCTAACAGAAACGAACGTTTCTCAACGGTTTCTAACTCAGGGAACAAATTGCACACTTCTGAGATGCATTTGGGCAACTTTGTCAGAAATGAGTTTTTTGCCTACAGAGACATGCCTATTTGCGCAGTAGTACAGATTCTGAGTATGTAACTTGGCTTGATGAAATCAGCATTTCTCTTGCTTCCCTGTGCGTAGGGAAGCTCAGTTTTAGTCACAGTAGCTCCCACAAGTGTCTCCTCAGTGTGTTCCCAGTTCCTTAGAAACAGTGTATTTCCTGGGAGAAAAGTGCATCACTGTGCGCTTTAACCCTTCAGCAAATACATGTGTAGAAGCACAGCGCTAGCTGAAACGACCATTTCTCGACGTTTTCTAACTCAGGGAACAAGTGGCACACTTCTGAGATGCATTTGGGCAACTTTGTCAGAAATGAGTTTTTTGCCTACAGAGACATGCCTATTTGCGCAGTAGGACAGATTCGGAGTATGTAACTGGGCTTGATGAAATCAGCATTTCTCTTGCTTCCTTGTGCGTAGGGAAGCTCAGTTTTAGTCACAGTAGCTCCCACAAGTGTCTCCTCAGTATGTTCCCATTTCCTTAGAAACAGTGTATTTGCTGGGAGAAAAGTGCATTACTGTGCGCTTTCACCGTTCAGCAAATACATGTGTAGAAGCACAGCGCTAGCTGAAACGACCATTTCTCGACGTTTTCTAACTAAGGGAACAAGTGGCACACTTCTGAGATGCATTTGGGTAACTTTGTCAGAAATGAGTTTTTTGCCTACAGAGACATGCCTATTTGCGCAGTAGTACAGATTCTGAGTATGTAACTGGCCTTGATGAAATCAGCATTTCTCTTGCTTCCCTGTGCATAGGGAAGCTCAGTTTTAGTCACAGTAGCTCCCACAAGTGTCTCCTCAGTGTGTTCCCAGTTCCTTAGAAACAGTGTATTTGCTGGGAGAAAAGTGCATTACTGTGTGCTTTCACCGTTCAGCAAATACATGTGTAGAAGCACAGCGCTAGCAGAAACGACCATTTCTCGACGTTTTCTAACTCAGGGAACAAGTGGCACACTTCTGAGATGCATTTGGGTAACTTTGTCAGAAATGAGTTTTTTGCCTACAGAGACATGCCTATTTGCGCAGTAGTACAGATTCTGAGTATGTAACTGGGCTTGATGAAATCAGCATTTCTCTTGCTTCCCTGTGCATAGGGAAGCTCAGTTTTAGTCACAGTAGCTCCCACAAGTGTCTCCTCAGTGTGTTCCCAGTTCCTTAGAAACAGTGTATTTGCTGGGAGAAAAGTGCATTACTGTGTGCTTTCACCGTTCAGCAAATACATGTGTAGAAGCACAGCGCTAGCAGAAACGAACGTTTCTCGACGTTTTCTAACTCAGGGAACAAGTGGCACACTTCTGAGATGCATTTGGGCAACTTTGTCAGAAATGAGTTTTTTGCCTACAGAGACATGCCTATTTGCGCAGTAGTACAGATTCTGAATAGGTAACTGGGCTTGATGAAATCAGCATTCTCTTGCTTCCGTGTGCGTAGGGAAGCTCAGTTTTAGTCACAGTAGCTCTCACAAGTGTCTCCTCAGTGTGTTCCCATTTCCTTAGAAACAGTGGATTTGCTCGGAGAAAAGTGCATTATTGTGCGCTTTCACCGTTCAGCAAATACATGTGTAGAAGCACAGCGCTAGCAGAAACGACCGTTTCTCGACGTTTTCTAACTCAGGGAACAAGTTGCACACTTCTGAGATGCTTTGGGCAACTTTGTCAGAAATGAGTTTTTTGCCTAAAGAGACATGCCTATTTGCGCAGTAGTACAGATTCTGAGTATGTAACTGGCCTTGATGAAATCAGCATTTCTCTTGCTTCCCTGTGCGTAGGGAAGCTCAGTTTTAGTCACAGTAGCTCCCAGAAGTGTCTCCTCATTGTGTTCCCATTTCCTTAGAAACAGTGTATTTGCTGGGAGAAAAGTGCATTACTGTGCGCTTTCACCGTTAAGCAAATACATGTGTAGAAGCACAGCACTAGCTGAAACGACCGTTTCTCGACGTTTTCTAACTCAGGGAACAAGTGGCACACTTCTGAGATGCATTTGGGCAACATTGTCAGAAATGAGGTTTTTGCCTACAGAGACATGCCTATTTGCGCAGTAGTACAGATTCTGAGTATGTAACTGGGCTTGATGAAATCAGCATTTCTCTTGCTTCCCTGTGCGTAGGGAAGCTCAGTTTTAGTCACAGTAGCTCCCACAAGTGTCTCCTCAGTGTGTTCCCATTTCCTTAGAAACAGTGCATTTGCTGGGAGAAAAGTGCATTACTGTGTGCTTTCACCGTTCAGCAAATACATGTGTAGAAGCACAGCGCTAGCTGAAACGACCGTTTCTCGACGTTTTCTAACTCAGGGAACAAGTGGCACACTTCTGAGATGCATTTGAGCAACTTTGTCAGAAATGAGTTTTTTGCCTACAGAGACATGCCTATTTGCGCAGTAGTACAGATTCTGAATAGGTAACTAGGCTTGATGAAATCAGCATTCTCTTGCTTCCGTGTGCGTAGGGAAGCTCAGTTTTAGTCACAGTAGCTCTCACAAGTGTCTCCTCAGTGTGTTCCCATTTCCTTAGAAACAGTGGATTTGCTGGGAGAAAAGTGCATTATTGTGCGCTTTCACCGTTCAGCAAATACATGTGTAGAAGCACAGCGCTAGCAGAAACGACCGTTTCTCGACGTTTTCTAACTCAGGGAACAAGTTGCACACTTCTGAGATGCATTTGGGCAACTTTGTCAGAAATGAGTTTTTTGCCTAAAGAGACATGCCTATTTGCGCAGTAGTACAGATTCTGAGTATGTAACTGGGCTAGATGAAATCAGCATTTCTCTTGCTTCCCTGTGCGTAGGGAAGCTCAGTTTTAGTCACAGTAGCTCCCACAAGTGTCTCCTCAGAGTGTTCCCAGTTCCTTAGAAACAGTGTGTTTGCTGGGAGAAAAGTGCATTACTGTGCGCTTTCACCGTTCAGCAAATACATGTGTAGAAGCACAGCACTAGCTGAAACGACCGTTTCTCGACGTTTTCTAACTCAGGGAACAAGTGGCACACTTCTGAGATGCATTTGGGCAACTTTGTCAGAAATGAGGTTTTTGCCTACAGAGACATGCCTATTTGCGCAGTAGTACAGATTCTGAGTATGTAACTGGGCTTGATGAAATCAGCATTTCTCTTGCTTCCCTGTGCGTAGGGAAGCTCAGTTTTAGTCACAGTAGATCCCACAAGTGTCTCCTCAGTGTGTTCCCATTTCCTTAGAAACAGTGTATTTCCTGGGAGAAAAGTGCATCACTGTGCGCTTTAACCCTTCAGCAAATACATGTGTAGAAGCACAGCGCTAGCTGAAACGACCGTTTCTCGACGTTTTCTAACTCAGGGAACAAGTGGCACACTTCTGAGATGCATTTGGGCAACTTTGTCAGAAATGAGTTTTTTGCCTACAGAGACATGCCTATTTGCGCAGTAGGACAGATTCGGAGTATGTAACTGGGCTTGATGAAATCAGCATTTCTCTTGCTTCCTTGTGCGTAGGGAAGCTCAGTTTTAGTCACAGTAGCTCCCACAAGTGTCTCCTCAGTATGTTCCCATTTCCTTAGAAACAGTGTATTTGCTGGGAGAAAAGTGCATTACTGTGCGCTTTCACCGTTCAGCAAATACATGTGTAGAAGCACAGCGCTAGCTGAAACGACCATTTCTCGACGTTTTCTAACTCAGGGAACAAGTGGCACACTTCTGAGATGCATTTGGGTAACTTTGTCAGAAATGAGTTTTTTGCCTACAGAGACATGCCTATTTGCGCAGTAGTACAGATTCTGAGTATGTAACTGGGCTTGATGAAATCAGCATTTCTCTTGCTTCCCTGTGCATAGGGAAGCTCAGTTTTAGTCACAGTAGCTCCCACAAGTGTCTCCTCAGTGTGTTCCCAGTTCCTTAGAAACAGTGTATTTGCTGGGAGAAAAGTGCATTACTGTGTGCTTTCACCGTTCAGCAAATACATGTGTAGAAGCACAGCGCTAGCAGAAACGAACGTTTCTCGACGTTTTCTAACTCAGGGAACAAGTGGCACACTTCTGAGATGCATTTGGGCAACTTTGTCAGAAATGAGTTTTTTGCCTACAGAGACATGCCTATTTGCGCAGTAGTACAGATTCTGAATAGGTAACTGGGCTTGATGAAATCAGCATTCTCTTGCTTCCGTGTGCGTAGGGAAGCTCAGTTTTAGTCACAGTAGCTCTCACAAGTGTCTCCTCAGTGTGTTCCCATTTCCTTAGAAACAGTGGATTTGCTCGGAGAAAAGTGCATTATTGTGCGCTTTCACCGTTCAGCAAATACATGTGTAGAAGCACAGCGCTAGCAGAAACGACCGTTTCTCGACGTTTTCTAACTCAGGGAACAAGTTGCACACTTCTGAGATGCTTTGGGCAACTTTGTCAGAAATGAGTTTTTTGCCTAAAGAGACATGCCTATTTGCGCAGTAGTACAGATTCTGAGTATGTAACTGGCCTTGATGAAATCAGCATTTCTCTTGCTTCCCTGTGCGTAGGGAAGCTCAGTTTTAGTCACAGTAGCTCCCACAAGTGTCTCCTCATTGTGTTCCCATTTCCTTAGAAACAGTGTATTTGCTGGGAGAAAAGTGCATTACTGTGCGCTTTCACCGTTAAGCAAATACATGTGTAGAAGCACAGCACTAGCTGAAACGACCGTTTCTCGACGTTTTCTAACTCAGGGAACAAGTGGCACACTTCTGAGATGCATTTGGGCAACTTTGTCAGAAATGAGGTTTTTGCCTACAGAGACATGCCTATTTGCGCAGTAGTACAGATTCTGAGTATGTAACTGGGCTTGATGAAATCAGCATTTCTCTTGCTTCCCTGTGCGTAGGGAAGCTCAGTTTTAGTCACAGTAGCTCCCACAAGTGTCTCCTCAGTGTGTTCCCATTTCCTTAGAAACAGTGCATTTGCTGGGAGAAAAGTGCATTACTGTGTGCTTTCACCGTTCAGCAAATACATGTGTAGAAGCACAGCGCTAGCTGAAACGACCGTTTCTCGACGTTTTCTAACTCAGGGAACAAGTGGCACACTTCTGAGATGCATTTGAGCAACTTTGTCAGAAATGAGTTTTTTGCCTACAGAGACATGCCTATTTGCGCAGTAGTACAGATTCTGAATAGGTAACTAGGCTTGATGAAATCAGCATTCTCTTGCTTCCGTGTGCGTAGGGAAGCTCAGTTTTAGTCACAGTAGCTCTCACAAGTGTCTCCTCAGTGTGTTCCCATTTCCTTAGAAACAGTGGATTTGCTGGGAGAAAAGTGCATTATTGTGCGCTTTCACCGTTCAGCAAATACATGTGTAGAAGCACAGCGCTAGCAGAAACGACCGTTTCTCGACGTTTTCTAACTCAGGGAACAAGTTGCACACTTCTGAGATGCATTTGGGCAACTTTGTCAGAAATGAGTTTTTTGCCTAAAGAGACATGCCTATTTGCGCAGTAGTACAGATTCTGAGTATGTAACTGGGCTAGATGAAATCAGCATTTCTCTTGCTTCCCTGTGCGTAGGGAAGCTCAGTTTTAGTCACAGTAGCTCCCACAAGTGTCTCCTCAGAGTGTTCCCAGTTCCTTAGAAACAGTGTGTTTGCTGGGAGAAAAGTGCATTACTGTGCGCTTTCACCGTTCAGCAAATACATGTGTAGAAGCACAGCACTAGCTGAAACGACCGTTTCTCGACGTTTTCTAACTCAGGGAACAAGTGGCACACTTCTGAGATGCATTTGGGCAACTTTGTCAGAAATGAGGTTTTTGCCTACAGAGACATGCCTATTTGCGCAGTAGTACAGATTCTGAGTATGTAACTGGGCTTGATGAAATCAGCATTTCTCTTGCTTCCCTGTGCGTAGGGAAGCTCAGTTTTAGTCACAGTAGATCCCACAAGTGTCTCCTCAGTGTGTTCCCATTTCCTTAGAAACAGTGTATTTCCTGGGAGAAAAGTGCATCACTGTGCGCTTTAACCCTTCAGCAAATACATGTGTAGAAGCACAGCGCTAGCTGAAACGACCGTTTCTCGACGTTTTCTAACTCAGGGAACAAGTGGCACACTTCTGAGATGCATTTGGGCAACTTTGTCAGAAATGAGTTTTTTGCCTACAGAGACATGCCTATTTGCGCAGTAGGACAGATTCGGAGTATGTAACTGGGCTTGATGAAATCAGCATTTCTCTTGCTTCCTTGTGCGTAGGGAAGCTCAGTTTTAGTCACAGTAGCTCCCACAAGTGTCTCCTCAGTATGTTCCCATTTCCTTAGAAACAGTGTATTTGCTGGGAGAAAAGTGCATTACTGTGCGCTTTCACCGTTCAGCAAATACATGTGTAGAAGCACAGCGCTAGCTGAAACGACCATTTCTCGACGTTTTCTAACTCAGGGAACAAGTGGCACACTTCTGAGATGCATTTGGGTAACTTTGTCAGAAATGAGTTTTTTGCCTACAGAGACATGCCTATTTGCGCAGTAGTACAGATTCTGAGTATGTAACTGGGCTTGATGAAATCAGCATTTCTCTTGCTTCCCTGTGCGTAGGGAAGCTCAGTTTTAGTCACAGTAGCTCCCACAAGTGTCTCCTCAGTGTGTTCCCAGTTCCTTAGAAACAGTGTATTTGCTGGGAGAAAAGTGCATTACTGTGTGCTTTCACCGTTCAGCAAATACATGTGTAGAAGCACAGCGCTAGCTGAAACAACCGTTTCTCGACGTTTTCTAACTCAGGGAACAAGTGGCACACTTCTGAGATGCATTTGGGCAACTTTGTCAGAAATGAGTTTTTTGCCTACAGAGACATGCCTATTTGCGCAGTAGTACAGATTCTGAATAGGTAACTGGGCTTGATGAAATCAGCATTCTCTTGCTTCCGTGTGCGTAGGGAAGCTCAGTTTTAGTCACAGTAGCTCTCACAAGTGTCTCCTCAGTGTGTTCCCATTTCCTTAGAAACAGTGGATTTGCTGGGAGAAAAGTGCATTATTGTGCGCTTTCACCGTTCAGCAAATACATGTGTAGAAGCACAGCGCTAGCAGAAACGACCGTTTCTCGACGTTTTCTAACTCAGGGAACAAGTTGCACACTTCTGAGATGCTTTGGGCAACTTTGTCAGAAATGAGTTTTTTGCCTAAAGAGACATGCCTATTTGCGCAGTAGTACAGATTCTGAGTATGTAACTGGCCTTGATGAAATCAGCATTTCTCTTGCTTCCCTGTGCGTAGGGAAGCTCAGTTTTAGTCACAGTAGCTCCCACAAGTGTCTCCTCAGTGTGTTCCCAGTTCCTTAGAAACAGTGTGTTTGCTGGGAGAAAAGTGCATTACTGTGCGCTTTCACCGTTAAGCAAATACATGTGTAGAAGCACAGCACTAGCTGAAACGACCGTTTCTCGACGTTTTCTAACTCAGGGAACAAGTGGCACACTTCTGAGATGCATTTGGGCAACTTTGTCAGAAATGAGGTTTTTGCCTACAGAGACATGCCTATTTGCGCAGTAGTACAGATTCTGAGTATGTAACTGGGCTTGATGAAATCAGCATTTCTCTTGCTTCCCTGTGCGTAGGGAAGCTCAGTTTTAGTCACAGTAGCTCCCACAAGTGTCTCCTCAGTGTGTTCCCATTTCCTTAGAAACAGTGCATTTGCTGGGAGAAAAGTGCATTACTGTGTGCTTTCACCGTTCAGCAAATACATGTGTAGAAGCACAGCGCTAGCTGAAACGACCGTTTCTCGACGTTTTCTAACTCAGGGAACAAGTGGCACACTTCTGAGATGCATTTGAGCAACTTTGTCAGAAATGAGTTTTTTGCCTACAGAGACATGCCTATTTGCGCAGTAGTACAGATTCTGAATAGGTAACTAGGCTTGATGAAATCAGCATTCTCTTGCTTCCGTGTGCGTAGGGAAGCTCAGTTTTAGTCACAGTAGCTCTCACAAGTGTCTCCTCAGTGTGTTCCCATTTCCTTAGAAACAGTGGATTTGCTGGGAGAAAAGTGCATTATTGTGCGCTTTCACCGTTCAGCAAATACATGTGTAGAAGCACAGCGCTAGCAGAAACGACCGTTTCTCGACGTTTTCTAACTCAGGGAACAAGTTGCACACTTCTGAGATGCATTTGGGCAACTTTGTCAGAAATGAGTTTTTTGCCTAAAGAGACATGCCTATTTGCGCAGTAGTACAGATTCTGAGTATGTAACTGGGCTAGATGAAATCAGCATTTCTCTTGCTTCCCTGTGCGTAGGGAAGCTCAGTTTTAGTCACAGTAGCTCCCACAAGTGTCTCCTCAGTGTGTTCCCAGTTCCTTAGAAACAGTGTGTTTGCTGGGAGAAAAGTGCATTACTGTGCGCTTTCACCGTTCAGCAAATACATGTGTAGAAGCACAGCACTAGCTGAAACGACCGTTTCTCGACGTTTTCTAACTCAGGGAACAAGTGGCACACTTCTGAGATGCATTTGGGCAACTTTGTCAGAAATGAGGTTTTTGCCTACAGAGACATGCCTATTTGCGCAGTAGTACAGATTCTGAGTATGTAACTGGGCTTGATGAAATCAGCATTTCTCTTGCTTCCCTGTGCGTAGGGAAGCTCAGTTTTAGTCACAGTAGATCCCACAAGTGTCTCCTCAGTGTGTTCCCATTTCCTTAGAAACAGTGCATTTGCTGGGAGAAAAGTGCATTACTGTGCGCTTTCACCGTTCAGCAAATACATGTGTAGAAGAACAGCGCTAGCTGAAACGACCATTTCTCGACGTTTTCTAACTCAGGGAACAAGTGGCACACTTCTGAGATGCATTTGGGCAACTTTGTCAGAAATGATTTTTTTGCCTACAGAGACATGCCTATTTGCGCAGTAGTACAGATTCTGAGTATGTAACTGGCCTTGATGAAATCAGCATTTCTCTTGCTTCCCTGTGCGTAGGGAAGCTCAGTTTTAGTCACAGTAGCTCCCACAAGTGTCTCCTCAGTGTGTTCCCAGTTCCTTAGAAACAGTGTATTTGCTGGGAGAAAAGTGCATTACTGTGCGCTTTCACCGTTCAGCAAATACATGTATAGAAGCACAGCGCTAGCAGAAACGACCATTTCTCGACGTTTTCTAACTCAGGGAACAAGTGGCATGCTTCTGAGATGCATTTGGGCAACTTTGTCAGAAATGAGTTTTTTGCCTACAGAGACATGTCTATTTGCGCAGTAGTACAGATTCTGAGTATGTAACTGGCCTTGATGAAATCAGCATTTCTCTTGGTTCCCTGTGCGTAGGGAAGCTCAGTTTTAGTCACAGTAGCTCCCACAAGTGTCTCCTCAGTGTGTTCCCAGTTCCTTAGAAACAGTGTGTTTGCTGGGAGAAAAGTGCATTACTGTGCGCTTTCACCGTTCAGCAAATACATGTGTAGAAGCACAGCGCTAGCAGAAACGAACATTTCTCGACGTTTTCTAACTCAGGGAACAAGTTGCACACTTCTGAGATGCATTTGGGCAACTTTGTCTGAAATGAGTTTTTTGTCTACAGTGACATGCCTATTTGCACAGTAGTACAGATTCTGAGTATGTAACTGGGCTATATGAAATCAGCATTTCTCTTGCTTCCCTGTGCGTAGGGAAGCTCAGTTTTAGTCACAGTAGCTCCCACAAGTGTCTCCTCAGTGTGTTCCCAGTTCCTTAGAAACAGTGTATTTGCTGGGAGAAAAGTGCATTACTGTGCGCTTTCACCGTTCAGCAAATACATGTGTAGAAGCACAGCGCTAGCAGAAACGACCGTTTCTCTACGTTTTCTAACTCAGGGAACAAGTTGCACACTTCTGAGATGCATTTGGGCAACTTTGTCAGAAATGAGTTTTTTGCCTACAGATTCATGCCTATTTGCGCAGTAGTACAGATTCTGAGTATGTAACTGGGCTTGATGAAATCAGCATTTCTCTTGCTTCCCTGTGCGTAGGGAAGCTCAGTTTTAGTCACAGTAGCTCCCACAAGTGTCTCCTCAGTGTGCTCGCAGTTCCTTAGAAACAGTGTATTTGCTGGGAGAAAATTGCATTACTGTGCGCTTTCACCGTTCAGCAAATACATGTGTAGAAGCACATCGCTAGCAGAAACGACCGTTTCTCGACGTTTTCTAACTCAGGGAACAAGTTGCACACTTCTGAGATGCATTTGGGCAACTTTGTCAGAAATGAGTTTTTTGCCTACAGAGACATGCCTATTTGCACAGTAGTACAGATTCTGAGTATGTAACTGGGCTTGATGAAATCAGCATTTATCTTGCTTCCCTGTGCGTAGGGAAGCTCAGTTTTAGTCCCAGTAGCTCCCACAAGTGTCTCCTCAGTGTGTTCCCATTTCCTTAGAAACAGTGTATTTGCTGGGAGAAAAGTGCATTACTGTGCGCTTTCACCGTTCAGCAAATACATGTGTAGAAGCACAGCGCTAGCAGAAACGACCGTTTCTCGACGTTTTCTAACTCAGGGAACAAGTTGCACACTTCTGAGATGCATTTGGGCAACTTTGTCAGAAATGAGTTTTTTGCCTACAGAGACATGCCTATTTGCGCAGAAGTACAGATTCTGAGTATGTAACTGGGCTTGATGAAATCAGCATTTCTCTTGCTTCCCTGTGCGTAGGGAAGCTCAGTTTTAGTCACAGTAGCTCCCACAAGTGTCTCCTCAGTGTGTTCCCATTTCCTTAGAAACAGTGTATTTGCTGGGAGAGAAGTGCATTACTGTGCGCTTTCACCGTTCAGCAAATACATGTGTAGATGCACAGCGATAGCAGAAACGAACGTTTCTCGACGTTTTCTAACTCAGAGAACAAGTTGCACACTTCTGAGATGCATTTGGGCAACTTTGTCAGAAATGAGTTTTTTGCCTACAGAGACATGCCTATTTGTGCAGTAGTACAGATTCTGAGTATGTAACTGGGCTTGATGAAATCAGCATTTCTCTTGGTTCCCTGTGCGTAGGGAAGCTCAGTTTTAGTCCCAGTAGCTCCCACAAGTGTCTCCTCAGTGTGTTCCCATTTCCTTAGAAACAGTGTATTTGCTGGGAGAAAAGTGCATTACTGTGCGCTTTCACCGTTCAGCAAATACATGTGGAGAAGCACAGCGCTAGCAGAAACGAACGTTTCTCGACGTTTTTTAACTCAGGGAACAAGTGGCACACTTCTGAGATGCATTTGGGCAACTTTGTCAGAAATGAGTTTTTTGCCTACAGAGACATGCCTATTTGCACAGTAGTACAGATTCTGAATAGGTAACTGGGCTTGATGAAATCAGCATTCTCTTGCTTCCGTGTGCGTAGGGAAGCTCAGTTTTAGTCACAGTAGCTCTCACAAGTGTCTCCTCAGTGTGTTCCCATTTCCTTAGAAACAGTGGATTTGCTGGGAGAAAAGTGCATTATTGTGCGCTTTCACCGTTCAGCAAATACATGTGTAGAAGCACAGCGCTAGCAGAAACGACCGTTTCTCGACGTTTTCTAACTCAGGGAACAAGTTGCACACTTCTGAGATGCATTTGGGCAACTTTGTCAGAAATGAGTTTTTTGCCTAAAGAGACATGCCTATTTGCGCAGTAGGACAGATTCTGAGTATGTAACTGGGCTAGATGAAATCAGCATTTCTCTTGCTTCCCTGTGCGTAGGGAAGCTCAGTTTTAGTCACAGTAGCTCCCACAAGTGTCTCCTCAGTGTGTTCCCAGTTCCTTAGAAACAGTGTGTTTGCTGGGAGAAAAGTGCATTACTGTGCGCTTTCACCGTTCAGCAAATACATGTGTAGAAGCACAGCACTAGCTGAAACGACCGTTTCTCGACATTTTCTAACTCAGGGAACAAGTGGCACACTTCTGAGATGCATTTGGGCAACTTTGTCAGAAATGAGGTTTTTGCCTACAGAGACATGCCTATTTGCGCAGTAGTACAGATTCTGAGTATGTAACTGGGCTTGATGAAATCAGCATTTCTCTTGCTTCCCTGTGCGTAGGGAAGCTCAGTTTTAGTCACAGTAGCTCCCACAAGTGTCTCCTCAGTGTGTTCCCATTTCCTTAGAAACAGTGCATTTGCTGGGAGAAAAGTGCATTACTGTGCACTTTCACCATTCAGCAAATACCTGTGTAGAAGCACAGCGCTAGCAGAAACGACCATTTCTCGACGTTTTCTAACTCACGGAACAAGTGGCACACTTCTGAGATGCATTTGGGCAACTTTGTCAGAAATGAGTTTTTTGCCTACAGAGACATGCCTATTTGCGCAGTAGTACAGATTCTGAGTATGTAACTGGCCTTGATGAAATCAGCATTTCTCTTGCTTCCCTGTGCGTAGGGAAGCTCAGTTTTAGTCACAGTAGCTCCCACAAGTGTCTCCTCAGTGTGTTCCCAGTTCCTTAGAAACAGTGTATTTGCTGGGAGAAAAGTGCATTACTGTGCGCTTTCACCGTTCAGCAAATACATGTGTAGAAGCACAGCGGTAGCAGAAACAAACGTTTCTCGACGTTTTCTAACTCAGGGAACAAGTGGCACACTTCTGAGATGCATTTGGGCAAATTTGTCAGAAATGAGTTTTTTGCCTACAGAGACATGCCTATTTGCGCAGTAGTACAGATTCTGAGTATGTAACTGGTCTTGATGAAATCAGCATTTCTCTTGCTTCCCTGTGCGTAGGGAAGCTCAGTTTTAGTCACAGTAGCTCCCACAAGTGTCTCCTCAGTGTGTTCCCATTTCCTTAGAAACAGTGTATTTGCTGGGAGAAAAGTGCATTACTGTGCGCTTTCACCGTTCAGCAAATACATGTGTAGAAGCACAGCGCTAGCAGAAACGAACGTTTCTCGATGTTTTCTAACTCAAGGAACAAGATGCACACGTCTGAGATTCATTTGTGTAACTTTCTCAAAAATGAGTTTTTGCCTGCAGAGACATGCCTATTTGCGCAGTAGTACAGATTCTGAGTATGTAACTGGGCTTGATAAAATCAGCATTTCTCTTTCTTCCCTGTGCGTAGGGAAGCTCAGTTTTAGTCACAGTAGCTCCCACAAGTGTCTCCTCAGTGTGTTCCCATTTCCTTAGAAAGATTGCATTTGCTGGGAGAAAAGTGCATTACTGTGCGCTTTCACCGTTCAGCAAATACATGTGTAGAAGCACAGCGCTAGCAGAAACGAACGTTTCTCGACGTTTTCTAACTCAGGGAACAAGTTGCACACTTCTGAGATGCATTTGGGCAACTTTGTCAGAAATGAGGTTTTTGCCTACAGAGACATGCCTATTTGCGCAGTAGTACAGATTCTGAGTATGTAACTGGGCTTGATGAAATCAGCATTTCTCTTGCTTCCCTGTGCGTAGGGAAGCTCAGTTTTAGTCACAGTAGATCCCACAAGTGTCTCCTCAGTGTGTTCCCATTTCCTTAGAAACAGTGCATTTGCTGGGAGAAAAGTGCATTACTGTGCGCTTTCACCGTTCAGCAAATACATGTGTAGAAGCACAGCGCTAGCTGAAACGACCATTTCTCGACGTTTTCTAACTCAGGGAACAAGTGGCATGCTTCTGAGATGCATTTGGGCAACTTTGTCAGAAATGAGTTTTTTGCCTACAGAGACATGTCTATTTGCGCAGTAGTACAGATTCTGAGTATGTAACTGGGCTTGATGAAATCAGCATTTCTCTTGCTTCCCTGTGCGTAGGGAAGCTCAGTTTTAGTCACAGTAGCTCCCACAAGTGTCTCCTCAGTGTGTTCCCAGTTCCTTAGAAACAGTGTGTTTGCTGGGAGAAAAGTGCATTACTGTGCGCTTTCACCGTTCAGCAAATACATGTGTAGAAGCACAGCGCTAGCAGAAACGAACATTTCTCGACGTTTTCTAACTCAGGGAACAAGTGGCACACTTCTGAGATGCATTTGGGCAACTTTGTCAGAAATGAGTTTTTTGCCTACAGAGACATGCCTATTTGCGCAGTAGTACAGATTCTGAGTATGTAACTGGGCTATATGAAATCAGCATTTCTCTTGCTTCCCTGTGCGTAGGGAAGCTCAGTTTTAGTCACAGTAGCTCCCACAAGTGTCTCCTCAGTGTGTTCCCAGTTCCTTAGAAACAGTGTATTTGCTGGGAGAAAATTGCATTACTGTGCGCTTTCACCGTTCAGCAAATACATGTGTAGAAGCACATCGCTAGCAGAAACGACCGTTTCTCGACGTTTTCTAACTCAGGGAACAAGTTGCACACTTCTGAGATGCATTTGGGCAACTTTGTCAGAAATGAGTTTTTTGCCTACAGAGACATGCCTATTTGCACAGTAGTACAGATTCTGAGTATGTAACTGGGCTTGATGAAATCAGCATTTATCTTGCTTCCCTGTGCGTAGGGAAGCTCAGTTTTAGTCCCAGTAGCTCCCACAAGTGTCTCCTCAGTGTGTTCCCATTTCCTTAGAAACAGTGTATTTGCTGGGAGAAAAGTGCATTACTGTGCGCTTTCACCGTTCAGCAAATACATGTGTAGAAGCACAGTGCTAGCAGAAACGACCGTTTCTCGACGTTTTCTAACTCAGGGAACAAGTTGCACACTTCTGAGATGCATTTGGGCAACTTTGTCAGAAATGAGTTTTTTGCCTACAGAGACATGCCTATTTGCGCAGAAGTACAGATTCTGAGTATGTAACTGGGCTTGATGAAATCAGCATTTCTCTTGCTTCCCTGTGCGTAGGGAAGCTCAGTTTTAGTCACAGTAGCTCCCACAAGTGTCTCCTCAGTGTGTTCCCATTTCCTTAGAAACAGTGTATTTGCTGGGAGAAAAGTGCATTACTGTGCGCTTTCACCGTTCAGCAAATACATGTGTAGATGCACAGCGATAGCAGAAACGAATGTTTCTCGACGTTTTCTAACTCAGAGAACAAGTTGCACACTTCTGAGATGCATTTGGGCAACTTTGTCAGAAATGAGTTTTTTGCCTACAGAGACATGCCTATTTGCGCAGTAGTACAGATTCTGAGTATGTAACTGGGCTTGATGAAATCAGCATTTCTCTTGGTTCCCTGTGCGTAGGGAAGCTCAGTTTTAGTCCCAGTAGCTCCCACAAGTGTCTCCTCAGTGTGTTCCCATTTTCTTAGAAACAGTGTATTTGCTGGGAGAAAAGTGCATTACTGTGCGCTTTCACCGTTCAGCAAATACATGTGTAGATGCACAGCGATAGCAGAAACGAATGTTTCTCGACGTTTTCTAACTCAGAGAACAAGTTGCACACTTCTGAGATGCATTTGGGCAACTTTGTCAGAAATGAGTTTTTTGCCTACAGAGACATGCCTATTTGCGCAGTAGTACAGATTCTGAGTATGTAACTGGGCTTGATGAAATCAGCATTTCTCTTGGTTCCCTGTGCGTAGTGAAGCTCAGTTTTAGTCCCAGTAGCTCCCACAAGTGTCTCCTCAGTGTGTTCCCATTTTCTTAGAAACAGTGTATTTGCTGGGAGAAAAGTGCATTACTGTGCGCTTTCACCGTTCAGCAAATACATGTGTAGAAGCACAGCGCTAGCAGAAACGAACGTTTCTCGACGTTTTTTAACTCAGGGAACAAGTTGCACACTTCTGAGATGCATTTGGGCAACTTTGTCAGAAATGAGTTTTTTGCCTACAGAGACATGCCTATTTGCGCAGTAGTACAGATTCTGAGTATGTAACTGGGCTTGATGAAATCAGCATTTCTCTTGCTTCCCTGTGCGTAGGGAAGCTCAGTTTTACCACAGTAGCTCCCACAAGTGTCTCCTCAGTGTGTTCCCATTTCCTTAGAAACAGTGTATTTGCTGGGAGAAAAGTGCATTACTGTGCGCTTTCACCGTTTAGCAAATACAAGTGTAGAAGCACAGCGCTAGCAGAAACGACCGTTTCTCGACGTTTTCTAACACAGGGAACAAGTGGCACACTTCTGAGATGCATTTGGGCAACTTTGTCAGAAATGAGTTTTTTGCCTACAGAGACATGCCTATTTGCGCAGTAGTACAGATTCTGAGTATGTAACTGGGCTTGATGAAATCAGCATTTCTCTTGCTTCCCTGTGCGTAGGGAAGCTCAGTTTTAGTCACAGTAGCTCCCACAAGTGTCTCCTCAGTGTGTTCCCATTTCCTTAGAAACAGTGTATTTGCTGGGAGAAAAGTGCATTACTGTGCGCTTTCACCGTTCAGCAAATACATGTGTAGATGCACAGCGATAGCAGAAACGAATGTTTCTCGACGTTTTCTAACTCAGAGAACAAGTTGCACACTTCTGAGATGCATTTGGGCAACTTTGTCAGAAATGAGTTTTTTGCCTACAGAGACATGCCTATTTGCGCAGTAGTACAGATTCTGAGTATGTAACTGGGCTTGATGAAATCAGCATTTCTCTTGGTTCCCTGTGCGTAGGGAAGCTCAGTTTTAGTCCCAGTAGCTCCCACAAGTGTCTCCTCAGTGTGTTCCCATTTTCTTAGAAACAGTGTATTTGCTGGGAGAAAAGTGCATTACTGTGCGCTTTCACCGTTCAGCAAATACATGTGTAGATGCACAGCGATAGCAGAAACGAATGTTTCTCGACGTTTTCTAACTCAGAGAACAAGTTGCACACTTCTGAGATGCATTTGGGCAACTTTGTCAGAAATGAGTTTTTTGCCTACAGAGACATGCCTATTTGCGCAGTAGTACAGATTCTGAGTATGTAACTGGGCTTGATGAAATCAGCATTTCTCTTGGTTCCCTGTGCGTAGGGAAGCTCAGTTTTAGTCCCAGTAGCTCCCACAAGTGTCTCCTCAGTGTGTTCCCATTTTCTTAGAAACAGTGTATTTGCTGGGAGAAAAGTGCATTACTGTGCGCTTTCACCGTTCAGCAAATACATGTGTAGAAGCACAGCGCTAGCAGAAACGAACGTTTCTCGACGTTTTTTAACTCAGGGAACAAGTTGCACACTTCTGAGATGCATTTGGGCAACTTTGTCAGAAATGAGTTTTTTGCCTACAGAGACATGCCTATTTGCGCAGTAGTACAGATTCTGAGTATGTAACTGGGCTTGATGAAATCAGCATTTCTCTTGCTTCCCTGTGCGTAGGGAAGCTCAGTTTTACCACAGTAGCTCCCACAAGTGTCTCCTCAGTGTGTTCCCATTTCCTTAGAAACAGTGTATTTGCTGGGAGAAAAGTGCATTACTGTGCGCTTTCACCGTTTAGCAAATACAAGTGTAGAAGCACAGCGCTAGCAGAAACGACCGTTTCTCGACGTTTTCTAACACAGGGAACAAGTGGCACACTTCTGAGATGCATTTGGGCAACTTTGTCAGAAATGAGTTTTTTGCCTACAGAGACATGCCTATTTGCGCAGTAGTACAGATTCTGAGTATGTAACTGGGCTTGATGAAATCAGCATTTCTCTTGCTTCCCTGTGCGTAGGGAAGCTCAGTTTTAGTCACAGTAGCTCCCACAAGTGTCTCCTCAGTGTGTTCCCATTTCCTTAGAAACAGTGTATTTGCTGGGAGAAAAGTGCATTACTGTGCGCTTTCACCGTTTAGCAAATACAAGTGTAGAAGCACAGCGCTAGCAGAAACGACTGTTTCTCGACGTTTTCTAACACAGGGAACAAGTTGCACACTTCTGAGATGCATTTGGGCAACTTTGTCAGAAATGAGTTTTTTGCCTACAGAGACATGCCTATTTGCGCAGTAGTACAGATTCTGAGTATGTAACTGGCCTTGATGAAATCAGCATTTCTCTTGCTTCCCTGTGCGTAGGGAAGCTCAGTTTTAGTCACAGTAGCTCCCACAAGTGTCTCCTCAGTGTGTTCCCAGTTCCTTAGAAACAGGGTATTTGCTGGGAGAAAAGTGCATTACTGTGTGCTTTCACCGTTCAGCAAATACATGTGTAGAAGCACAGCGCTGACAGAAACGAACGTTTCTCGACATTTTCTAACTCACGGAACAAGTTGCACACTTCTGAGATGCATTTGGGCAACTTTGTCAGAAATGAGTTTTTTCCCTAAAGAGACATGCCTATTTGCGCAGTAGTACAGATTCTGAGTATGTAACTGGGCTTGATGAACTCAGCATTTCTCTTGCTTCCCTGTGCATAGGGAGGCTCAGTTTTAGTCCCAGTAGCTCCCACAAGTGTCTCCTCAGTGTGTTCCCAGTTCCTTAGAAACAGTGTATTTGCTGGGAGAAAAGTGCATTACTGTGCGCTTTCACCGTTTAGCAAATACATGTGTAGAAGCACAGCGCTAGCTGAAACGACCGTTTCTCGACGTTTTCTAACTCAGGGAACAAGTGGCACACTTCTGAGATGCATTTGGGCAACTTTGTCAGAAATGAGTTTTTTGCCTACAGAGACATGCCTATTTGCGCAGTAGTACAGATTCTGAATAGGTAACTGGGCTTGATGAAATCAGCATTCTCTTGCTTCCGTGTGCGTAGGGAAGCTCAGTTTTAGTCACAGTAGCTCTCACAAGTGTCTCCTCAGTGTGTTCCCATTTCCTTAGAAACAGTGGATTTGCTGGGAGAAAAGTGCATTATTGTGCGCTTTCACCGTTCAGCAAATACATGTGTAGAAGCACAGCGCTAGCAGAAACGAACGTTTCTCGACGTTTTCTAACTCAGAGAACAAGTTGCACACTTCTGAGATGCATTTGGGCAACTTTGTCAGAAATGAGTTTTTTGCCTAAAGAGACATGCCTATTTGCGCAGTAGGACAGATTCTGAGTATGTAACTGGGCTAGATGAAATCAGCATTTCTCTTTCTTCCCTGTGCGTAGGGAAGCTCAGTTTTATTCACAGTAGCTCCCACAAGTGTCTCCTCAGTGTGTTCCCAGTTCCTTAGAAACAGTGTGTTTGCTGGGAGAAAAGTGCATTACTGTGCGCTTTCACCGTTCAGCAAATACATGTGTAGAAGCACAGCACTAGCTGAAACGACCGTTTCTCGACGTTTTCTAACTCAGGGAACAAGTGGCACACTTCTGAGATGCATTTGGGCTACTTTGTCAGAAATGAGGTTTTTGCCTACAGAGACATGCCTATTTGCGCAGTAGTACAGATTCTGAGTATGTAACTGGGCTTGATGAAATCAGCATTTCTCTTGCTTCCCTGTGCGTAGGGAAGCTCAGTTTTAGTCACAGTAGCTCCCACAAGTGTCTCCTCAGTGTGTTCCCAGTTCCTTAGAAACAGTGTGTTTGCTGGGAGAAAAGTGCATTACTGTGCGCTTTCACCGTTCAGCAAATACATGTGTAGAAGCACAGCGCTAGCAGAAACGAACATTTCTCGACGTTTTCTAACTCAGGGAACAAGTGGCACACTTCTGAGATGCATTTGGGCAAATTTGTCAGAAATGAGTTTTTTGCCTACAGAGACATGCCTATTTGCGCAGTAGTACAGATTCTGAGTATGTAACTGGGCTTGATGAAATCAGCATTTCTCTTGCTTCCCTGTGCGTAGGGAAGCTCAGTTTTAGTCACAGTAGCTCCCACAAGTGTCTCCTCAGTGTGTTCCCATTTCCTTAGAAACAGTGTATATGCTGGGAGAAAAGTGCATTACTGTGCGCTTTCACCGTTCAGCAAATACATGTGTAGAAGCACAGTGCTAGCAGAAACGAGCGTTTCTCGACGTTTTCTAACTCAGGGAACAAGTTGCACACTTCTGAGATGCATTTGGGCAACTTTGTCAGAAATGAGTTTTTTGCCTACAGAGACATGCCTATTTGCGCAGAAGTACAGATTCTGAGTATGTAACTGGGCTTGATGAAATCAGCATTTCTCTTGCTTCCCTGTGCGTAGGGAAGCTCAGTTTTAGTCACAGTAGCTCCCACAAGTGTCTCCTCAGTGTGTTCCCATTTCCTTAGAAACAGTGTATTTGCTGGGAGAAAAGTGCATTACTGTGCGCTTTCACCGTTCAGCAAATACATGTGTAGAAGCACAGCGCTAGCAGAAACGAACGTTTCTCGATGTTTTCTAACTCAAGGAACAAGATGCACACGTCTGAGATTCATTTGTGTAACTTTCTCAAAAATGAGTTTTTGCCTGCAGAGACATGCCTATTTGCGCAGTAGTACAGATTCTGAGTATGTAACTGGGCTTGATAAAATCAGCATTTCTCTTTCTTCCCTGTGCGTAGGGAAGCTCAGTTTTAGTCACAGTAGCTCCCACAAGTGTCTCCTCAGTGTTTTCCCATTTCCTTAGAAACATTGCATTTGCTGGGAGAAAAGTGCATTACTGTGCGCTTTCACCGTTCAGCAAATACATGTGTAGAAGCACAGCGCTAGCAGAAACGAACGTTTCTCGACGTTTTCTAACTCAGGGAACAAGTTGCACACTTCTGAGATGCATTTGGGCAACTTTGTCAGAAATGAGTTTTTTGTCTAAAGAGACATGCTTATTTGCGCAGTAGTACAGATTCTGAGTATGTAACTGGGCTTGATGAAATCAGCATTTCTCTTGCTTCCCTGTGCGTAGGGAAGCACAGTTTTAGTCACAGTAGCTCCCACAAGTGTCTCCTCAGTGTGTTCCCATTTCCTTAGAAACAGTGTATATGCTGGGAGAAAAGTGCATTACTGTGCGCTTTCACCGTTCAGCAAATACATGTGTAGAAGCACAGTGCTAGCAGAAACGAGCGTTTCTCGACGTTTTCTAACTCAGGGAACAAGTTGCACACTTCTGAGATGCATTTGGGCAACTTTGTCAGAAATGAGTTTTTTGCCTACAGAGACATGCCTATTTGCGCAGAAGTACAGATTCTGAGTATGTAACTGGGCTTGATGAAATCAGCATTTCTCTTGCTTCCCTGTGCGTAGGGAAGCTCAGTTTTAGTCACAGTAGCTCCCACAAGTGTCTCCTCAGTGTGTTCCCATTTCCTTAGAAACAGTGTATTTGCTGGGAGAAAAGTGCATTACTGTGCGCTTTCACCGTTCAGCAAATACATGTGTAGAAGCACAGCGCTAGCAGAAACGAACGTTTCTCGATGTTTTCTAACTCAAGGAACAAGATGCACACGTCTGAGATTCATTTGTGTAACTTTCTCAAAAATGAGTTTTTGCCTGCAGAGACATGCCTATTTGCGCAGTAGTACAGATTCTGAGTATGTAACTGGGCTTGATAAAATCAGCATTTCTCTTTCTTCCCTGTGCGTAGGAAAGCTCAGTTTTAGTCACAGTAGCTCCCACAAGTGTCTCCTCAGTGTGTTCCCATTTTTTTAGAAACAGTGTATTTGCTGGGAGAAATGTGCATTACTGTGCGCTTTCACCGTTCAGCAAATACATGTGTAGAAGCACAGCGCTAGCAGAAACGAACGTTTCTCGACGTTTTCTAACTGAGGGAACAAGTTGCACACTTCTGAGATGCATTTGGGCAACTTTGTCAGAAATGAGTTTTTTGCCTAAAGAGACATGCCTATTTGCACAGTAGAACAGATTCTGAGTATGTAACCGGGCTTGATGAAATCAGCATTTCTCTTGCTTCCCTGTGCGTAGGGAAGCTCAGTTTTAGTCACAGTAGCTCCCACAAGTGTCTCCTCAGTGTGTTCCCATTTCCTTAGAAACAGTGTATTTGCTGGGTGAAAAGTGCATTACTGTGCGCTTTCACCGTTCAGCAAATACATGTGTAGAAGCACAGCGCTAGCAGAAACGACCGTTTCTCGACGTTTTCTAACTCAGGGAACAAGTTGCACACTTCTGAGATGCATTTGGGCAACTTTGTCAGAAATGAGTTTTTTGCCTACAGAGACATGCCTATTTGCGCAGAAGTACAGATTCTGAGTATGTAACTGGGCTTGATGAAATCAGCATTTCTCTTGCTTCCCTGTGCGTAGGGAAGCTCAGTTTTAGTCACAGTAGCTCCCACAAGTGTCTCCTCAGTGTGTTCCCATTTCCTTAGAAACAGTGTATTTGCTGGGAGAAAAGTGCATTACTGTGCGCTTTCACCGTTCAGCAAATACATGTGTAGAAGCACAGCGCTAGCAGAAACGAACGTTTCTCGACGTTTTCTAACTGAGGGAACAAGTTGCACACTTCTGAGATGCATTTGGGCAACTTTGTCAGAAATGAGTTTTTTGCCTAAAGAGACATGCCTATTTGCACAGTAGAACAGATTCTGAGTATGAACCGGGCTTGATGAAATCAGCATTTCTCTTGCTTCCCTGTGCGTAGGGAAGCTCAGTTTTAGTCACAGTAGCTCCCACAAGTGTCTCCTCAGTGTGTTCCCATTTCCTTAGAAACAGTGTATTTGCTGGGTGAAAAGTGCATTACTGTGCGCTTTCACCGTTCAGCAAATACATGTGTAGAAGCACAGCGCTAGCAGAAACGACCGTTTCTCGACGTTTTCTAACTCAGGGAACAAGTTGCACACTTCTGAGATGCATTTGGGCAACTTTGTCAGAAATGAGTTTTTTGCCTACAGAGACATGCCTATTTGCGCAGAAGTACAGATTCTGAGTATGTAACTGGGCTTGATGAAATCAGCATTTCTCTTGCTTCCCTGTGCGTAGGGAAGCTCAGTTTTAGTCACAGTAGCTCCCACAAGTGTCTCCTCAGTGTGTTCCCATTTCCTTAGAAACAGTGTATTTGCTGGGAGAAAAGTGCATTACTGTGCGCTTTCACCGTTCAGCAAATACATGTGTAGAAGCACAGCGCTAGCAGAAACGAATGTTTCTCGACGTTTTCTAACTCAGAGAACAAGTTGCACACTTCTGAGATGCATTTGGGCAACTTTGTCAGAAATGAGTTGTTTGCCTATAGAGACATGCCTATTTGCGCAGTAGTACAGATTCTGAGTATGTAACTGGGCTTGATGAAATCAGCATTTCTCTTGGTTCCCTGTGCGTAGGGAAGCTCAGTTTTAGTCCCAGTAGCTCCCACAAGTGTCTCCTCAGTGTGTTCCCATTTCCTTAGAAACAGTGTATTTGCTGGGAGAAAAGTGCATTACTGTGCGCTTTCACCGTTCAGCAAATACATGTGTAGAAGCACAGTGCTAGCAGAAACGACCGTTTCTCGACGTTTTCTAAATCAGGGAACAAGTTGCACACTTCTGAGATGCATTTGGGCAACTTTGTCAGAAATGAGTTTTTTGCCTACAGAGACATGCCTATTTGCGCAGAAGTACAGATTCTGAGTATGTAACTGGGCTTGATGAAATCAGCATTTCTCTTGCTTCCCTGTGCGTAGGGAAGCTCAGTTTTAGTCACAGTAGCTCCCACAAGTGTCTCCTCAGTGTGTTCCTATTTCCTTAGAAACAGTGTATTTGCTGGGAGAAAAGTGCATTACTGTGCGCTTTCACCGTTCAGCAAATACATGTGTAGAAGCACAGCGCTAGCAGAAACGAATGTTTCTCGACGTTTTCTAACTCAGAGAACAAGTTGCACACTTCTGAGATGCATTTGGGCAACTTTGTCAGAAATGAGTTTTTTGCCTACAGAGACATGCCTATTTGCGCAGTAGTACAGATTCTGAGTATGTAACTGGGCTTGATGAAATCAGCATTTCTCTTGGTTCCCTGTGCGTAGGGAAGCTCAGTTTTAGTCCCAGTAGCTCCCACAGTGTCTCCTCAGTGTGTTCCCATTTGCTTAGAAACAGTGTATTTGCTGGGAGAAAAGTGCATTACTGTGCGCTTTCACCGTTCAGCAAATACATGTGTAGAAGCACAGCGCTAGCAGAAACGAACGTTTCTCGACGTTTTCTAACTCAGGGAACAAGTTGCACACTTCTGAGATGCATTTGGGCAACTTTGTCAGAAATGAGTTTTTTGCCTACAGAGACATGCCTATTTGCGCAGAAGTACAGATTCTGAGTATGTAACTGGGCTTGATGAAATCAGCATTTCTCTTGCTTCCCTGTGCGTAGGGAAGCTCAGTTTTAGTCACAGTAGATCCCACAAGTGTCTCCTCAGTGTGTTCCCATTTCCTTAGAAACAGTGTATTTGCTGGGAGAAAAGTGCATTACTGTGCGCTTTCACCGTTCAGCAAATACATGTGTAGAAGCACAGCGCTAGCAGAAACGACCGTTTCTCGACGTTTTCTAACACAGGGAACAAGTTGCACACTTCTGAGATGCATTTGGGCAACTTTGTCAGAAATGAGTTTTTTGCCTACAGAGACATGCCTATTTGCGCAGTAGTACAGATTCTGAGTATGTAACTGGGCTTGATGAAATCAGCATTTCTCTTGCTTCCCTGTGCGTAGGGAAGCTCAGTTTTAGTCACAGTAGCTCCCACAAGTGTCTCCTCAGTGTGTTCCCATTTCCTTAGAAACATTGTATTTGCTGGGAGAAAAGTGCATTACTGTGCGCTTTCACCGTTCAGCAAATACATGTGTAGAAGCACAGCGCTAACAGAAACGAACGTTTCTCGACATTTTCTAACTCACGGAACAAGTTGCACACTTCTGAGATGCATTTGGGCAACTTTGTCAGAAATGAGTTTTTTCCCTAAAGAGACATGCCTATTTGCGCAGTAGTACAGATTCTGAGTATGTAACTGGGCTTGATGAACTCAGCATTTCTCTTGCTTCCCTGTGCATAGGGAAGCTCAGTTTTAGTCCCAGTAGCTCCCACAAGTGTCTCCTCAGTGTGTTCCCATTTCCTTAGAAACAGTGTATTTGCTGGGAGAAAAGTGCATTACTGTGCGCTTTCACCGTTCAGCAAATACGTGTGTAGAAGCACAGCGCTAGCTGAAACGACCGTTTCTCTACGTTTTCTAACTCAGGGAACAAGTGGCACACTTCTGAGATGCATTTGGGCAACTTTGTCAGAAATGAGTTTTTTGCCTACAGAGACATGCCTATTTGCGCATTAGTACAGATTCTGAGTATGTAACTGGGCTTGATGAAATCAGCATTCCTCTTGCTTCCCTGTGCGTAGGGAAGCTCAGTTTTAGTCACAGTAGCTCCCACAAGTGTCTCCTCAGTGTGTTCCCATTTCCTTAGAAACAGTGTATTTGCTGGGAGAAAAGTGCATTACTGTGTGCTTTCACCGTTCAGCAAATATATGTGTAGAAGCACAGCGCTAGCAGAACCGAACGTTTCTCGAAGTTTTATAACTCAGGGAACAAGTGGCACACTTCTGAGATGCATTTGGGCAACTTTGTCAGAAATGAGTTTTTTGCCTACAGAGACATGCCTATTTGCGCAGTAGTACAGATTCTGAGTATGTAACTGGGCTTGATGAAATCAGCATTTCTCTTGCTTCCCTGTGCGTAGGGAAGCTCAGTTTTAGTCCCAGTAGCTCCCACAAGTGTCTGCTCAGTGTGTTCCCATTTCCTTAGAAACAGTGTATTTGCTGGGAGAAAAGTGCATTACTGTGCGCTTTCACCGTTCAGCAAGTACATGTGTAGAAGCACAGCGCTAGCAGAAAGGAACGTTTCTCGACGTTTTCTAACTCAGGGAACAAGTTGCACACTTCTGAGATGCATTTGGGCAACTTTGTCAGAAATGAGTTTTTTGCCTACAGAGACATGCCTCTTTGCGCAGTAGTACAGATTCTGAGTATGTAACTGGGCTTGATGAAATCAGCATTTCTCTTGCTTCCCTGTGCGTAGGGAAGCTCAGTTTTAATCCCAGTAGCTCCCACAAGTGTCTCCTCAGTGTGTTCCCAGTTCCTTAGAAACAGTGTATTTGCTGGGAGAAAAGTGCATTACTGTGCGCTTTCACCGTTTAGCAAATACATGTGTAGAAGCACAGCGCTAGCAGAAACGACCGTTTCTCGACGTTTTCTAACTCAGGGAACAAGTTGCACACTTCTGAGATGCATTTCGGCAACTTTGTCAGAAATGAGTTTTTTGCCTACAGAGACATGCCTATTTGCGCAGTAGTACAGATTCTGAGTATGTAACTGGGCTTGATGAAATCAGCATTTCTCTTGCTTCCCTGTGCGTAGGGAAGCTCAGTTTTAGTCACAGTAGCTCCCAGAAGTGTCTCCTCAGTGTGTTCCCAGTTCCTTAGAAACAGTGTATTTGCTGGGAGAAAAGTGCATTACTGTGCGCTTTCACCGTTCAGCAAATACATGTGTAGAAGCACAGCGCTAGCAGAAACGAACGTTTCTCGACGTTTTCTAACTCAGGGAACAAGTTGCACACTTCTGAGATGCATTTGGGCAACTTTGTCAGAAATGAGTTTTTGGCCTACAGAGACATGCCTATTTGCGCAGTAGTACAGATTCTGAGTATGTAACTGGGCTTGATGAAATCAGCATTTCTCTTGCTTCCCTGTGCGTAGGGAAGCTCAGTTTTAGTCACAGTAGCTCCCACAAGTGTCTCCTCAGTGTGTTCCCAGTTGCTTAGAGACAGTGTATTTGCTGGGAGAAAAGTGCATTACTGTGCGCTTTCACCGTTCAGCAAATACATGTGTAGAAGCACATCGATAGCAGACACGAACGTTTCTCGACGTTCTCTAACTCAGGGAACAAGTTGCACACTTCTGAGATGTATTTGGGCAACGTTGTCAGAAATGAGGTTTTTGCCTACAGAGACATGCCTATTTGCGCAGTAGTACAGATTCTGAGTATGTAACTGGGCTTGATGAAATCAGCATTTCTCTTGCTTCCCTGTGCGTAGGGAAGCTCAGTTTTAGTCACAGTAGCTCCCACAAGTGTCTCCTCAGTGTGTTCCCAGTTCCTTAGAAACAGTGTATTTGCTGGGAGAAAAGTGCATCACTGTGTGCTTTCACCGTTCAGCAAATACATGTGTAGAAGCACAGCGCTAGCAGAAACGAACGTTTCTCGACGTTTTCTAACTCAGGGAACAAGTTGCACACTTCTGAGATGCATTTGGGCAACTTTGTCAGAAATGAGTTGTTTGCCTACAGAGACATGCCTATTTGCGCAGTAGTACATATTCTTAGTATGTAACTGGACTTGATGAAATCAGCATTTCTCTTGCTTCCCTGTGCGTAGGGAAGCTCAGTTTTAGTCACAGTAGCTCCCACAAGTGTCTCCTCAGTGTGCTCCCATTTCCTTAGAAACAGTGTATTTGCTGGGAGAAAAGTGCATTACTCTGCGCTTTCACCGTTCAGCAAATACATGTGTAGAAGCACAGCGCTAACAGTAACGAACGTTTCTAGACATTTTCTAACTCAGGGAACAAGTTGCACACTTCTGAGATGCATTTCGGTAACTTTCTCAAAAATGAGTTTTTTGCCTACAGAGACATGTCTATTTGCGCAGTAGTACAGATTCTGAGTATGTAACTGGGCTTGATGAAATCATCATTTCTCTTGCTTCCCTGTGCGTAGGGAAGCTCAGTTTTAGTCACAGTAGCTCCCACAAGTGTCTCCTCAGTGTGTTCCCATTTCCTTAGAAACAGTGTATTTGCTGGGAGAAAAGTGCATTACTGTGTGCTTTCACCGTTCAGCAAATACATGTGTAGAAGCACAGCGCTAGCAGTAACGAATGTTTCTCAACGTTTTCTAACTCAGGGAACAAGTTGCAAACTTCTGAGATGCATTTGGGTAACTTTCTCAAAAATGAGTTTTTTGCCTACAGAGACATGCCTATTTGCGCAGTAGTACAGATTCTGAGTATTTAACTGGGCTTGATGAAATCAGCATTTCTTTTGCTTCCCTGTGCGTAGGTAAGCTCAGTTTTAGTCACAGTAGCTCCTACAAGTGTCTCCTCAGTGTGTTCCCAGTTCCTTAGAAACAGTGTATTTGCTGGGAGAAAAGTGCATTACTGTGCGCTTTCACCGTTCAGCAAATACATGTGTAGAAGCACAGCGCTAGCTGAAACGACCGTTTCTCGACGTTTTCTAACTCAGGGAACAAGTGGCACACTTCTGAGATGCATTTGGGCAACTTTGTCAGAAATGAGTTTTTTGCCTACAGAGACATGCCTATTTGCGCAGTAGTACAGATACTGAGTATGTAACTGGGCTTGATGAAATCAGCATTTCTCTTGCTTCCCTGTGCGTAGGGAAGCTCAGTTTTAGTCACAGTAGCTCCCACAAGTGTCTCCTCAGTGTGTTCCCATTTCCTTAGAAACAGTGTATTTGCTGGGAGAAAAGTGCATTACTGTGCGCTTTCACCGTTCAGCAAATACATGTGTAGAAGCACAGCGCTAGCTGAAACGACCGTTTCTCGACGTTTTCTAACTCAGGGAACAAGTGGCACACATCTGAGATGCATTTGGGCAACATTGTCAGAAATGAGTTTTTTGCCTACAGATTCATGCCTATTTGCGCAGTAGTACAGATTCTGAGTATGTAACTGGGCTTGATGAAATCAGCATTTCTCTTGCTTCCCTGTGCGTAGGGAAGCTCAGTTTTAGTCACAGTAGCTCCCACAAGTGTCTCCTCAGTGTGTTCCCATTTCCTTAGAAACAGTGTATTTGCTGGGAGAAAAGTGCATTACTGTGCGCTTCCACCGTTCAGCAAATACATGTGTAGAAGCACAGCGCTAGCAGTAACGAACGTTTCTCAACGTTTTCTAACTCAGGGAACAAGTTGCACACTTCTGAGATGCATTTGGGTAACTTTCTCAAAAATGAGTTTTTTGCCTACAGAGACATGCCTATTTGCGCAGTAGTACAGATTCTGAGTATGTAACTGGGCTTGATGAAATCAGCATTTCTCTTGCTTCCCTGTGCGTAGGTAAGCTCAGTTTTAGTCACAGTAGCTCCTACAAGTGTCTCCTCAGTGTGTTCCCAGTTCCTTAGAAACAGTGTATTTGCTGGGAGAAAAGTGCATTACTGTGCGGTTTCACCGTTCAGCAAATACATGTGTAGAAGCACAGCGCTAGCTGAAACGACGGTTTCTCGACGTTTTCAAACTCAGGGAACAAGTGGCACACTTCTGAGATGCATTTGGGCAACTTTGTCAGAAATGAGTTTTTTGCCTACAGAGACATGCCTATTTGCGCAGTAGTACAGATTCTGAGTATGTAACTGGGCTGGATGAAATCAGCATTTCTCTTGCTTCCCTGTGAGTAGGGAAGCTCAGTTTTAGTCACAGTAGCTCCCACAAGTGTCTCCTCAGTGTGTTCCCAGTTCCTTAGAGACAGTGTATTTGCTGGGAGAAAAGTGCATTACTGTGCGCTTTCACCGTTCAGCAAATACATGTGTAGAAGCACAGCGCTAGCAGAAACGAACGTTTCTCGAAGTTTTATAACTCAGGGAACAAGTTGCACACTTCTGAGATGCATTTGGGCAACTTTGTCAGAAATGAGTTTTTTGCCTACAGAGACATGCCTATTTGCGCAGTAGTACAGATTCTGAGTATGTAACTGGGCTTGATGAAATCAGCATTTCTCTTGCTTCCCTGTGCGTAGGGAAGCTCACTTTTAGTCACAGTAGCTCCCAGAAGTGTCTCCTCAGTGTGTTCCCAGTTCCTTAGAAACAGTGTATTTGCTGGGAGAAAAGTGCATTACTGTGCGCTTTCACCGTTCAGCAAATACATGTGTAGAAGCACAGCGCTAGCAGAAACGAACGTTTCTCGACGTTTTCTAACTCAGAAAACAAGTTGCACACTTCTGAGATGCATTTGGGCAACTTTGTCAGAAATGAGTTTTTTGCCTACAGAGACATGCCTATTTGCGCAGTAGTACAGATTCTGAGTATGTAACTGGGCTTGATGAAATCAGCATTTCTCTTGCTTCCCTGTGCGTAGGGAAGCTCAGTTTTAGTCACAGTAGCTCCCACAAGTGTCTCCTCAGTGTGTTCCCAGTTCCTTAGAGACAGTGTATTTGCTGGGAGAAAAGTGCATTACTGTGCGCTTTCACCGTTCAGAAAATACATGTGTAGAAGCACATCGCTAGCAGAAACGAACGTTTCTCGACGTTTTTTAACTCAGGGAACAAGTTGCACACTTCTGAGATGTATTTGGGCAACGTTGTCAGAAATGAGTTTTTTGCCTACAGAGACATGCCTATTTGCGCAGTAGTATAGATTCTGAGTATGTAACTGGGCTTGATGAAATCAGCATTTCTCTTGCTTCCCTCTGCGTAGGGAAGCTCAGTTTTAGTCACAGTAGCTCCCACAAGTGTCTCCTCAGTGTGTTCCCAGTTCCTTAGAAACAGTGTATTTGCTGGGAGAAAAGTGCATCACTGTGTGCTTTCACCGTTCAGCAAATACATGTGTAGAAGCACAGCGCTAGCAGAAACGACCGTTTCTTGACGTTTTCTAACTCAGGGAACAAGTTGCACACTTCTGAGATGCATTTGGGCAACTTTGTCAGAAATGAGTTGTTTGCCTACAGAGACATGCCTATTTGCGCAGTAGTACAGATTCTGAGTATGTAACTGGGCTTGATGAAATCAGCATTTCTCTTGCTTCCCTGTGCGTAGGGAAGCTCAGTTTTAGTCACAGTAGCTCCCACAAGTGTCTCCTCAGTGTGTTCCCAGTTCCTTAGAAACAGTGTATTTGCTGGGAGAAAAGTGCATCACTGTGCGCTTTCACCGTTCAGCAAATACATGTGTAGAAGCACAGCGCTAGCTGAAACGACCGTTTCTCGACGTTTTCTAACTCAGGGAACAAGTGGCACACTTCTGAGATGCATTTGGGCAACTTTGTCAGAAATGAGTTTTTTGCCTACAGAGACATGCCTATTTGCGCAGTAGTACAGATTCTGAGTATGTAACTGGGCTTGATGAAATCCCCATTTCTCTTGCTTCCCTGTGCGTAGGGAAGCTCAGTTTTAGTCACAGTAGCTCCCACAAGTGTCTCCTCAGTGTGTTCCCATTTCCTTAGAAACAGTGTATTTGCTGGGAGAAAAGTGCATTACTGTGCGCTTTCACCGTTCAGCAAATACATGTGTAGAAGCACAGCGCTAGCAGAAACGAATGTTTCTCGACGATTTCTAACTCAGGGAACAAGTTGCACACTTCTGAGATGCATTTGGGTAACTTTCTCAAAAATGAGTGTTTTGCCTACAGAGACATGCCTATTTGCGCAGTAGTACAGATTCTGAGTATGTAACTGGGCTTGATGAAATCAGCATTTCTCATGCTTCCCTGTGCGTAGGTAAGCTCAGTTTTAGTCACAGTAGCTCCTACAAGTGTCTCCTCAGTGTGTTCCCAGTTCCTTAGAAACAGTGTATTTGCTGGGAGAAAAGTGCATTACTGTGCGCTTTCACCGTTCAGCAAATACATGTGTAGAAGCACAGCGCTAGCTGAAACGACGGTTTCTCGACGTTTTCAAACTCAGGGAACAAGTGGCACACTTCTGAGATGCATTTGGGCAACTTTGTCAGAAATGAGTTTTTTGCCTACAGAGACATGCCTATTTGCGCAGTAGTACAGATTCTGAGTATGTAACTGGGCTGGATGAAATCAGCATTTCTCTTCCTTCCCTGTGAGTAGGGAAGCTCAGTTTTAGTCACAGTAGCTCCCACAAGTGTCTCCTCAGTGTGTTCCCAGTTCCTTAGAGACAGTGTATTTGCTGGGAGAAAAGTGCATTACTGTGCGCTTTCACCGTTCAGCAAATACATGTGTAGAAGCACAGCGCTAGCAGAAACGAACGTTTCTCGACGTTTTCTAACTCAGAAAACAAGTTGCACACTTCTGAGATGCATTTGGGCAACTTTGTCAGAAATGAGTTTTTTGCCTACAGAGACATGCCTATTTGCGCAGTAGTACAGATTCTGAGTATGTAACTGGGCTTGATGAAATCAGCATTTCTCTTGCTTCCCTGTGCGTAGGGAAGCTCAGTTTTAGTCACAGTAGCTCCCACAAGTGTCTCCTCAGTGTGTTCCCAGTTCCTTAGAGACAGTGTATTTGCTGGGAGAAAAGTGCATTACTGTGCGCTTTCACCGTTCAGAAAATACATGTGTAGAAGCACATCGCTAGCAGAAACGAACGTTTCTCGACGTTTTTTAACTCAGGGAACAAGTTGCACACTTCTGAGATGTATTTGGGCAACGTTGTCAGAAATGAGTTTTTTGCCTACAGAGACATGCCTATTTGCGCAGTAGTATAGATTCTGAGTATGTAACTGGGCTTGATGAAATCAGCATTTCTCTTGCTTCCCTCTGCGTAGGGAAGCTCAGTTTTAGTCACAGTAGCTCCCACAAGTGTCTCCTCAGTGTGTTCCCAGTTCCTTAGAAACAGTGTATTTGCTGGGAGAAAAGTGCATCACTGTGTGCTTTCACCGTTCAGCAAATACATGTGTAGAAGCACAGCGCTAGCAGAAACGACCGTTTCTTGACGTTTTCTAACTGAGGGAACAAGTTGCACACTTCTGAGATGCATTTGGGCAACTTTGTCAGAAATGAGTTGTTTGCCTACAGAGACATGCCTATTTGCGCAGTAGTACAGATTCTGAGTATGTAACTGGGCTTGATGAAATCAGCATTTCTCTTGCTTCCCTGTGCGTAGGGAAGCTCAGTTTTAGTCACAGTAGCTCCCACAAGTGTCTCCTCAGTGTGTTCCCAGTTCCTTAGAAACAGTGTATTTGCTGGGAGAAAAGTGCATCACTGTGCGCTTTCACCGTTCAGCAAATACATGTGTAGAAGCACAGCGCTAGCTGAAACGACCGTTTCTCGACGTTTTCTAACTCAGGGAACAAGTGGCACACTTCTGAGATGCATTTGGGCAACTTTGTCAGAAATGAGTTTTTTGCCTACAGAGACATGCCTATTTGCGCAGTAGTACAGATTCTGAGTATGTAACTGGGCTTGATGAAATCAGCATTTCTCTTGCTTCCCTGTGCGTAGGGAAGCTCAGTTTTAGTCACAGTAGCTCCCACAAGTGTCTCCTCAGTGTGTTCCCATTTCCTTAGAAACAGTGTATTTGCTGGGAGAAAAGTGCATTACTGTGCGCTTTCACCGTTCAGCAAATACATGTGTAGAAGCACAGCGCTAGCAGAAACGAATGTTTCTCGACGATTTCTAACTTAGGGAACAAGTTGCACACTTCTGAGATGCATTTGGGTAACTTTCTCAAAAATGAGTGTTTTGCCGACAGAGACATGCCTATTTGCGCAGTAGTACAGATTCTGAGTATGTAACTGGGCTTGATGAAATCAGCATTTCTCATGCTTCCCTGTGCGTAGGGAAGCTCAGTTTTATTCACAGTATCTCCCACAAGTGTCTCCTCAGTGTGTTCCCAGTAACTTAGAAGCAGTGTATTTGCTGGGAGAAAAGTGCATTACTGTGCGTTTTCACCGTTCAGCAAATACATGTGTAGAATTACAGCGCTAGCTGAAACGACCGTTTCTCGACGTTTTCTAACTCAGGGAACAAGTGGCACACTTCTGAGATGCATTTGGGCAACTTTGTCAGAAATGAGTTTTTTGCCTACAGAGACATGCCTATTTGCGCAGTAGTACAGATACTGAGTATGTAACTGGGCTTGATGAAATCAGCATTTCTCTTGCTTCCCTGTGCGTAGGGAAGCTCAGTTTTAGTCACAGTAGCTTCCACAAGTGTCTCCTCAGTGTGTTCCCATTTCCTTAGAAACAGTGTATTTGCTGGGAGAAAAGTGCATTACTGTGCGCTTTCACCGTTCAGCAAATACATGTGTAGAAGCACAGCGCTAGCTGAAACGACCGTTTCTCGACGTTTTCTAACTCAGGGAACAAGTGGCACACTTCTGAGATGCATTTGGGCAACATTGTCAGAAATGAGTTTTTTGCCTACAGATTCATGCCTATTTGCGCAGTAGTACAGATTCTGAGTATGTAACTGGGCTTGATGAAATCAGCATTTCTCTTGCTTCCCTGTGCGTAGGGAAGCTCAGTTTTAGTCACAGTAGCTCCCACAAGTGTCTCCTCAGTGTGTTCCCATTTCCTTAGAAACAGTGTATTTGCTGGGAGAAAAGTGCATTACTGTGCGCTTTCACCGTTCAGCAAATACATGTGTAGAAGCACAGCGCTAGCAGTAACGAACGTTTCTCGACGTTTTCTAACTCAGGGAACAAGTTGCACACTTCTGAGATGCATTTGGGTAACTTTCTCAAAAATGAGTTTTTTGCCTACAGAGACATGCCTGTTTGCGCAGTAGTACAGATTCTGAGTATTTAACTGGGCTTGATGAAATCAGCATTTCTCTTGCTTCCCTGTGCGTAGGTAAGCTCAGTTTTAGTCACAGTAGCGCCTACAAGTGTCTCCTCAGTGTGTTCCCAGTTCCTTAGAAACAGTGTATTTGCTGGGAGAAAAGTGCATTACTGTGCGGTTTCACCGTTCAGCAAATACATGTGTAGAAGCACAGCGCTAGCTGAAACGACGGTTTCTCGACGTTTTCAAACTCAGGGAACAAGTGGCATACTTCTGAGATGCATTTGGGCAACTTTGTCAGAAATGAGTTTTTTGCCTACAGAGACATGCCTATTTGCGCAGTAGTACAGATTCTGAGTATGTAACTGGGCTGGATGAAATCAGCATTTCTCTTGCTTCCCTGTGCGTAGGGAAGCTCAGTTTTAGTCCCAGTAGCTCCCACAAGTGTCTCCTCGGTGTGTTCCCAGTTCCTTAGAAACAGTGTATTTGCTGGGAGAAAAGTGCATTACTGTGCGCTTTCACCGTTCAGCAAATACATGTGTAGAAGCACAGCGCTAGCAGAAACGACCGTTTCTCGACGTTTTCTAACTCAGGGAACAAGTTGCACACTTCTGAGATGCATTTGGGCAACTTTGTCAGAAATGAGTTTTTTGCCTACAGAGACATGCCTATTTGCGCAGTAGTACAGATTCTGAGTATGTAACTGGGCTGGATGAAATCAGCATTTCTCTTGCTTCCCTGTGCGTAGGGAAGCTAAGTTTTAGTCACAGTAGCTCCCACAAGTGTCTCCTCAGTGTGTTCCCATTTCCTTAGAAACAGTGTATTTGCTGGGAGAAAAGTGCATCACTGTGCGCTTTCACCGTTCAGCAAATACATGTGTAGAAGCACAGCGCTAGCTGAAACGACCGTTTCTCGACGTTTTCTAACTCAGGGAACAAGTGGCACACTTCTGAGATGCATTTGGGCAACTTTGTCAGAAATGAGTTTTTTGCCTACAGAGACATGCCTATTTGCGCAGTAGTACAGATTCTGAGTATGTAACTGGGCTTGATGAAATCCCCATTTCTCTTGCTTCCCTGTGCGTAGGGAAGCTCAGTTTTAGTCACAGTAGCTCCCACAAGTGTCTCCTCAGTGTGTTTCCATTTCCTTAGAAACAGTGTATTTGCTGGGAGAAAAGTGCACTACTGTGCGCTTTCACCGTTCAGCAAATACATGTGTAGAAGCACAGCGCTAGCAGAAACGAATGTTTCTCGACGATTTCTAACTCAGGGAACAAGTTGCACACTTCTGAGATGCATTTGGGTAACTTTCTCAAAAATGAGTGTTTTGCCTACAGAGACATGCCTATTTGCGCAGTAGTACAGATTCTGAGTATGTAACTGGGCTTGATGAAATCAGCATTTCTCATGCTTCCCTGTGCGTAGGGAAGCTCAGTTTTATTCACAGTATCTCCCACAAGTGTCTCCTCAGTGTGTTCCCAGTAACTTAGAAGCAGTGTATTTGCTGGGAGAAAAGTGCATTACTGTGCGTTTTCACCGTTCAGCAAATACATGTGTAGAATTACAGCGCTAGCTGAAACGACCGTTTCTCGACGTTTTCTAACTCAGGGAACAAGTGGCACACTTCTGAGGTGCATTTGGGCAACTTTGTCAGAAATGAGTTTTTTGCCTACAGAGACATGCCTATTTGCGCAGTAGTACAGATACTGAGTATGTAACTGGGCTTGATGAAATCAGCATTTCTCTTGCTTCCCTGTGCATAGGGAAGCTCAGTTTTAGTCACAGTAGCTTCCACAAGTGTCTCCTCAGTGTGTTCCCATTTCCTTAGAAACAGTGTATTTGCTGGGAGAAAAGTGCATTACTGTGCGCTTTCACCGTTCAGCAAATACATGTGTAGAAGCACAGCGCTAGCTGAAACGAATGTTTCTCGAAGATTTCTAACTCAGGGAACAAGTGGCACACTTCTGAGATGCATTTGGGTAACTTTCTGAAAAATGAGTTTTTTGCCTACAGAGACATGCCTATTTGCGCAGTAGTACAGATTCTGAGTATTTAACTGGGCTTGATGAAATCAGCATTTCTCTTGCTTCCCTGTGCGTAGGGAAGCTCAGTTTTAGTCACAGTAGCTTCCACAAGTGTCTCCTCAGTGTGTTCCCAGTTCCTTAGAAACAGTGTATTTGCTGGGAGAAAAGTGCATTACTGTGCGGTTTCACCGTTCAGCAAATACATGTGTAGAAGCACAGCGCTAGCTGAAACGACGGTTTCTCGACGTTTTCAAACTCAGGGAACAAGTGGCATACTTCTGAGATGCATTTGGGCAACTTTGTCAGAAATGAGTTTTTTGCCTACAGAGACATGCCTATTTGCGCAGTAGTACAGATTCTGAGTATGTAACTGGGCTGGATGAAATCAGCATTTCTCTTGCTTCCCTGTGCGTAGGGAAGCTCAGTTTTAGTCCCAGTAGCTCCCACAAGTGTCTCCTCAGTGTGTTCCCAGTTCCTTAGAAACAGTGTATTTGCTGGGAGAAAAGTGCATTACTGTGCGCTTTCACCGTTCAGCAAATACATGTGTAGAAGCACAGCGCTAGCAGAAACGAACGTTTCTCGAAGTTTTATAACTCAGGGAACAAGTTGCACACTTCTGAGATGCATTTGGGCAACTTTGTCAGAAATGAGTTTTTTGCCTACAGAGACATGCCTATTTGCGCAGTAGTACAGATTCTGAGTATGTAACTGGGCTTGATGAAATCAGCATTTCTCTTGCTTCCCTGTGCGTAGGGAAGCTCAGTTTTAGTCACAGTAGCTCCCAGAAGTGTCTCCTCAGTGTGTTCCCAGTTCCTTAGAAACAGTGTATTTGCTGGGAGAAAAGTGCATTACTGTGTGCTTTCACCGTCCAGCAAATACATGTGTAGAAGCACAGCGCTAGCAGAAACGAACGTTTCTCGACGTTTTCTAACTCAGGGAACAAGTTGCACACTTCTGAGATGCATTTGGGCAACTTTGTCAGAAAAGAGTTTTTTGCCTACAGAGACATGCCTATTTGCGCAGTAGTATAGATTCTGAGTATGTAACTGGGCTTGATGAAATCAGCATTTCTCTTGCTTCCCTGTGCGTAGGGAAGCTCAGTTTTAGTCACAGTAGCTCCCACAAGTGTCTCCTCAGTGTGTTCCCAGTTCCTTAGAAACAGTGTATTTGCTGGGAGAAAAGTGCCTCACTGTGTGCTTTCCCGTTCAGCAAATACATGTGTAGAAGCACAGCGCTAGCAGAAACGACCGTTTCTCGACGTTTTCTAACTCAGGGAACAAGTTGCACACTTCTGAGATGCATTTGGGCAACTTTGTCAGAAATGAGTTGTTTGCCTACAGAGACATGCCTATTTGCGCAGTAGTACAGATTCTGAGTATGTAACTGGGATTGATAAAATCAGCATTTCTCTTGCTTCCCTGTGCGTAGGGAAGCTCAGTTTTAGTCACAGTAGCTCCCACAAGTGTCTCCTCAGTGTGTTCCCAGTTCCTTAGAAACAGTGTATTTGCTGGGAGAAAAGTGCATCACTGTGCGCTTTCACCGTTCAGCAAATACATGTGTAGAAGCACAGCGCTAGCTGAAACGACCGTTTCTCGACGTTTTCTAACTCAGGGAACAAGTGGCACACTTCTGAGATGCATTTGGGCAACTTTGTCAGAAATGAGTTTTTTGCCTACAGAGACATGCCTATTTGCGCAGTAGTACAGATACTGAGTATGTAACTGGGCTTGATGAAATCAGCATTTCTCTTGCTTCCCTGTGCGTAGGGAAGCTCAGTTTTAGTCACAGTAGCTTCCATAAGTGTCTCCTCAGTGTGTTCCCATTTCCTTAGAAACAGTGTATTTGCTGGGAGAAAAGTGCATTACTGTGCGCTTTCACCGTTCAGCAAATACATGTGTAGAAGCACAGCGCTAGCTGAAACGACTGTTTCTCGACGTTTTCTAACTCATGGAACAAGTGGCACACTTCTGAGATGCATTTGGGTAACTTTCTCAAAAATGAGTTTTTTGCCTACAGAGACATGCCTATTTGCGCAGTAGTACAGATTCTGAGTATTTAACTGGGCTTGATGAAATCAGCATTTCTCTTGCTTCCCTGTGCGTAGGGAAGCTCAGTTTTAGTCACAGTAGCTTCCACAAGTGTCTCCTCAGTGTGTTCCCAGTTCCTTAGAAACAGTGTATTTGCTGGGAGAAAAGTGCATTACTGTGCGGTTTCACCGTTCAGCAAATACATGTGTAGAAGCACAGCGCTAGCTGAAACGACGGTTTCTCGACGTTTTCAAACTCAGGGAACAAGTGGCATACTTCTGAGATGCATTTGGGCAACTTTGTCAGAAATGAGTTTTTTGCCTACAGAGACATGCCTATTTGCGCAGTAGTACAGATTCTGAGTATGTAACTGGGCTGGATGAAATCAGCATTTCTCTTGCTTCCCTGTGCGTAGGGAAGCTCAGTTTTAGTCCCAGTAGCTCCCACAAGTGTCTCCTCAGTGTGTTCCCAGTTCCTTAGAAACAGTGTATTTGCTGGGAGAAAAGTGCATTACTGTGCGCTTTCACCGTTCAGCAAATACATGTGTAGAAGCACAGCGCTAGCAGAAACGAACGTTTCTCGAAGTTTTATAACTCAGGGAACAAGTTGCACACTTCTGAGATGCATTTGGGCAACTTTGTCAGAAATGAGTTTTTTGCCTACAGAGACATGCCTATTTGCGCAGTAGTACAGATTCTGAGTATGTAACTGGGCTTGATGAAATCAGCATTTCTCTTGCTTCCCTGTGCGTAGGGAAGCTCAGTTTTTGTCACAGTAGCTCCCAGAAGTGTCTCCTCAGTGTGTTCCCAGTTCCTTAGAAACAGTGTATTTGCTGGGAGAAAAGTGCATTACTGTGTGCTTTCACCGTCCAGCAAATACATGTGTAGAAGCACAGCGCTAGCAGAAACGAACGTTTCTCGACGTTTTCTAACTCAGGGAACAAGTTGCACACTTCTGAGATGCATTTGGGCAACTTTGTCAGAAAAGAGTTTTTTGCCTACAGAGACATGCCTATTTGCGCAGTAGTATAGATTCTGAGTATGTAACTGGGCTTGATGAAATCAGCATTTCTCTTGCTTCCCTGTGCGTAGGGAAGCTCAGTTTTAGTCACAGTAGCTCCCACAAGTGTCTCCTCAGTGTGTTCCCAGTTCCTTAGAAACAGTGTATTTGCTGGGAGAAAAGTGCCTCACTGTGTGCTTTCCCGTTCAGCAAATACATGTGTAGAAGCACAGCGCTAGCAGAAACGACCGTTTCTCGACGTTTTCTAACTCAGGGAACAAGTTGCACACTTCTGAGATGCATTTGGGCAACTTTGTCAGAAATGACTTGTTTGCCTACAGAGACATGCCTATTTGCGCAGTAGTACAGATTCTGAGTATGTAACTGGGCTTGATAAAATCAGCATTTCTCTTGCTTCCCTGTGCGTAGGGAAGCCCAGTTTTAGTCACAGTAGCTCCCACAAGTGTCTCCTCAGTGTGTTCCCAGTTCCTTAGAAACAGTGTATTTGCTGGGAGAAAAGTGCATCACTGTGCGCTTTCACCGTTCAGCAAATACATGTGTAGAAGCACAGCGCTAGCTGAAACGACCGTTTCTCGACGTTTTCTAACTCAGGGAACAAGTGGCACACTTCTGAGATGCATTTGGGCAACTTTGTCAGAAATGAGTTTTTTGCCTACAGAGACATGCCTATTTGCGCAGTAGTACAGATTCTGAGTATGTAACTGGGCTTGATGAAATCCCCATTTCTCTTGCTTCCCTGTGCGTAGGGAAGCTCAGTTTTAGTCACAGTAGCTCCCACAAGTGTCTCCTCAGTGTGTTCCCATTTCCTTAGAAACAGTGTATTTGCTGGGAGAAAAGTGCATTACTGTGCGCTTTCACCGTTCAGCAAATACATGTGTAGAAGCACAGCGCTAGCAGAAACGAATGTTTCTCGACGATTTCTAACTCAGGGAACAAGTTGCACACTTCTGAGATGCATTTGGGTAACTTTCTCAAAAATGAGTGTTTTGCCTACAGAGACATGCCTATTTGCGCAGTAGTACAGATTCTGAGTATGTAACTGGCCTTGATGAAATGAGCATTTCTCTTGCTTCCCTGTGCGTAGGGAAGCTCAGTTTTATTCACAGTATCTCCCACAAGTGTCTCCTCAGTGTGTTCCCAGTAACTTAGAAGCAGTGTATTTGCTGGGAGAAAAGTGCATTACTGTGCGTTTTCACCGTTCAGCAAATACATGTGTAGAATTACAGCGCTAGCTGAAACGACCGTTTCTCGACGTTTTCTAACTCAGGGAACAAGTGGCACACTTCTGAAATGCATTTGGGCAACTTTGTCAGAAATGAGTTTTTTGCCTACAGAGACATGCCTATTTGCGCGGTAGTACAGATTCTGAGTAGGTAACTGGGCTTAATGAAATCAGCATTCTCTTGCTTCCCTGTGCGTAGGGAAGCTCAGTTTTAGTCACAGTAGCTCCCACAAGTGTCTCCTCAGTGTGTTCCCATTTCCTTAGAAACAGTGTATTTGCTGGGAGAAAAGTGCATTACTGTGCGCTTTCACCGTTCAGCAAATACATGTGTAGAAGCACATCGCTAGCAGAAACGAACGTTTCTCGACGTTTTCTAACTCAGGGAACAAGTTGCACACTTCTGAGATGCATTTGGGCAACTTTGTCAGAAATGAGTTTTTTGCCTACAGAGACATGCCTATTTGCGCAGTAGTACAGATTCTGAGTATGTAACTGGGCTTGATGAAATCAGCATTTCTCTTGCTTCCCTGTGCGTAGGGAAGCTCAGTTTTAGTCACAGTAGCTCCCACAAGTGTCTCCTCAGTGTGTTCCCAGTTCCTTAGAAACAGTGTATTTGCTGGGAGAAAAGTGCATTACTGTGCGCTTTCACCGTTCAGCAAATACATGTGTAGAAGCACAGTGCTAGCAGAAACGACCGTTTCTCGACGTTTTCTAACTCAGGGAACAAGTTGCACACTTCTGAGATGCATTTGGGCAGCTTTGTCAGAAATGAGTTTTTTGCCTACAGAGACATGCCTATTTGCGCAGTAGTCCAGATTCTGAGTATGTAACTGGCTTGATGAAATCAGCATTTCTCTTCCTTCCCTGTGCGTAGGGAAGCTCAGTTTTAGTCACAGTAGCTCCCACAAGTGTCTCCTCAGTGTGTTCCCATTTCCTTAGAAACAGTGTATTTGCTGGGAGAAAAGTGCATTACTGTGCGCTTTCACCGTTCAGCAAATACATGTGTAGAAGCACAGCGCTAGCTGAAACGACCGTTTCTCGACGTTTTCTAACTCAGGGAACAAGTTGCACACTTCTGAGATGCATTTCGGTAACTTTCTCAAAAATGAGTTTTTTGCCTACAGAGACATGCCTATTTGCGCAGTAGTACAGATTCTGAGTATGTAACTGGGCTTGATGAAATCAGCATTTCTCTTGCTTCCCTGTGCGTAGGGAAGCTCAGTTTTAATCACAGTAGCTCCCACAAGTGTCTCCTCAGTGTGTTCCCATTTCCTTAGAAACAGTGTATTTGCTGGGAGAAAAGTGCATTACTGTGCGCTTTCACCGTTCAGCAAATACATGTGTAGAAGCACAGCGCTAGCTGAAACGACCGTTTCTCGACGTTTTCTAACTCAGGGAACAAGTGGCACACTTCTGAGATGCATTTGGGCAACTTTGTCAGAAATGAGTTTTTTGCCTACAGATTCATGCCTATTTGCACAGTAGTACAGATTCTGAGTATGTAACTGGGCTTGATGAAATCCCCATTTCTCTTGCTTCCCTGTGCGTAGGGAAGCTCAGTTTTAGTCACAGTAGCTCCCACAAGTGTCTCCTCAGTGTGTTCCCATTTCCTTAGAAACAGAGTATTTGCTGGGAGAAAAGTGCATCACTGTGCGCTTTCACCGTTCAGCAAATACATGTGTAGAAGCACAGCGCTAGCTGAAATGACCGTTTCTCGACGTTTTCTAACTCAGGTAACAAGTGGCACACTTCTGAGATGCATTTGGGCAACTTTGTCAGAAATGAGTTTTTTGCCTAAAGAGACATGCCTATTTGCGCAATAGTACAGATTCTGAGTATGTAACTGGGTTTGATGAAATCAGCATTTCTCTTGCTTCCCTGTGCGTAGTTAAGCTCAGTTTTCGTCACAGTAGCTCCCACAAGTGTCTCCTCAGTGTGTTCCCATTTCTTTAGAAGCAGTTTATTTGCTGGGAGAAAAGTGCATTACTGTGCGCTTTCACCGTTCAGCAAATACATGTGTAGAAGCACAGCGCTAGCAGTAACGAACGTTTCTCGACGTTTTCTAACTCAGGAAACAAGTTGCACACTTCTGAGATGCATTTGGGTAACTTTCTCAAAAATGAGTTTTTTGCCTACAGAGACATGCCTATTTGCGCAGTAGTACAGATTCTGAGTATGTAACTGGTCTTGATGAAATCAGCATTGCTCTTGCTTCCCTGTGCGTAGGGAAGCTCAGTTTTAGTCACAGTAGCTCCCACAAGTGTCTCCTCAGTGTGTTCCCATTTCCTTAGAAACAGTGTATTTGCTGGGAGAAAAGTGCATTACTGTGCGCATTCACCGTTCAGCAAATACGTGTGTAGAAGCACAGCGCTAGCTGACACGACCGTTTCTCTACGTTTTCTAACTCAGGGAACAAGTGGCACACTTCTGAGATGCATTTGGGCAACTTTGTCAGAAATGAGTTTTTTGCCTACAGAGACATGCCTATTTGCGCAGTAGTACAGATTCTGAGTATGTAACTGGGCTTGATGAAATCAGCATTCCTCTTGCTTCCCTGTGCGTAGGGAAGCTCAGTTTTAGTCACAGTAGCTCCCACAAGTGTCTCCTCAGTGTGTTCCCATTTCCTTAGAAACAGTGTATTTGCTGGGAGAAAAGTGCATTACTGTGTGCTTTCACCGTTCAGCAAATATATGTGTAGAAGCACAGCGCTAGCAGAAACGAACGTTTCTCGAAGTTTTATAACTCAGGGAACAAGTTGCACACTTCTGAGATGCATTTGGGCAACTTTGTCAGAAATGAGTTTTTTGCCTACAGAGACATGCCTATTTGCGCAGTAGTACAGATTCTGAGTATGTAACTGGGCTTGATGAAATCAGCATTTCTCTTGCTTCCCTGTGCGTAGGGAAGCTCAGTTTTAGTCCCAGTAGCTCCCACAAGTGTTTGCTCAGTGTGTTCCCATTTCCTTAGAAACAGTGTATTTGCTGGGAGAAAAGTGCATTACTGTGCGCTTTCACCGTTCAGCAAGTACATGTGTAGAAGCACAGCACTAGCAGAAACGAACGTTTCTCGACGTTTTCTAACTCAGGGAACAAGTTGCACACTTCTGAGATGCATTTGGGCAACTTTGTCAGAAATGAGTTTTTTGCCTACAGAGACATGCCTCTTTGCGCAGTAGTACAGATTCTGAGTATGTAACTGGGCTTGATGAAATCAGCATTTCTCTTGCTTCCCTGTGCGTAGGGAAGCTCAGTTTTAGTCCCAGTATCTCCCACAAGTGTCTCCTCAGTGTGTTCCCAGTTCCTTAGAAACAGTGTATTTCCTGGTAGAAAAGTGCATTACTGTGCGCTTTCACCGTTTAGCAAATACATGTGTAGAAGCACAGCGCTAGCAGAAACGACCGTTTCTCGACGTTTTCTAACTCAGGGAACAAGTTGCACACTTCTGAGATGCATTTCGGCAACTTTGTCAGAAATGAGTTTTTTGCCTACAGAGACATGCCTATTTGCGCAGTAGTACAGATTCTGAGTATGTAACTGGGCTTGATGAAATCAGCATTTCTCTTGCTTCCCTGTGCGTAGGGAAGCTCAGTTTTAGTCACAGTAGCTCCCACAAGTGTCTCCTCAGTGTGTTCTCATTTCCTTAGAAACAGTGTATTTGCTGGGAGAAAAGTGCATTACTGTGCGCTTTCACCGTTCAGCAAATACATGTGTAGAAGCACAGCGCTAGCAGAAACGAACGTTTCTCGACGTTTTCTAACTCAGGGAACAAGTTGCACACTTCTGAGATGCATTTGGGCAACTTTGTCAGAAATGAGTTTTTGGCCTACAGAGACATGCCTATTTGCGCAGTAGTACAGATTCTGAGTATGTAACTGGGCTTGATGAAATCAGCATTTCTCTTGCTTCCCTGTGCGTAGGGAAGCTCAGTTTTAGTCACAGTAGCTCCCACAAGTGTCTCCTCAGTGTGTTCCCAGTTGCTTAGAGACAGTGTATTTGCTGGGAGAAAAGTGCATTACTGTGCGCTTTCACCGTTCAGCAAATACATGTGTAGAAGCACATCGCTAGCAGAAACGAACGTTTCTCGACGTTCTCTAACTCAGGGAACAAGTTGCACACTTCTGAGATGTATTTGGGCAACGTTGTCAGAAATGAGGTTTTTGCCTACAGAGACATGCCTATTTGCGCAGTAGTACAGATTCTGAGTATGTAACTGGGCTTGATGAAATCAGCATTTCTCTTGCTTCCCTGTGCGTAGGGAAGCTCAGTTTTAGTCACAGTAGCTCCCACAAGTGTCTCCTCAGTGTGTTCCCAGTTCCTTAGAAACAGTGTATTTGCTGGGAGAAAAGTGCATTACTCTGCGCTTTCACCGTTCAGCAAATACATGTGTAGAAGCACAGCGCTAACAGTAACGAACGTTTCTCGACATTTTCTAACTCAGGGAACAAGTTGCACACTTCTGAGATGCATTTCGGTAACTTTCTCAAAAATGAGTTTTTTGCCTACAGAGACATGTCTATTTGCGCAGTAGTACAGATTCTGAGTATGTAACTGGGCTTGATGAAATCATCATTTCTCTTGCTTCCCTGTGCGTAGGGAAGCTCAGTTTTAGTCACAGTAGCTCCCACAAGTGTCTCCTCAGTGTGTTCCCATTTCCTTAGAAACAGTGTATTTGCTGGGAGAAAAGTGCATTACTGTGTGCTTTCACCATTCAGCAAATATATGTGTAGAAGCACAGCGCTAGCAGTAACGAACGTTTCTCAACGTTTTCTAACTCAGGGAACAAGTTGCACATTTCTGAGATGCATTTGGGTAACTTTGTCAGAAATGAGTTTTTTGCCTACAGAGACATGCCTATTTGCGCAGTAGTACAGATTCTGAGTATTTAACTGGGCTTGATGAAATCAGCATTTCTTTTGCTTCCCTGTGCGTAGGTAAGCTCAGTTTTAGTCACAGTAGCTCCTACAAGTGTCTCCTCAGTGTGTTCCCAGTTCCTTAGAAACAGTGTATTTGCTGGGAGAAAAGTGCATTACTGTGCGCTTTCACCGTTCAGCAAATACATGTGTAGAAGTACAGCGCTAGCTGAAACAACCGTTTCTCGACGTTTTCTAACTCAGGGAACAAGTGGCACACTTCTGAGATGCATTTGGGCAACTTTGTCAGAAATGAGTTTTTTGCCTACAGAGACATGCCTATTTGCGCAGTAGTACAGATACTGAGTATGTAACTGGGCTTGATGAAATCAGCATTTCTCTTGCTTCCCTGTGCGTAGGGAAGCTCAGTTTTAGTCACAGTAGCTCCCACAAGTGTCTCCTCAGTGTGTTCCCATTTCCTTAGAAACAGTGTATTTGCTGGGAGAAAAGTGCATTACTGTGCGCTTTCACCGTTCAGCAAATACATGTGTAGAAGCACAGCGCTAGCAGTAACGAACGTTTCTCGACGTTTTCTAACTCAGGGAACAAGTTGCACACTTCTGAGATGCATTTGGGTAACTTTCTCAAAAATGAGTTTTTTGCCTACAGAGACATGCCTATTTGCGCAGTAGTACAGATTCTGAGTATGTAACTGGGCTTGATGAAATCAGCATTTCTCTTCCTTCCCTGTGCGTAGGGAAGCTCAGTTTTAGTCACAGTAGCTCCTACAAGTGTCTCCTCAGTGTGTTCCCAGTTCCTTAGAAACAGTGTATTTGCTGGGAGAAAAGTGCATTACTGTGCGGTTTCACCGTTCAGCAAATACATGTGTAGAAGCACAGCGCTAGCTGAAACGACGGTTTCTCGACGTTTTCAAACTCAGGGAACAAGTGGCACACTTCTGAGATGCATTTGGGCAACTTTGTCAGAAATGAGTTTTTTGCCTACAGAGACATGCCTATTTGCGCAGTAGTACAGATTCTGAGTATGTAACTGGGCTGGATGAAATCAGCATTTATCTTGCTTCCCTGTGCGTAGGGAAGCTCAGTTTTAGTCACAGTAGCTCCCACAAGTGTCTCCTCAGTGTGTTCTCATTTCCTTAGAAACAGTGTATTTGCTGGGAGAAAAGTGCATTACTGTGCGCTTTCACCGTTCAGCAAATACATGTGTAGAAGCACAGCGCTAGCAGAAACGAACGTTTCTCGACGTTTTCTAACTCAGGGAACAAGTTGCACACTTCTGAGATGCATTTGGGCAACTTTGTCAGAAATGAGTTTTTGGCCTACAGAGACATGCCTATTTGCGCAGTAGTACAGATTCTGAGTATGTAACTGGGCTTGATGAAATCAGCATTTCTCTTGCTTCCCTGTGCGTAGGGAAGCTCAGTTTTAGTCACAGTAGCTCCCACAAGTGTCTCCTCAGTGTGTTCCCAGTTGCTTAGAGACAGTGTATTTGCTGGGAGAAAAGTGCATTACTGTGCGCTTTCACCGTTCAGCAAATACATGTGTAGAAGCACATCGCTAGCAGAAACGAACGTTTCTCGACGTTCTCTAACTCAGGGAACAAGTTGCACACTTCTGAGATGTATTTGGGCAACGTTGTCAGAAATGAGGTTTTTGCCTACAGAGACATGCCTATTTGCGCAGTAGTACAGATTCTGAGTATGTAACTGGGCTTGATGAAATCAGCATTTCTCTTGCTTCCCTGTGCGTAGGGAAGCTCAGTTTTAGTCACAGTAGCTCCCACAAGTGTCTCCTCAGTGTGTTCCCAGTTCCTTAGAAACAGTGTATTTGCTGGGAGAAAAGTGCATCACTGTGTGCTTTCACCGTTCAGCAAATACATGTGTAGAAGCACAGCGCTAGCAGAAACGAACGTTTCTCGATGTTTTCTAACTCAGGGAACAAGTTGCACACTTCTGAGATGCATTTGGGCAACTTTGTCAAAAATGAGTTTTTTGCCTACAGAGACATGCCTATTTGCGCAGTAGTACAGATTCTGAGTATGTAACTGGGCTTGATGAAATCAGCATTTCTCTTGCTTCCCTGTGCGTAGGTAAGCTCAGTTTTAGTCACAGTTGCTCCTACAAGTGTCTCCTCAGTGTGTTCCCAGTTCCTTAGAAACAGTGTATTTGCTGGGAGAAAAGTGCATTACTGTGCGGTTTCACCGTTCAGCAAATACATGTGTAGAAGCACAGCGCTAGCTGAAACGACGGTTTCTCGACGTTTTCTAACTCAGGGAACAAGTTGCACACTTCTGAGATGCATTTGGGTAACTTTCTCAAAAATGAGTTTTTTGCCTACAGAGACATGCCTATTTGCGCAGTAGTACAGATTCTGAGTATGTAACTGGGCTTGATGAAATCAGCATTTCTCTTGCTTCCCTGTGCGTAGGGAAGCTCAGTTTTAGTCACAGTAGCTCCTACAAGTGTCTCCTCAGTGTGTTCCCAGTTCCTTAGAAACAGTGTATTTGCTGGGAGAAAAGTGCATTACTGTGCGGTTTCACCGTTCAGCAAATACATGTGTAGAAGCACAGCGCTAGCTGAAACGACGGTTTCTCGACGTTTTCAAACTCAGGGAACAAGTGGCACACTTCTGAGATGCATTTGGGCAACTTTGTCAGAAATGAGTTTTTTGCCTACAGAGACATGCCTATTTGTGCAGTAGTACAGATTCTGAGTATGTAACTGGGCTGGATGAAATCAGCATTTCTCTTGCTTCCCTGTGAGTAGGGAAGCTCAGTTTTAGTCACAGTAGCTCCCACAAGTGTCTCCTCAGTGTGTTCCCAGTTCCTTAGAGACAGTGTATTTGCTGGGAGAAAAGTGCATTACTGTGCGCTTTCACCGTTCAGCAAATACATGTGTAGAAGCACAGCGCTAGCAGAAACGAACGTTTCTCGAAGTTTTATAACTCAGGGAACAAGTTGCACACTTCTGAGATGCATTTGGGCAACTTTGTCAGAAATGAGTTTTTTGCCTACAGAGACATGCCTATTTGCGCAGTAGTACAGATTCTGAGTATGTAACTGGGCTTGATGAAATCAGCATTTCTCTTGCTTCCCTGTGCGTAGGGAAGCTCACTTTTAGTCACAGTAGCTCCCAGAAGTGTCTCCTCAGTGTGTTCCCAGTTCCTTAGAAACAGTGTATTTGCTGGGAGAAAAGTGCATTACTGTGCGCTTTCACCGTTCAGCAAATACATGTGTAGAAGCACAGCGCTAGCAGAAACGACCGTTTCTCGACGTTTTCTAACTCAGGGAACAAGTTGCACACTTCTGAGATGCATTTGGGCAACTTTGTCAGAAATGAGTTTTTTGCCTACAGAGACATGCCTATTTGCGCAGTAGTACAGATTCTGAGTATGTAACTGGGCTTGATGAAATCAGCATTTCTCTTGCTTCCCTGTGCGTAGGGAAGCTCAGTTTTAGTCACAGTAGCTCCCACAAGTGTCTCCTCAGTGTGTTCCCAGTTCTTTAGAGACAGTGTATTTGCTGGGAGAAAAGTGCATTACTGTGCGCTTTCACCGTTCAGAAAATTCATGTGTAGAAGCACATCGCTAGCAGAAACGAACGTTTCTCGACGTTTTTTAACTCAGGGAACAAGTTGCACACTTCTGAGATGTATTTGGGCAACGATGTCAGAAATGAGTTTTTTGCCTACAGAGACATGCCTATTTGCGCAGTAGTATAGATTCTGAGTATGTAACTGGGCTTGATGAAATCAGCATTTCTCTTGCTTCCCTCTGCGTAGGGAAGCTCAGTTTTAGTCACAGTAGCTCCCACAAGTGTCTCCTCAGTGTGTTCACAGTTCCTTAGAAACAGTGTATTTGCTGGGAGAAAAGTGCATCACTGTGTGCTTTCACCGTTCAGCAAATACATGTGTAGAAGCACAGCGCTAGCAGAAACGACCGTTTCTTGACGTTTTCTAACTCAGGGAACAAGTTGCACACTTCTGAGATGCATTTGGGCAACTTTGTCAGAAATGAGTTGTTTGCCTACAGAGACATGCCTATTTGCGCAGTAGTACAGATTCTGAGTATGTAACTGGGCTTGATGAAATCAGCATTTCTCTTGCTTCCCTGTGCGTAGGGAAGCTCAGTTTTAGTCACAGTAGCTCCCACAAGTGTCTCCTCAGTGTGTTCCCAGTTCCTTAGAAACAGTGTATTTGCTGGGAGAAAAGTGCATCACTGTGCGCTTTCACCGTTCAGCAAATACATGTGTAGAAGCACAGCGCTAGCTGAAACGACCGTTTCTCGACGTTTTCTAACTCAGGGAACAAGTGGCACACTTCTGAGATGCATTTGGGCAACTTTGTCAGAAATGAGTTTTTTGCCTACAGAGACATGCCTATTTGCGCAGTAGGACAGATTCTGAGTATGTAACTGGGCTTGATGAAATCCCCATTTCTCTTGCTTCCCTGTGCGTAGGGAAGCTCAGTTTTAGTCACAGTAGCTCCCGCAAGTGTCTCCTCAGTGTGTTCCCATTTCCTTAGAAACAGTGTATTTGCTGGGAGAAAAGTGCATTACTGTGCGCTTTCACCGTTCAGCAAATACATGTGTAGAAGCACAGCGCTAGCAGAAACGAATGTTTCTCGACGATTTCTAACTCAGGGAACAAGTTGCACACTTCTGAGATGCATTTGGGTAACTTTCTCAAAAATGAGTGTTTTGTCTACAGAGACATGCCTATTTGCGCAGTAGTATAGATTCTGAGTATGTAACTGGGCTTGATGAAATCAGCATTTCTCATGCTTCCCTGTGCGTAGGGAAGCTCAGTTTTATTCACAGTATCTCCCACAAGTGTCTCCTCAGTGTGTTCCCAGTAACTTAGAAGCAGTGTATTTGCTGGGAGAAAAGTGCATTACTGTGCGTTTTCACCGTTCAGCAAATACATGTGTAGAATTACAGCGCTAGCTGAAACGACCGTTTCTCGACGTTTTCTAACTCAGGGAACAAGTGGCACACTTCTGATATGCATTTGGGCAACTTTGTCAGAAATGAGTTTTTTGCCTACAGAGACATGCCTATTTGCGCAGTAGTACAGATACTGAGAATGTAACTGGGCTTGATGAAATCAGCATTTCTCTTGCTTCCCTGTGCGTAGGGAAGCTCAGTTTTAGTCACAGTAGCTCCCACAAGTGTCTCCTCAGTGTGTTCCCATTTCCTTAGAAACAGTGTATTTGCTGGGAGAAAAGTGCATTACTGTGCGCTTTCACCGTTCAGCAAATACATGTGTAGAAGCACAGCGCTAGCTGAAACGACCGTTTCTCGACGTTTTCTAACTCAGGGAACAAGTGGCACACTTCTGAGATGCATTTGGGCAACATTGTCAGAAATGAGTTTTTTGCCTACAGATTCATGCCTATTTGCGCAGTAGTACAGATTCTGAGTATGTAACTGGGCTTGATGAAATCAGCATTTCTCTTGCTTCCCTGTGCGTAGGGAAGCTCAGTTTTAGTCACAGTAGCTCCCACAAGTGTCTCCTCAGTGTGTTCCCATTTCCTTAGAAACAGTGAATTTGCTGGGAGAAAAGTGCATTACTGTGCGCTTTCACCGTTCAGCAAATACATGTGTAGAAGCACAGCGCTAGCAGTAACGAACGTTTCTCGACGTTTTCTAACTCAGGGAACAAGTTGCACACTTCTGAGATGCATTTGGGTAACTTTCTCAAAAATGAGTTTTTTGCCTACAGAGACATGCCTATTTGCGCAGTAGTACAGATTCTGAGTATTTAACTGGGCTTGATGAAATCAGCATTTCTCTTGCTTCCCTGTGCGTAGGTAAGCTCAGTTTTAGTCACAGTAGCTCCTACAAGTGTCTCCTCAGTGTGTTCCCAGTTCCTTAGAAACAGTGTATTTGCTGGGAGAAAAGTGCATTACTGTGCGGTTTCACCGTTCAGCAAATACATGTGTAGAAGCACAGCGCTAGCTGAAACGACGGTTTCTCGACGTTTTCAAACTCAGGGAACAAGTGGCATACTTCTGAGATGCATTTGGGCAACTTTGTCAGAAATGAGTTTTTTGCCTACAGAGACATGCCTATTTGCGCAGTAGTACAGATTCTGAGTATGTAACTGGGCTGGATGAAATCAGCATTTCTCTTGCTTCCCTGTGCGTAGGGAAGCTCAGTTTTAGTCCCAGTAGCTCCCACAAGTGTCTCCTCAGTGTGTTCCCAGTTCCTTAGAAACAGTGTATTTGCTGGGAGAAAAGTGCATTACTGTGCGCTTTCACCGTTCAGCAAATACATGTGTAGAAGCACAGCGCTAGCAGAAACGAACGTTTCTCCAAGTTTTATAACTCAGGGAACAAGTTGCACACTTCTGAGATGCATTTGGGCAACTTTGTCAGAAATGAGTTTTTTGCCTACAGAGACATGCCTATTTGCGCAGTAGTACAGATTCTGAGTATTTAACTGGGCTTGATGAAATCAGCATTTCTCTTGCTTCCCTGTGCATAGGGAAGCTCACTTTTAGTCACAGTAGCTCCCAGAAGTGTCTCCTCAGTGTGTTCCCAGTTCCTTAGAAACAGTGTATTTGCTGGGAGAAAAGTGCATTACTGTGTGCTTTCACCGTTCAGCAAATACATGTGTAGAAGCACAGCGCTAGCAGAAACGAACGTTTCTCGACGTTTTCTAACTCAGGGAACAAGTTGCACACTTCTGAGATGCATTTGGGCAACTTTGTCAGAAATGAGTTTTTTGCCTACAGAGACATGCCTATTTGCGCAGTAGTACAGATTCTGAGTATGTAACTGGGCTTGATGAAATCAGCATTTCTCTTGCTTCCCTGTGCGTAGGGAAGCTCAGTTTTAGTCACAGTAGCTCCCACAAGTGTCTCCTCAGTGTGTTCCCAGTTCCTTAGAGACAGTGTATTTGCTGGGAGAAAAGTGCATTACTGTGCGCTTTCACCGTTCAGCAAATACATTTGTAGAAGCACAGCGCTAGCAGAAACGAACGTTTCTCGACGTTTTTTAACTCAGGGAACAAGTTGCACACTTCTGAGATGTATTTGGGCAACGTTGTCAGAAAAGAGTTTTTTGCCTACAGAGACATGCCTATTTGCGCAGTAGTATAGATTCTGAGTATGTAACTGGGCTTGATGAAATCAGCATTTCTCTTGCTTCCCTGTGCGTAGGGAAGCTCAGTTTTAGTCACAGTAGCTCCCACAAGTGTCTCCTCAGTGTGTTCCCAGTTCCTTAGAAACAGTGTATTTGCTGGGAGAAAAGTGCATCACTGTGTGCTTTCACCGTTCAGCAAATACATGTGTAGAAGCACAGCGCTAGCAGAAACGACCGTTTCTCGACGTTTTCTAGCTCAGGGAACAAGTTGCACACTTCTGAGATGCATTTGGGCAACTTTGTCAGAAATGAGTTGTTTGCCTAGAGAGACATGCCTATTTGCGCAGTAGTACAGATTCTGAGTATGTAACTGGGCTTGATGAAATCAGCATTTCTCTTGCTTCCCTGTGCGTAGGGAAGCTCAGTTTTAGTCACAGTAGCTCCCACAAGTGTCTCCTCAGTGTGTTCCCAGTTCCTTAGAAACAGTGTATTTGCTGGGAGAAAAGTGCATCACTGTGCGCTTTCACCGTTCAGCAAATACATGTGTAGAAGCACAGCGCTAGCTGAAACGACCATTTCTCGACGTTTTCTAACTCAGGGAACAAGTGGCACACTTCTGAGATGCATTTGGGCAACTTTGTCAGAAATGAGTTTTTTGCCTACAGAGACATGCCTATTTGCGCAGTAGTACAGATTCTGAGTATGTAACTGGGCTTGATGAAATCCCCATTTCTCTTGCTTCCCTGTGCGTAGGGAAGCTCAGTTTTAGTCACAGTAGCTCCCACAAGTGTCTCCTCAGTGTGTTCCCATTTCCTTAGAAACAGTGTATTTGCTGGGAGAAAAGTGCATTACTGTGCGCTTTCACCGTTCAGCAAATACATGTGTTGAAGCACAGCGCTAGCAGAAACGAATGTTTCTCGACGATTTCTAACTCAGGGAACAAGTTGCACACTTCTGAGATGCATTTGGGTAACTTTCTCAAAAATGAGTGTTTTGCCTACAGAGACATGCCTATTTGCGCAGTAGTACAGATTCTGAGTAGGTAACTGGGCTTAATGAAATCAGCATTCTCTTGCTTCCCTGTGCGTAGGGAAGCTCAGTTTTAGTCACAGTAGCTCCCACAAGTGTCTCCTCAGTGTGTTCCCATTTCCTTAGAAACAGTGTATTTGCTGGGAGAAAAGTGCATTACTGTGCGCTTTCACCGTTCAGCAAATACATGTGTAGAAGCACAGCGCTAGCAGAAACGACCGTTTCTCGACGTTTTCTAACTCAGGGAACAAGTTGCACACTTCTGAGATGCATTTGGGCAACTTTGTCAGAAATGAGTTTTTTGCCTAAAGAGACATGCCTATTTGCGCAGTAGTACAGATTCTGAGTATGTAACTGGGCTTGATGAAATCAGCATTTCTCTTGCTTCCCTGTGCGTAGGGAAGCTCAGTTTTAGTCACAGTAGCTCCCACAAGTGTCTCCTCAGTGTGTTCCCATTTCCTTAGAAACAGTGTATTTGCTGGGAGAAAAGTGCATTACTGTGCGCTTTCACCGTTCAGCAAATACATGTGTAGAAGCACATCGCTAGCAGAAACGAACGTTTCTCGACGTTTTCTATCTCAGGGAACAAGTGGCACACTTCTGAGATGTATTTGGGCAACGTTGTCAGAAAAGAGTTTTTTGCCTACAGAGACATGCCTATTTGCGCAGTAGTATAGATTCTGAGTATGTAACTGGGCTTGATGAAATCAGCATTTCTCTTGCTTCCCTGTGCGTAGGGAAGCTCAGTTTTAGTCACAGTAGCTCCCACAAGTGTCTCCTCAGTGTGTTCCCAGTTCCTTAGAAACAGTGTATTTGCTGGGAGAAAAGTGCATCACTGTGTGCTTTCACCGTTCAGCAAATACATGTGTAGAAGCACAGCGCTAGCAGAAACGACCGTTTCTCGACGTTTTCTAGCTCAGGGAACAAGTTGCACACTTCTGAGATGCATTTGGGCAACTTTGTCAGAAATGAGTTGTTTGCCTAGAGAGACATGCCTATTTGCGCAGTAGTACAGATTCTGAGTATGTAACTGGGCTTGATGAAATCAGCATTTCTCTTGCTTCCCTGTGCGTAGGGAAGCTCAGTTTTAGTCACAGTAGCTCCCACAAGTGTCTCCTCAGTGTGTTCCCAGTTCCTTAGAAACAGTGTATTTGCTGGGAGAAAAGTGCATCACTGTGCGCTTTCACCGTTCAGCAAATACATGTGTAGAAGCACAGCGCTAGCTGAAACGACCATTTCTCGACGTTTTCTAACTCAGGGAACAAGTGGCACACTTCTGAGATGCATTTGGGCAACTTTGTCAGAAATGAGTTTTTTGCCTACAGAGACATGCCTATTTGCGCAGTAGTACAGATTCTGAGTATGTAACTGGGCTTGATGAAATCCCCATTTCTCTTGCTTCCCTGTGCGTAGGGAAGCTCAGTTTTAGTCACAGTAGCTCCCACAAGTGTCTCCTCAGTGTGTTCCCATTTCCTTAGAAACAGTGTATTTGCTGGGAGAAAAGTGCATTACTGTGCGCTTTCACCGTTCAGCAAATACATGTGTTGAAGCACAGCGCTAGCAGAAACGAATGTTTCTCGACGATTTCTAACTCAGGGAACAAGTTGCACACTTCTGAGATGCATTTGGGTAACTTTCTCAAAAATGAGTGTTTTGCCTACAGAGACATGCCTATTTGCGCAGTAGTACAGATTCTGAGTAGGTAACTGGGCTTAATGAAATCAGCATTCTCTTGCTTCCCTGTGCGTAGGGAAGCTCAGTTTTAGTCACAGTAGCTCCCACAAGTGTCTCCTCAGTGTGTTCCCATTTCCTTAGAAACAGTGTATTTGCTGGGAGAAAAGTGCATTACTGTGCGCTTTCACCGTTCAGCAAATACATGTGTAGAAGCACAGCGCTAGCAGAAACGACCGTTTCTCGACGTTTTCTAACTCAGGGAACAAGTTGCACACTTCTGAGATGCATTTGGGCAACTTTGTCAGAAATGAGTTTTTTGCCTAAAGAGACATGCCTATTTGCGCAGTAGTACAGATTCTGAGTATGTAACTGGGCTTGATGAAATCAGCATTTCTCTTGCTTCCCTGTGCGTAGGGAAGCTCAGTTTTAGTCACAGTAGCTCCCACAAGTGTCTCCTCAGTGTGTTCCCATTTCCTTAGAAACAGTGTATTTGCTGGGAGAAAAGTGCATTACTGTGCGCTTTCACCGTTCAGCAAATACATGTGTAGAAGCACATCGCTAGCAGAAACGAACGTTTCTCGACGTTTTCTAACTCAGGGAACAAGTGGCACACTTCTGAGATGCATTTGGGCAACTTTGTCAGAAATGAGTTTTTTGCCTACAGAGACATGCCTATTTGCGCAATAGTACAGATTCTGAGTATGTAACTGGGCTTGATGAAATCAGCATTTCTCTTGCTTCCCTGTGCGTAGGGAAGCTCAGTTTTAGTCACAGTAGCTCCCACAATTGTCTCCTCAGTGTGTTCCCAGTTCCTTAGAAACAGTGTATTTGCTGGGAGAAAAGTGCATTACTGTGCGCTTTCACCGTTCAGCAAATACATGTGTAGAAGCACAGTGCTAGCAGAAACGACCGTTTCTCGACGTTTTCTAACTCAGGGAACAAGTTGCACACTTCTGAGATGCATTTGGGCAGCTTTGTCAGAAATGAGTTTTTTGCCTACAGAGACATGCCTATTTGCGCAGTAGTACAGATTCTGAGTATGTAACTGGTCTTGATGAAATCAGCATTGCTCTTGCTTCCCTGTGCGTAGGGAAGCTCAGTTTTAGTCACAGTAGCTCCCACAAGTGTCTCCTCAGTGTGTTCCCATTTCCTTAGAAACAGTGTATTTGCTGGGAGAAAAGTGCATTACTGTGCGCTTTCACCGTTCAGCAAATACGTGTGTAAAAGCACAGCGCTAGCTGAAACGACCGTTTCTCTACGTTTTCTAACTCAGGGAACAAGTGGCACACTTCTGAGATGCATTTGGGCAACTTTGTCAGAAATGAGTTTTTTGCCTACAGAGACATGCCTATTTGCGCAGTAGTACAGATTCTGAGTATGTAACTGGGCTTGATGAAATCAGCATTTCTCTTGCTTCCCTGTGCGTAGGGAAGCTCAGTTTTAGTCACAGTAGCTCCCACAAGTGTCTCCTCAGTGTGTTCCCATTTCCTTAGAAACAGTGTATTTGCTGGGAGAAAAGTGCATTACTGTGCGCTTTCACCGTTCAGCAAATACATGTGTAGAAGCACAGCGCTAGCAGTAACGAACGTTTCTCGACGTTTTCTAACTCAGGGAACAAGTTGCACACTTCTGAGATGCATTTGGGTAACTTTCTCAAAAATGAGTTTTTTGCCTACAGAGACATGCCTATTTGCGCAGTAGTACAGATTCTGAGTATGTAACTGGGCTTGATGAAATCAGCATTTCTCTTGCTTCCCTGTGCGTAGGGAAGCTCACTTTTAGTCACAGTAGCTCCCAGAAGTGTCTCCTCAGTGTGTTCCCAGTTCCTTAGAAACAGTGTATTTGCTGGGAGAAAAGTGCATTACTGTGCGCTTTCACCGTTCAGCAAATACATGTGTAGAAGCACAGCGCTAGGAGAAACGAACGTTTCTCGACGTTTTCTAACTCAGGGAACAAGTTGCACACTTCTGAGATGCATTTGGGCAACTTTAGCAGAAATGAGTTTTTTGCCTACAGAGACATGCCTATTTGCGCAGTAGTACAGATTCTGAGTATGTAACTGGGCTTGATGAAATCAGCATTTCTCTTGCTTCCCTGTGGGTAGGGAAGCTCAGTTTTAGTCACAGTAGCGCCCACAAGTGTCTCCTCAGTGTGTTCCCAGTTCCTTAGAGACAGTGTATTTGCTGGGAGAAAAGTGCATTACTGTGCGCTTTCACCGTTCAGCAAATACATGTGTAGAAGCACAGCGCTAGCAGAAACGAACGTTTCTCGACGTTTTCTAACTCAGGGAACAAGTTGCACACTTCTGAGATGCATTTGGGCAACTTTGTCAGAAATGAGTTTTTTGCCTACAGAGACATGCCTATTTGCGCAGTAGTACAGATTCTGAATATGTAACTGGGCTTGATGAAATCAGCATTTCTCTTGCTTCCCTGTGGGTAGGGAAGCTCAGTTTTAGTCACAGTAGCTCCCACAAGTGTCTCCTCAGTGTGTTCCCAGTTCCTTAGAGACAGTGTATTTGCTGGGAGAAAAGTGCATTACTGTGCGCTTTCACCGTTCAGAAAATACATGTGTAGAAGCACATCGCTAGCAGAAACGAACGTTTCTCGACGTTTTTTAACTCAGGGAACAAGTTGCACACTTCTGAGATGTATTTGGGCAACGTTGTCAGAAATGAGTTTTTTGCCTACAGAGACATGCCTATTTGCGCAGTAGTATAGATTCTGAGTATGTAACTGGGCTTGATGAAATCAGCATTTCTCTTGCTTCCCTGTGCGTAGGGAAGCTCAGTTTTAGTCACAGTAGCTCCCACAAGTGTCTCCTCAGTGTGTTCCCAGTTCCTTAGAAACAGTGTATTTGCTGGGAGAAAAGTGCATCACTGTGTGCTTTCACCGTTCAGCAAATACATGTGTAGAAGCACAGCGCTAGCAGAAACGACCGTTTCTTGACGTTTTCTAACTCAGGGAACAATTTGCACACTTCTGAGATGCATTTGGGCAACTTTGTCAGAAATGAGTTGTTTGCCTACAGAGACATGCCTATTTGCGCAGTAGTACAGATTCTGAGTATGTAACTGGCCTTGATGAAATCAGCATTTCTCATGCTTCCCTGTGCGTAGGGAAGCTCAGTTTTATTCACAGTATCTCCCACAAGTGTCTCCTCAGTGTGTTCCCAGTAACTTAGAAGCAGTGTATTTGCTGGGAGAAAAGTGCATTACTGTGCGTTTTCACCGTTCAGCAAATACATGTGTAGAATTACAGCGCTAGCTGAAACGACCGTTTCTCGACGTTTTCTAACTCAGGGAACAAGTGGCACACTTCTGAGATGCATTTGGGCAACTTTGTCAGAAATGAGTTTTTTGCCTACAGAGACATGCCTATTTGCGCAGTAGTACAGATACTGAGTATGTAACTGGGCTTGATGAAATCAGCATTTCTCTTGCTTCCCTGTGCGTAGGGAAGCTCAGTTTTAGTCACAGTAGCTTCCACAAGTGTCTCCTCAGTGTGTTCCCATTTCCTTAGAAACAGTGTATTTGCTGGGAGAAAAGTGCATTACTGTGCGCTTTCACCGTTCAGCAAATACATGTGTAGAAGCACAGCGCTAGCTGAAACGACCGTTTCTCGACGTTTTCTAACTCAGGGAACAAGTGGCACACTTCTGAGATGCATTTGGGCAACATTGTCAGAAATGAGTTTTTTGCCTACAGATTCATGCCTATTTGCGCAGTAGTACAGATTCTGAGTATGTAACTGGGCTTGATGAAATCAGCATTTCTCTTGCTTCCCTGTGCGTAGGGAAGCTCAGTTTTAGTCACAGTAGCTCCCACAAGTGTCTCCTCAGTGTGTTCCCATTTCCTTAGAAACAGTGTATTTGCTGGGAGAAAAGTGCATTACTGTGCGCTTTCACCGTTCAGCAAATACATGTGTAGAAGCACAGCGCTAGCAGTAACGAACGTTTCTCGACGTTTTCTAACTCAGGGAACAAGTTGCACACTTCTGAGATGCATTTGGGTAACTTTCTCAAAAATGAGTTTTTTGCCTACAGAGACATGCCTATTTGCGCAGTAGTACAGATTTTGAGTATTTAACTGTGCTTGATGAAATCAGCATTTCTCTTGCTTCCCTGTGCGTAGGTAAGCTCAGTTTTAGTCACAGTAGCTCCTACAAGTGTCTCCTCAGTGTGTTCCCAGTTCCTTAGAAACAGTGTATTTGCTGGGAGAAAAGTGCATTACTGTGCGGTTTCACCGTTCAGCAAATACATGTGTAGAAGCACAGCGCTAGCTGAAACGACGGTTTCTCGACGTTTTCAAACTCAGGGAACAAGTGGCACACTTCTGAGATGCATTTGGGCAACTTTGTCACAAATGAGTTTTTTGCCTACAGAGACATGCCTATTTGCGCAGTAGTACAGATTCTGAGTATGTAACTGGGCTGGATGAAATCAGCATTTCTCTTGCTTCCCTGTGCGTAGGGAAGCTCACTTTTAGTCCCAGTAGCTCCCACAAGTGTCTCCTCAGTGTGTTCCCAGTTCCTTAGAAACAGTGTATTTGCTGGGAGAAAAGTGCATTACTGTGCGCTTTCACCGTTCAGCAAATACATGTGTAGAAGCACAGCGCTAGCAGAAACGAACGTTTCTCGAAGTTTTATAACTCAGGGAACAAGTTGCACACTTCTGAGATGCATTTGGGCAACTTTGTCAGAAATGAGTTTTTTGCCTACAGAGACATGCCTATTTGCGCAGTAGTACAGATTCTGAGTATGTAACTGGGCTTGATGAAATCAGCATTTCTCTTGCTTCCCTGTGCGTAGGGAAGCTCAGTTTTAGTCACAGTAGCTCCCAGAAGTGTCTCCTCAGTGTGTTCCCAGTTCCTTAGAAACAGTGTATTTGCTGGGAGAAAAGTGCATTACTGTGTGCTTTCACCGTTCAGCAAATACATGTGTAGAAGCACAGCGCTAGCAGAAACGAACGTTTCTCGACGTTTTCTAACTCAGGGAACAAGTTGCACACTTCTGAGATGCATTTGGGCAACTTTGTCAGAAATGAGTTTTTTGCCTACAGAGACATGCCTATTTGCGCAGTAGTACAGATTCTGAGTATGTAACTGGGCTTGATGAAATCAGCATTTCTCTTGCTTCCCTGTGCGTAGGGAAGCTCAGTTTTAGTCACAGTAGCTCCCACAAGTGTCTCCTCAGTGTGTTCCCAGTTCCTTAGAAACAGTGTATTTGCTGGGAGAAAAGTGCATCACTGTGTGCTTTCACCGTTCAGCAAATACATGTGTAGAAGCACAGCGCTAGCAGAAACGACCGTTTCTCGACGTTTTCTAACTCAGGGAACAAGTTGCACACTTCTGAGATGCATTTGGGCAACTTTGTCAGAAATGAGTTGTTTGCCTACAGAGACATGCCTATTTGCGCAGTAGTACAGATTCTGAGTATGTAACTGGGCTTGATGAAATCAGCATTTCTCTTGCTTCCCTGTGCGTAGGGAAGCTCAGTTTTAGTCACAGTAGCTCCCACAAGTGTCTCCTCAGTGTGTTCCCAGTTCCTTAGAAACAGTGTATTTGCTGGAAGAAAAGTGCATCACTGTGCGCTTTCACCGTTCAGCAAATACATGTGTAGAAGCACAGCGCTAGCTGAAACGACCGTTTCTCGACGTTTTCTAACTCAGGGAACAAGTGGCACACTTCTGAGATGCATTTGGGCAACTTTGTCAGAAATGAGTTTTTTGCCTACAGAGACATGCCTATTTGCGCAGTAGTACAGATTCTGAGTATGTAACTGGGCTTGATGAAATCAGCATTTCTCTTGCTTCCCTGTGCGTAGGGAAGCTCAGTTTTAGTCACAGTAGCTCCCACAAGTGTCTCCTCAGTGTGTTCCCATTTCCTTAGAAACAGTGTATTTGCTGGGAGAAAAGTGCATTACTGTGCGCTTTCACCGTTCAGCAAATACGTGTGTAGAAGCACAGCGCTAGCAGAAACGAATGTTTCTCGACGATTTCTAACTCAGGGAACAAGTTGCACACTTCTGAGATGCATTTGGGCAACTTTGTCCAAAATGAGTTTTTTGCCTACAGAGACATGCCTATTTGCGCAGTAGTACAGATTCTGAGTATGTAACTGGGCTTGATGAAATCAGCATTTCTCTTGCTTCCCTGTGCGTAGGGAAGCTCAGTTTTATTCACAGTATCTCCCACAAGTGTCTCCTCAGTGTGTTCCCAGTAACTTAGAAGCAGTGTATTTGCTGGGAGAAAAGTGCATTACTGTGCGTTTTCACCGTTCAGCAAATACATGTGTAGAATTACAGCGCTAGCTGAAACGACCGTTTCTCGACGTTTTCTAACTCAGGGAACAAGTGGCACACTTCTGAAATGCATTTGGGGAACTTTGTCAGAAATGAGTTTTTTGCGTACAGAGACATGCCTATTTGCGCAGTAGTACAGATTCTGAGTAGGTAACTGGGCTTAATGAAATCAGCATTCTCTTGCTTCCCTGTGCGTAGGGAAGCTCAGTTTTAGTCACAGTAGCTCCCACAAGTGTCTCCTCAGTGTGTTCCCATTTCCTTAGAAACAGTGTATTTGCTGGGAGAAAAGTGCATTACTGTGCGCTTTCACCGTTCAGCAAATACATGTGTAGAAGCACAGCGCTAGCAGAAACGACCGTTTCTCGACGTTTTCTAACTCAGGGAACAAGTTGCAAACTTCTGAGATGCATTTGGGCAACTTTGTCAGAAATGAGTTTTTTGCCTAAAGAGACATGCCTATTTGCGCAGTAGTACAGATTCTGAGTATGTAACTGGGCTTGATGAAATCAGCATTTCTCTTGCTTCCCTGTGCGTAGGGAAGCTCAGTTTTAGTCCCAGTAGCTCCCACAAGTGTCTCCTCAGTGTGTTCCCATTTCCTTAGAAACAGTGTATTTGCTGGGAGAAAAGTGCATTACTGTGCGCTTTCACCGTTCAGCAAATACATGTGTAGAAGCACATCGCTAGCAGAAACGAACGTTTCTCGACGTTTTCTAACTCAGGGAACAAGTGGCACACTTCTGAGATGCATTTGGGCAACTTTGTCAGAAATGAGTTTTTTTTGCCTACAGAGACATGCCTATTTGCGCAATAGTACAGATTCTGAGTATGTAACTGGGCTTGATGAAATCAGCATTTCTCTGGCTTCCCTGTGCGTAGGGAAGCTCAGTTTTAGTCACAGTAGCTCCCACAATTGTCTCCTCAGTGTGTTCCCAGTTCCTTAGAAACAGTGTATTTGCTGGGAGAAAAGTGCATTACTGTGCGCTTTCACCGTTCAGCAAATACATGAGTAGAAGCACAGTGCTAGCAGAAACGACCGTTTCTCGACGTTTTCCAACTCAGGGAACAAGTTGCACACTTCTGAGATGCATTTGGGCAGCTTTGTCAGAAATGAGTTTTTTGCCTACAGAGACATGCGTATTTGCGCAGTAGTCCAGATTCTGAGTATGTAACTAGGCTTGATGAAATCAGCATTTCTCTTGCTTCCCTGTGCGTAGGGAAGCTCAGTTTTAGTCACAGTAGCTCCTACAATTGTCTCCTCAGTGTGTTCCCATTTCCTTAGAAACAGTGTATTTGCTGGGAGAAAAGTGCATTACTGTGCGCTTTCACCGTTCAGCAAATACATGTGTAGAAGCACAGCGCTAGCAGTAACGAACGTTTCTCGACGTTTTCTAACTCAGGGAACAAGTTGCACACTTCTGAGATGCATTTCGGTAACTTTCTCAAAAATGAGTTTTTTGCCTACAGAGACATGCCTATTTGCGCAGTAGTACAGATACTGAGTATGTAACTGGGCTTGATGAAATCAGCATTTCTCTTGCTTCCCTGTGCGTAGGGAAGCTCAGTTTTAGTCACAGTAGCTCCCACAAGTGTCTCCTCAGTGTGTTCCCAGTTCCTTAGAGACAGTGTATTTGCTGGGAGAAAAGTGCATTACTGTGCGCTTTCACCGTTCAGAAAATACATGTGTAGAAGCACATCGCTAGCAGAAACGAACGTTTCTCGACGTTTTTTAACTCAGGGAACAAGTTGCACACTTCTGAGATGTATTTGGGCAACGTTGTCAGAAATGAGTTTTTTGCCTACAGAGACATGCCTATTTGCGCAGTAGTACAGATTCTGAGTATGTAACTGGGCTTGATGAAATCAGCATTTCTCTTGCTTCCCTGTGCGTAGGGAAGCTCAGTTTTAGTCACAGTAGCTCCCACAAGTGTCTCCTCAGTGTGTTCCCAGTTCCTTAGAAACAGTGTATTTGCTGGGAGAAAAGTGCATCACTGTGTGCTTTCACCGTTCAGCAAATACATGTGTAGAAGCACAGCGCTAGCAGAAACGACCGTTTCTCGACGTTTTCTAACTCAGGGAACAAGTTGCACACTTGAGATGCATTTGGGCAACTTTGTCAGAAATGAGTTTTTTGCCTACAGAGACATGCCTATTTGCGCAGTAGTACAGATTCTGAGTATGTAACTGGGCTTGATGAAATCAGCATTTCTCTTGCTTCCCTGTGCGTAGGGAAGCTCAGTTTTAGTCACAGTAGCTCCCACAAGTGTCTCCTCAGTGTGTTCCCAGTTCCTTAGAAACAGTGTATTTGCTGGGAGAAAAGTGCATCACTGTGCGCTTTCACCGTTCAACAAATACATGTGTAGAAGCACAGCGCTAGCTGAAATGACCGTTTCTCGACGTTTTCTAACTCAGGGAACAAGTGGCACACTTCTGAGATGCATTTGGGCTACTTTGTCAGAAATGAGTTTTTTGCCTACAGAGACATGCCTATTTGCGCAGTAGTACAGATTCTGAGTATGTAACTGGGCTTGATGAAATCCCCATTTCTCTTGCTTCCCTGTGCGTAGGGAAGCTCAGTTTTAGTCACAGTAGCTCCCACAAGTGTCTCCTCAGTGTGTTCCCATTTCCTTAGAAACAGTGTATTTGCTGGGAGAAAAGTGCATTACTGTGCGCTTTCACCGTTCAGCAAATACATGTGTAGAAGCACAGCGCTAGCAGAAACGAATGTTTCTCGAAGATTTCTAACTCAGGGAACAAGTTGCACACTTCTGAGATGCATTTGGGTAACTTTCTCAAAAATGAATTTTTTGCCTACAGAGACATGCCTATTTGCGCAGTAGTACAGATTCTGAGTATGTAACTGGGCTTGATGAAATCAGCATTTCTCTTGCTTCCCTGTGCGTAGGGAAGCTCAGTTTTAGTCACAGTAGCTCCCACAAGTGTCTCCTCAGTGTGTTCCCAGTAACTTAGAAGCAGTGTATTTGCTGGGAGAAAAGTGCATTACTGTGCGCTTTCACCGTTCAGCAAATACATGTGTAGAAGCACATCGCTAGCAGAAACGAACGTTTCTCGACGTTTCCTAACTCAGGGAACAAGTTGCACACTTCTGAGATGCATTTGGACAACTTTGTCAGAAATGAGTTGTTTGCCTACAGAGACATGCCTATTTGTGCAGTAGTACAGATTCTGAGTATGTAACTGGGCTTGATGAAATCAGCATTTCTCTTGCTTCCCTGTGCATAAGGAAGCTCAGTTTTAGTCCCAGTAGCTCCCACAAGTGTCTCCTCAGTGTGTTCCCATTTCCTTAGAAACACTGTATTTGCTGGGTGAAAAGAGCATTACTGTGAGCTTTCACCGTTCAGCAAATACATGTGTAGAAGCACAGGGCTAGCAGAAACGAACGTTTCTCGACGTTTTCTAACTCAGGGAACAAGTTGCACACTTCTGAGATGCATTTGGGCAACTTTGTCAGAAATGAGTTTTTTGCCTACAGAGACATGCCTATTGCGCAGTAGTACAGATTCTGAATATGTAACACGGCTTGATGACATCAGCATTTCCCTTGCTTCCCTGTGCGTAGGGAAGCTCAGTTTTAGTCACAGTAGCTCCCACAAGTATCTCCTCAGTGTGTTCCCATTTCCTTAGAAACAGTGTATTTGCTGGGAGAAAAGTGCATTACTGTGCGCTTTCACCGTTCAGCAAATACATGTGTAGAAGCACAGCGCTAGCAGAAACGAACGTTTCTCGACGTTTTCTAACTCAGGGAACAAGTTGCACACTTCTGAGATGCATTTGGGCAACTTTGTCAGAAATGAGTTTTTTGCCTACAGAGACATGCCTATTTGCGCAGTAGTACAGATTCTGAGTAGCTAACTGGGCTTGATGAAATCAGCATTCTCTTGCTTCTCTGTGCGTAGCGAAGCTCAGTTTTAGTCACAGTAGCTCCCACAAGTGTCTCCTCAGTGTGTTCCCAGTTCCTTAGAAACAGTGTATTTGCTGGGAGAAAAGTGCATTACTGTGCGCTTTCATTGTTCAGCAAATACATGTGTAGAAGCACAGCGCTAGCAGAAACGAACGTTTCTCGACGTTTTCTAACTCAGGGAACAAGTTGCACACTTCTGAGATGCATTTGGGTAACTTTCTCAAAAATGAGTGTTTTGCCTACAGAGACATGCCTATTTGCGCTGTAGTACAGATTCTGAGTATGTAACTGGGCTTGATGAAATCAGCATTTCTATTTCTTCCCTGTGCGTAGGGAAGCTCAGTTTTAGTCACAGTAGTTCCCACAAGTGTCTCCTCAGTGTGTTCCCAGTTCCTTAGAAACAGTGTATTTGCTGGGAGAAAAGTGCATTACTCTGCGCTTTCACAGTTCTGCAAATACATGTGTAGAAGCACAGCGCTAGCAGAAACGACCGTTTCTCGACGTTTTCTAACACAGGGAACAAGTTGCACACTTCTGAGATGCATTTGGGCAACTTTGTCAGAAATGAGTTTTTTCGCTACAGAGACATGCCTATTTGCGCAGTAGTACAGATTCTGAGTATGCAACTGGGCTTGATGAAATCAGCATTTCTCTTGCTTCCCTGTGCGTAGGGAAGATCAGTTTTAGTCACAGTAGCTCCCACAAGTGTCTCCTCAGTGTGTTCCCAGTTCCTTAGAAACAGTGTATTTGCTGGGAGAAAAGTGCATTACTGTGTGCTTTCACCGTTCAGCAAATACATGTGTAGAAGCACAGCGCTAGTAAAAACGAACGTTTCTCGACGTTTTCTAACTCGGGAACAAGTTGCACACTTCTGAGATGCATTTGGGCAACTTTGTCAGGAATGAGTTTTTTGCCTACAGATACATGCCTATTTGCGCAGTAGTACAGATTCTGAGTATGCAACTGGGCTTGATGAAATCAGCATTTCTCTTGCTTCCCTTTGGGTAGGGAAGCTCAGTTTTAGTCACAGTAGCTCCCACAAGCGTCTCCTCAGTGTGTTCCCATTTCCTTAGGAACAGTGTATTTGCTGGGAGAAAAGTGCATTACTGTGCGCTTTCACCGTTCAGCAAATACATGTGTAGAAGCACAGCGCTAGCAGAAACGACCGTTTCTCGACGTTTTCTAACTCAGGGAACAAGTTGCACACTTCTGAGATGTATTTGGGCAACTTTGTCAGAAATGAGTTTTTTGCCTACAGAGACATGCCTATTTGCGCAGTAGTACAGATTCTGAGTATGTAACTGGGCTTGATGAAATCAGCATTTCTCTTGCTTCCCTGTGCGTAGGGAAGCTCAGTTTTAGTCACAGTAGCTCCCACAAGTGTCTCCTCAGTGTGTTCCCAGTTCCTTAGAGACAGTGTATTTGCTGGGAGAAAAGTGCATTACTGTGCGCTTTCACCGTTCAGAAAATACATGTGTAGAAGCACATCGCTAGCAGAAACGAACGTTTCTCGACGTTTTTTAACTCAGGGAACAAGTTGCACACTTCTGAGATGTATTTGGGCAACGTTGTCAGAAATGAGTTTTTTGCCTACAGAGACATGCCTATTTGCGCAGTAGTACAGATTCTGAGTATGTAACTGGGCTTGATGAAATCAGCATTTCTCTTGCTTCCCTGTGCGTAGGGAAGCTCAGTTTTAGTCCCAGTAGCTCCCACAAGTGTCTCCTCAGTGTGTTCCCAGTAACTTAGAAGCAGTGTATTTGCTGGGAGAAAAGTGCATTACTGTGCGCTTTCACCGTTCAGCAAATACATGTGTAGAAGCACATCGCTAGCAGAAACGAACGTTTCTCGACGTTTCCTAACTCAGGGAACAAGTTGCACACTTCTGAGATGCATTTGGACAACTTTGTCAGAAATGAGTTTTTTGCCTACAGAGACATGCCTATTTGCGCAGTAGTATAGATTCTGAGTATGTAACTGGGCTTGATGAAATCAGCATTTCTATTTCTTCCCTGTGCGTAGGGAAGCTCAGTTTTAGTCACAGTAGCTCCCACAAGTGTCTCCTCAGTGTGTTCCCAGTTCCTTAGAAACAGTGTATTTGCTGGGAGAAAAGTGCATTACTCTGCGCTTTCACAGTTCTGCAAATACATGTGTAGAAGCACAGCGCTAGCAGAAACGACCGTTTCTCGACGTTTTCTAACACAGGGAACAAGTTGCACACTTCTGAGATGCATTTGGGCAACTTTGTCAGAAATGAGTTTTTTGCCTACAGAAACATGCCTATTTGCGCAGTAGTACAGATTCTGAGTATGTAACTGGACTTGATGAAATCAGCATTACTCTTGCTTCCCTGTGCGTAGGGAAGCTCAGTTTTAGTCACAGTAGCTCCCACAAGTGTCTCCTCAGTGTGTTCCCATTTCCTTAGAAACAGTGTATTTGCTGGGAGAAAAGTGCATTACTGTGCGCTTTCACCGTTCAGCAAATACATGTGTAGAAGCACAGCGCTAGCAGAAACGACCGTTTCTCGACGTTTTCTAACTCAGGGAACAAGTTGCACACTTCTGAGATGCATTTGGGCAACTTTGTCAGAAATGAGTTTTTTGCCTACAGAGACATGACTATTTGCGCAGTAGTACAGATTCTGAGTATGTAACTGGGCTTGATGAAATCAGCATTTCTCTTGCTTCCCTGTGCGTAGGGAAGCTCAGTTTTAGTCCCAGTAGCTCCCACAAGTGTCTCCTCAGTGTGTTCCCAGTAACTTAGAAGCAGTGTATTTGCTGGGAGAAAAGTGCATTACTGTGCGCTTTCACCGTTCAGCAAATACATGTGTAGAAGCACATCGCTAGCAGAAACGAACGTTTCTCGACGTTTCCTAACTCAGGGAACAAGTTGCACACTTCTGAGATGCATTTGGACAACTTTGTCAGAAATGAGTTTTTTGCCTACAGAGACATGCCTATTTGCGCAGTAGTATAGATTCTGAGTATGTAACTGGGCTTGATGAAATCAGCATTTCTATTTCTTCCCTGTGCGTAGGGAAGCTCAGTTTTAGTCACAGTAGCTCCCACAAGTGTCTCCTCAGTGTGTTCCCAGTTCCTTAGAAACAGTGTATTTGCTGGGAGAAAAGTGCATTACTCTGCGCTTTCACAGTTCTGCAAATACATGTGTAGAAGCACAGCGCTAGCAGAAACGACCGTTTCTCGACGTTTTCTAACACAGGGAACAAGTTGCACACTTCTGAGATGCATTTGGGCAACTTTGTCAGAAATGAGTTTTTTGCCTACAGAAACATGCCTATTTGCGCAGTAGTACAGATTCTGAGTATGTAACTGGACTTGATGAAATCAGCATTACTCTTGCTTCCCTGTGCGTAGGGAAGCTCAGTTTTAGTCACAGTAGCTCCCACAAGTGTCTCCTCAGTGTGTTCCCATTTCCTTAGAAACAGTGTATTTGCTGGGAGAAAAGTGCATTACTGTGCGCTTTCACCGTTCAGCAAATACATGTGTAGAAGCACAGCGCTAGCAGAAACGACCGTTTCTCGACGTTTTCTAACTCAGGGAACAAGTTGCACACTTCTGAGATGCATTTGGGCAACTTTGTCAGAAATGAGTTTTTTGCCTACAGAGACATGACTATTTGCGCAGTAGTACAGATTCTGAGTATGTAACTGGGCTTGATGAAATCAGCATTTCTCTTGCTTCCCTGTGCGTAGGGAAGCTCAGTTTTAATCACAGTAGCTCCCACAAGTGTCTCCTCAGGGTGTTTTCATTTCCTTAGAAACAGTGTATTTGCTGGGAGAAAAGTGCATTACCGTGCGCTTTCACCGTTCAGCAAATACATGTGTAGAAGCACAGCACTAGCAGAAACGACCGTTTCTAGACGTTTTCTAACTCAGAGAACAAGTTCCACACTTCTGAGATGCATTTGGGCAACTTTGTCAGAAATGAGTTTTTTCGCTACAGAGACAAGCCTATTTGCGCAGTAGTACAGATTCTGAGTATGCAACTGGGCTTGATGAAATCAGCATTTCTTTTGCTTCCCTGTGCGTAGGGAAGATCAGTTTTAGTCACAGTAGCTCCCACAAGTGTCTCCTCAGTGTGTTCCCAGTTCCTTAGAAACAGTGTATTTGCTGGGAGAAAAGTGCATTACTGTGCGCTTTCACCGTTCAGCAAATACATGTGTAGAAGCACAGCGCTAGTAAAAACGAACGTTTCTCGACGTTTTCTAACTCGGGAACAAGTTGCACACTTCTGAGATGCATTTGGGCAACTTTGTCAGGAATGAGTTTTTTGCCTACAGATACATGCCTATTTGCGCAGTAGTACAGATTCCGAGTATGCAACTGGGCTTGATGAAATCAGCATTTCTCTTGCTTCCCTTTGGGTAGGAAAGCTCAGTTTTAGTCACAGTACCTCCCACAAGCGTCTCCTCAGTGTGTTCCCATTTCCTTAGGAACAGTGTATTTGCTGGGAGAAAAGTGCATTACTATGCGCTTTCACCGTTCAGCAAATACATGTGTAGAAGCACAGCGCTAGCAGAAACGAAAGTTTCTCGACGTTTTCTAACTCAGGGAACAAGTTGCACACTTCTGAGATGCATTTGGGTAACTTTCTCAAAAATGAGTTTTTTGCCTACAGAGACATGCCTATTTGCGCAGTAGTACAGATTCTGAGTATGTAACTGGGCTTGATGAAATCAGCATTTCTCTTGCTTCCCTGTGCGTAGGGAAGCTCAGTTTTAGTCACAGTAGCTCCCACAAGTGTCTCCTCAGTGTGTTCCCAGTTCCTTAGAAACAGTGTATTTGCTGGGAGAAAAGTGCATCACTGTGCGCTTTCACCGTTCAGCAAATACATGTGTAGAAGCACAGCGCTAGCTGAGACGACCGTTTCTCAACGTTTTCTGACTCAGGAACAAGTTGAACACTTGTGAAATGCATTTGGGCAACTTTGTCAGAAATGAGGTTTTTGCCTACAGAGACATGCCTATTTGCGCATTAGTACAGATTCTGATTATGTAATTGGGCTGGATGAAATCAGCATTTCTCTTGCTTCCCTGTGCGTAGGGAAGCTCAGTTTTAGTCACAGTAGCTCCCACAAGTGTCTCCTCAGTGTGTTCCCATTTCGTTAGAAACAGTGTATTTGCTGGGAGAAATGTGCATTACTGTGCGCTTTCACCGTTCAGCAAATACATGTGTAGAAGCACAGCGCTAGCTGAAACGACCGTTTCTCGACGTTTTCTAACTCAGGGAACAAGTGGCACACTTCTGAGATGCATTTGGGCAACTTTGTCAGAAATGAGTTTTTTGCCTACTGAGACATGCCTATTTACGCAGTAGTACAGATTCTGAGTATGTAACTGGGCTTGATGAAATCAGCATTTCTCTTGCTTCCCTGTGCGTAGGGAAGCTCAGTTTTAGTCACAGTAGCTCCCACAAGTGTCTCCTCAGTGTGTTCCCATTTCCTTAGAAACAGTGTATTTGCTGGGAGAAAAGTGCATTACTGTGCGCTTTCACCGTTCAGCAAATACATGTGTAGAAGCACAGCGCTAGCAGAAACGACCGTTTCTCGACGTTTTCTAACTCAGGGAACAAGTTGCACACTTCTGAGATGCATTTGGGCAACTTTGTCAGAAATGAGTTGTTTGCCTACAGAGACATGCCTATTTGCGCAGTAGTACAGATTCTGAGTATGTAACTGGGCTTGATGAAATCAGCATTTCTCTTGCTTCCCTGTGCGTAGGGAAGCTCAGTTTTAGTCACAGTAGCTCCCACAAGTGTCTCCTCAGTGTGTTCCCATTTCCTTAGAAACAGTGTATTTGCTGGGAGAAAAGTGCATTACTGTGCGCTTTCACCGTTCAGCAAATACATGTGTAGAAGCACAGCGCTAGCAGAAACGACCGTTTCTCGACGTTTTCTAACTCAGGGAAAAAGGTGCACACTTCTGAGATGCATTTGGGCAACTTTGTCAGAAATGAGTTTTTTGCCTACAGAGACATGCCTATTTGCGCAGTAGTACAGATTCTGAGTATGTAACTGGGCTTGATGAAATCAGCATTTCTTTTGCTTCCCTGTGCGTAGGGAAGCTCAGTTTTAGTCACAGTAGCTCCCACAAGTGTCTCCTCAGTGTGTTCCCATTTCCTTAGAAACAGTGTATTTGCTGGGAGAAAAGTGCATTACTGTGCGCTTTCACCGTTCAGCAAATACATGTGTAGAAGCACAGCGCTAGCAGAAACGAACGGTTCTCGACGTTTTCTAACTCAGGGAACAAGTTGCACACTTCTGAGATGCATTTGCGCAACTTTGTCAGAAATGAGTTTTTTGCCTACAGAAACATGCCTATTTGCGCAGTAGTACAGATTCTGAGTATGTAACTGTGCTTGATGAAATCAGCATTTCTCTTGCTTCCCTGTGCGTAGGGAAGCTCAGTTTTAGTCACAGTAGCTCCCACAAGTGTCTCCTCAGTGTGTTCCCATTTCCTTAGAAACAGTGTATTTGCTGGGAGAAAAGTGCATTACTGTGCGCTTTCACCGTTCAGCAAATACATGTGTAGAAGCACAGCGCTAGCAGAAACGACCTTTTCTCGACGTTTTCTAACTCAGGGAACAAGTTGCACACTTCTGAGATGCATTTGGGCAACTTTGTCAGAAATGAGTTTTTTGCCTAAAGAGACATGCCTATTTGCGCAGTAGTACAGATTCTGAGTATGTAACTGGGCTTGATGAAATCAGCATTTCTCTTGCTTCCCTGTGCATAGGGAAGCTCAGTTCTAGTCACAATAGCTCCCACAAGTGTCTCCTCAGTGTGTTCCCATTTCCTTAGAAACAGTGTATTTGCTGGGAGAAAAGTGCATTACTGTGCGCTTTCACCGTTCAGCTAGTACATGTGTAGAAGCACAGCGCTAGCAGAAACGACCGTTTCTCGACGTTTTCTAACTCAGGGAACAAGTTGCACACTTCTCAGATGCATTTGGGCAACTTTGTCAGAAATGAGTTTTTTGCCTAAAGAGACATGCCTATTTGCGCAGTAGTACAGATTCTGAGTATGTAACTGGGCTTGATGAAATCAGCACATCTCTTGCTCCTGGTACGTAGGGAAGCTCAGTATTAGTCAAAGTAGCTCCCACAAGTGTCTCCTCAGTGTGTTCCCATTTCCTTAGAAACAGTGTACATGCTTGGAGAAAAGTGCATTACTGTGCGCTTTCACCGTTCAGCAAATACATGTGTAGAAGCACAGCGCTAGCAGAAACGACCGTTTCTCGACGTTTTCTAACTCAGGGAACAAGTTGCATACTTCTGAGATGCATTTGGGCAACTTTGTCAGAAATGAGTTGTTTGCCTACAGAGACATGCCTATTTGCGCAGTAGTACAGATTCTGAGTATGTAACTGGGCTTGATGAAATCAGCATTTCTCTTGCATCCCTGTGCGTATGGAAGCTCAATTTTAGTCACAGTAGCTCCCACAAGTGTCTCCTCAGTGTGTTCCCATTTCCTTAGAAACAGTGTATTTGCTGGGAGAAAAGTGCATTACTGTGTGCTTTCACCGTTCAGCAAATACATGTGTAGAAGCACAGCGCTAGCAGAAACGAACGTTTCTCGACGTTTTCTAACTCAGGGAATATGTTGCACACTTCTGAGATGCATTTGGGCAACTTTGTCAGAAATGAGTTTTTTGCCTACAGAGACATGCCTATTTGCGCAGTAGTACAGATTCTGAGTATGTAACTGGGCTTGATGAAATCAGCATTTCTCTTGCTTCCCTGTGCGTAGGGAAGATCAGTTTTAGTCACAGTAGCTCCCACAAGTGTCTCCTCAGTGTGTTCTCAGTTCCTTAGAAACAGTGTATTTGCTGGGAGAAAAGTGCATTACTGTGCGCTTTCACCGTTCAGCAAATACATGTGTAGAAGCACAGCGCTAGTAAAAATGAACGTTTCTCGACGTTTTCTAACTCGGGAACAAGTTGCACACTTCTGAGATGCATTTGGGCAACTTTGTCAGGAATGAGTTTTTTGCCTACAGATACATGCCTATTTGCGCAGTAGTACAGATTGTGAGTATGCAACTGGGCTTGATGAAATCAGCATTTCTCTTGCTTCCCTGTGCGTAGGGAAGCTCAGTTTTAGTCACAGTAGCTCCCACAAGTGTCTCCTCAGTGTGTTCCCATTTCGTTAGAAACAGTGTATTTGCTGGGAGAAATGTGCATTACTGTGGGCTTTCACCGTTCAGCAAATACATGTGTAGAAGCACAGCGCTAGCAGAAACGACCGTTTCTCGACGTTTTCTAACTCAGGGAACAAGTGGCACACTTCTGAGATGCATTTGGGCAACTTTGTCAGAAATGAGTTTTTTGCCTACAGAGACATGCCTATTTACGCAGTAGTACAGATTCTGAGTATGTAACGGGGCTTGATGAAATCAGCATTTCTCTTGCTTCCCTGTGCGTAGGGAAGTTCAGTTTTAGTCACAGTAGCTCCCACAAATGTCTCCTCAGTGTGTTCCCATTTCCTTAGAAACAGTGTATTTGCTGGGAGAAAAGTGCATTACTGTGCGCTTTCACCGTTCAGCAAATACATGTGTAGGAGCACAGCGCTAGCAGAAACGACCGTTTCTTGACGTTTTCTAACTCAGGGAACAAGTTGCACACTTCTGAGATGCATTTGGGCAACTTTGTCAGAAATGAGTTTTTTGCCTAAAGAGACATGCCTATTTGCGCAGTAGTACAGATTCTGAGTATGTAACTGGGTTGATGAAATCAGCATTTTTCTTGCTTCCCTGTGCGTAGGGAAGCTCAGTTTTAGTCACAGTAGCTCCCACAAGTGTCTCCTCAGTGTGTTCCCAGTTCCTTAGAAACTGTGTATTTGCTGGGAGAAAAGTGCATTACTGTGCGCTTTCACCGTTCAGCAAATACATGTGTAGAAGCACAGCGCTAGCAGAAACGACCGTTTCTCGACGTTTTCTAACTCAGGGAACAAGTTGCACACTTCTCAGATGCATTTGGGAAACTTTGTCAGAAATGAGTTTTTTGCCTACAGAGACATGCCTATTTGCGCAGTAGTACAGATTCTGAGTATGTAACTGGGCTTGATGAAATCAGCATTTCTCTTGCTTCCCTGTGCGTAGGGAAGCTCAGTTTTAGTCACAGTAGCTCCCACTAGTGTCTCCTCAGTGTGTTCCCATTTCCTTAGAAACAGTGTATTTGCTGGGAGAAAAGTGCATTACTGTGCGCTTTCACCGTTCAGCAACTACATGTGTAGAAGCACAGCGCTAGCAGAAACGAACGTTTCTCGACGTTTTCTAACTCAGGGAACAAGTTGCAAACTTCTGAGATGCATTTGGGCAACTTTGTCAGAAATGAGTTTTTTGCCTACAGAGACATGCCTATTTGCGCAGTAGTACAGATTCTGAGTATGTAACTGGGCTGGATGAAATCAGCATTTCTCTTGCTTCCCTGTGCGTAGGGAAGCTCAGTTTTAGTCACAGTAGCTCCCACAAGTGTCTCCTCAGTGTGTTCCCATTTCCTTAGAAACAGTGTATTTGCTGGGAGAAAAGTGCATTACTGTGCGCTTTCACCGTTCAGCAAATACATGTGTAGAAGTACAGCGCTAGCAGAAACGACCGTTTCTCGACGTTTTCTAACTCAGGGAACAAGTTGCACACTTCTGAGATGCATTTGGGCAACTTTGTCAGAAATGGGTTTTTTGCCTAAACAGACATGCCTATTTGCGCAGTAGTACAGATTCTCAGTATGTAACTGGGCTTGATGAAATCAGCATTTCTCTTGCTTCCCTGTGCGTAGGGAAGCTCAGTTTTAGTCACAGTAGCTCCCACAAGTGTCTCCTCAGTGTGTTCCCATTTCCTTAGAAACAGTGTATTTGCTGGGAGAAAGTGCATTACTGTGCGCTTTCACCGTTCAGCAAATACATGTGTAGAAGCACAGCGCTAGCAGAAACGACCGTTTCTCGACGTTTTCTAACTCAGGGAACAAGTTGCACACTTCTGAGATGCATTTGGGCAACTTTGTCAGAAATGAGTTTTTTGCCTACAGAGACATGCCTATTTGCGCAGTAGTACAGATTCTGAGTATGTAACTGGGCTGGATGAAATCAGCATTTCTCTTGCTTCCCTGTGTATAGGGAAGCTCAGTTTTAGTCACAGTAGCTCCCACAAGTGTCTCCTCAGTGTGTTCCCATTTCGTTAGAAACAGTGTTTTTGCTGGGAGAAATGTGCATTACTGTGTGCTTTCACCGTTCAGCAAATACATGTGTAGAAGCACAGCGCTAGCTGAAACGACCGTTTCTCGACGTTTTCTAACTCAGGGAACAAGTGGCACACTTCTGAGATGCATTTGGGCAACTTTGTCAGAAATGAGTTTTTTGCCTAAAGAGACATGCCTATTTGCGCAGTAGTACAGATTCTGAGTATGTAACTGGGCTTGATGAAATCAGCATTTCTCTTGCTTCCCTGTGCGTAGGGAAGCTCAGTTTTAGTCACAGTAGCTCCCACTAGTGTCTCCTCAGTGTGTTCCCATTTCCTTAGAAACAGTGTATTTGCTGGGAGAAAAGTGCATTACTGTGCGATTTCACCGTTCAGCAACTACATGTGTAGAAGCACAGCGCTAGCAGAAACGAACGTTTCTCGACGTTTTCTAACTCAGGGAACAAGTTGCAAACTTCTGAGATGCATTTGGGCAACTTTGTCAGAAATGAGTTTTTTGCCTACAGAGACATGCCTATTTGCGCAGTAGTACAGATTCTGAGTATGTAACTGGGCTGGATGAAATCAGCATTTCTCTTGCTTCCCTGTGCGTAGGGAAGCTCAGTTTTAGTCACAGTAGCTCCCACAATTGTCTCCTCAGTGTGTTCCCAGTTCCTTAGAAACAGTGTATTTGCTGGGAGAAAAGTGCATTACTGTGCGCTTTCACCGTTCAGCAAATACATGTGTAGAAGCACAGCGCTAGCAGAAACGACCGTTTCTCGACGTTTTCTAACTCAGGGAACAAGTTGCACACTTCTGAGATGCATTTGGGCAACTTTGTCAGAAATGGGTTTTTTGCCTAAAGAGACATGCCTATTTGCGCAGTAGTACAGATTCTCAGTATGTAACTGGGCTTGATGAAATCAGCATTTCTCTTGCTTCCCTGTGCGTAGGGAAGCTCAGTTTTAGTCACAGTAGCTCCCACAAGTGTCTCCTCAGTGTGTTCCCATTTCCTTAGAAACAGTGTATTTGCTGGGAGAAAGTGCATTACTGTGCGCTTTCACCGTTCAGCAAATACATGTGTAGAAGCACAGCGCTAGCAGAAACGACCGTTTCTCGACGTTTTCTAACTCAGGGAACAAGTTGCACACTTCTGAGATGCATTTGGGCAACTTTGTCAGAAATGAGTTTTTTGCCTACAGAGACATGCCTATTTGCGCAGTAGTACAGATTCTGAGTATGTAACTGGGCTGGATGAAATCAGCATTTCTCTTGCTTCCCTGTGTATAGGGAAGCTCAGTTTTAGTCACAGTAGCTCCCACAAGTGTCTCCTTAGTGTGTTCCCATTTCGTTAGAAACAGTGTTTTTGCTGGGAGAAATGTGCATTACTGTGTGCTTTCACCGTTCAGCAAATACATGTGTAGAAGCACAGCGCTAGCTGAAACGACCGTTTCTCGACGTTTTCTAACTCAGGGAACAAGTGGCACACTTCTGAGATGCATTTGGGCAACTTTGTCAGAAATGAGTTTTTTGCCTAAAGAGACATGCCTATTTGCGCAGTAGTACAGATTCTGAGTATGTAACTGGGCTTGATGAAATCAGCATTTCTCTTGCTTCCCTGTGCGTAGGGAAGCTCAGTTTTAGTCACAGTAGCTCCCACAAGTGTCTCCTCAGTGTGCTCCCATTTCCTTAGAAACACTGTATTTGCTGGGAGAAAAGTGCATTACTGTGCGCTTTCACCGTTCAGCAAATACATGTGTAGGAGCACAGCGCTAGCAGAAACGACCGTTTCTCGACGTTTTCTAACTCAGGGAACAAGTTGCACACTTCTGAGATGCATTTGGCCAACTTTGTCAGAAATGAGTTTTTTGCCTACAGAGACATGCCTATTTGCGCAGTAGTACAGACTCTGAGTATGTAACTGGGCTTGATGAAATCAGCATTTCTCTTGCTTCCCTGTGCGTAGGGAAGCTCAGTTTTAGTCACAGTAGCTCCCACAAGTGTCTCCTCAGTGTGTTCCCATTTCCTTAGAAACAGTGTATTTGCTGGGAGAAAAGTGCATTACTGTGCGCTTTCACCGTTCAGCAAATACATGTGTAGAAGCACAGCGCTAGCAAAAACGACCGTTTCTCGACGTTTTCTAACTCAGGGAACAAGGTGCACACTTCTGAGATGCATTTGGGCAACTTTGTCAGAAATGAGTTTTTTGCCTAAAGAGACATGCCTATTTGCGCAGTAGTACAGATTCTGAGTATGTAACTGGGCTTGATGAAATCAGCATTTCTTTTGCTTCCCTGTGCATAGGGAAGCTCAGTTTTAGTCACAGTAGCTCCCACAAGTGTCTCCTCAGTGTGTTCCCATTTCCTTAGAAACAGTGTATTTGCTGGGAGAAAAGTGCATTACTGTGTGCTTTCACCGTTCAGCAAATACATGTGTAGAAGCACAGCGCTAGCTGAAACGACCGTTTCTCAACGTTTTCTAACTCAGGGAACAAGTGGCACACTTCTGAGATGCATTTGGGCAACTTTGTCAGAAATGAGTTTTTTGCCTACAGAGACATGCCTATTTGCGCAGTAATACAGATTCTGAGTATGTAACTGGGCTTGATGAAATCAGCATTTCTCTTGCTTCCCTGTGCGTAGGGAAGCTCAGTTTTAGTCACAGTAGCTCCCACAAGTTTCTCCTCAGTGTGTTCCCATTTCCTTAGAAACAGTGTATTTGCTGGGAGAAAAGTGCATTACTGTGCGCTTTCACCGTTCAGCAAATACATGTGTAGGAGCACAGCGCTAGCAGAAACGACCGTTTCTCGACGTTTTCTAACTCAAGGAACAAGTTGCACACTTCTGAGATGCATTTGGGCAACTTTGTCAGAAATGAGTTTTTTGCCTAAAGAGACATGCCTATTTGGGCAGTAGTACAGATTCTGAGTATGTAACTGGGCTTGATGAAATCAGCATTTCTCTTGCTTCCCTGTGCATAGGGAAGCTCAGTTTTAGTCACAGTAGCTCCCACAAGTGTCTCCTCAGTGTGTTCCCATTTCCTTAGAAACAGTGTATTTGCTGGGAGAAAAGTGCATTACTGTGCGCTTTCACCGTTCAGCAAATACATGTGTAGAAGCACAGCGCTAGCAGAAATGACCGTTTCTCGACGTTTTCTAACTCAGGGAACAAGTTGCACACTTCTGAGATGCATTTGGGCAACTTTGTCAGAAATGCGTTTTTTGCCTACAGAGACATGCCTATTTGCGCAGTAGTACAGATTCTGAGTATGTACCTGGGCTTGATGAAATCAGCATTTCTCTTGCTTCCCTGTGCTTAGGGAAGCTCAGTTTTAGTCACAGTAGCTCCCACAAGTGTCTCCTCAGTGTGTTCCCAGTTCCTTAGAAACAGTGTATTTGCTGGGAGAAAAGTGCATCACTGTGCTCTTTCACCGTTCAGCAAATACATGTGTAGAAGCACAGCGCTAGCTGAAACGACCGTTTCTCAACGTTTTCTAACTCAGGAACAAGTTGAACACTTGTGAGATGCATTTGGGCAACTTTGTCAGAAATGAGGTTTTTGCCTACAGAGACATGCCTATTTGCGCAGTAGTACAGATTCTGAGTATGTAACTGGGCTTGATGAAATCAGCATTTCTCTTGCTTCCCTGTGCGTAGGGAAGCTCAGTTTTAATCACAGTAGCTCCCACAAGTGTCTCCTCAGGGTGTTCCCATTGCCTTAGAAACAGTGTATTTGCTGGGAGAAAAGTGCATTACTGTGCGATTTCACCGTTCAGCAAATACATGTGTAGAAGCACAGCACTAGCAGAAACGACCGTTTCTCGACGTTTTCTAACTCAGGGAACAAGTTGCACACTTCTGAGATGCATTTGGGCAACTTTGTCAGAAATGAGTTTTTTGCCTAAAGAGACATGACTATTTGCGCAGTAGTACAGATTCTGAATATGTAACTGGGCTTGATGAAATCAGCATTTCTCTTGCTTCCCGGTACGTAGGGAATCTCAGTTTTAGTCACAGTAGCTCCCACAAGTGTCTCCTCAGTGTGTTCCCATTTCCTTAGAAACAGTGTATTTGCTGGGAGAAAAGTGCATTACTGTGTGCTTTCACCGTTCAGCAAATACATGTGTAGAAGCACAGCGCTAGCAGAAACGAACGTTTCTCGACGTTTTCTAACTCAGGGAACAAGTTGCACACTTCTGAGATGCATTTGGGCAACTTTGTCAGAAATGAGTTGTTTGCCTACAGAGACATGCCTATTTGCGCAGTAGTACAGATTCTGAGTATGTAACTGGGCTTGATGAAATCAGCATTTCTCTTGCTTCCCTGTGCTTAGGGAAGCTCAGTTTTAGTCACAGTACCTCCCACAAGTGTCTCCTCAGTGTGTTCCCAGTTCCTTAGAAACAGTGTATTTGCTGGGAGAAAAGTGCATCACTGTGCTCTTTCACCGTTCAGCAAATACATGTGTAGAAGCACAGCGCTAGCTGAAACGACCGTTTCTCAACGTTTTCTAACTCAGGAACAAGTTGAACACTTGTGAGATGCATTTGGGCAACTTTGTCAGAAATGAGGTTTTTGCCTACAGAGACATGCCTATTTGCGCAGTAGTACAGATTCTGAGTATGTAACTGGGCTTGATGAAATCAGCATTTCTCTTGCTTTCGTGTGCGTAGGGAAGCTCAGTTTTAATCACAGTAGCTCCCACAAGTGTCTCCTCAGTGTGTTCCCATTTCCTTAGAAACAGTGTATTTGCTGGGAGAAAAGTGCATTACTGTGCGCTTTCACCGTTCAGCAAATACATGTGTAGAAGCACAGCGCTAGCAGAAACGACCGTTTCTCGAAGTTTTCTAACTCAGGGAACAAGTTGCACACTTCTGAGATGCATTTGGGCAACTTTGTCAGAAATGAGTTTTTTGCCTACAGATTCATGCCTATTTGCGCAGTAGTACAGATTCTGAGTATGTAACTGGGCTTGATGAAATCAGCATTTCTCTTGCTTCCCTCTGTGTAGGGAAGCTCAGTTTTAGTCACAGTAGCTCCCACAAGTGTCTCCTCAGTGTGTTCCCATTTCCTTAGAAACAGTGTATTTGCTGGGAGAAAAGTGCATTACTGTGCGCTTTCACCGTTCAGCAAATACATGTGTAGAAGCACAGCGCTAGCAGAAACGACCGTTTCTCGACGTTTTCTAACTCAGGGAACAAGTTGCACACTTCTGAGATGCATTTGGGCAACTTTGTCAGAAATGAGTTTTTTGCCTACAGAGACATGCCTATTTGCGCAGTATTACAGACTCTGAGTATGTAACTGGGCTTGATGAAATCAGCATTTCTCTTGCTTCCCTGTGCGTAGGGAAGCTCAGTTTTAGTCACAGTAGCTCCCACAAGTGTCTCCTCAGTGTGTTCCCATTTCCTTAGAAACAGTGTATTTGCTGGGAGAAAAGTGCATTACTGTGCGCTTTCACCGTTCAGCAAATACATGTGTAGAAGCACAGCGCTAGCAAAAACGACCGTTTCTCGACGTTTTCTAACTCAGGGAACAAGGTGCACACTTCTGAGATGCATTTGGGCAACTTTGTCAGAAATGAGTTTTTTGCCTACAGAGACATGCCTATTTGCGCAGTAGTACAGATTCTGAGTATGTAACTGGGCTTGATGAAATCAGCATTTCTCTTGCTTCCCTGTGCGTAGGGAAGCTCAGTTTTAGTCACAGTAGCTCCCACAAGTGTCTCCTCAGTGTGTTCCCATTTCCTTAGAAACAGTGTATTTGCTGGGAGAAAAGTGCATTACTGTGTGCTTTCACCGTTCAGCAAATACATGTGTAGAAGCACAGCGCTAGCTGAAACGACCGTTTCTCGACGTTTTCTAACTCAGGGAACAAGTGGCACACTTCTGAGATGCATTTGGGCAACTTTGTCAGAAATGAGTTTTTTGCCTACAGAGACATGCCTATTTGCGCAGTAGTACAGATTCTGAGTATGTAACTGGGCTTGATGAAATCAGCATTTCTCTTGCTTCCCTGTGCGTAGGGAAGCTCAGTTTTAGTCACAGTAGCTCCCACAAGTGTCTCCTCAGTGTGTTCCCATTTCCCTAGAAAATGTGTATTTGCTGGGAGAAAAGTGCATTACTGTGCGCTTTCACCGTTCACCAAATACATGTGTAGAAGCACAGCGCTAGCAGAAACGACCGTTTCTCGATGTTTTCTAACTCAGGGAACAAGTTACACACTTCTGAGATGCATTTGGGCAACTTTGTCAGAAATGAGTTTTTTGCCTACAGAGACATGCCTATTTGCACAGTAGTACAGATTCTGAGTATAACTGGGCTTGATGAAATCAGCATTTCTCTTGCTTCCCTGTGCGTAGGGAAGCTCAGTTTTAGTCACAGTAGCTCCCACAAGTGTCTCCTCAGTGTGTTCCCATTTCCTTAGAAACAGTGTATTTGCTGGGAGAAAAGTGCATTACTGTGCGCTTTCACCGTTCAGCAAATACATGTGTAGAAGCACAGCGCTAGCAGAAACGACCGTTTCTCGACGTTTTCTAACTCAGGGAATAAGTTGCACACTTCTGAGATGCATTTGGGCAACTTTGTCAGAAATGAGGTTTTTGCCTAAAGAGACATGCCTATTTGCGCAGTAGTACAGATTCTGAGTATGTAACTGGGCTTGATGAAATCAGCATTTCTCTTGCTTCCCTGTGCGTAGGGAAGCTCAGTTTTAGTCACTGTAGCTCCCACAAGTGTCTCCTCAGTGTGTTCCCATTTCCTTAGAAACAGTGTATTTGCTGGGAGAAAAGTGCGTTACTGTGCGCTTTCACCGTTCAGCAAATACATGTGTAGAAGCACAGCGCTAGCAGAAACGACCGTTTCTCGATGTTTTCTAACTCAAGGAACAAGTTGCACACTTCTGAGATGCATTTGGGCAACTTTGTCAGAAATGAGTTTTTTGCTGAAAGAGACATGCCAATTTGCGCTTTAGTACAGATTCTGAGTATGTAACTGGGCTTGATGAAATCAGCATTTCTCTTGCTTCCCTGTGCGTAGGGAAGCTCAGTTTTAGTCACAGTAGCTCCCACAAGTGTCTCCTCAGTGTGTTCCCATTTCCTTAGAAACAGTGTTTTTGCTGGGAGAAAAGTGCGTTACTGTGGGCTTTCACCATTCAGCAAATACATGTGTAGAAGCACAGCGCTAGCAGAAACGACCATTTCTCGACGTTTTCTAACTCAGGGAACAAGTTGCACACTTCTGAGATGCATTTGGGCAACTTTGTCAGAAATGAGTTTTTTGCCTACAGAGCCATGCCTATTTGCGCAGTAGTACAGATTCTGAGTATGTAACTGGGCTTGATGAAATCAGCATTTCTCTTGCTTCCCTGTGCGTAGGGAAGCTCAGTTTTAGTCACAGTAGATCCCACAAGTGTCTCCTCAGTGTGTTCCCATTTCCTTAGAAATAGTGTAATTGCTGGGAGAAAAGTGCGTTACTGTGGGCTTTCACCGTTCAGCAAATACATGTGTAGAAGCACAGCGCTAGCAGAAACTACCGTTTCTCGACGTTTTCTAACTCAGGGAACAAGTTGCACACTTCTGAGGTGCATTTGGGCAACTTTGTCAGAAATGAGTTTTTTGCCTACAGAGACATGCCTATTTGCGCAGTAGTACAGTTTCTGAGTATGTAACTGGGCTGGATGAAATCAGCATTTCTCTAGCTTTCCTGTGCGTAGGGAAGCTCAGTTTTAGTCACAGTAGCTACCACAAGTGTCTCCTCAGTGTGTTCCCATTTCCTTAGAAACAGTGTATTTGCTGGGAGAAAAGTGCGTTACTGTGCGCTTTCACCGTTCAGCAAATACATGTGTAGAAGCACAGCGCTAGCTGAAACGACCGTTTCTCAACGTTTTCTAACTCAGGGAACAAGTTGCACACTTCTGAAATGCATTTGGGCAACTTTGTCAGAAATGAGTTTTTTGCCTAAAGAGACTAGCCTATTTGCGCAGTAGTACAGATTCTGAGTATGTAACTGGGCTGGATGAAATCAGCATTTCTCTTGCTTCCCTGTGCATAGGGAAGCTCAGTTTTAGTCACAGTAGCTCCCACAAGTGTCTCCTCAGTGTGTTCCCATTTCCTTAGAAACAGTGTATTTGCTGGGAGAAAAGTGCGTTACTGTGCGCTTTCACCGTTCAGCAAATACATGTGTAGAAGCACAGCGCTAGCAGAAACGACCGTTTCTCGACGTTTTCTAACTCAGGGAACACGTTGCACACTTCTGAGATGCATTTGGGCAACTTTGTCAGAAATGAGTTTTTTGCCTACAGAGACATGCCTATTTGCGCAGTAGTACAGATTCTGAGTATGTAACTGGGCTTGATGAAATCAGCATTTCTCTTGCTTCCCTGTGCGTAGGGAAGCTCAGTTTTAGTCACTGTAGCTCCCACAAGTGTCTCCTCAGTGTGTTCCCATTTCCTTAGAAACAGTGTATTTGCTGGGAGAAAAGTGCGTTACTGTGCGCTTTCACCGTTCAGCAAATACATGTGTAGAAGCACAGCGCTAGCAGAAACGACCGTTTCTCGATGTTTTCTAACTCAAGGAACAAGTTGCACACTTCTGAGATGCATTTGGGCAACTTTGTCAGAAATGAGTTTTTTGCTGAAAGAGACATGCCAATTTGCGCTTTAGTACAGATTCTGAGTATGTAACTGGGCTTGATGAAATCAGCATTTCTCTTGCTTCCCTGTGCGTAGGGAAGCTCAGTTTTAGTCACAGTAGCTCCCACAAGTGTCTCCTCAGTGTGTTCCCATTTCCTTAGAAACAGTGTTTTTGCTGGGAGAAAAGTGCATTACTGTGGGCTTTCACCGTTCAGCAAATACATGTGTAGAAGCACAGCGCTAGCAGAAACGACCATTTCTCGACGTTTTCTAACTCAGGGAACAAGTTGCACACTTCTGAGATGCATTTGGGCAACTTTGTCAGAAATGAGTTTTTTGCCTACAGAGCCATGCCTATTTGCGCAGTAGTACAGATTCTGAGTATGTAACTGGGCTTGATGAAATCAGCATTTCTCTTGCTTCCCTGTGCGTAGGGAAGCTCAGTTTTAGTCACAGTAGATCCCACAAGTGTCTCCTCAGTGTGTTCCCATTTCCTTAGAAATAGTGTAATTGCTGGGAGAAAAGTGCGTTACTGTGGGCTTTCACCGTTCAGCAAATACATGTGTAGAAGCACAGCGCTAGCAGAAACTACCGTTTCTCGACGTTTTCTAACTCAGGGAACAAGTTGCACACTTCTGAGGTGCATTTGGGCAACTTTGTCAGAAATGAGTTTTTTGCCTACAGAGACATGCCTATTTGCGCAGTAGTACAGTTTCTGAGTATGTAACTGGGCTGGATGAAATCAGCATTTCTCTAGCTTTCCTGTGCGTAGGGAAGCTCAGTTTTAGTCACAGTAGCTACCACAAGTGTCTCCTCAGTGTGTTCCCATTTCCTTAGAAACAGTGTATTTGCTGGGAGAAAAGTGCGTTACTGTGCGCTTTCACCGTTCAGCAAATACATGTGTAGAAGCACAGCGCTAGCTGAAACGACCGTTTCTCAACGTTTTCTAACTCAGGGAACAAGTTGCACACTTCTGAAATGCATTTGGGCAACTTTGTCAGAAATGAGTTTTTTGCCTAAAGAGACATGCCTATTTGCGCAGTAGTACAGATTCTGAGTATGTAACTGGGCTGGATGAAATCAGCATTTCTCTTGCTTCCCTGTGCATAGGGAAGCTCAGTTTTAGTCACAGTAGCTCCCACAAGTGTCTCCTCAGTGTGTTCCCATTTCCTTAGAAACAGTGTATTTGCTGGGAGAAAAGTGCGTTACTGTGCGCTTTCACCGTTCAGCAAATACATGTGTAGAAGCACAGCGCTAGCAGAAACGACCGTTTCTCGACGTTTTCTAACTCAGGGAACACGTTGCACACTTCTGAGATGCATTTGGGCAACTTTGTCAGAAATGAGTTTTTTGCCTACAGAGACATGCCTATTTGCGCAGTAGTACAGATTCTGAGTATGTAACTGGGCTTGATGAAATCAGCATTTCTCTTGCTTCCCTGTGCATAGGGAAGCTCAGTTTTAGTCACAGTAGCTCCCACAAGTGTCTCCTCAGTGTGTTCCCATTTCCTTAGAAACAGTGTATTTGCTGGGAGAAATGTGCATTACTGTGCGCTTTCACCGTTCAGCAAATACATGTGTAGAAGCACAGCGCTAGCAGAAACGACCGTTTCTCGATGTTTTCTAACTCAGGGAACAAGTTGCACACTTCTGAGATGCATTTGGGCAACTTTGTCAGAAATGAGTTTTTTGCTGAAAGAGACATGCCAATTTGCGCAGTAGTACAGATTCTGAGTATGTAACTGGGCTTGATGAAATCAGCATTTCTCTTGCTTCCCTGTGCGTAGGGAAGCTCAGTTTTAGTCAGAGTAGCTCCCACAAGTGTCTCCTCAGTGTGTTCCCATTTCCTTAGAAACAGTGTATTTGCTGGGAGAAAAGTGCATTACTGTGCGCTTTCACCGTTCAGCAAATACATGTGTAGAAGCACAGCGCTAGCAGAAACGACCGTTTCTCGACGTTTTCTAACTCAGTGAACAAGTTGCACACTTCTGAGATGCATTTGGGCAACTTTGTCTGAAATGAGTTTTTTGCCTACAGAGACATGCCTATTTGCACAGTAGTACAGATTCTGAGTATGTAACTGGGCTTGATGAAATCAGCATTTCTCTTGCTTCCCTGTGCGTAGGGAAGCTCAGTTTTAGTCACAGTAGCTCCCACAAGTGTCTCCTCAGTGTGTTCCCATTTCCTTAGAAAGAGTGTTTTTGCTGGGAGAAAAGTGCGTTATTCTGGGCTTTCACCGTTCAGCAAATACATGTGTAGAAGCACAGCGCTAGCAGAAACGACCATTTCTCGACGTTTTCTAACTCAGGAAACAAGTTGCACACTTCTGAGATGCATTTGGGCAACTTTGTCAGAAATGAGTTTTTTGCCTACAGAGACATGCCTATTTGCGCAGTAGTACAGATTCTGAGTATGTAACTGGGCTTGATGAAATCAGCATTTCTCTTGCTTCCCTGTGCGTAGGGAAGCTCAGTTTTAGTCACAGTAGCTCCCACAAGTGTCTCCTCAGTGTGTTCCCATTTCCTTAGAAACAGTGTATTTGCTGGGAGAAAAGTGCATTACTGTGCGCTTTCACCGTTCAGCAAATACATGTGTAGAAGCACAGCGCTAGCAGAAACGAACGGTTCTCGACGTTTTCTAATTCAGGGAACAAGTTGCACACTTCTGAGATGCATTTGGGCAACTTTGTCAGAAATGAGTTTTTTGCCTACAGAGACATGCCTATTTGCACAGTAGTACAGATTCTGAGTATGTAACTGGGCTTGAGGAAATCAGCATTTCTCTTTCTTCCCTGTGCGTAGGGAAGCTCAGTTTTAGTCACAGTAGCTCCCACAAGTGTCTCCTCAGTGTGTTCCCATTTCCTAGAAACAGTGTATTTGCTGCGAGAAAAGTGCATTACTGTGCGCTTTCACCGTTCAGCAAATACAAGTGTAGAAGCACAGTGCTAGCAGAAACGACCATTTCTCGACGTTTTCTAACTCAGGGAACAAGTTGCACACTTCTGAGATGCATTTGGGCAACTTTGTCAGAAATGAGTTTTTTGCCTAAAGAGACATGCCTATTTGCGCAGTAGTACAGATTCTGAATATGTAACTGGGCTTGATGAAATCAGCATTTCTCTTGCTTCCCTGTGCGTAGGGAAGCTCAGTTTTAGTCACCGTAGCTCCCACAAGTGTCTCCTCAGTTTCTTACCATTTCCTTAGAAACAGTGTATTTGCTGGGAGAAAAGTGCATTACTGTGCGCTTTCACCGTTCAGCAAATACATGTGTAGAAGCACAGCGCTAGCAGAAACGACCGTTTCTCGACGTTTTCTAACTCAGGGAACAAGTGGCACACTTCTGAGATGCATTTGGGCAACTTTGTCAGAAATGAGTTTTTTGCCTAATGAGACATGCCTATTTGCGCAGTAGTACAGATTCTGAGTATGTAACTGGGCTTGATGAAATCAGCATTTCTCTTGCTTCCCTGTGCGTAGGGAAGCTCAGTTTTAGTCACAGTAGCTCCCACAAGTGTCTCCTCAGTGTGTTCCCAGTTCCTTAGAAACAGTGTATTTGCTGGGAGAAAAGTGCATTACTGTGCGCTTTCACCGTTCAGCAAATACATGTGTATGCACAGCGCTAGCAGAAACGAACGTTTCTCGACGTTTTTTAACTCAGGGAACAGGTTGCACACTTCTGAGATGCATTTGGGCAACTTTGTCAGAAATGAGTTTTTTGCCTACAGAGACATGTCTATTTGCGCAGTAGTACAGATTCTGAGTATGTAACTAGGCTTGATGAAATCAGCATTTCTCTTGCTTCCCTGTGCGTAGGGAAGCTCAGTTTTAGTCACAGTAGCTCCCACAAGTGTCTCCTCAGTGTGTTCCCATTTCCTTAGAAACAGTGTATTTGCTGGGAGAAAAGTGCGTTACTGTGCGCTTTCACCGTTCAACAAATACATGTGTAGAAGCACAGCGCTAGCAGAAATGACCGTTTCTCGATGTTTTCTAACTCAGGGAACAAGTTGCACACTTCTGAGATGCATTTGGGCAACTTTGTCAGACATGAGTTTTTTGCTGAAAGAGACATGCCAATTTGCGCAGTAGTACAGATTCTGAGTATGTAACTGGGCTTGATGAAATCAGCATTTCTCTTGCTTCCCTGTGCGTAGGGAAGCTCAGTTTTAGTCAGAGTAGCTCCCCAAGTGTCTCCTCAGTGTGTTCCCATTTCCTCAGAAACAGTGTATTTGCTGGGAGAAAAGTGCATTACTGTGCGCTTTCACCGTTCTTCAAATACATGTGTAGAAGCACAGCGCTAGCAGAAACGACCGTTTCTCGACGTTTTCTATCTCAGGGAACAAGTTGCACACTTCTGAGATGCATTTGGGCAACTTTGTCAGAAATGAGTTTTTTGCCTACAGAGACATGCCTATTTGCGCAGTAGTACAGATTCTGAGTATGTAACTGGGCTTGATGAAATCAGCATTTCTCTTGCTTCCCTGTGCGTAGGGAAGCTCAGTTTTAGTCACAGTAGCTCCCACAAGTGTCTCCTCAGTGTGTTCCCTGTTCCTTAGAAACAGTGTTTTTGCTGGGAGAAATGTGCATTACTGTACGCTTTCACCGTTCAGCAAATACATGTGTAGAAGCACAGCACTAGCTGAAACGACCGTTTCTCGACGTTTTCTAAATCAGGGAACAAGTGGCACAATTCTGAGATACATTTGGGCAACTTTGTCAGAAATGAGTTTTTTGCCTACAGAGACATGCCTATTTGCACAGTAGTACAGATTCTGAGTATGTAACTGGGCTTGATGAAATCAGCATTTCTCTTGCTTCCCTGTGCGTAGGGAAGCTCAGTTTTAGTCACAGTAGCTCCCACAAGTGTCTCCTCAGTGTGTTCCCATTTCTTAGAAACAGTGTTTTTGCTGGGAGAAAAGTGCGTTACTGTGGGATTTCACCGTTCAGCAAATACATGTGTAGAAGCACAGCGCTAGCAGAAACGACCATTTCTCGACGTTTTCTAACTCAGGAAACAAGTTGCACACTTCTGAGATGCATTTGGGCAACGTTGTCAGAAATGAGTTTTTGCCTACAGAGACATGCCTATTTGCGCAGTAGTACAGATTCTGAGTATGTAACTGGGCTTGATGAAATCAGCATTTCTCTTGCTTCCCTGTGCGTAGGGAAGCTCAGTTTTAGTCACAGTAGCTCCCACAAGTGTCTCCTCAGTGTGTTCCCATTTCCTTAGAAACAGTGTATTTGCTGTGAGAAAAGTGCGTTACTGTGCGCTTTCACCGTTCTTCAAATACATGTGTAGAAGCACAGCGCAAGCAGAAACGACCGTTTCTCGATGATTTCTAACTCAGGGAACAAGTTGCACACTTCTGAGATGCATTTGGGCAACTTTGTCAGAAATGAGTTTTTTGCTGAAAGAGACATGCCAATTTGCGCAGTAGTACAGATTCTGAGTATGTAACTGGGCTTGATGAAATCAGCATTTCTCTTGCTTTCCTGTGCGTAGGGAAGCTCAGTTTTAGTCACAGTAGCTTCCACAAGTGTCTCCTCAGTGTGTTCCCATTTCCTTAGAAACAGTGTATTTGCTGGGAGAAAAGTGCATTACTGTGCGATTTCACCGTTCTGCAAATACATGTGTAGAAGCACAGCGCTAGCAGAAACGACCGTTTCTCGACGTTTTCTAACTCAGGGAACAAGTTGCACACTTCTGAGATGCATTTGGGCAACTTTGTCAGAAATGAGTTTTTTGCCTACAGAGACATGCCAATTTGCGCAGTAGTACAGATTCTGAGTATGTAACTGGGCTTGATGAAATCAGCATTTCTCTTGCTTCCCTGTGCGTAGGGAAGCTCAGTTTTAGTCACAGTAGCTCCCACAAGTGTCTCCTCAGTGTGTTCCCTGTTCCTTAGAAACAGTGTTTTTGCTGGGAGAAATGTGCATTACTGTACGCTTTCACCGTTCAGCAAATACATGTGTAGAAGCACAGCACTAGCTGAAACGACCGTTTCTCGACGTTTTCTAAATCAGGGAACAAGTGGCACACTTCTGAGATGCATTTGGGCAACTTTGTCAGAAATGAGTTTTTTGCCTACAGAGACATGCCTATTTGCACAGTAGTACAGATTCTGAGTATGTAACTGGGCTTGATGAAATCAGCATTTCTCTTGCTTCCCTGTGCGTAGGGAAGCTCAGTTTTAGTCACAGTAGCTCCCACAAGTGTCTCCTCAGTGTGTTCCCATTTCCTTAGAAACAGTGTATTTGCTGGGAGAAAAGTGCATTACTGTGCGCTTTCACCGTTCAGCAAATACATGTGTAGAAGCACAGCGCTAGCAGAAACGACTGTTTCTCGACGTTTTCTATCTCAGGGAACAAGTTGCACACTTCTGAGATGCATTTGGGCAACTTTGTCAGAAATGAGTTTTTTGCCTAAAGAGACATGCCTATTTGCGCAGTAGTACAGATTCTGAGTATGTAACTGGGCTTGATGAAATCAGCATTTCTCTTTCTTCCCTGTGCGTAGGGAAGCTCAGTTTTAGTCACAGTAGCTCCCACAAGTGTCTCCTCAGTGTGTTCCCATTTCCTTAGAAACAGTGTATTTGCTGGGAGAAAAGTGCATTACTGTGCGATTTCACCGTTCTGCAAATACATGTGTAGAAGCACAGCGCTAGCAGAAACGACCGTTTCTCGACGTTTTCTAACTCAGGGAACAAGTTGCACACTTCTGAGATGCATTTGGGCAACTTTGTCAGAAATGAGTTTTTTGCCTACAGAGACATGCCAATTTGCGCAGTAGTACAGATTCTGAGTATGTAACTGGGCTTGATGAAATCAGCATTTCTCTTGCTTCCCTGTGCGTAGGGAAGCTCAGTTTTAGTCACAGTAGCTCCCACAAGTGTCTCCTCAGTGTGTTCCCTGTTCCTTAGAAACAGTGTTTTTGCTGGGAGAAATGTGCATTACTGTACGCTTTCACCGTTCAGCAAATACATGTGTAGAAGCACAGCACTAGCTGAAACGACCGTTTCTCGACGTTTTCTAAATCAGGGAACAAGTGGCACACTTCTGAGATGCATTTGGGCAACTTTGTCAGAAATGAGTTTTTTGCCTACAGAGACATGCCTATTTGCACAGTAGTACAGATTCTGAGTATGTAACTGGGCTTGATGAAATCAGCATTTCTCTTGCTTCCCTGTGCGTAGGGAAGCTCAGTTTTAGTCCCAGTAGCTCCCACAAGTGTCTCCTCAGTGTGTTCCCATTTCCTTAGAAACAGTGTATTTGCTGGGAGAAAAGTGCATTACTGTGCGCTTTCACCGTTCAGCAAATACATGTGTAGAAGCACAGTGCTAGCAGAAACGACCGTTTCTCGACGTTTTCTATCTCAGGGAACAAGTTGCACACTTCTGAGATGCATTTGGGAAACTTTGTCAGAAATGATTTTTTTTGCCTACAGAGACATGCCTATTTGCGCAGTAGTACAGATTCTGAGTATGTAACTGGGCTTGATGAAATCAGCATTTCTCTTGCTTCCCTGTGCGTAGGGAAGCTCAGTTTTAGTCACAGTAGCTCCCACAAGTGTCTCCTCAGTGTGTTCCCATTTCCTTAGAAACAGTGTATTTGCTGGGAGAAAAGTGCATTACTGTGCGCTTTCACTGTTCTTCAAATACATGTGTAGAAGCACAGCGCTAGCAGAAACGACCGTTTCTCGACGTTTTCTAACTCATGGAACAAGTTGCACACTTCTGAGATGCATTTGGGCAACTTTGTCAGAAATGAGTTTTTTGCCTAAAGAGACATGCCTATTTGCGCAGTAGTACAGATTCTGAGTATGTAACTGGGCTGGATGAAATCAGCATTTCTCTTGCTTCCCTGTGCGTAAGGAAGCTCAGTTTTAGTCACAGTAGCTCCCACAAGTGTCTCCTCAGTGTGTTCCCATTTCCTTAGAAACAGTGTATTTGCTGGGAGAAAAGTGCGTTCCTGTGGGCTTTCACCGTTCAGCAAATACATGTGTAGAAGCACAGCGCTAGCAGAAACGACCGTTTCTTGACGTTTTCTAACTCAGGGAACAAGTTGCACACTTCTGAGGTGCATTTGTGCAACTTTGTCAGAAATGAGTTTTTTGCCTACAGAGACATGCCTATTTGCGCAGTAGTACAGATTCTGAGTATGTAACTGGGCTTGATGAAATCAGCATTTCTCTAGCTTCCCTGTGCGTAGATAAGCTCAGTTTTAGTCACAGTAGCTCCCACAAGTGTCTCCTCAGTGTGTTCCCATTTCCTTAGAAACAGTGTATTTGCTGGGAGAAAACTGCATTACTGTGCGCTTTCACCGTTCAGCAAATACATGTGTAGAAGCACAGCGCTAGCAGAAACGAACGTTTCTCGACGATTTCTAACTCAGGGAACAAGTTGCACACTTCTGAGATGCATTTGGGCAACTTTGTCAGAAATGAGTTTTTTGCCTACAGAGACATGCCTATTTGCACAGTAGTACAGATTCTGAGTATGTAACTGGGCTTGATGAAATCAGCATTTCTCTTGCTTCCCTGTGCGTAGGGAAGCTCAGTTTTAGTCACAGTAGCTCCCACAAGTGTCTCCTCAGTGTGTTCCCATTTCCTTAGAAACAGTGTATTTGCTGGGAGAAAAGTGCATTACTGTGCGCTTTCACCGTTCAGCAAATACATGTGTAGAAGCACAGCGCTAGCAGAAACGACCGTTTCTCGACGTTTTCTAACTCAGGGAACAAGTTGCACACTTCTGAGATGCATTTGGGCAACTTTGTCAGAAATGAGTTTTTTGCCTACAGAGACATGCCAATTTGCGCAGTAGTACAGATTCGGAGTATGTAACTGGGCTTGATGAAATCAGCATTTCTCTTGCTTCCCTGTGCGTAGGGAAGCTCAGTTTTAGTCAGAGTAGCTCCCACAAGTGTCTCCTCAGTGTGTTCCCTGTTCCTTAGAAACAGTGTTTTTGCTGGGAGAAATGTGCATTACTGTACGCTTTCACCGTTCAGCAAATACATGTGTAGAAGCACAGCACTAGCTGAAACGACCGTTTCTCGACGTTTTCTAAATCAGGGAACAAGTGGCACACTTCTGAGATGCATTTGGGCAACTTTGTCAGAAATGAGTTTTTTGCCTACAGAGACAGGCCTATTTGCGCAGTAGTACAGATTCTGAGTATGTAACTGGGCTTGATGAAATCAGCATTTCTCTTGCTTCCCTGTGCGTAGGGAAGCTCAGTTTTAGTCACAGTAGCTCCCACAAGTGTCTCCTCAGTGTGTTCCCATTTCCTTAGAAACAGTGTTTTTGCTGGGAGAAAAGTGCATTACTGTGCGCTTTCACCGTTCTTCAAATACATGTGTAGAAGCACAGCGCTAGCAGAAACGACCATTTCTCGACGTTTTCTAACTCAGGGAACAAGTTGCACACTTCTGAGATGCATTTGGGCAACTTTGTCAGAAATGAGTTTTTTGCCTACAGAGACATGCCTATTTGCGCAGTAGTACAGATTCTGAGTATGTAACTGGGCTTGATGAAATCAGCATTTCTCTAGCTTCCCTGTGCGTAGATAAGCTCAGTTTTAGTCACAGTAGCTCCCACAAGTGTCTCCTCAGTGTGTTCCCATTTCCTTAGAAACAGTGTATTTGCTGGGAGAAAACTGCATTACTGTGCGCTTTCACCGTTCAGCAAATACATGTGTAGAAGCACAGCGCTAGCAGAAACGAACGTTTCTCGACGTTTTCTAACTCAGGGAACAAGTTGCACACTTCTGAGATGCATTTGGGCAACTTTGTCAGAAATGAGTTTTTTGCCTACAGAGACATGCCTATTTGCACAGTAGTACAGATTCTGAGTATGTAACTGGGCTTGATGAAATCAGCATTTCTCTTGCTTCCCTGTGCGTAGGGAAGCTCAGTTTTAGTCACAGTAGCTCCCACAAGTGTCTCCTCAGTGTGTTCCCATTTCCTTAGAAACAGTGTATTTGCTGGGAGAAAAGTGCATTACTGTGCGCTTTCACCGTTCAGCAAATACATGTGTAGAAGCACAGCGCTAGCAGAAACGACCGTTTCTCGACGTTTTCTAACTCAGGGAACAAGTTGCACACTTCTGAGATGCATTTGGGCAACTTTGTCAGAAATGAGTTTTTTGCCTACAGAGACATGCCAATTTGCGCAGTAGTACAGATTCGGAGTATGTAACTGGGCTTGATGAAATCAGCATTTCTCTTGCTTCCCTGTGCGTAGGGAAGCTCAGTTTTAGTCAGAGTAGCTCCCACAAGTGTCTCCTCAGTGTGTTCCCTGTTCCTTAGAAACAGTGTTTTTGCTGGGAGAAATGTGCATTACTGTACGCTTTCACCGTTCAGCAAATACATGTGTAGAAGCACAGCACTAGCTGAAACGACCGTTTCTCGACGTTTTCTAAATCAGGGAACAAGTGGCACACTTCTGAGATGCATTTGGGCAACTTTGTCAGAAATGAGTTTTTTGCCTACAGAGACAGGCCTATTTGCGCAGTAGTACAGATTCTGAGTATGTAACTGGGCTTGATGAAATCAGCATTTCTCTTGCTTCCCTGTGCGTAGGGAAGCTCAGTTTTAGTCACAGTAGCTCCCACAAGTGTCTCCTCAGTGTGTTCCCATTTCCTTAGAAACAGTGTTTTTGCTGGGAGAAAAGTGCATTACTGTGCGCTTTCACCGTTCTTCAAATACATGTGTAGAAGCACAGCGCTAGCAGAAACGACCATTTCTCGACGTTTTCTAACTCAGGGAACAAGTTGCACACTTCTGAGATGCATTTGGGCAACTTTGTCAGAAATGAGTTTTTTGCCTACAGAGACATGCCTATTTGCGCAGTAGTACAGATTCTGAGTATGTAACTGGGCTTGATGAAATCAGCATTTCTCTTGCTTCCCTGTGCGTAAGGAAGCTCAGTTTTAGTCACAGTAGCTCCCACAAGTGTCTCCTCAGTGTGTTCCCATTTCCTTAGAAACAGTGTATTTGCTGGGAGAAAAGTGCGTTCCTGTGGGCTTTCACCGTTCAGCAAATACATGTGTAGAAGCACAGCGCTAGCAGAAACGACCGTTTCTTGACGTTTTCTAACTCAGGGAACAAGTTGCACACTTCTGAGGTGCATTTGTGCAACTTTGTCAGAAATGAGTTTTTTGCCTACAGAGACATGCCTATTTGCGCAGTAGTACAGATTCTGAGTATGTAACTGTGCTTGATGACATCAGCATTTCTCTTGCTTCCCTGTGCGTAGGGAAGCTCAGTTTTAGTCACAGTAGCTCCCACAAGTGTCTCCTCAGTGTGTTCCCAGTTCCTTAGAAACAGTGTATTTGCTGGGAGAAAAGTACATTACTGTGCGCTTTCAGCGTTCAGCAAATACATGTGTAGAAGCACAGCGCTAGCAGAAACGACCGTTTCTCGACGTTTTCTAACTCAGGGAACAAGTTGCACACTTCTGAGATGCATTTGGGCAACTTTGTCAGAAATGAGTTTTTTGCCTAAAGAGACATGCCTATTTGCGCAGTAGTACAGATTCTGAGCATGTAACTGGGCTTGATGAAATCAGCATTTCTCTTGCTTCCCTGTGCGAAGGGAAGCTCAGTTTTAGTCACAGTAGCTCCCACAAGTGTCTCCTCAGTTTGTTACCATTTCCTTAGAAACAGTGTATTTGCTGGGAGAAAAGTGCATTAATGTGCGCTTTCACCGTTCAGCAAATACATGTGTAGAAGCACAGCGCTAGCAGAAACGACCATTTCTCGACGTTTTCTAACTCAGGGAACAAGTTGCACACTTCTGAGATGCATTTGGGCAACTTTGTCAGAAATAAGTGCTTTGCCTACAGAGACATGCCTATTTGCGAGTAGTACAGATTCTGAGTATGTAACTGGGCTTGATGAAATCAGCATTTCTCTAGCTTCCCTGTGCGTAGATAAGCTCAGTTTTAGTCACAGTAGCTCCCACAAGTGTCTCCTCAGTGTGTTCCCATTTCCGTAGAAACAGTGTATTTGCTGCGAGAAAAGTGCATTACTGTGCGCTTTCACCGTTCAGCAAATACATGTGTAGAAGCACAGCGCTAGCAGAAACGACCGTGTCTCGACGTTTTCTAACTCAGGGAACAAGTTGCACACTTCTGAGATGCATTTGGGCAACTTTGTCAGAAATAAGTTCTTTGCCTACAGAGACATGCCTATTTGCGCAGTAGTACAGATTCTGAGTATGTAACTGGGCTTGATGAAATCAGCATTTCTCTTGTTTTCCTGTGCGTAGGAAAGCTCAGTTTTAGTCACAGTAGCTCCCACAAGTGTCTCCTCAGTGTGTTCCCATTTCCTTAGAAACAGTGTATTTGCTGGGAGAAAAGTGCATTACTGTGCGATTTCACCGTTCAGCAAATACATGTGTAGAAGCACAGCGCTAGCAGAAACGAACGTTTCTCGACGTTTTCTAACTCAGGGAACAAGTTGCACACTTCTGAGATGCATTTGGGCAACTTTGTCAGAAATGAGTTTTTTGCCTACAGAGACATGCCTATTTGCACAGTAGTACAGATTCTGAGTATGTAACTGGGCTTGATGAAATCAGCATTTCTCTTGCTTCCCTGTGCGTAGGGAAGCTCAGTTTTAGTCACAGTAGCTCCCACAAGTGTCTCCTCAGTGTGTTCCCATTTCCTTAGAAATAGTGTATTTGCTGGGAGAAAAGTGCATTACTGTGCGCTTTCACCGTTCAGCAAATACATGTGTAGAAGCACAGCGTTAGCAGATATGACCGTTTCTCGACGTTTTCTAACTCAGGGAACAAGTTGCACACTTCTGAGATGCCTTTGGGCAACTTTGTCAGAAATGAGTTTTTTGCCTACAGAGACATGCCTATTTGCGAAGTAGTACAGATTCTGAGTATGTAACTGGGCTTGATGAAATCAGCATTTCTCTTGCTTCCCTGTGCGTAGGGAAGCTCAGTTTTAGTCCCAGTAGCTCCCACAAGTGTCTCCTCCGGGTGTTCCCATTTCCTTAGAAACAGTGTATTTGCTGGGAGAAAAGTGCATTACTGTGCGCTTTCACCGTTCAGCAAATACATGTGTAGAAGCACAGTGCTAGCAGAAACGAACGTTTCTCGACGTTTTCTAACTCAGGGAACAAGTTGTACACTTCTGAGATGCATTTCGGCATCTTTGTAAGAAATGAGTTTTTTGCCTACAGAGACATGCCTATTTGCGCAGTAGTACAGATTCTGAGTATGTAACTGGGCTGGATGAAATCAGCATTTCTCTTGCTTCCCTGTGTGTAGGGAAGCTCAGTTTTAGTCCCAGTAGCTCCCACAAGTGTCTCCTCAGTGTGTTCCCATTTCCTTAGAAACAGTGTATTTGCTGGGAGAAAAGTGCATTACTGTGCGCATTCACCGTTCAGCAAATACATGTGTAAAAGCACAGCGCTAGCAGAAATGACCGTTTCTCGACGTTTTCTAACTCAGGGAACAAGTTGCACACTTCTGAGATGCATTTGGGCAACTTTGTCAGAAATGAGTTTTTTGCCTACAGAGGCATGCCTATTTGCGCAGTAGTACAGATTCTGAGTATATAACTGGGCTTGATGAAATCAGCATTTCTCTTGCTTCCCTGTGCGTAGGGAAGCTCAGTTTTAGTCCCAGTAGCTCCCACAAGTGTCTCCTCAGTGTGTTCCCATTTCCTTAGAAACAGTGTATTTGCTGGGAGAAAAGTGCATTACTGTGCCCTTTCACCGTTCAGCAAATACATGTGTAGAAGCACAGCGCTAGCAGAAACGAACGTTTCTCGACGTTTTCTAACTCAGGGAACAAGTTGCACACTTCTGAGATGCATTTGGGCAACTTTGTCAGAAATGAGTTTTTTGCCTACAGAGACATGCCTATTTGCGCAGTAGTACAGATTCTGAGTATGTAACTGGGCTTGATGAAATCAGCATTTCTCTTGCTTCCCTGTGCGTAGGGAAGCTCAGTTTTAGTCACAGTAGCTCCCACAAGTGTCTCCTCAGTGTGTTCCCATTTCCTTAGAAACAGTGTATTTGCTGGGAGAAAAGTGCATTACTGTGCGCTTTCACCGTTCAGCAAATACATGTGTAGAAGCACAGCGCTAGCAGAAATGAACGTTTCTCGATGTTTTCTAACTCAGGGAACAAGTTGCACACTTCTGAGATGCATTTGGGCAACTTTGTCAGTAAAGAGTTTTTTGCCTACAGAGACATGCCTATTTGCAAAGTAGTACAGATTCTGAGTATGTAACTGGGCTTGATGAAATCAGCATTTCTCTTGCTTCCCTGTGCGTAGGGAAGCTCAGTTTTAGTCACAGTAGCTCCCACAAGTGTCTCCTCTGTGTGTTCCCATTTCCTTAGAAACAGTGTATTTGCTGGGAGAAAAGTGCATTACTGTGCGCTTTCACCGTTCAGCAAATACATGTGTAGAAGCACAGCGCTAGCAGAAACGAACGTTTCTCGACGTTTTCTAACTCAGGGAATAAGTTGCACACTTCTGAGATGCATTTGGGCAACTTTGTCAGAAAAGAGTTTTTTGCCTACAGAGACATGCCTATTTGCGCAGTAGTACAGATTCTGAGTATGTAACTGGGCTTGATGAAATCAGCATTTCTCTTGCTTCCCTGTGCGTAGGGAAGCTCAGTTTTAGTCACAGTAGCTCCCACAAGTGTCTCCTCAGTGTGTTCCCATTTCCTTAGAAACAGTGTATTTGCTGGGAGAAAAGTGCATTACTGTGCGCTTTCACCGTTCAGCAAATACATGTGTAGAAGCACAGCGCTAGCAGAAACGAACGTTTCTCGACGTTTTCTAACTCAGGGAACAAGTTGCACACTTCTGAGATGCATTTGGGCAACTTTGTCAGAAATGAGTTTTTTGCCTACAGAGACATGCCTATTTGCACAGTAGTACAGATTCTGAGTATGTAACTGGGCTTGATGAAATCAGCATTTCTCTTGCTTCCCTGTGCGTAGGGAAGCTCAGTTTTAGTCACAGTAGCTCCCACAAGTGTCTCCTCAGTGTGTTCCCATTTCCTTAGAAACAGTGTATTTGCTGGGAGAAAAGTGCATTACTGTGCGCTTTCAGCGTTCAGCAAATACATGTGTAGAAGCACAGCGTTAGCAGATATGACCGTTTCTCGACGTTTTCTAACTCAGGGAACAAGTTGCACACTTCTGAGATGCATTTGGGCAACTTTGTCAGAAATGAGTTTTTTGCCTACAGAGACATGCCTATTTGCGAAGTAGTACAGATTCTGAGTATGTAACTGGGCTTGATGAAATCAGCATTTCTCTTGCTTCCCTGTGCGTAGGGAAGCTCAGTTTTAGTCACAGTAGCTCCCACAAGTGTCTCCTCCGGGTGTTCCCATTTCCTTAGAAACAGTGTATTTGCTGGGAGAAAAGTGCATTACTGTGCGCTTTCACCGTTCAGCAAATACATGTGTAGAAGCACAGTGCTAGCAGAAACGAACGTTTCTCGACGTTTTCTAACTCAGGGAACAAGTTGCACACTTCTGAGATGCATTTCGGCATCTTTGTAAGAAATGAGTTTTTTGCCTACAGAGACATGCCTATTTGCGCAGTAGTACAGATTCTGAGTATGTAACTGGGCTGGATGAAATCAGCATTTCTCTTGCTTCCCTGTGTGTAGGGAAGCTCAGTTTTAGTCCCAGTAGCTCCCACAAGTGTCTCCTCAGTGTGTTCCCATTTCCTTAGAAACAGTGTATTTGCTGGGAGAAAAGTGCATTACTGTGCGCATTCACCGTTCAGCAAATACATGTGTAAAAGCACAGCGCTAGCAGAAATGACCGTTTCTCGACGTTTTCTAACTCAGGGAACAAGTTGCACACTTCTGAGATGCATTTGGGCAACTTTGTCAGAAATGAGTTTTTTGCCTACAGAGGCATGCCTATTTGCGCAGTAGTACAGATTCTGAGTATATAACTGGGCTTGATGAAATCAGCATTTCTCTTGCTTCCCTGTGCGTAGGGAAGCTCAGTTTTAGTCCCAGTAGCTCCCACAAGTGTCTCCTCAGTGTGTTCCCATTTCCTTAGAAACAGTGTATTTGCTGGGAGAAAAGTGCATTACTGTGCCCTTTCACCGTTCAGCAAATACATGTGTAGAAGCACAGCGCTAGCAGAAACGAACGTTTCTCGACGTTTTCTAACTCAGGGAACAAGTTGCACACTTCTGAGATGCATTTGGGCAACTTTGTCAGAAATGAGTTTTTTGCCTACAGAGACATGCCTATTTGCGCAGTAGTACAGATTCTGAGTATGTAACTGGGCTTGATGAAATCAGCATTTCTCTTGCTTCCCTGTGCGTAGGGAAGCTCAGTTTTAGTCACAGTAGCTCCCACAAGTGTCTCCTCAGTGTGTTCCCATTTCCTTAGAAACAGTGTATTTGCTGGGAGAAAAGTGCATTACTGTGCGCTTTCACCGTTCAGCAAATACATGTGTAGAAGCACAGCGCTAGCAGAAATGAACGTTTCTCGATGTTTTCTAACTCAGGGAACAAGTTGCACACTTCTGAGATGCATTTGGGCAACTTTGTCAGTAATGAGTTTTTTGCCTACAGAGACATGCCTATTTGCAAAGTAGTACAGATTCTGAGTATGTAACAGGGATTGATGAAATCAGCATTTCTCTTGCTTCCCTGTGCGTAGGGAAGCTCAGTTTTAGTCACAGTAGCTCCCACAAGTGTCTCCTCAGTGTGTTCCCATTTCCTTAGAAATAGTGTATTTGCTGGTAGAAAAGTGCATTACTGTGCGCTTTCACCGTTCAGCAAATACATGTGTAGAAGCACAGCGCTAGCAGAAACGACCGTTTCTCGACGTTTTCTAACTCAGGGAACAAGTTGCACACTTCTGAGATGCATTTGGGCAACTTTGTCAGAAATGAGTTTTTTGCCTAAAGAGACATGCCTATTTGCGCAGTAGTACAGATTCTGAGTATGTAACTGGGCTTGATGAAATCAGCATTTCTCTTGCTTCCCTGTGCGTAGGGAAGCTCAGTTTTAGTCACAGTAGCTCCCACAAGTGTCTCCTCAGTGTGTTCCCATTTCCTTAGAAACAGTGTTTTTGCTGGGAGAAATGTGCAATACTGTGCGCTTTCACCGTCTGAAAATACATGTGTAGAAGCACAGCGCTAGCAGAAACGAACGTTTCTCGACGTTTTCTAACTCAGGGAACAAGTTGCACACTTCTGAGATGCATTTGGGCAACTTTGTCAGAAATGAGTTTTTTGCCTACAGAGACATGCCTATTTGCGCAGTAGTACAGATTCTGAGTATGTAACTGGGCTTGATGAAATCAGCATTTCTCTTGCTTCCCTGTGCGTAAGGAAGCTCAGTTTTAGTCACAGTAGCTCCCACAAGTGTCTCCTCAGTGTGTTCCCATTTCCTTAGAAACAGTGTATTTGCTGTGAGAAAAGGGCATTACTGTGCGCTTCCACCGTTCAGCAAATACATGTGTAGAAGCACAGCGCAAGCAGAAACGACCGTGTCTCGACGTTTTCTAACTCAGGGAACAAGTTGCACACTTCTGAGATGAATTTGGGCAACTTTTTCAGAAATAAGTTCTTTGCCTACAGAGACATGCCTATTTGCGCAGTAGTACAGATTCTGAGCATGTAACTGGGCTTGATGAAATCAGCATTTCTCTTGCTTCCCTGTGCGTAGGGAAGCTCAGTTTTAGTCACAGTAGCTCCCACAAGTGTCTCCTCAGTTTGTTACCATTTCCTTAGAAACAGTGTATTTGCTGGGAGAAAAGTGCATTAATGTGCGCTTTCACCGTTCAGCAAATACATGTGTAGAAGCACAGCGCTAGAAGAAACGACCGTTTCTCGACGTTTTCTAACTCAGGGAACAAGTGGCACACTTCTGAGAGGCATTTGGTAAACTTTGTCAGAAATGAGTTTTTTGCCTACAGAGACGTGCCTATTTGCGCAGTAGTACAGATTCTGAGTATTTAACTGGGCTTGATGAAATCAGCATTTCTCTAGCTTCCCTGTGCGTAGGGAAGCTCAGTTTTAGACACAGTAGCTCCCACAAGTGTCTCTTCAGTGTCTTCCCATTTCCTTAGAAACAGTGTATTTGCTGCGAGAAAAGTGCGTTACTGTGGGCTTTCACCGTTCAGCAAATACATGTGTAGAAGCACAGCGCTAGCAGAAACGACCGTTTCTCGACGTTTTCTAACTCAGGGAACAAGTTGCACACTTCTGAGGTGCATTTGGGCAACTTTGTCAGAAATGAGTTTTTTGCCTACAGAAACATGCCTATTTGCGCAGTAGTACAGATTCTGAGTATGTAACTGGGCTTGATTAAATCAGCATTTCTCTTGCTTCCCTGTGTGTAGGGAAGCTCAGTTTTAGTCACAGTAGCTCCCACAAGTGTCTCCTCAGTGTGTTCCCAGTTCCTTAGAAACAGTGTATTTGCTGGGAGAAAAGTGCATTACTGTGCGCTTTCACCGTTCAGCAAATACATGTGTAGAAGCACAGCGCTAGCAGAAACGACCGTTTCTCGACGTTTTCTAACTCAGGGAACAAGTTGCACACTTCTGAGATGATTTGGGCAACTTTGTCAGAAATGAGTTTTTTGCCTAAAGAGACATGCCTATTTGTGCAGTAGTACAGATTCTGAGTATGTAACTGGGCTTGATGAAATCAGCATTTCTCTTGCTTCCCTGTGCGTAGGGAAGCTCAGTTTTAGTCACAGTAGCTCCCACAAGTGTCTCCTCAGTTTGTTCCCATTTCCTTAGAAACAGTGTATTTGCTGGGAGAAAAGTGCATTACTGTGCGCTTTCACCGTTCAGCAAATACATGTGTAGAAGCACAGCGCTAGCAGATACGACCGTTTCACAACGTTTTCTAACTCAGGGAGCAAGTTGCACACTTCTGAGATGCATTTGGGCAACTTTGTCAGAAATGAGTTTTTTACCTACAGAGACATGCCTATTTGCGCAGTAGTACAGATTCTGAGTATGTAACTGGGCTTGATGAAATCAGCATTTCTCTTGCTTCCCTGTGCGTAGGGAAGCTCAGTTTTAGTCACAGTAGCTCCCACAAGTGTCTCCTCAGTGTGTTCCAATTTCCTTAGAAATAGTGTATTTGCTGGGAGAAAAGTGCATTACTGTGCGCTTTCACCGTTCAGCAAATACATGTGTAGAAGCACAGCGTTAGCAGATATGACCGTTTCTCGACATTTTCTAACTCAGGGAACAAGTTGCACACTTCTGAGATGCATTTGGGCAACTTTGTCAGAAATGAGTTTTTTGCCTACAGAGACATGCCTATTTGCGAAGTAGTACAGATTCTGAGTATGTAACTGGGCTTGATGAAATCAGCATTTCTCTTGCTTCCCTGTGCGTAGGGAAGCTCAGTTTTAGTCACAGTAGCTCCCACAAGTGTCTCCTCAGGGTGTTCCCATTTCCTTAGAAACAGTGTATTTGCTGGGAGAAAAGTGCATTACTGTGCGCTTTCACCGTTCAGCAAATACATGTGTAGAAGCACAGCGCTAGCAGAAATGACCGTTTCTCGACGTTTTCTAACTCAGGGAACAAGTTGCACACTTCTGAGATGCATTTGGGCAACTTTGTCAGAAATGAGTTTTTTGCCTACAGAGGCATGCCTATTTGCGCAGTAGTACAGATTCTGAGTATATAACTGGGCTTGATGAAATCAGCATTTCTCTTGCTTCACTGTGCGTAGGGAAGCTCAGTTTTAGTCCCAGTAGCTCCCACAAGTGTCTCCTCAATGTGTTCCCATTTCCTTAGAAACAGTGTATTTGCTGGGAGAAAAGTGCATTACTGTGCCCTTTCACCGTTCAGCAAATACATGTGTAGAAGCACAGCGCTAGCAGAAACGAACGTTTCTCGACGTTTTCTAACTCAGGGAACAAGTTGCACACTTCTGAGATGCATTTGGGCAACTTTGTCAGAAATGAGTTTTTTCCTACAGAGACATGCCTATTTGCCAGTGGTCCAGATTCTGAGTATGTAACTGGGCTGGATGAAATCAGCGTTTCTCTTGCTTCCCTGTGCGTAGAGAAGCTCAGTTTTAGTCACAGTAGCTCCCACAAGTGTCTCCTCAGTGTGTTCCCATTTCCTTAGAAACTGTATTTGCTGGGAGAAAAGTGCATTACTGTGCGCTTTCACCGTTCAGCAAATACATGTGTAGAAGCACAGCGCTAGCAGAAACGAACGTTTCTCGACGTTTTCTAACTCAGGGAACAAGTTGCACACTTCTGAGATGCATTTGGGCAACTTTGTCGGAAATGAGTTTTTTGCCTACAGATTCATGCCTATTTGCGCAGTAGTATAGATTCTGAGTATGTAACTGGGCTTGATGAAATCAGCATTTCTCTTGCTTCCCTGTGCGTAGGGAAGCTCAGTTTTAGTCACAGTAGCTCCCACAAGTGTCTCCTCAGTGTGTTCCCATTTCCTTAGAAACAGTGTATTTGCTGGGAGAAAAGTGCATTACTGTGCGCTTTCACCGTTCAGCAAATAAATACATGTGTAGAAGCACAGCGTTAGCAGATATAACCGTTTCTCGACGTTTTCTAACTCAGGGAACAAGTTGCACACTTCTGAGATGCATTTGGGCAACTTTGTCAGAAATGAGTTTTTTGCCTACAGAGATATGCCTATTTGCGCAGTAGTACAGATTCTGAGTATGTAACTGGGCTTGATGAAATCAGCATTTCTCTTGCTTCCCTGTGCGTAGGGAAGCTCAGTTTTAGTCACAGTAGCTCCCACAAGTATCTCCTCAGTGTGTTCCCATTTCCTTAGAAACAGTGTATTTGCTGGGAGAAAAGTGCATTACTGTGCGCTTTCACCGTTCAGCAAATACATGTGTAGAAGCACAGCGTTAGCAGATATGACCGTTTCTCGACGTTTTCTAACTCAGGGAACAAGTTGCACACTTCTGAGATGCATTTGGGCAACTTTGTCAGAAATGAGTTTTTTGCCTACAGAGACATGCCTATTTGCGCAGTAGTACAGATTCTGAGTATGTACTGGGCTTGATGAAATCAGCATTTCTCTTGCTTCCCTGTGCGTAGGGAAGCTCAGTTTTAGTCACAGTAGCTCCCACAAGTGTCTCCTCAGTGTGTTCCCATTTCCTTAGAAACAGTGTATTTGCTGGGAGAAAAGTGCATTACTGTGCGCTTTCACCATTCAGGAAATACATGTGTAGAAGCACAGCGCTAGCAGAAACGACCATTTCTCGACGTTTTCTAACTCAGGGAACAAGTTGCACACTTCTGAGATGCATTTGGGCAACTTTGTCAGAAATGAGTTTTTTGCCTACAGAGACATGCCTATTTGCGCAGTAGTACAGATTCTGAGTATGTAACTGGGCTTGATGAAATCAGCATTTCTCTTGCTTTCCTGTGCGTAGGGAAGCTCAGTTTTAGTCACAGTAGCTCCCACAAGTGTCTCCTCAGTGTGTTCCCATTTCCTTAGAAACAGTGTATTTGCTGGGAGAAAAGTGCATTACTGTGTGCTTTCACCGTTCAGCAAATACATGTGTAGAAGCACAGCGCTAGCAGAAACGAACGTTTCTCGACGTTTTCTAACTCATGGAACAAGTTGCACACTTCTGAGATGCATTTGGGCAACTTTGTCAGAAATGAGTTTTTTGCCTACAGAGACATGCCTATTTGAACAGTAGTACAGATTCTGAGTATGTAACTGGGCTTGATGAAATCAGCATTTCTCTTGCTTCCCTGTGCGTAGGGAAGCTCAGTTTTAGTCACAGTAGCTCCCACAAGTGTCTCCTCAGTGTGTTCCCATTTCCTTAGAAACAGTGTATTTGCTGGGAGAAAAGTGCATTACTGTGCGCTTTCACCGTTCAGCAAATACATATGTAGAAGCACAGTGCTAGCAGAAACGACCGTTTCTCGACATATTCTAACTCAGGGAACAAGTTGCACACTTCTGAGATGCATTTGGGCAACTTTGTCAGAAATGAGTTTTTTGCCTACAGAGACATGCCTATTTGCGCAGTAGTACAGATTCTGAGTATGTAACTGGGCTTGATGAAATCAGCATTTCTCTTGCTTCCCTGTGCGTAGGGAAGCTCAGTTTTAGTCACAGTAGCTCCCACAAGTGTCTCCTCAGTGTGTTCCCATTTCCTTAGAAACAGTGTATTTGCTTGGAGAAAAGTGCATTAATGTGCGCTTTCACCGTTCAGCAAATACATATGTAGAAGCACAGCGCTAGCAGGAAACGACCGTTTCTCGACGTTTTCTAACTCAGGGAACAAGTTGCACACTTCTGAGATGCATTTGGTCAACTTTGTCAGAAATGAGTTTTTTGCCTACAGAGACATGCCTATTTGCGCAGTAGTACAGATTCTGAGTATGTAACTGGGCTTGATGAAATCATCATTTCTCTTGCTTCCCTGTGCGTAGGGAAGCTCAGTTTTAGTCACAGTTGCTCCCACAAGTGTCTCCTCAGTGTGTTTCCATTTCCTTATAAACAGTGTATTTGCTGGGAGAAAAGTGCATTACTGTGCGCTTTCACCGTTCAGCAAATACATGTGTAGAAGCACAGCACGAGCAGAAACGAACTTTTCTCGACGTTTTCTAACTCAGGAAACAAGTTGCACACTTCTGAGATACATTTGGGCAACTTTGTCAGAAATGAGTTTTTTGCCTACAGAGACATGCCTATTTGCGCAGTAGTACAGATTCTGAGTATGTAACTGGGCTTGATGAAATCAGCATTTCTCTTGCTTCCCTGTGCGTAGGGAAGCTCAGTTTTAGTCACAGTAGCTCCCACAAGTGTCTCCTCAGTGTGTTCCCATTTCCTTAGAAACAGTGTATTTGCTGGGAGAAAAGTGCATTACTGTGCGCTTTCACCGTTCAGCAAATACATGTGTAGAAGCACAGTGCTAGCAGAAACGAACGTTTCTCGACGTTTTCTAACTCAGGGAACAAGTTGCACACTTCTGAGATGCATTTGGGCTTCTTTGTCAGAAATGAGTTTTTTGCCTACAGAGACATGCCTATTTGCGCAGTAGTACAGATTCTGAGTATGTAACTGGGCTTGATGAAATCAGCATTTCTCTTGCTTCCCTGTGCGTAGGGAAGCTCAGTTTTAGTCACAGTAGCTCCCACAAGTGTCTCCTCAGTGTGTTCCCATTTCCTTAGAAACAGTGTATTTGCTGGGAGAAAAGTGCATTACTGTGCGCTTTCACCGTTCAGCAAATACATGTGTAGAAGCACAGCGCTAGCAGAAACGAACGTTTCTCGACGTTTTCTAACTCAGGGAACAAGTGGCACAGTTCTGAGATGCATTTGGGCAACTTTGTCAGAAATGAGTTTTTTGCCTACAGAGACATGCCTATTTGCACAGTAGTACAGATTCTGAGTATGTAAGTGGGCTTGATGAAATCAGCATTTCTCTTGCTTCCCTGTGCGTAGGGAAGCTCAGTTTTAGTCACAGTAGCTCCCACAAGTGTCTCCTCAGTGTGTTCCCATTTCCTTAGAAACAGTGTATTTGCTGGGAGAAAAGTGCATTACTGTGCGCTTTCACCGTTCAGCAAATACATGTGTAGAAGCACAGTGCTAGCAGATACGAACGTTTCTCGACGTTTTCTAACTCAGGGAACAAGTTGCACACTTCTGAGATGCATTTGGGCAACTTTGTCAGAAATGAGTTTTTTGCCTACAGAGACATGCCAATTTGCGCAGTAGTACAGATTCTGAGTATGTAACTGGGCTTGATGAAATCAGCATTTCTCTTGCTTCCCTGTGCGTAGGGAAGCTCAGTTTTAGTCACAGTAGCTCCCACAAGTGTCTCCTCAGTGTGTTCCCATTTCCTTAGAAACAGTGTATTTGCTGGGAGAAAAGTGCATTACTGTGCGATTTCACCGTTCAGCAAATACATGTGTAGAAGCACAGCGCTAGCAGAAACGAACGTTTCTCGACGTTTTCTAACTCAGGGAACAAGTTGCACAGTTCTGAGATGCATTTGGGCAACTTTGTCAGAAATGAGTTTTTTGCCTACAGAGACATGCCTATTTGCACAGTAGTACAGATTCTGAGTATGTAAGTGGGCTTGATGAAATCAGCATTTCTCTTGCTTCCCTGTGCGTAGGGAAGCTCAGTTTTAGTCACAGTAGCTCCCACAAGTGTCTCCTCAGTGTGTTCCCATTTCCATAGAAATAGTGTATTTGCTGGTAGAAAAGTGCATTACTGTGCGCTTTCACCGTTCAGCAAATACATGTGTAGAAGCACAGCGCTAGCAGAAACGACCGTTTCTCGACGTTTTCTAACTCAGGGAACAAGTTGCACACTTCTGAGATGCATTTGGGCAACTTTGTCAGAAATGAGTTTTTTGCCTAAAGAGACATGCCTATTTGCGCAGTAGTACAGATTCTGAGTATGTAACTGGGCTTGATGAAATCAGCATTTCTCTTGCTTCCCTGTGCGTAGGGAAGCTCAGTTTTAGTCACAGTAGCTCCCACAAGTGTCTCCTCAGTGTGTTCCCATTTCCTTAGAAACAGTGTTTTTGCTGGGAGAAATGTGCATTACTGTGCGCTTTCACCGTCTGAAAATACATGTGTAGAAGCACAGCGCTAGCAGAAACGAACGTTTCTCGACGTTTTCTAACTCAGGGAACAAGTTGCACACTTCTGAGATGCATTTGGGCAACTTTGTCAGAAATGAGTTTTTTGCCTACAGAGACATGCCTATTTGCGCAGTAGTACAGATTCTGAGTATGTAACTGGGCTTGATGAAATCAGCATTTCTCTTGCTTCCCTGTGCGTAAGGAAGCTCAGTTTTAGTCACAGTAGCTCCCACAAGTGTCTCCTCAGTGTGTTCCCATTTCCTTAGAAACAGTGTATTTGCTGTTAGAAAAGGGCATTACTGTGCGCTTCCACCGTTCAGCAAATACATGTGTAGAAGCACAGCGCAAGCAGAAACGACCGTGTCTCGACGTTTTCTAACTCAGGGAACAAGTTGCACACTTCTGAGATGAATTTGGGCAACTTTTTCAGAAATAAGTTCTTTGCCTACAGAGACATGCCTATTTGCGCAGTAGTACAGATTCTGAGCATGTAACTGGGCTTGATGAAATCAGCATTTCTCTTGCTTCCCTGTGCGTAGGGAAGCTCAGTTTTAGTCACAGTAGCTCCCACAAGTGTCTCCTCAGTTTGTTACCATTTCCTTAGAAACAGTGTATTTGCTGGGAGAAAAGTGCATTAATGTGCGCTTTCACCGTTCAGCAAATACATGTGTAGAAGCACAGCGCTAGAAGAAACGACCGTTTCTCGACGTTTTCTAACTCAGGGAACAAGTGGCACACTTCTGAGAGGCATTTGGTAAACTTTGTCAGAAATGAGTTTTTTGCCTACAGAGACGTGCCTATTTGCGCAGTAGTACAGATTCTGAATATTTAACTGGGCTTGATGAAATCAGCATTTCTCTAGCTTCCCTGTGCGTAGGGAAGCTCAGTTTTAGACACAGTAGCTCCCACAAGTGTCTCTTCAGTGTCTTCCCATTTCCTTAGAAACAGTGTATTTGCTGCGAGAAAAGTGCGTTACTGTGGGCTTTCACCGTTCAGCAAATACATGTGTAGAAGCACAGCGCTAGCAGAAACGACCGTTTCTCGACGTTTTCTAACTCAGGGAACAAGTTGCACACTTCTGAGGTGCATTTGGGCAACTTTGTCAGAAATGAGTTTTTTGCCTACAGAGACATGCCTATTTGCGCAGTAGTACAGATTCTGAGTATGTAACTGGGCTTGATGAAATCAGCATTTCTCTTGCTTCCCTGTGCGTACGGAAGCTCAGTTTTAGTCACAGTAGCTCCCACAAGTGTCTCCTCAGTGTGTTCCCATTTCCTTAGAAACAGTGTATTTGCTGGGAGAAAAGTGCATTACTGTGCGCTTTCACCGTTCAGCAAATACATGTGTAGAAGCACAGCGCTAGCAGAAACGAACGTTTCTCGACATTTTCTAACTCAGGGAACAAGTTGAACACTTCTGAGATACATTTGGGCAACTTTATCAGAAATGAGTTTTTTGCCTAAAGAGACATGCCTATTTGCGCAGTAGTACAGATTCTGAGTATGTAACTGGGCTTGATGAAATCAGCATTTCTCTTGCTTCCCTGTGCATAGGGAAGCTCAGTTTTAGTCACAGTAGCTCCCACAAGTGTCTCCTCAGTGTGTTCCCATTTCCTTAGAAACAGTGTATTTGCTGAGAGAAAAGTGCATTACTGTGCGCTTTCACCGTTCAGCAAGTACATGTGTAGAAGCACAGCGCTAGCAAAACGAACGTTTCTCGACGTTTTCTAACTCAGAGAATAAGTTCCACACTTCTGAGATGCATTTGAGCAACTTTGTCAGAAATGAGTTTTTTGCCTACAGAAACATGCCTATTTGCGCAGTAGTACAGATTCTGAGTATTTAACTGGGCTTGATGAAATCAGCATTTCTCTAGCTTCCCTGTGCGTAGGGAAGCTCAGTTTTAGACACAGTAGCTCCCACAAGTGTCTCTTCAGTGTCTTCCCATTTCCTTAGAAACAGTGTATTTGCTGCGAGAAAAGTGCGTTACTGTGGGCTTTCACCGTTCAGCAAATACATGTGTAGAAGCACAGCGCTAGCAGAAACGACCGTTTCTCGACGTTTTCTAACTCAGGGAACAAGTTGCACACTTCTCAGGTGCATTTGGGCAACTTTGTCAGAAATGAGTTTTTTGCCTACAGAGACATGCCTATTTGCGCAGTAGTACAGATTCTGAGTATGTAACTGGGCTTGATGAAATCAGCATTTCTCTTGCTTCCCTGTGCGTACGGAAGCTCAGTTTTAGTCACAGTAGCTCCCACAAGTGTCTCCTCAGTGTGTTCCCATTTCCTTAGAAACAGTGTATTTGCTGGGAGAAAAGTGCATTACTGTGCGCTTTCACCGTTCAGCAAATACATGTGTAGAAGCACAGCGCTAGCAGAAACGAACGTTTCTCGACATTTTCTAACTCAGGGAACAAGTTGAACACTTCTGAGATACATTTGGGCAACTTTATCAGAAATGAGTTTTTTGCCTAAAGAGACATGCCTATTTGCGCAGTAGTACAGATTCTGAGTATGTAACTGGGCTTGATGAAATCAGCATTTCTCTTGCTTCCCTGTGCATAGGGAAGCTCAGTTTTAGTCACAGTAGCTCCCACAAGTGTCTCCTCAGTGTGTTCCCATTTCCTTAGAAACAGTGTATTTGCTGAGAGAAAAGTGCATTACTGTGCGCTTTCACCGTTCAGCAAGTACATGTGTAGAAGCACAGCGCTAGCAAAACGAACGTTTCTCGACGTTTTCTAACTCAGAGAATAAGTTCCACACTTCTGAGATGCATTTGAGCAACTTTGTCAGAAATGAGTTTTTTGCCTACAGAAACATGCCTATTTGCGCAGTAGTACAGATTCTGAGTATGTAACTGGGCTTGATTAAATCAGCATTTCTCTTGCTTCCCTGTGCGTAGGGAAGCTCAGTTTTAGTCACAGTAGCTCCCACAAGTGTCTCCTCAGTGTGTTCCCAGTTCCTTAGAAACAGTGTATTTGCTGGGAGAAAAGTGCATTACTGTGCGCTTTCACCGTTCAGCAAATACATGTGTAGAATCACAGCGCTAGCAGAAACGACCGTTTCTCGACGTTTTCTAACTCAGGGAACAAGTTGCACACTTCTGAGATGATTTGGGCAACTTTGTCAGAAATGAGTTTTTTGCCTAAAGAGACATGCCTATTTGTGCAGTAGTACAGATTCTGAGTATGTAACTGGGCTTGATGAAATCAGCATTTCTCTTGCTTCCCTGTGCGTAGGGAAGCTCAGTTTTAGTCACAGTAGCTCCCACAAGTGTCTCCTCAGTTTGTTCCCATTTCCTTAGAAACAGTGTATTTGCTGGGAGAAAAGTGCATTACTGTGCGCTTTCACCGTTCAGCAAATACATGTGTAGAAGCACAGCGCTAGCAGATACGACCGTTTCACAACGTTTTCTAACTCAGGGAGCAAGTTGCACACTTCTGAGATGCATTTGGGCAACTTTGTCAGAAATGAGTTTTTTACCTACAGAGACATGCCTATTTGCACAGTAGTACAGATTCTGAGTATGTAACTGGGCTTGATGAAATCAGCATTTCTCTTGCTTCCCTGTGCGTAGGGAAGCTCAGTTTTAGTCACAGTAGCTCCCACAAGTGTCTCCTCAGTGTGTTCCAATTTCCTTAGAAATAGTGTATTTGCTGGGAGAAAAGTGCATTACTGTGCGCTTTCACCGTTCAGCAAATACATGTGTAGAAGCACAGCGTTAGCAGATATGACCGTTTCTCGACGTTTTCTAACTCAGGGAACAAGTTGCACACTTCTGAGATGCATTTGGGCAACTTTGTCAGAAATGAGTTTTTTGCCTACAGAGACATGCCTATTTGCGCAGTAGTACAGATTCTGAGTATGTAACTGGGCTTGATGAAATCAGCATTTCTCTTGCTTCCCTGTGCGTAGGGAAGCTCAGTTTTAGTCACAGTAGCTCCCACAAGTGTCTCCTCAGGGTGTTCCCATTTCCTTAGAAACAGTGTATTTGCTGGGAGAAAAGTGCATTACTGTGCGCTTTCACAGTTCAGCAAATACATGTGTAGAAGCACAGTGCTAGCAGAAACGAACGTTTCTCGACGTTTTCTAACTCAGGGAACAAGTTGCACACTTCTGAGATGCATTTCGGCATCTTTGTAAGAAATGAGTTTTTTGCCTACAGAGACATGCCTATTTGCGCAGTAGTACAGATTCTGAGTATGTAACTGGGCTGGATGAAATCAGCATTTCTCTTTCTTCCCTGTGTGTAGGGAAGCTCAGTTTTAGTCCCAGTAGCTCCCACAAGTGTCTCCTCAGTGTGTTCCCATTTCCTTAGAAACAGTGAATTTGCTGGGAGAAAAGTGCATTACTGTGCGCTTTCACCGTTCAGCAAATACATGTGTAAAAGCACAGCGCTAGCAGAAATGACCGTTTCTCGACGTTTTCTAACTCAGGGAACAAGTTGCACACTTCTGAGATGCATTTGGGCAACTTTGTCAGAAATGAGTTTTTTGCCTACAGAGGCATGCCTATTTGCGCAGTAGTACAGATTCTGAGTATATAACTGGGCTTGATGAAATCAGCATTTCTCTTGCTTCCCTGTGCGTAGGGAAGCTCAGTTTTAGTCCCAGTAGCTCCCACAAGTGTCTCCTCAGTGTGTTCCCATTTCCTTAGAAACAGTGTATTTGCTGGGAGAAAAGTGCATTACTGTGCCCTTTCACCGTTCGGCAAATACATGTGTAGAAGCACAGCGCTAGCAGAAACGAACGTTTCTCGACGTTTTCTAACTCAGGGAACAAGTTGCACACTTCTGAGATGCATTTGGGCAACTTTGTCAGAAATGAGTTTTTTCCTACAGAGACATGCCTATTTGCCAGTAGTCCAGATTCTGAGTATGTAACTGGGCTGGATGAAATCAGCGTTTCTCTTGCTTCCCTGTGCGTAGAGAAGCTCAGTTTTAGTCACAGTAGCTCCCACAAGTGTCTCCTCATTGTGTTCCCATTTCCTTAGAAACTGTATTTGCTGGGAGAAAAGTGCATTACTGTGCGCTTTCACCGTTCAGCAAATACATGTGTAGAAGCACAGCGCTAGCAGAAACGAACGTTTCTCGACGTTTTCTAACTCAGGGAACAAGTTGCACACTTCTGAGATGCATTTGGGCAACTTTGTCGGAAATGAGTTTTTTGCCTACAGATTCATGCCTATTTGCGCAGTAGTATAGATTCTGAGTATGTAACTGGGCTTGATGAAATCAGCATTTCTCTTGCTTCCCTGTGCGTAGGGAAGCTCAGTTTTAGTCACAGTAGCTCCCACAAGTGTCTCCTCAGTGTGTTCCCATTTCCTTAGAAACAGTGTATTTGCTGGGAGAAAAGTGCATTACTGTGCGCTTTCACCGTTCAGCAAATAAATACATGTGTAGAAGCACAGCGTTAGCAGATATAACCGTTTCTCGACGTTTTCTAACTCAGGGAACAAGTTGCACACTTCTGAGATGCATTTGGGCAACTTTGTCAGAAATGAGTTTTTTGCCTACAGAGATATGCCTATTTGCGCAGTAGTACAGATTCTGAGTATGTAACTGGGCTTGATGAAATCAGCATTTCTCTTGCTTCCCTGTGCGTAGGGAAGCTCAGTTTTAGTCACAGTAGCTCCCACAAGTATCTCCTCAGTGTGTTCCCATTTCCTTAGAAACAGTGTATTTGCTGGGAGAAAAGTGCATTACTGTGCGCTTTCACCGTTCAGCAAATACATGTGTAGAAGCACAGCGTTAGCAGATATGACCGTTTCTCGACGTTTTCTAACTCAGGGAACAAGTTGCACACTTCTGAGATGCATTTGGGCAACTTTGTCAGAAATGAGTTTTTTGCCTACAGAGACATGCCTATTTGCGCAGTAGTACAGATTCTGAGTATGTAACTGGGCTTGATGAAATCAGCATTTCTCTTGCTTCCCTGTGCGTAGGGAAGCTCAGTTTTAGTCACAGTAGCTCCCACAAGTGTGTCCTCAGTGTGTTCCCATTTCCTTAGAAACAGTGTATTTGCTGGGAGAAAAGTGCATTACTGTGCGCTTTCACCATTCAGGAAATACATGTGTAGAAGCACAGCGCTAGCAGAAACGACCATTTCTCGACGTTTTCTAACTCAGGGAACAAGTTGCACACTTCTGAGATGCATTTGGGCAACTTTGTCAGAAATGAGTTTTTTGCCTACAGAGACATGCCTATTTGCGCAGTAGTACAGATTCTGAGTATGTAACTGGGCTTGATGAAATCAGCATTTCTCTTGCTTTCCTGTGCGTAGGGAAGCTCAGTTTTAGTCACAGTAGCTCCCACAAGTGTCTCCTCAGTGTGTTCCCATTTCCTTAGAAACAGTGTATTTGCTGGGAGAAAAGTGCATTACTGTGTGCTTTCACCGTTCAGCAAATACATGTGTAGAAGCACAGCGCTAGCAGAAACGAACGTTTCTCGACGTTTTCTAACTCATGGAACAAGTTGCACACTTCTGAGATGCATTTGGGCAACTTTGTCAGAAATGAGTTTTTTGCCTACAGAGACATGCCTATTTGAACAGTAGTACAGATTCTGAGTATGTAACTGGGCTTGATGAAATCAGCATTTCTCTTGCTTCCCTGTGCGTAGGGAAGCTCAGTTTTAGTCACAGTAGCTCCCACAAGTGTCTCCTCAGTGTGTTCCCATTTCCTTAGAAACAGTGTATTTGCTGGGAGAAAAGTGCATTACTGTGCGCTTTCACCGTTCAGCAAATACATATGTAGAAGCACAGTGCTAGCAGAAACGACCGTTTCTCGACATATTCTAACTCAGGGAACAAGTTGCACACTTCTGAGATGCATTTGGGCAACTTTGTCAGAAATGAGTTTTTTGCCTACAGAGACATGCCTATTTGCGCAGTAGTACAGATTCTGAGTATGTAACTGGGCTTGATGAAATCAGCATTTCTCTTGCTTCCCTGTGCGTAGGGAAGCTCAGTTTTAGTCACAGTAGCTCCCACAAGTGTCTCCTCAGTGTGTTCCCATTTCCTTAGAAACAGTGTATTTGCTTGGAGAAAAGTGCATTAATGTGCGCTTTCACCGTTCAGCAAATACATATGTAGAAGCACAGCGCTAGCAGGAAACGACCGTTTCTCGACGTTTTCTAACTCAGGGAACAAGTTGCACACTTCTGAGATGCATTTGGTCAACTTTGTCAGAAATGAGTTTTTTGCCTACAGAGACATGCCTATTTGCGCAGTAGTACAGATTCTGAGTATGTAACTGGGCTTGATGAAATCATCATTTCTCTTGCTTCCCTGTGCGTAGGGAAGCTCAGTTTTAGTCACAGTTGCTCCCACAAGTGTCTCCTCAGTGTGTTTCCATTTCCTTATAAACAGTGTATTTGCTGGGAGAAAAGTGCATTACTGTGCGCTTTCACCGTTCAGCAAATACATGTGTAGAAGCACAGCACGAGCAGAAACGAACTTTTCTCGACGTTTTCTAACTCAGGAAACAAGTTGCACACTTCTGAGATACATTTGGGCAACTTTGTCAGAAATGAGTTTTTTGCCTACAGAGACATGCCTATTTGCGCAGTAGTACAGATTCTGAGTATGTAACTGGGCTTGATGAAATCAGCATTTCTCTTGCTTCCCTGTGCGTAGGGAAGCTCAGTTTTAGTCACAGTAGCTCCCACAAGTGTCTCCTCAGTGTGTTCCCATTTCCTTAGAAACAGTGTATTTGCTGGGAGAAAAGTGCATTACTGTGCGCTTTCACCGTTCAGCAAATACATGTGTAGAAGCACAGTGCTAGCAGAAACGAACGTTTCTCGACGTTTTCTAACTCAGGGAACAAGTTGCACACTTCTGAGATGCATTTGGGCTTCTTTGTCAGAAATGAGTTTTTTGCCTACAGAGACATGCCTATTTGCGCAGTAGTACAGATTCTGAGTATGTAACTGGGCTTGATGAAATCAGCATTTCTCTTGCTTCCCTGTGCGTAGGGAAGCTCAGTTTTAGTCACAGTAGCTCCCACAAGTGTCTCCTCAGTGTGTTCCCATTTCCTTAGAAACAGTGTATTTGCTGGGAGAAAAGTGCATTACTGTGCGCTTTCACCGTTCAGCAAATACATGTGTAGAAGCACTGCGCTAGCAGAAACGAACGTTTCTCGACGTTTTCTAACTCAGGGAACAAGTGGCACAGTTCTGAGATGCATTTGGGCAACTTTGTCAGAAATGAGTTTTTTGCCTACAGAGACATGCCTATTTGCACAGTAGTACAGATTCTGAGTATGTAAGTGGGCTTGATGAAATCAGCATTTCTCTTGCTTCCCTGTGCGTAGGGAAGCTCAGTTTTAGTCACAGTAGCTCCCACAAGTGTCTCCTCAGTGTGTTCCCATTTCCTTAGAAACAGTGTATTTGCTGGGAGAAAAGTGCATTACTGTGCGCTTTCACCGTTCAGCAAATACATGTGTAGAAGCACAGTGCTAGCAGATACGAACGTTTCTCGACGTTTTCTAACTCAGGGAACAAGTTGCACACTTCTGAGATGCATTTGGGCATCTTTGTCAGAAATGAGTTTTTTGCCTACAGAGACATGCCTATTTGCGCAGTATACAGATTCTGAGTATGTAACTGGGCTTGAAGAAATCAGCATTTCTCTTGCTTCCCTGTGCGTAGGGAAGCTCAGTTTTAGTCCCAGTAGCTCCCACAAGTGTCTCCTCAGTGTGTTCCCATTTCCTTAGAAACAGTGTATTTGCTGGGAGAAAAGTGCATTACTGTGTGCTTTCACCGTTCAGCAAATACATGTGTAGAAGCACAGCGTTAGCAGATATGACCATTTCTCGACGTTTTATAACTCAGGGAACAAGTTGCACACTTCTGAGATGCATTTGGGCAACTTTGTCAGAAATGAGTTTTTTGCCTACAGAGACATGCCTATTTGCGCAGTAGTACAGATTCTGAGTATGTAACTGGGCTTGATGAAATCAGCATTTCTCTTGCTTCCCTGTGCGTAGGGAAGCTCAGTTTTAGTCACAGTAGCTCCCACAAGTGTCTCCTCAGTGTGTTCCCATTTCCTTAGAAACAGTGTATTTGCTGGGAGAAAAGTGCATTACTGTGCGCTTTCACCGTTCAGCAAATACATGTGTAGAAGCACAGCGCTAGCAGAAACGACCGTTTCTCGACGTTTTCTAACTCAGGGAACAAGTTGCACACTTCTGAGATGCATTTGGGCAACTTTGTCAGAAATGAGTTTTTTGCCTACAGATTCATGCCTATTTGCGCAGTAGTACAGATTCTGAGTATGTAACTGGGCTTGATGAAATCAGCATTTCTCTTGCTTCCCTGTGCGTAGGGAAGCTCAGTTTTAGTCACAGTAGCTCCCACAAGTGTCTCCTCAGTGTGTTCCCATTTCCTTAGAAACAGTGTATTTGCTGGGAGAAAAGTGCATTACTGTGCGCTTTCACCGTTCAGCAAATACATGTGTAGAAGCACAGCGCTAGCAGAAACGAACGTTTCTCGACGTTTTCTAACTCAGGGAACGAGTTGCACAGTTCTGAGATGCATTTGGGCAACTTTGTCAGAAATGAGTTTTTTGCCTACAGAGACATGCCTATTTGCACAGTAGTACAGATTCTGAGTATGTAAGTGGGCTTGATGAAATCAGCATTTCTCTTGCTTCCCTGTGCGTAGGGAAGCTCAGTTTTAGTCACAGTAGCTCCCACAAGTGTCTCCTCAGTGTGTTCCCATTTCCTTAGAAATAGTGTATTTGCTGGGAGAAAAGTGCATTACTGTGCGCTTTCACCGTTCAGCAAATACATGTGTAGAAGCACAGTGCTAGCAGAAACGACCGTTTCTCGACGTTTTCTAACTCAGGGAACAAGTGGCACACTTCTGAGATGCATCTGGGCAACTTTGTCAGAAATGAGTTTTTTGCCTACAGAGACATGCCTATTTGCGCAGTATACAGATTCTGAGTATGTAACTGGGCTTGAAGAAATCAGCATTTCTCTTGCTTCCCTGTGCATAGGGAAGCTCAGTTTTAGTCCCAGTAGCTCCCACAAGTGTCTCCTCAGTGTGTTCCCATTTCCTTAGAAACAGTGTATTTGCTGGGAGAAAAGTGCATTACTGTGTGCTTTCACCGTTCAGCAAATACATGTGTAGAAGCACAGCGTTAGCAGATATGACCGTTTCTCGACGTTTTATAACTCAGGGAACAAGTTGCACACTTCTGAGATGCATTTGGGCAACTTTGTCAGAAATGAGTTTTTTGCCTACAGAGACATGCCTATTTGCGCAGTAGTACAGATTCTGAGTATGTAACTGGGCTTGATGAAATCAGCATTTCTCTTGCTTCCCTGTGCGTAGGGAAGCTCAGTTTTAGTCACAGTAGCTCCCACAAGTGTCTCCTCAGTGTGTTCCCATTTCCTTAGAAACAGTGTATTTGCTGGGAGAAAAGTGCATTACTGTGTGCTTTCACCGTTCAGCAAATACATATGTAGAAGCACAGTGCTAGCAGAAACGACCGTTTCTCGACGTTTTCTAACTCAGGGAACAAGTTGCACACTTCTGAGATGCATTGGGGCAAATTTGTCAGAAATGAGTTTTTTGCCTACAGAGACATGCCTATTTGCGCAGTAGTACAGATTCTGAGTATGTAACTGGGCTTGATGAAATCAGCATTTCTCTTGCTTCCCTGTGCGTAGGGAAGCTCAGTTTTAGTCACAGTAGCTCCCACAAGTGTCTCCTCAGTGTGTTCCCATTTCCAAAGAAACAGTGTTTTTGCTGGGAGAAAAGTGCATTACTGTGCGCTTTCACCGTTCAGCAAATACATGTGTAGAAGCACAGCACTAGCAGAAACGAACGTTTCTCGACGTTTTCTAACTCAGGGAACAAGTTGCACACTTCTGAGATGCATTTGGGCAACTTTGTCAGAAATGAGTTTTTTGCCTACAGAGACATGCCTATTTGTGAGTAGTACAGATTCTGAGTATGTAACTGGGCTTGATGAAATCAGCATTTCTCTTGCTTCCCTGTGCGTAGGGAAGCTCAGTTTTAGTCACAGTAGCTCCCACAAGTGTCTCCTCAGTGTGTTCCCATTTCCTGAAAAACAGTGTATTTGCTAGGAGAAAAGTGCATTACTGTGCGCTTTCACCGTTCAGTAAATACATGTGTAGAAGCACAGCGCTAGCAGATACGACCGTTTCTCGACGTTTTCTAACTCAGGGAATAAGTTGCACACTTCTGAGATGCATTTCGGCAACTTTGTCAGAAATGAGTTTTTTGCCTACAGATTCATGCCTATTTGCGCAGTAGTACAGATTCTGAGTATGTAACTGGGCTTGATGAAATCAGCATTTCTCTTGCTTCCCTGTGCGTAGGGAAGCTCAGTTTTAGTCACAGTAGCTCCCACAAGTGTCTCCTCAGTGTGTTCCCATTTCCTTAGAAACAGTGTATTTGCTGGGAGAATAGTGCATTACTGTGCGCTTTCACCGTTCAGCAAATACATGTGTAGAAGCACAGCGTTAGCAGATATGACCGTTTCTCGACGTTTTCTAACTCAGGGAACAAGTTGCACACTTCTGAGATGAATTTGGGCAACTTTGTTAGAAATGAGTTTTTTTTCCTACAAGGACATGCCTATTTGCGCAGTAGTACAGATTCTGAGTATGTAACTGGGCTTGATGAAATCAGCATTTCTCTTGCTTCTCTGTGCGTAGGGAAGCTCAGTTTTAGTCACAGTAGCTCCCACAAGTGTCTCCTCTGTGTGTTCCCATTTCCTTAGAAACAGTGTATTTGCTGGGAGAAAAGTGCATTACTGTGCGCTTTCACCGTTCAGCAAGTACATGTGTAGAAGCACAGCGCTAGCAGAAAAGACCGTTTCTCGACGTTTTCTAACTCAGGGAACAAGTTGCACACTTCTGAGATGCATTTGGCCAACTTTGTCAGAAATGAGTTTTTTGCCTAAAGAGACATGCCTATTTGTGCAGTAGTACAGATTCTGAGTATGTAACTGGGCTTGATGAAATCAGCATTTCTCTTGCTTCCCTGTGCGTAGGGAAGCTCAATTTTAGTCACAGTAGCTCCCACAAGTGTCTCCTCAGTGTGTTCCTATTTCCTTAGAAACAGTGTATTTGCTGGGAGAAAAGTGCATTACTGTGCGCTTTCACCATTCAGCAAATACATGTGTAGAAGCACAGCGCTAGCAGAAACGAACGTTTCTCGACGTTTTCTATCTCAGGGAACAAGTTGCACAGTTCTGAGATGCATTTGGGCAACTTTGTCAGAAATGAGTTTTTTGCCTACAGAGACATGCCTATTTGCGCAGTAGTACAGATTCTGAGTATGTAACTGGGCTTGATGAAATCAGCATTTCTCTTGCTTCCCTGTGCGTAGGGAAGCTCAGTTTTAGTCCCAGTAGCTCCCACAAGTGTCTCCTCAGTGTGTTCCCATTTCCTTAGAAACAGTGTATTTGCTGGGAGAAAAGTGCATTACTGTGCGCTTTCACCGTTCAGCAAATACATGTGTAGAAGCACAGCGTTAGCAGATATGACCGTTTCTCGATGTTTTCTAACTCAGGGAACAAGTGGCACACTTCTGAGATGCATTTGGGCAACTTTGTCAGAAATGAGTTTTTTGCCTACAGAGACATGCCTATTTGCGCAGTAGTATAGATTCTGAGTATGTAACTGGGCTTGATGAAATCAGCATTTCTCTTGCTTCCCTGTGCGTAGGGAAGCTCAGTTTTAGTCACAGTAGCTCCCACAAGTGTCTCCTCAGTGTGTTCCCATTTCCTTAGAAACAGTGTATTTGCTGGGAGAAAAGTGCATTACTGTGCGCTTTCACCGTTCAGCAAGTACATGTGTAGAAGCACAGCGCTAGCAGAAAAGACCGTTTCTCGACGTTTTCTAACTCAGGGAACAAGTTGCACACTTCTGAGATGCATTTGGGCAACTTTGTCAGAAATGAGTTTTTTGCCTAAAGAGACATGCCTATTTGTGCAGTAGTACAGATACTGAGTATGTAACTGGGCTTGATGAAATCAGCATTTCTCTTGCTTCCCTGTGCGTAGGGAAGCTCAGTTTTAGTCACAGTAGCTCCCACAAGTGTCTCCTCTGTGTGTTCCCATTTCCTTAGAAACAGTGTATTTGCTGGGAGAAAAGTGCATTACTGTGCGATTTCACCGTTCAGCAAATACATGTGTAGAAGCACAGCGCTAGCAGAAACGACCGTTTCTCGACGTTTTCTAACTCAGGGAACAAGTTGCACACCTCTGAGATGCATTTGGTCAACTTCTTCAGAAATGAGTTTTTTGCCTAAAGAGACATGCCTATTTGTGCAGTAGTACAGATTCTGAGTATGTAACTGGGCTTGATGAAATCAGCATTTCTCTTGCTTCCCTGTGCGTAGGGAAGCTCAGTTTTAGTCACAGTAGCTCCCACAAGTGTCTCCTCAGTGTGTTCCCATTTCCTTAGAAACAGTGTATTTGCTGGTAGAAAAGTGCATTACTGTGCGCTTTCACCGTTCAGCAAATACATGTGTAGAAGCACAGTGCTAGCAGAAACGACCGTTTCTCGACGTTTTCTAACTCAGGGAAGAAGTGGCACACTTCTGAGATGCATCTGGGCAACTTTGTCAGAAATGAGTTTTTTGCCTACAGAGACATGCCTATTTGCGCAGTATACAGATTCTGAGTATGTAACTGGGCTTGAAGAAATCAGCATTTCTCTTGCTTCCCTGTGCATAGGGAAGCTCAGTTTTAGTCCCAGTAGCTCCCACAAGTGTCTCCTCAGTGTGTTCCCATTTCCTTAGAAACAGTGTATTTGCTGGGAGAAAAGTGCATTACTGTGTGCTTTCACCGTTCAGCAAATACATGTGTAGAAGCACAGCGTTAGCAGATATGACCGTTTCTCGACGTTTTATAACTCAGGGAACAAGTTGCACACTTCTGAGATGCATTTGGGCAACTTTGTCAGAAATGAGTTTTTTGCCTACAGAGACATGCCTATTTGCGCAGTAGTACAGATTCTGAGTATGTAACTGGGCTTGATGAAATCAGCATTTCTCTTGCTTCCCTGTGCGTAGGGAAGCTCAGTTTTAGTCACAGTAGCTCCCACAAGTGTCTCCTCAGTGTGTTCCCATTTCCTTAGAAACAGTGTATTTGCTGGGAGAAAAGTGCATTACTGTGTGCTTTCACCGTTCAGCAAATACTTATGTAGAAGCACAGTGCTAGCAGAAACGACCGTTTCTCGACGTTTTCTAACTCAGGGAACAAGTTGCACACTTCTGAGATGCATTGGGGCAAATTTGTCAGAAATGAGTTTTTTGCCTACAGAGACATGCCTATTTGCGCAGTAGTACAGATTCTGAGTATGTAACTGGGCTTGATGAAATCAGCATTTCTCTTGCTTCCCTGTGCATAGGGAAGCTCAGTTTTAGTCACAGTAGCTCCCACAAGTGTCTCCTCAGTGTGTTCCCATTTCCTTAGAAACAGTGTATTTGCTGGGAGAAAAGTGCATTACTGTGCGCTTTCACCGTTCAGCAAATACATGTGTAGAAGCACAGCACTAGCAGAAACGAACGTTTCTCGACGTTTTCTAACTCAGGGAACAAGTTGCACACTTCTGAGATGCATTTGGGCAACTTTGTCAGAAATGAGTTTTTTGCCTACAGAGACATGCCTATTTGAGAGTAGTACAGATTCTGAGTATGTAACTGGGCTTGATGAAATCAGCATTTCTCTTGCTTCCCTGTGCGTAGGGAAGCTCAGTTTTAGTCACAGTAGCTCCCACAAGTGTCTCCTCAGTGTGTTCCCATTTCCTGAAAAACAGTGTATTTGCTAGGAGAAAAGTGCATTACTGTGCGCTTTCACCGTTCAGTAAATACATGTGTAGAAGCACAGCGCTAGCAGATACGACCGTTTCTCGACGTTTTCTAACTCAGGGAATAAGTTGCACACTTCTGAGATGCATTTGGGCAACTTTGTCAGAAATGAGTTTTTTGCCTACAGATTCATGCCTATTTGCGCAGTAGTACAGATTCTGAGTATGTAACTGGGCTTGATGAAATCAGCATTTCTCTTGCTTCCCTGTGCGTAGGGAAGCTCAGTTTTAGTCACAGTAGCTCCCACAAGTGTCTCCTCAGTGTGTTCCCATTTCCTTAGAAACAGTGTATTTGCTGGGAGAATAGTGCATTACTGTGCGCTTTCACCGTTCAGCAAATACATGTGTAGAAGCACAGCGTTAGCAGATATGACCGTTTCTCGACGTTTTCTAACTCAGGGAACAAGTTGCACACTTCTGAGATGAATTTGGGCAACTTTGTTAGAAATGAGTTTTTTTTCCTACAAGGACATGCCTATTTGCGCAGTAGTACAGATTCTGAGTATGTAACTGGGCTTGATGAAATCAGCATTTCTCTTGCTTCTCTGTGCGTAGGGAAGCTCAGTTTTAGTCACAGTAGCTCCCACAAGTGTCTCCTCTGTGTGTTCCCATTTCCTTAGAAACAGTGTATTTGCTGGGAGAAAAGTGCATTACTGTGCGCTTTCACCGTTCAGCAAGTACATGTGTAGAAGCACAGCGCTAGCAGAAAAGACCGTTTCTCGACGTTTTCTAACTCAGGGAACAAGTTGCACACTTCTGAGATGCATTTGGCCAACTTTGTCAGAAATGAGTTTTTTGCCTAAAGAGACATGCCTATTTGTGCAGTAGTACAGATTCTGAGTATGTAACTGGGCTTGATGAAATCAGCATTTCTCTTGCTTCCCTGTGCGTAGGGAAGCTCAATTTTAGTCACAGTAGCTCCCACAAGTGTCTCCTCAGTGTGTTCCTATTTCCTTAGAAACAGTGTATTTGCTGGGAGAAAAGTGCATTACTGTGCGCTTTCACCATTCAGCAAATACATGTGTAGAAGCACAGCGCTAGCAGAAACGAACGTTTCTCGACGTTTTCTATCTCAGGGAACAAGTTGCACACTTCTGAGATGCATTTGGGCAACTTTGTCAGAAATGAGTTTTTTGCCTACAGAGACATGCCTATTTGCGCAGTAGTACAGATTCTGAGTATGTAACTGGGCTTGATGAAATCAGCATTTCTCTTGCTTCCCTGTGCGTAGGGAAGCTCAGTTTTAGTCACAGTAGCTCCCACAAGTGTCTCCTCAGTGTGTTCCCATTTCCTTAGAAACAGTGTATTTGCTGCAAGAAAAGTGCATTACTGTGTGCTTTCACCGTTCAGCAAATACATGTGTAGAAGCACAGCGTTAGCAGATATGACCGTTTCTCGACGTTTTATAACTCAGGGAACAAGTTGCACACTTCTGAGATGCATTTGGGCAACTTTGTCAGAAATGAGTTTTTTGCCTACAGAGACATGCCTATTTGCGCAGTAGTACAGATTCTGAGTATGTAACTGGGCTTGATGAAATCAGCATTTCTCTTGCTTCCCTGTGCGTAGGGAAGCTCAGTTTTAGTCCCAGTAGCTCCCACAAGTGTCTCCTCAGTGTGTTCCCATTTCCTTAGAAACAGTGTATTTGCTGGGAGAAAAGTGCATTACTGTGCGCTTTCACCGTTCAGCAAGTACATGTGTAGAAGCACAGCGCTAGCAGAAAAGACCGTTTCTCGACGTTTTCTAACTCAGGGAACAAGTTGCACACTTCTGAGATGCATTTGGCCAACTTTGTCAGAAATGAGTTTTTTGCCTAAAGAGACATGCCTATTTGTGCAGTAGTACAGATTCTGAGTATGTAACTGGGCTTGATGAAATCAGCATTTCTCTTGCTTCCCTGTGCGTAGGGAAGCTCAATTTTAGTCACAGTAGCTCCCACAAGTGTCTCCTCAGTGTGTTCCTATTTCCTTAGAAACAGTGTATTTGCTGGGAGAAAAGTGCATTACTGTGCGCTTTCACCATTCAGCAAATACATGTGTAGAAGCACAGTGCTAGCAGAAACGAACGTTTCTCGACGTTTTCTATCTCAGGGAACAAGTTGCACACTTCTGAGATGCATTTGGGCAACTTTGTCAGAAATGAGTTTTTTGCCTACAGAGACATGCCTATTTGCGCAGTAGTACAGATTCTGAGTATGTAACTGGGCTTGATGAAATCAGCATTTCTCTTGCTTCCCTGTGCGTAGGGAAGCTCAGTTTTAGTCACAGTAGCTCCCACAAGTGTCTCCTCAGTGTGTTCCCATTTCCTTAGAAACAGTGTATTTGCTGCAAGAAAAGTGCATTACTGTGTGCTTTCACCGTTCAGCAAATACATGTGTAGAAGCACAGCGTTAGCAGATATGACCGTTTCTCGACGTTTTATAACTCAGGGAACAAGTTGCACACTTCTGAGATGCATTTGGGCAACTTTGTCAGAAATGAGTTTTTTGCCTACAGAGACATGCCTATTTGCGCAGTAGTACAGATTCTGAGTATGTAACTGGGCTTGATGAAATCAGCATTTCTCTTGCTTCCCTGTGCGTAGGGAAGCTCAGTTTTAGTCCCAGTAGCTCCCACAAGTGTCTCCTCAGTGTGTTCCCATTTCCTTAGAAACAGTGTATTTGCTGGGAGAAAAGTGCATTACTGTGCGCTTTCACCGTTCAGCAAATACATGTGTAGAAGCACAGCGTTAGCAGATATGACCGTTTCTCGATGTTTTCTAACTCAGGGAACAAGTGGCACACTTCTGAGATGCATTTGGGCAACTTTGTCAGAAATGAGTTTTTTGCCTACAGAGACATGCCTATTTGCGCAGTAGTATAGATTCTGAGTATGTAACTGGGCTTGATGAAATCAGCATTTCTCTTGCTTCCCTGTGCGTAGGGAAACTCAGTTTTAGTCACAGTAGCTCCCACAAGTGTCTCCTCTGTGTGTTCCCATTTCCTTAGAAACAGTGTATTTGCTGGGAGAAAAGTGCATTACTGTGCGCTTTCACCGTTCAGCAAGTACATGTGTAGAAGCACAGCGCTAGCAGAAAAGACCGTTTCTCGACGTTTTCTAACTCAGGGAACAAGTTGCACACTTCTGAGATGCATTTGGGCAACTTTGTCAGAAATGAGTTTTTTGCCTAAAGAGACATGCCTATTTGTGCAGTAGTACAGATTCTGAGTATGTAACTGGGCTTGATGAAATCAGCATTTCTCTTGCTTCCCTGTGCGTAGGGAAGCTCAGTTTTAGTCACAGTAGCTCCCACAAGTGTCTCCTCAGTGTGTTCCCATTTCCTTAGAAACAGTGTATTTGCTGGGAGAAAAGTGCATTACTGTGCGATTTCACCGTTCAGCAAATACATGTGTAGAAGCACAGCGCTAGCAGAAACGACCGTTTCTCGACGTTTTCTAACTCAGGGAACAAGTTGCACACCTCTGAGATGCATTTGGTCAACTTCTTCAGAAATGAGTTTTTTGCCTAAAGAGACATGCCTATTTGTGCAGTAGTACAGATTCTGAGTATGTAACTGGGCTTGATGAAATCAGCATTTCTCTTGCTTCCCTGTGCGTAGGGAAGCTCAGGTTTAGTCACAGTAGCTCCCACAAGTGTCTCCTCAGTGTGTTCCCATTTCCTTAGAAACAGTGTATTTGCTGGGAGAAAAGTGCATTACTGTGCACTTTCACCGTTCAGCAAATACATATGTAGAAGCACAGCGCTAGCAGAAACGACCATTACTCGACGTTTTCTAACTCAGGGAACAAGTTGCACACTTCTGAGATGCATTTGGGCATATTTGTCAGAAATGCGTTTTTTGCCTAAAGAGACATGCCTATTTGCGCAGTAGTACAGATTCTGAGTATGTAACTGGGCTTGATGAAATCAGCATTTCTCTTGCTTCCCTGTGCGTAGGGAAGCTCAGTTTTAGTCACAGTAGCTCCCACAAGTGTCTCCTCAGTGTGTTCCCATTTCCATAGAAACAGTGTTTTTGCTGGGAGAAAAGTGCATTACTGTGCGCTTTCACCGTTCAGCAAATACATGTGTAGAAGCACAGCGCTAGCAGAAACGACCGTTTCTCGACGTTTTCTAACTCAGGGAACAAGTTGCACACTTCTGAGATGCATTTGGGCAACTTTGTCAGAAATGAGTTTTTTGCCTACAGAGACATGCCTATTTGCGCAGTAGTACAGATTCTGAGTGTGTAACTGGGCTTGATGAAATCAGCATTTCTCTTGCTTCCCTGTGCGTAGGGAAGCTCAGTTTTAGTCGCAGTAGCTCCCACAAGTGTCTCCTCAGTGTGTTCCCATTTCCTTAGAAACAGTGTATTTGCTGGGAGAAAAGTGCATTACAGTGCGCTTTCACCGTTCAGCAAATACATATGTAGAAGCACAGCGCTATCAGAAATCAACGTTTCTCGACGTTTTCTAACTCAGGGAACAAGTTGCACACTTCTGAGATGCATTTGGGCAACTTTGTCAGAAATGAATTTTTTGCCTAAAGAGACGTGCCTATTTTCGCAGTAGTACAGATTCTGAGTATGTAACTGGGCTGGATGAAATCAGCATTTCTCTTGCTTCCCTGTGCGTAGGGAAGCTCAGTTTTAGTCACAGTAGCTCCCACAAGTGTCTCCTCAGTGTGTTCCCATTTCCTTAGAAACAGTGTATTTGCTGGGAGAAAAGTGCATTACAGTGCGCTTTCACCGTTCAGCAAATACATATGTAGAAGCACAGCGCTATCAGAAATCAACGTTTCTCGACGTTTTCTAACTCAGGGAACAAGTGGCACACTTCTGAGATGCATTTGGGCAACTTTGTCAGAAATGAGTTTTTTGCCTACAGAGACATGCCTATTTGCGCAGTAGTATAGATTCTGAGTATGTAACTGGGCTTGATGAAATCAGCATTTCTCTTGCTTCCCTGTGCGTAGGGAAGCTCAGTTTTACTCACAGTAGCTCCCACAAGTGTCTCCTCTGTGTGTTCCCATTTCCTTAGAAACAGTGTATTTGCTGGGAGAAAAGTGCATTACTGTGCGCTTTCACCGTTCAGCAAGTACATGTGTAGAAGCACAGCGCTAGCAGAAAAGACCGTTTCTCGACGTTTTCTAACTCAGGGAACAAGTTGCACACTTCTGAGATGCATTTGGGCAACTTTGTCAGAAATGAGTTTTTTGCCTAAAGAGACATGCCTATTTGTGCAGTAGTACAGATTCTGAGTATGTAACTGGGCTTGATGAAATCAGCATTTCTCTTGCTTCCCTGTGCGTAGGGAAGCTCAGTTTTAGTCACAGTAGCTCCCACAAGTGTCTCCTCAGTGTGTTCCCATTTACTTAGAAACAGTGTATTTGCTGGGAGAAAAGTGCATTACTGTGCGATTTCACCGTTCAGCAAATACATGTGTAGAAGCACAGCGCTAGCAGAAACGACCGTTTCTCGACGTTTTCTAACTCAGGGAACAAGTTGCACACCTCTGAGATGCATTTGGTCAACTTCTTCAGAAATGAGTTTTTTGCCTAAAGAGACATGCCTATTTGTGCAGTAGTACAGATTCTGAGTATGTAACTGGGCTTGATGAAATCAGCATTTCTCTTGCTTCCCTGTGCGTAGGGAAGCTCAGTTTTAGTCACAGTAGCTCCCACAAGTGTCTCCTCAGTGTGTTCCCATTTCCTTAGAAACAGTGTATTTGCTGGGAGAAAAGTGCATTACTGTGCACTTTCACCGTTCAGCAAATACATATGTAGAAGCACAGCGCTAGCAGAAACGACCATTACTCGACGTTTTCTAACTCAGGGAACAAGTTGCACACTTCTGAGATGCATTTGGGCAAATTTGTCAGAAATGCGTTTTTTGCCTAAAGAGACATGCCTATTTGCGCAGTAGTACAGATTCTGAGTATGTAACTGGGCTTGATGAAATCAGCATTTCTCTTGCTTCCCTGTGCGTAGGGAAGCTCAGTTTTAGTCACAGTAGCTCCCACAAGTGTCTCCTCAGTGTGTTCCCATTTCCATAGAAACAGTGTTTTTGCTGGGAGAAAAGTGCATTACTGTGCGCTTTCACCGTTCAGCAAATACATGTGTAGAAGCACAGCGCTAGCAGAAACGACCGTTTCTCGACGTTTTCTAACTCAGGGAACAAGTTGCACACTTCTGAGATGCATTTGGGCAACTTTGTCAGAAATGAGTTTTTTGCCTACAGAGACATGCCTATTTGCGCAGTAGTACAGATTCTGAGTGTGTAACTGGGCTTGATGAAATCAGCATTTCTCTTGCTTCCCTGTGCGTAGGGAAGCTCAGTTTTAGTCGCAGTAGCTCCCACAAGTGTCTCCTCAGTGTGTTCCCATTTCCTTAGAAACAGTGTATTTGCTGGGAGAAAAGTGCATTACAGTGCGCTTTCACCGTTCAGCAAATACATATGTAGAAGCACAGCGCTATCAGAAATCAACGTTTCTCGACGTTTTCTAACTCAGGGAACAAGTTGCACACTTCTGAGATGCATTTGGGCAACTTTGTCAGAAATGAATTTTTTGCCTAAAGAGACGTGCCTATTTTCGCAGTAGTACAGATTCTGAGTATGTAACTGGGCTGGATGAAATCAGCATTTCTCTTGCTTCCCTGTGCGTAGGGAAGCTCAGTTTTAGTCACAGTAGCTCCCACAAGTGTCTCCTCAGTGTGTTCCCATTTCCTTAGAAACAGTGTATTTGCTGGGAGAAAAGTGCATTACAGTGCGCTTTCACCGTTCAGCAAATACATATGTAGAAGCACAGCGCTATCAGAAATCAACGTTTCTCGACGTTTTCTAACTCAGGGAACAAGTTGCACACTTCTGAGATGCATTTGGGCAACTTTGTCAGAAATGAATTTTTTGCCTAAAGAGACGTGCCTATTTGCGCAGTAGTACAGATTCTGAGTATGTAACTGGGCTGGATGACATCAGCATTTCTCTTGCTTCCCTGTGCGTAGGGAAGCTCAGTTTTAGTCACAGTAGCTCCCACAAGTGTCTCCTCAGTGTGTTCCCATTTCTTTAGAAACAGTGCATTTGCTGGGAGAAAAGTGCATTACTGTGCGCATTCACCGTTCGGCAAATACATGTGTAGGAGCACAGTGCTAGCAGAAACGAACGTTTCTCGACGTTTTCTAACTCAGGGAACAAGTTGCACACTTCTGAGATGAATTTGGGCTTCTTTGTCAGAAATGAGTTTTTTGCCTACAGAGACATGCCTATTTGCGCAGTAGTACAGATTCTGAGTATGTAACTGGGCTTGATGAAATCAGCATTTCTCTTGCTTCCCTGTGCGTAGGGAAGCTCAGTTTTAGTCACAGTAGCTCCCACAAGTGTCTCCTCTGTGTGTTCCCATTTCCATAGAAACAGTGTATTTGCTGGGAGAAAAGTGCATTACTGTGCGCTTTCACCGTTCAGCAAATACATGTGTAGAAGCACAGCGCTAGCAGATACGACCGTTTCTCGACGTTTTCTAACTCAGGGAACAAGATGCACACTTCTGAGATGCATTTGGGCAACTTTGTCAGAAATGAGTTTTTTGCCTACAGAGACATGCCTATTTGCGCAGTAGTACAGATTCTGAGTATGTAACTGGGCTTGATGAAATCAGCATTTCTCTTGCTTCCCTGTGCGTAGGGAAGCTCAGTTTTAGTCCCAGTAGCTCCCACAAGTGTCTCCTCAGTGTGTTCCCATTTCCTTAGAAACAGTGTATTTGCTGGGAGAAAAGTGCATTAGTGTGCGCTTTCACCGTTCAGCAAATACATGTGTAGAAGCACAGCGTTAGCAGATATGACCGTTTCTCGATGTTTTCTAACTCAGGGAACAAGTGGCACACTTCTGAGATGCATTTGGGCAACTTTGTCAGAAATGAGTTTTTTGCCTACAGAGACATGCCTATTTGCGCAGTAGTATAGATTCTGAGTATGTAACTGGGCTTGATGAAATCAGCATTTCTCTTGCTTCCCTGTGGGTAGGGAAGCTCAGTTTTAGTCACAGTAGCTCCCACAAGTGTCTCCTCTGTGTGTTCCCATTTCCTTAGAAACAGTGTATTTGCTGGGAGAAAAGTGCATTACTGTGCGCTTTCACCGTTCAGCAAGTACATGTGTAGAAGCACAGCGCTAGCAGAAACGACCGTTTCTCGACGTTTTCTAACTCAGGGAACAAGTTGCACACTTCTGGGATGCATTTGGGCAACTTTGTCAGAAATGAGTTTTTTGCCTACAGAGACATGCCTATTAGTGCAGTAGTACAGATTCTGAGTATGTAACTGGGCTGGATGAAATCAGCATTTCTCTTGCTTCCCTGTGCGTAGGGAAGCTCAGTTTTAGTCACAGTAGCTCCCACAAGTGTCTCCTCAGTGTGTTCCCATTTCTTTAGAAACAGTGCATTTGCTGGGAGAAAAGTGCATTACTGTGCGCATTCACCGTTCAGCCAATACATGTGTAGGAGCACAGTGCTAGCAGAAACGAACGTTTCTCGACGTTTTCTAACTCAGGGAACAAGTTGCACACTTCTGAGATGAATTTGGGCTTCTTTGTCAGAAATGAGTTTTTTGCCTACAGAGACATGCCTATTTGCGCAGTAGTACAGATTCTGAGTATGTAACTGGGCTTGATGAAATCAGCATTTCTCTTGCTTCCCTGTGCGTAGGGAAGCTCAGTTTTAGTCACAGTAGCTCCCACAAGTGTCTCCTCTGTGTGTTCCCATTTCCATAGAAACAGTGTATTTGCTGGGAGAAAAGTGCATTACTGTGCGCTTTCACCGTTCAGCAAATACATGTGTAGAAGCACAGCGCTAGCAGATACGACCGTTTCTCGACGTTTTCTAACTCAGGGAACAAGATGCACACTTCTGAGATGCATTTGGGCAACTTTGTCAGAAATGAGTTTTTTGCCTACAGAGACATGCCTATTTGCGCAGTAGTACAGATTCTGAGTATGTAACTGGGCTTGATGAAATCAGCATTTCTCTTGCTTCCCTGTGCGTAGGGAAGCTCAGTTTTAGTCCCAGTAGCTCCCACAAGTGTCTCCTCAGTGTGTTCCCATTTCCTTAGAAACAGTGTATTTGCTGGGAGAAAAGTGCATTAGTGTGCGCTTTCACCGTTCAGCAAATACATGTGTAGAAGCACAGCGTTAGCAGATATGACCGTTTCTCGATGTTTTCTAACTCAGGGAACAAGTGGCACACTTCTGAGATGCATTTGGGCAACTTTGTCAGAAATGAGTTTTTTGCCTACAGAGACATGCCTATTTGCGCAGTAGTATAGATTCTGAGTATGTAACTGGGCTTGATGAAATCAGCATTTCTCTTGCTTCCCTGTGGGTAGGAAAGCTCAGTTTTAGTCACAGTAGCTCCCACAAGTGTCTCCTCTGTGTGTTCCCATTTCCTTAGAAACAGTGTATTTGCTGGGAGAAAAGTGCATTACTGTGCGTTTTCACCGTTCAGCAAGTACATGTGTAGAAGCACAGCGCTAGCAGAAAAGACCGTTTCTCGACGTTTTCTAACTCAGGGAACAAGTTGCACACTTCTGAGATGCATTTGGGCAACTTTGTCAGAAATGAGTTTTTTGCCTAAAGAGACATGCCTATTTGTGCAGTAGTACAGATTCTGAGTATGTAACTGGGCTTGATGAAATCAGCATTTCTCTTGCTTCCCTGTGCGTAGGGAAGCTCAGTTTTAGTCACAGTAGCTCCCACAAGTGTCTCCTCAGTGTGTTCCCATTTCCTTAGAAACAGTGTATTTGCTGGGAGAAAAGTGCATTACTGTGCGATTTCACCGTTCAGCAAATACATGTGTAGAAGCACAGCGCTAGCAGAAACGACCGTTTCTCGACGTTTTCTAACTCAGGGAACAAGTTGCACACTTCTGGGATGCATTTGGGCAACTTTGTCAGAAATGAGTTTTTTGCCTACAGAGACATGCCTATTAGTGCAGTAGTACAGATTCTGAGTATGTAACTGGGCTGGATGAAATCAGCATTTCTCTTGCTTCCCTGTGCGTAGGGAAGCTCAGTTTTAGTCACAGTAGCTCCCACAAGTGTCTCCTCAGTGTGTTCCCATTTCTTTAGAAACAGTGCATTTGCTGGGAGAAAAGTGCATTACTGTGCGCATTCACCGTTCAGCAAATACATGTGTAGGAGCACAGTGCTAGCAGAAACGAACGTTTCTCGACGTTTTCTAACTCAGGGAACAAGTTGCACACTTCTGAGATGCATTTGGGCTTCTTTGTCAGAAATGAGTTTTTTGCCTACAGAGACATGCCTATTTGCGCAGTAGTACAGATTCTGAGTATGTAACTGGGCTTGATGAAATCAGCATTTCTCTTGCTTCCCTGTGCGTAGGGAAGCTCAGTTTTAGTCACAGTAGCTCCCACAAGTGTCTCCTCTGTGTGTTCCCATTTCCATAGAAACAGTGTATTTGCTGGGAGAAAAGTGCATTACTGTGCGCTTTCACTGTTCAGCAAATACATGTGTAGAAGCACAGCGCTAGCAGATACGACCGTTTCTCGACGTTTTCTAACTCAGGGAAGAGATGCACACTTCTGAGATGCATTTGGGCAACTTTGTCAGATATGAGTTTTTTGCCTACAGAGACATGCCTATTTGCGCAGTAGTACAGATTCTGAGTATGTAACTGGGCTTGATGAAATCAGCATTTCTCTTGTTTCCCTGTGCGTAGGGAAGCTCAGTTTTAGTCCCAGTAGCTCCCACAAGTGTCTCCTCAGTGTGTTCCCATTTCCTTAGAAACAGTGTATTTGCTGGGAGAAAAGTGCATTAGTGTGCGCTTTCACCGTTCAGCAAATACATGTGTAGAAGCACAGCGTTAGCAGATATGACCGTTTCTCGATGTTTTCTAACTCAGGGAACAAGTGGCACACTTCTGAGATGCATTTGGGCAACTTTGTCAGAAATGAGTTTTTTGCCTACAGAGACATGCCTATTTGCGCAGTAGTATAGATTCTGAGTATGTAACTGGGCTTGATGAAATCAGCATTTCTCTTGCTTCCCTGTGCGTAGGGAAGCTCAGTTTTAGTCACAGTAGCTCCCACAAGTGTCTCCTCAGTGTGTTCCCATTTCCTTAGAAACAGTGTATTTGCAGGGAGAAAAGTGCATTACTGTGCGATTTCACCGTTCAGCAAATACATGTGTAGAAGCACAGCGCTAGCAGAAACGACCGTTTCTCGACGTTTTCTAACTCAGGGAACAAGTTGCACACTTCTGGGATGCATTTGGGCAACTTTGTCAGAAATGAGTTTTTTGCCTACAGAGACATGCCTATTAGTGCAGTAGTACAGATTCTGAGTATGTAACTGGGCTTGATGAAATCAGCATTTCTCTTGCTTCCCTGTGCGTAGGGAAGCTCAGTTTTAGTCACAGTAGCTCCCACAAGTGTCTCCTCAGTGTGTTCCCATTTCCTTAGAAACAGTGTATTTGCTGGGAGAAAAGTGCATTACTGTGCGCTTTCACCGTTCAGCAAATACATGTGTAGAAGCACAGCGCTAGCAGAAACGACCGTTTCTCGACATTTTCTAACTCAGGGAACAAGTTGCACACTTCTGAGATGCATTTGGGCAACTTTGTCAGAAATGAGTTTTTTGCCTACAGAGACATGCCTATTTGCGCAGTAGTACAGATTCTGAGTATGTAACTGGGCTTGATGAAATCAGCATTTCTCTTGCTTCCCTGTGCGTAGGGAAGCTCAGTTTTAGTCACAGTAGCTCCCACAAGTGTCTCCTCTGTGTGTTCCCTTTTCCTTAGAAACAGTGTATTTGCTGGGAGAAAAGTGCATTACTGTGCGCTTTCACGGTTCAGCAAGTACATGTGTAGAAGCACAGCGCTAGCAGAAAAGACCGTTTCTCGACGTTTTCTAACTCAGGGAACAAGTTGCACACATCTGAGATGCATTTGGGCAACTTTGTCAGAAATGAGTTTTTTGCCTACAGAGACATGCCTATTAGTGCAGTAGTACAGATTCTGAGTATGTAACTGGGCTTGATGAAATCAGCATTTCTCTTGCTTCCCTGTGCGTAGGGAAGCTCAGTTTTACTCACAGTAGCTCCCACAAGTGTCTCCTCAGTGTGTTCCCATTTCCTTAGAAACAGTGTATTTGCTGGGAGAAAAGTGCATTACTGTGCGATTTCACCGTTCAGCAAATACATGTGTAGAAGCACAGCGCTAGCAGAAACGACCGTTTCTCGACGTTTTCTAACTCAGGGAACAAGTTGCACACTTCTGAGATGCATTTGGGCAACTTTGTCAGAAATGAGTTTTTTGCCTACAGAGACATGCCTATTTGCGCAGTAGTACAGATTCTGAGTATGTAACTGGGCTTGATGAAATCAGCATTTCTCTTGCTTCCCTGTGCGTAGGGAAGCTCAGTTTTAGTCACAGTAGCTCCCACAAGTGTCTCCTCTGTGTGTTCCCATTTCCATAGAAACAGTGTATTTGCTGGGAGAAAAGTGCATTACTGTGCGCTTTCACCGTTCAGCAAATACATGTGTAGAAGCACAGCGCTAGCAGATACGACCGTTTCTCGACGTTTTCTAACTCAGGGAAGAGATGCACACTTCTGAGATGCATTTGGGCAACTTTGTCAGAAATGAGTTTTTTGCCTACAGAGACATGCCTATTTGCGCAGTAGTACAGATTCTGAGTATGTAACTGGGCTTGATGAAATCAGCATTTCTCTTGTTTCCCTGTCCGTAGGGAAGCTCAGTTTTAGTCCCAGTAGCTCCCACAAGTGTCTCCTCAGTGTGTTCCCATTTCCTTAGAAACAGTGTATTTGCTGGGAGAAAAGTGCATTACTGTGCGCTTTCACCGTTCAGCAAATACATGTGTAGAAGCACAGCGTTAGCAGATATGACCGTTTCTCGATGTTTTCTAACTCAGGGAACAAGTGGCACACTTCTGAGATGCATTTGGGCAACTTTGTCAGAAATGAGTTTTTTGCCTACAGAGACATGCCTATTTGCGCAGTAGTATAGATTCTGAGTATGTAACTGGGCTTGATGAAATCAGCATTTCTCTTGCTTCCCTGTGCGTAGGGAAGCTCAGTTTTAGTCACAGTAGCTCCCACAAGTGTCTCCTCAGTGTGTTCCCATTTCCTTAGAAACAGTGTATTTGCAGGGAGAAAAGTGCATTACTGTGCGCTTTCACCGTTCAGCAAATACATGTGTAGAAGCACAGCGCTAGCAGAAACGACCGTTTCTCGACGTTTTCTAACTCAGGGAACAAGTTGCACACTTCTGGGATGCATTTGGGCAACTTTGTCAGAAATGAGTTTTTTGCCTACAGAGACATGCCTATTAGTGCAGTAGTACAGATTCTGAGTATGTAACTGGGCTTGATGAAATCAGCATTTCTCTTGCTTCCCTGTGCGTAGGGAAGCTCAGTTTTAGTCACAGTAGCTCCCACAAGTGTCTCCTCAGTGTGTTCCCATTTCCTTAGAAACAGTGTATTTGCTGGGAGAAAAGTGCATTACTGTGCGCTTTCACCGTTCAGCAAATACATGTGTAGAAGCACAGCGCTAGCAGAAACGACCGTTTCTCGACATTTTCTAACTCAGGGAACAAGTTGCACACTTCTGAGATGCATTTGGGCAACTTTGTCAGAAATGAGTTTTTTGCCTACAGAGACATGCCTATTTGCGCAGTAGTACAGATTCTGAGTATGTAACTGGGCTTAATGAAATCAGCATTTCTCTTGCTTCTCTGTGCGTAGGGAAGCTCAGTTTTAGTCACAGTAGCTCCCACAAGTGTCTCCTCTGTGTGTTCCCTTTTCCTTAGAAACAGTGTATTTGCTGGGAGAAAAGTGCATTACTGTGCGCTTTCACGGTTCAGCAAGTACATGTGTAGAAGCACAGCGCTAGCAGAAAAGACCGTTTCTCGACGTTTTCTAACTCAGGGAACAAGTTGCACACATCTGAGATGCATTTGGGCAACTTTGTCAGAAATGAGTTTTTTGCCTACAGAGACATGCCTATTAGTGCAGTAGTACAGATTCTGAGTATGTAACTGGGCTTGATGAAATCAGCATTTCTCTTGCTTCCCTGTGCGTAGGGAAGCTCAGTTTTACTCACAGTAGCTCCCACAAGTGTCTCCTCAGTGTGTTCCCATTTCCTTAGAAACAGTGTATTTGCTGGGAGAAAAGTGCATTACTGTGCGATTTCACCGTTCAGCAAATACATGTGTAGAAGCACAGCGCTAGCAGAAACGACCGTTTCTCGACGTTTTCTAACTCAGGGAACAAGTTGCACACTTCTGAGATGCATTTGGGCAACTTTGTCAGAAATGAGTTTTTTGCCTACAGAGACATGCCTATTTGCGCAGTAGTACAGATTCTGAGTATGTAACTGGGCTGGAAGAAATCAGCATTTCTCTTGCTTCCCTGTGCGTAGGAAAGCTCAGTTTTAGTCACAGTAGCTCCCACAAGTGTCTCCTCAGTGTGTTCCCATTTCCTTAGAAACAGTGTATTTGCTGGGAGAAAAGTGCATTACTGTGCGCTTTCACCGTTCAGCAAATACATGTGTAGAAGCACAGCGCTAGCAGAAACGACCGTTTCTCGACGTTTTCTAACTCAGGGAACAAGTTGCACACTTCTGAGTTGCATTTGGGCAACTTTGTCAGAAATGAGTTTTTTGCCTACAGAGACATGCCTATTTGTGCAGTAGTACAGATTCTGAGTATGTAACTGGGCTTGATGAAATCAGCATTTCTCTTGCTTCCCTGTGCGTAGGGAAGCTCAGTTTTAGTCACAGTAGCTCCCACAAGTGTCTCCTCAGTGTGTTCCCATTTCCTTAGAAACAGTGTATTTGCTGGGAGAAAAGTGCATTACTGTGCGCTTTCACCGTTCAGCAAATACATGTGTAGAAGCACAGTGCTAGCAGAAACGAACGTTTCTCGGCGTTTTCTAACTCAGGGAACAAGTTGCACACTTCTGAGATGCATTTGGGCAACTTTGTCAGAAATGAGTTTTTTGCCTACAGAGAAGTACAGATTCTGAGTATGTAACTGGGCTTGATGAAATCAGCATTTCTCTTGCTTCCCTGTGCGTAGAGAAGCTCAGTTTTAGTCACAGTAGCTCCCACAAGTGTCTCCTCAGTGTGTTCCCATTTCCTTAGAAGCAGTGTATTTGCTGGGAGAAAACTGCATTACTGTGCGCTTTCACCGTTCAGCAAATACATGTGTAGAAGCACAGCGCTAGCAGAAACGACCGTTTCTCAACGTTTTCTAACTCAGGGAACAAGTGGCACACTTCTGAGATGCATTTGGGCAACTTTGTCAGAAAAGAGATTTTTGCCTACAGAGACATGCCTATTTGCGCAGTAGTACAGATTCTGAGTATGTAACTGGGCTTGATAAAATCAGCATTTCTCTTGCTTCCCTGTGCGTAGGGAAGCTCAGTTTTAGTCACAGTAGCTCCCACAAGTGTCTCCTCAGTGTGTTCCCATTTCCTTAGAAACAGTGTATTTGCTGGGAGAAAAGTGCATTACTGTGCGCTTTCACCGTTCAGCAAATACATGTGTAGAAGCACAGCGCTAGCAGAAACGAACGTTTCTTGACGTATTCTAACTCAGGGAACAATTTGCACGCTTCTGAGATGCATTTGGGCAACTTTGTCAGAAATGAGTTTTTTGCCTACAGAAACATGTCTATTTGCGCAGTAGTACAGATTCTAAATATGTAACTGGGCTGGATGAAATCTGCATTTCTCTTGCTTCCCTGTGCGTAGGGAAGCTCAGTTTTAGTCACAGTAGCTCCCACAAGTGTCTCCTCAGTGTGTTCCCATTTCCTTAGAAACAGTGTATTTGCTGTTAGAAAAGTGCATTACTGTGCGATTTCACCGTTCAGCAAATACATGTGTAGAAGCACAGCGCTAGCAGAAACGACCGTTTCTCGACGTTTTCTAACTCAGGGAACAAGTTGCACACTTCTGAGATGCATTTGGGCAACTTTGTCAGAAATGAGTTTTTTGCCTACAGAGACATGCCTATTTGCGCAGTAGTACAGATTCTGAGTATGTAACTGGCCTGGATGAAATCAGCATTTTTCTTGCTTCCCTGTGCGTAGGAAAGCTCGGTTTTAGTCACAGTAGCTCCCACAAGTGTCTCCTCAGTGTGTTCCCATTTCCTTAGAAACAGTGTATTTGCTGGGAGAAAAGTGCATTACTGTGCGCTTTCACCGTTCAGCAAATACATGTGTAGAAGCACAGCGCTAGCAGAAACGACCGTTTCTCGACGTTTTCTAACTCAGGGAACAAGTTGCACACTTCTGAGATGCATTTGGGCAACTTTGTCAGAAATGAGTTTTTTGCCTACAGAGACATGGCTATTTGCGCAATAGTGCAGATTCTGAGTATGTAAATGGGCTGGATGAAATCAGCATTTTTCTTGCTTCCCTGTGCGTAGGGAAGCTCAGTTTTAGTCACAGTAGCTCCCACAAGTGTCTCCTCAGTGTGTTCCCATTTCCTTAGAAACAGTGTATTTGCTGGGAGAAAAGTGCATTACTGTGCGCTTTCACCGTTCAGCAAATACATGTGTAGAAGCACAGCGCTAGCAGAAACGACCGTTTCTCGACGTTTTCTAACTCAGGGAACAAGTTGCACACTTCTGAGATGCATTTGGGCAACTTTGTCAGAAATGAGTTTTTTGCCTACAGAGACATGCCTATTTGCGCAGTAGTTCAGATTCTGAGTATGTAACTGGGCTTGATGAAATCAGCATTTCTCTTGCTTCCCTGTGCGTAGGGAAGCTCAGTTTTAGTCACAGTAGCTCCCACAAGTGTCTCCTCAGTGTGTTCCCATTTCCTTAGAAACAGTGTATTTGCTGGGAGAAAAGTGCATTACTGTGCGCTTTCACCGTTCAGCAAATACATGTGTAGAAGCACAGCGCTAGCAGAAACCAACGTTTCTCGACGTTTTCTAACTCAGGGAACAAGTTGCACACTTCTGAGATGCATTTGGGCAACTTTGTCAGAAATGAGTTTTTTGCCTACAGAGAAGTACAGATTCTGAGTATGTAACTGGGCTTGATGAAATCAGCATTTCTCTTGCTTCACTGTGCGTAGAGAAGCTCGGTTTTAGTCACAGTAGCTCCCACAAGTGTCTCCTCAGTGTGTTCCCATTTCCTTAGAAACAGTGTATTTGCTGGGAGAAAAGTGCATTACTGTGCGCTTTCACCGTTCAGCAAATACATGTGTAGAAGCACAGCGCTAGCAGATACGACCGTTTCTAGACGTTTTCTAACTCAGGGATCAAGATGCACACTTCTGAGATGCATTTGGGCAACTTTGTCAGAAATGAGTTTTTTGCCTACAGAGACATGCCTATTTGCGCAGTAGTACAGATTCTGAGTATGTAACTGGGCTTGATGAAATCAGCATTTCTCTTGCTTCCCTGTGCGTAGGGAAGCTCAGTTTTAGTCCCAGTAGCTCCCACAAGTGTCTCCTCAGTGTGTTCCCATTTCCTTAGAAACAGTGTATTTGCTGGGAGAAAAGTGCATTAGTGTGCGCTTTCACCGTTCAGCAAATACATGTGTAGAAGCACAGCGTTAGCAGATATGACCGTTTCTCGATGTTTTCTAACTCAGGGAACAAGTGGCACACTTCTGAGATGCATTTGGGCAACTTTGTCAGAAATGAGTTTTTTGCCTACAGAGACATGCCTATTTGCGCAGTAGTATAGATTCTGAGTATGTAACTGGGCTTGATGAAATCAGCATTTCTCTTGCTTCCCTGTGCGTAGGGAAGCTCAGTTTTAGTCACAGTAGCTCCCACAAGTGTCTCCTCAGTGTGTTCCCATTTCCTTAGAAACAGTGTATTTGCTGGGAGAAAAGTGCATTACTGTGCGCTTTCACCGTTCAGCAAGTACATGTGTAGAAGCACAGCACTAGCAGAAAAGACCGTTTCTCGACGTTTTCTAACTCAGGGAACAAGTTGCACACTTCTGAGATGCATTTGGGCAACTTTGTCAGAAATGAGTTTTTTGCCTAAAGAGACATGCCTATTTGTGCAGTAGTACAGATTCTGAGTATGTAACTGGGCTTGATGAAATCAGCATTTCTCTTGCTTCCCTGTGCGTAGGGAAGCTCAGTTTTAGTCACAGTAGCTCCCACAAGTGTCTCCTCAGTGTGTTCCCATTTCCTTAGAAACAGTGTATTTGCTGGGAGAAAAGTGCATTACTGTGCGCTTTCACCGTTCAGCAAATACATGTGTAGAAGCACAGCGCTAGCAGAAACGACCGTTTCTCGACGTTTTCTAACTCAGGGAACAAGTTGCACACTTCTGGGATGCATTTGGGCAACTTTGTCAGAAATGAGTTTTTTGCCTACAGAGACATGCCTATTAGTGCAGTAGTACAGATTCTGAGTATGTAACTGGGCTTGATGAAATCAGCATTTCTCTTGCTTCCCTGTGCGTAGGGAAGCTCAGTTTTAGTCACAGTAGCTCCCACAAGTGTCTCCTCAGTGTGTTCCCATTTCCTTAGAAACAGTGTATTTGCTGGGAGAAAAGTGCATTACTGTGCGCTTTCACCGTTCAGCAAATACATGTGTAGAAGCACAGCGCTAGCAGAAACGACCGTTTCTCGACATTTTCTAACTCAGGGAACAAGTTGCACACTTCTGAGATGCATTTGGGCAACTTTGTCAGAAATGAGTTTTTTGCCTACAGAGACATGCCTATTTGCGCAGTAGTACAGATTCTGAGTATGTAACTGGGCTTGATGAAATCAGCATTTCTCTTGCTTCCCTGTGCGTAGGGAAGCTCAGTTTTAGTCACAGTAGCTCCCACAAGTGTCTCCTCTGTGTGTTCCCTTTTCCTTAGAAACAGTGTATTTGCTGGGAGAAAAGTGCATTACTGTGCGCTTTCACGGTTCAGCAAGTACATGTGTAGAAGCACAGCGCTAGCAGAAAAGACCGTTTCTCGACGTTTTCTAACTCAGGGAACAAGTTGCACACATCTGAGATGCATTTGGGCAACTTTGTCAGAAATGAGTTTTTTGCCTACAGAGACATGCCTATTAGTGCAGTAGTACAGATTCTGAGTATGTAACTGGGCTTGATGAAATCAGCATTTCTCTTGCTTCCCTGTGCGTAGGGAAGCTCAGTTTTACTCACAGTAGCTCCCACAAGTGTCTCCTCAGTGTGTTCCCATTTCCTTAGAAACAGTGTATTTGCTGGGAGAAAAGTGCATTACTGTGCGATTTCACCGTTCAGCAAATACATGTGTAGAAGCACAGCGCTAGCAGAAACGACCGTTTCTCGACGTTTTCTAACTCAGGGAACAAGTTGCACACTTCTGAGATGCATTTGGGCAACTTTGTCAGAAATGAGTTTTTTGCCTACAGAGACATGCCTATTTGCGCAGTAGTACAGATTCTGAGTATGTAACTGGGCTGGAAGAAATCAGCATTTTTCTTGCTTCCCTGTGCGTAGGAAAGCTCAGTTTTAGTCACAGTAGCTCCCACAAGTGTCTCCTCAGTGTGTTCCCATTTCCTTAGAAACAGTGTATTTGCTGGGAGAAAAGTGCATTACTGTGCGCTTTCACCGTTCAGCAAATACATGTGTAGAAGCACAGCGCTAGCAGAAACGACCGTTTCTCGACGTTTTCTAACTCAGGGAAAAAGTTGCACACTTCTGAGTTGCATTTGGGCAACTTTGTCAGAAATGAGTTTTTTGCCTACAGAGACATGCCTATTTGTGCAGTAGTACAGATTCTGAGTATGTAACTGGGCTTGATGAAATCAGCATTTCTCTTGCTTCCCTGTGCGTAGGGAAGCTCAGTTTTAGTCACAGTAGCTCCCACAAGTGTCTCCTCAGTGTGTTCCCATTTCCTTAGAAACAGTGTATTTGCTGGGAGAAAAGTGCATTACTGTGCGCTTTCACCGTTCAGCAAATACATGTGTAGAAGCACAGTGCTAGCAGAAACGAACGTTTCTCGACGTTTTCTAACTCAGGGAACAAGTTGCACACTTCTGAGATGCATTTGGGCAACTTTGTCAGAAATGAGTTTTTTGCCTACAGAGAAGTACAGATTCTGAGTATGTAACTGGGCTTGATGAAATCAGCATTTCTCTTGCTTCCCTGTGCGTAGAGAAGCTCAGTTTTAGTCACAGTAGCTCCCACAAATGTCTCCTCAGTGTGTTCCCATTTCCTTAGAAGCAGTGTATTTGCTGGGAGAAAAGTGCATTACTGTGCGCTTTCACCGTTCAGCAAATACATGTGTAGAAGCACAGCGCTAGCAGAAACGAACGTTTCTTGATGTATTCTAACTCAGGGAACAATTTGCACGCTTCTGAGATGCATTTGGGCAACTTTGTCAGAAATGAGTTTTTTGCCTACAGAAACATGCCTATTTGCGCAGTAGTACAGATTCTAAATATGTAACTGGGCTGGATGAAATCTGCATTTCTCTTGCTTCCCTGTGCGTAGGGAAGCTCAGTTTTAGTCACAGTAGCTCCCACAAGGGTCTCCTCAGTGTGTTCCCATTTCCTTAGAAACAGTGTATTTGCTGGGAGAAAAGTGCATTACTGTGCGCTTTCACCGTTCAGCAAATACATGTGTAGAAGCACAGCGCTAGCAGAAACGACCGTTTCTCGACGTTTTCTAACTCAGGGAACAAGTTGCACACTTCTGAGATGCATTTGGGCAACTTTGTCAGAAATGAGTTTTTTGCCTACAGAGACATGCCTATTTGCGCAGTAGTGCAGATTCTGAGTATGTAAATGGGCTGGATGAAATCAGCATTTTTCTTGCTTCCCTGTGCGTAGGGAAGCTCAGTTTTAGTCACAGTAGCTCCCACAAGTGTCTCCTCAGTGTGTTCCCATTTCCTTAGAAACAGTGTATTTGCTGGGAGAAAAGTGCATTACTGTGCGCTTTCACCGTTCAGCAAATACATGTGTAGAAGCACAGCGCTAGCAGAAACGACCGTTTCTCGACGTTTTCTAACTCAGGGAACAAGTTGCACACTTCTGAGATGCATTTGGGCAACTTTGTCAGAAATGAGTTTTTTGCCTACAGAGACATGCCTATTTGCGCAGTAGTACAGATTCTGAGTATGTAACTGGGCTTGATGAAATCAGCATTTCTCTTGCTTCCCTGTGCGTAGGGAAGCTCAGTTTTAGTCACAGTAGCTCCCACAAGTGTCTCCTCAGTGTGTTCCCATTTCCTTAGAAACAGTGTATTTGCTGGGAGAAAAGTGCATTACTGTGCGCTTTCACCGTTCAGCAAATACATGTGTAGAAGCACAGCGCTAGCAGAAACGACCGTTTCTCGACATTTTCTAACTCAGGGAACAAGTTGCACACTTCTGAGATGCATTTGGGCAACTTTGTCAGAAATGAGTTTTTTGCCTACAGAGACATGCCTATTTGCGCAGTAGTACAGATTCTGAGTATGTAACTGGGCTTGATGAAATCAGCATTTCTCTTGCTTCCCTGTGCGTAGGGAAGCTCAGTTTTACTCACAGTAGCTCCCACAAGTGTCTCCTCAGTGTGTTCCCATTTCCTTAGAAACAGTGTATTTGCTGGGAGAAAAGTGCATTACTGTGCGATTTCACCGTTCAGCAAATACATGTGTAGAAGCACAGCGCTAGCAGAAACGACCGTTTCTCGACGTTTTCTAACTCAGGGAACAAGTTGCACACTTCTGAGATGCATTTGGGCAACTTTGTCAGAAATGAGTTTTTTGCCTACAGAGACATGCCTATTTGCGCAGTAGTACAGATTCTGAGTATGTAACTGGGCTGGAAGAAATCAGCATTTTTCTTGCTTCCCTGTGCGTAGGAAAGCTCAGTTTTAGTCCCAGTAGCTCCCACAAGTGTCTCCTCAGTGTGTTCCCATTTCCTTAGAAACAGTGTATTTGCTGGGAGAAAAGTGCATTAGTGTGCGCTTTCACCGTTCAGCAAATACATGTGTAGAAGCACAGCGTTAGCAGATATGACCGTTTCTCGATGTTTTCTAACTCAGGGAACAAGTGGCACACTTCTGAGATGCATTTGGGCAACTTTGTCAGAAATGAGTTTTTTGCCTACAGAGACATGCCTATTTGCGCAGTAGTATAGATTCTGAGTATGTAACTGGGCTTGATGAAATCAGCATTTCTCTTGCTTCCCTGTGCGTAGGGAAGCTCAGTTTTAGTCACAGTAGCTCCCACAAGTGTCTCCTCAGTGTGTTCCCATTTCCTTAGAAACAGTGTATTTGCTGGGAGAAAAGTGCATTACTGTGCGCTTTCACCGTTCAGCAAGTACATGTGTAGAAGCACAGCACTAGCAGAAAAGACCGTTTCTCGACGTTTTCTAACTCAGGGAACAAGTTGCACACTTCTGAGATGCATTTGGGCAACTTTGTCAGAAATGAGTTTTTTGCCTAAAGAGACATGCCTATTTGTGCAGTAGTACAGATTCTGAGTATGTAACTGGGCTTGATGAAATCAGCATTTCTCTTGCTTCCCTGTGCGTAGGGAAGCTCAGTTTTAGTCACAGTAGCTCCCACAAGTGTCTCCTCAGTGTGTTCCCATTTCCTTAGAAACAGTGTATTTGCTGGGAGAAAAGTGCATTACTGTGCGCTTTCACCGATCAGCAAATACATGTGTAGAAGCACAGCGCTAGCAGAAACGACCGTTTCTCGACGTTTTCTAACTCAGGGAACAAGTTGCACACTTCTGGGATGCATTTGGGCAACTTTGTCAGAAATGAGTTTTTTGCCTACAGAGACATGCCTATTAGTGCAGTAGTACAGATTCTGAGTATGTAACTGGGCTTGATGAAATCAGCATTTCTCTTGCTTCCCTGTGCGTAGGGAAGCTCAGTTTTAGTCACAGTAGCTCCCACAAGTGTCTCCTCAGTGTGTTCCCATTTCCTTAGAAACAGTGTATTTGCTGGGAGAAAAGTGCATTACTGTGCGCTTTCACCGTTCAGCAAATACATGTGTAGAAGCACAGCGCTAGCAGAAACGACCGTTTCTCGACATTTTCTAACTCAGGGAACAAGTTGCACACTTCTGAGATGCATTTGGGCAACTTTGTCAGAAATGAGTTTTTTGCCTACAGAGACATGCCTATTTGCGCAGTAGTACAGATTCTGAGTATGTAACTGGGCTTGATGAAATCAGCATTTCTCTTGCTTCCCTGTGCGTAGGGAAGCTCAGTTTTACTCACAGTAGCTCCCACAAGTGTCTCCTCAGTGTGTTCCCATTTCCTTAGAAACAGTGTATTTGCTGGGAGAAAAGTGCATTACTGTGCGATTTCACCGTTCAGCAAATACATGTGTAGAAGCACAGCGCTAGCAGAAACGACCGTTTCTCGACGTTTTCTAACTCAGGGAACAAGTTGCACACTTCTGAGATGCATTTGGGCAACTTTGTCAGAAATGAGTTTTTTGCCTACAGAGACATGCCTATTTGCGCAGTAGTACAGATTCTGAGTATGTAACTGGGCTGGAAGAAATCAGCATTTTTCTTGCTTCCCTGTGCGTAGGAAAGCTCAGTTTTAGTCCCAGTAGCTCCCACAAGTGTCTCCTCAGTGTGTTCCCATTTCCTTAGAAACAGTGTATTTGCTGGGAGAAAAGTGCATTAGTGTGCGCTTTCACCGTTCAGCAAATACATGTGTAGAAGCACAGCGTTAGCAGATATGACCGTTTCTCGATGTTTTCTAACTCAGGGAACAAGTGGCACACTTCTGAGATGCATTTGGGCAACTTTGTCAGAAATGAGTTTTTTGCCTACAGAGACATGCCTATTTGCGCAGTAGTATAGATTCTGAGTATGTAACTGGGCTTGATGAAATCAGCATTTCTCTTGCTTCCCTGTGCGTAGGGAAGCTCAGTTTTAGTCACAGTAGCTCCCACAAGTGTCTCCTCAGTGTGTTCCCATTTCCTTAGAAACAGTGTATTTGCTGGGAGAAAAGTGCATTACTGTGCGCTTTCACCGTTCAGCAAGTACATGTGTAGAAGCACAGCACTAGCAGAAAAGACCGTTTCTCGACGTTTTCTAACTCAGGGAACAAGTTGCACACTTCTGAGATGCATTTGGGCAACTTTGTCAGAAATGAGTTTTTTGCCTAAAGAGACATGCCTATTTGTGCAGTAGTACAGATTCTGAGTATGTAACTGGGCTTGATGAAATCAGCATTTCTCTTGCTTCCCTGTGCGTAGGGAAGCTCAGTTTTAGTCACAGTAGCTCCCACAAGTGTCTCCTCAGTGTGTTCCCATTTCCTTAGAAACAGTGTATTTGCTGGGAGAAAAGTGCATTACTGTGCGCTTTCACCGTTCAGCAAATACATGTGTAGAAGCACAGCGCTAGCAGAAACGACCGTTTCTCGACGTTTTCTAACTCAGGGAACAAGTTGCACACTTCTGGGATGCATTTGGGCAACTTTATCAGAAATGAGTTTTTTGCCTACAGAGACATGCCTATTAGTGCAGTAGTACAGATTCTGAGTATGTAACTGGGCTTGATGAAATCAGCATTTCTCTTGCTTCCCTGTGCGTAGGGAAGCTCAGTTTTAGTCACAGTAGCTCCCACAAGTGTCTCCTCAGTGTGTTCCCATTTCCTTAGAAACAGTGTATTTGCTGGGAGAAAAGTGCATTACTGTGCGCTTTCACCGTTCAGCAAATACATGTGTAGAAGCACAGCGCTAGCAGAAACGACCGTTTCTCGACATTTTCTAACTCAGGGAACAAGTTGCACACTTCTGAGATGCATTTGGGCAACTTTGTCAGAAATGAGTTTTTTGCCTACAGAGACATGCCTATTTGCGCAGTAGTACAGATTCTGAGTATGTAACTGGGCTTGATGAAATCAGCATTTCTCTTGCTTCCCTGTGCGTAGGGAAGCTCAGTTTTACTCACAGTAGCTCCCACAAGTGTCTCCTCAGTGTGTTCCCATTTCCTTAGAAACAGTGTATTTGCTGGGAGAAAAGTGCATTACTGTGCGATTTCACCGTTCAGCAAATACATGTGTAGAAGCACAGCGCTAGCAGAAACGACCGTTTCTCGACGTTTTCTAACTCAGGGAACAAGTTGCACACTTCTGAGATGCATTTGGGCAACTTTGTCAGAAATGAGTTTTTTGCCTACAGAGACATGCCTATTTGCGCAGTAGTACAGATTCTGAGTATGTAACTGGGCTGGAAGAAATCAGCATTTTTCTTGCTTCCCTGTGCGTAGGAAAGCTCAGTTTTAGTCACAGTAGCTCCCACAAGTGTCTCCTCAGTGTGTTCCCATTTCCTTAGAAACAGTGTATTTGCTGGGAGAAAAGTGCATTAGTGTGCGCTTTCACCGTTCAGCAAATACATGTGTAGAAGCACAGCGTTAGCAGATATGACCGTTTCTCGATGTTTTCTAACTCAGGGAACAAGTGGCACACTTCTGAGATGCATTTGGGCAACTTTGTCAGAAATGAGTTTTTTGCCTACAGAGACATGCCTATTTGCGCAGTAGTATAGATTCTGAGTATGTAACTGGGCTTGATGAAATCAGCATTTCTCTTGCTTCCCTGTGCGTAGGGAAGCTCAGTTTTAGTCACAGTAGCTCCCACAAGTGTCTCCTCAGTGTGTTCCCATTTCCTTAGAAACAGTGTATTTGCTGGGAGAAAAGTGCATTACTGTGTGCTTTCACCGTTCAGCAAGTACATGTGTAGAAGCACAGCACTAGCAGAAAAGACCGTTTCTCGACGTTTTCTAACTCAGGGAACAAGTTGCACACTTCTGAGATGCATTTGGGCAACTTTGTCAGAAATGAGTTTTTTGCCTAAAGAGACATGCCTATTTGTGCAGTAGTACAGATTCTGAGTATGTAACTGGGCTTGATGAAATCAGCATTTCTCTTGCTTCCCTGTGCGTAGGGAAGCTCAGTTTTAGTCACAGTAGCTCCCACAAGTGTCTCCTCAGTGTGTTCCCATTTCCTTAGAAACAGTGTATTTGCTGGGAGAAAAGTGCATTACTGTGCGCTTTCACCGTTCAGCAAATACATGTGTAGAAGCACAGCGCTAGCAGAAACGACCGTTTCTCGACGTTTTCTAACTCAGGGAACAAGTTGCACACTTCTGGGATGCATTTGGGCAACTTTGTCAGAAATGAGTTTTTTGCCTACAGAGACATGCCTATTAGTGCAGTAGTACAGATTCTGAGTATGTAACTGGGCTTGATGAAATCAGCATTTCTCTTGCTTCCCTGTGCGTAGGGAAGCTCAGTTTTAGTCACAGTAGCTCCCACAAGTGTCTCCTCAGTGTGTTCCCATTTCCTTAGAAACAGTGTATTTGCTGGGAGAAAAGTGCATTACTGTGCGCTTTCACCGTTCAGCAAATACATGTGTAGAAGCACAGCGCTAGCAGAAACGACCGTTTCTCGACATTTTCTAACTCAGGGAACAAGTTGCACACTTCTGAGATGCATTTGGGCAACTTTGTCAGAAATGAGTTTTTTGCCTACAGAGACATGCCTATTTGCGCAGTAGTACAGATTCTGAGTATGTAACTGGGCTTGATGAAATCAGCATTTCTCTTGCTTCCCTGTGCGTAGGGAAGCTCAGTTTTAGTCACAGTAGCTCCCACAAGTGTCTCCTCAGTGTGTTCCCATTTCCTTAGAAACAGTGTATTTGCTGGGAGAAAAGTGCATTACTGTGCGCTTTCACCGTTCAGCAAATACATGTGTAGAAGCACAGCGCTAGCAGAAACGACCGTTTCTCGACGTTTTCTAACTCAGGGAACAAGTTGCACACTTCTGAGATGCATTTGGGCAACTTTGTCAGAAATGAGTTTTTTGCCTACAGAGACATGCCTATTTGCGCAGTAGTACAGATTCTGAGTATGTAACTGGGCTGGAAGAAATCAGCATTTTTCTTGCTTCCCTGTGCGTAGGAAAGCTCAGTTTTAGTCCCAGTAGCTCCCACAAGTGTCTCCTCAGTGTGTTCCCACTTCCTTAGAAACAGTGTATTTGCTGGGAGAAAAGTGCATTAGTGTGCGCTTTCACCGTTCAGCAAATACATGTGTAGAAGCACAGCGTTAGCAGATATGACCGTTTCTCGATGTTTTCTAACTCAGGGAACAAGTGGCACACTTCTGAGATGCATTTGGGCAACTTTGTCAGAAATGAGTTTTTTGCCTACAGAGACATGCCTATTTGCGCAGTAGTATAGATTCTGAGTATGTAACTGGGCTTGATGAAATCAGCATTTCTCTTGCTTCCCTGTGCGTAGGGAAGCTCAGTTTTAGTCACAGTAGCTCCCACAAGTGTCTCCTCAGTGTGTTCCCATTTCCTTAGAAACAGTGTATTTGCTGGGAGAAAAGTGCATTACTGTGCGCTTTCACCGTTCAGCAAGTACATGTGTAGAAGCACAGCACTAGCAGAAAAGACCGTTTCTCGACGTTTTCTAACTCAGGGAACAAGTTGCACACTTCTGAGATGCATTTGGGCAACTTTGTCAGAAATGAGTTTTTTGCCTAAAGAGACATGCCTATTTGTGCAGTAGTACAGATTCTGAGTATGTAACTGGGCTTGATGAAATCAGCATTTCTCTTGCTTCCCTGTGCGTAGGGAAGCTCAGTTTTAGTCACAGTAGCTCCCACAAGTGTCTCCTCAGTGTGTTCCCATTTCCTTAGAAACAGTGTATTTGCTGGGAGAAAAGTGCATTACTGTGCGATTTCACCGTTCAGCAAATACATGTGTAGAAGCACAGCGCTAGCAGAAACGACCGTTTCTCGACGTTTTCTAACTCAGGGAACAAGTTGCACACTTCTGAGATGCATTTGGGCAACTTTGTCAGAAATGAGTTTTTTGCCTACAGAGACATGCCTATTTGCGCAGTAGTACAGATTCTGAGTATGTAACTGGGCTGGAAGAAATCAGCATTTTTCTTGCTTCCCTGTGCGTAGGAAAGCTCAGTTTTAGTCCCAGTAGCTCCCACAAGTGTCTCCTCAGTGTGTTCCCATTTCCTTAGAAACAGTGTATTTGCTGGGAGAAAAGTGCATTAGTGTGCGCTTTCACCGTTCAGCAAATACATGTGTAGAAGCACAGCGTTAGCAGATATGACCGTTTCTCGATGTTTTCTAACTCAGGGAACAAGTGGCACACTTCTGAGATGCATTTGGGCAACTTTGTCAGAAATGAGTTTTTTGCCTACAGAGACATGCCTATTTGCGCAGTAGTATAGATTCTGAGTATGTAACTGGGCTTGATGAAATCAGCATTTCTCTTGCTTCCCTGTGCGTAGGGAAGCTCAGTTTTAGTCACAGTAGCTCCCACAAGTGTCTCCTCAGTGTGTTCCCATTTCCTTAGAAACAGTGTATTTGCTGGGAGAAAAGTGCATTACTGTGCGCTTTCACCGTTCAGCAAGTACATGTGTAGAAGCACAGCACTAGCAGAAAAGACCGTTTCTCGACGTTTTCTAACTCAGGGAACAAGTTGCACACTTCTGAGATGCATTTGGGCAACTTTGTCAGAAATGAGTTTTTTGCCTAAAGAGACATGCCTATTTGTGCAGTAGTACAGATTCTGAGTATGTAACTGGGCTTGATGAAATCAGCATTTCTCTTGCTTCCCTGTGCGTAGGGAAGCTCAGTTTTAGTCACAGTAGCTCCCACAAGTGTCTCCTCAGTGTGTTCCCATTTCCTTAGAAACAGTGTATTTGCTGGGAGAAAAGTGCATTACTGTGCGCTTTCACCGTTCAGCAAATACATGTGTAGAAGCACAGCGCTAGCAGAAACGACCGTTTCTCGACGTTTTCTAACTCAGGGAACAAGTTGCACACTTCTGGGATGCATTTGGGCAACTTTGTCAGAAATGAGTTTTTTGCCTACAGAGACATGCCTATTAGTGCAGTAGTACAGATTCTGAGTATGTAACTGGGCTTGATGAAATCAGCATTTCTCTTGCTTCCCTGTGCGTAGGGAAGCTCAGTTTTAGTCACAGTAGCTCCCACAAGTGTCTCCTCAGTGTGTTCCCATTTCCTTAGAAACAGTGTATTTGCTGGGAGAAAAGTGCATTACTGTGCGCTTTCACCGTTCAGCAAATACATGTGTAGAAGCACAGCGCTAGCAGAAACGACCGTTTCTCGACATTTTCTAACTCAGGGAACAAGTTGCACACTTCTGAGATGCATTTGGGCAACTTTGTCAGAAATGAGTTTTTTGCCTACAGAGACATGCCTATTTGCGCAGTAGTACAGATTCTGAGTATGTAACTGGGCTTGATGAAATCAGCATTTCTCTTGCTTCCCTGTGCGTAGGGAAGCTCAGTTTTAGTCACAGTAGCTCCCACAAGTGTCTCCTCAGTGTGTTCCCATTTCCTTAGAAACAGTGTATTTGCTGGGAGAAAAGTGCATTACTGTGCGCTTTCACCGTTCAGCAAATACATGTGTAGAAGCACAGTGCTAGCAGAAACGAACGTTTCTCGACGTTTTCTAACTCAGGGAACAAGTTGCACACTTCTGAGATGCATTTGGGCAACTTTGTCAGAAATGAGTTTTTTGCCTACAGAGAAGTACAGATTCTGAGTATGTAACTGGGCTTGATGAAATCAGCATTTCTCTTGCTTCCCTGTGCGTAGAGAAGCTCAGTTTTAGTCACAGTAGCTCCCACAAGTGTCTCCTCAGTGTGTTCCCATTTCCTTAGAAGCAGTGTATTTGCTGGGAGAAAAGTGCATTACTGTGCGCTTTCACCGTTCAGCAAATACATGTGTAGAAGCACAGCGCTAGCAGAAACGAACGTTTCTTGATGTATTCTAACTCAGGGAACAATTTGCACACTTCTGAGATGCATTTGGGCAACTTTGTCAGAAATGAGTTTTTTGCCTACAGAAACATGCCTATTTGCGCAGTAGTACAGATTCTAAATATGTAACTGGGCTGGATGAAATCTGCATTTCTCTTGCTTCCCTGTGCGTAGGGAAGCTCAGTTTTAGTCACAGTAGCTCCCACAAGGGTCTCCTCAGTGTGTTCCCATTTCCTTAGAAACAGTGTATTTGCTGGGAGAAAAGTGCATTACTGTGCGCTTTCACCGTTCAGCAAATACATGTGTAGAAGCACAGCGCTAGCAGAAACGACCGTTTCTCGACGTTTTCTAACTCAGGGAACAAGTTGCACACTTCTGAGATGCATTTGGGCAACTTTGTCAGAAATGAGTTTTTTGCCTACAGAGACATGCCTATTTGCGCAGTAGTGCAGATTCTGAGTATGTAAATGGGCTGGATGAAATCAGCATTTTTCTTGCTTCCCTGTGCGTAGGGAAGCTCAGTTTTAGTCACAGTAGCTCCCACAAGTGTCTCCTCAGTGTGTTCCCATTTCCTTAGAAACAGTGTATTTGCTGGGAGAAAAGTGCATTACTGTGCGCTTTCACCGTTCAGCAAATACATGTGTAGAAGCACAGCGCTAGCAGAAACGACCGTTTCTCGACGTTTTCTAACTCAGGGAACAAGTTGCACACTTCTGAGATGCATTTGGGCAACTTTGTCAGAAATGAGTTTTTTGCCTACAGAGACATGCCTATTTGCGCAGTAGTACAGATTCTGAGTATGTAACTGGGCTTGATGAAATCAGCATTTCTCTTGCTTCCCTGTGCGTAGGGAAGCTCAGTTTTAGTCACAGTAGCTCCCACAAGTGTCTCCTCAGTGTGTTCCCATTTCCTTAGAAACAGTGTATTTGCTGGGAGAAAAGTGCATTACTGTGCGCTTTCACCGTTCAGCAAATACATGTGTAGAAGCACAGCGCTAGCAGAAACCAACGTTTCTCGACGTTTTCTAACTCAGGGAACAAGTTGCACACTTCTGAGATGCATTTGGGCAACTTTGTCAGAAATGAGTTTATTGCCTACAGAGAAGTACAGATTCTGAGTATGTAACTGGGCTTGATGAAATCAGCATTGCTCTTGCTTCACTGTGCATAGAGAAGCTCAGTTTTAGTCACAGTAGCTCCCACAAGTGTCTCCTCAGTGTGTTCCCATTTCCTTAGAAACAGTGTATTTGCTGGGAGAAAAGTGCATTACTGTGCGCTTTCACCGTTCAGCAAATACATGTGTAGAAGCACAGCGCTAGCTGGAACGACCGTTTCTCGACGTTTTCTAACTCAGGGAACAAGTTGCACACTTCTGAGATGCATTTGGGCAACTTTGTCAGAAATGAGATTTTTGCCTACAGAGACATGCCTATTTGCGCAGTAGTACAGATTCTGAGTATGTAACTGGGCTTGATGAAATCAGCATTTCTCTTGCTTCCCTGTGCGTAGGGAAGCTCAGTTTTAGTCACAGTAGCTCCCGCAAGTGTCTCCTCAGTGTGTTCCCATTTCCTTAGAAACAGTGTATTTGCTGGGAGAAAAGTGCATTACTGTGCGCTTTCACCGTTCAGCAAATACATGTGTAGAAGCACAGCGCTAGCAGAAACGAACGTTTCTTGACGTATTCTAACTCAGGGAACAATTTGCACGCTTCTGAGATGCATTTGGGCAACTTTGTCAGAAATGAGTTTTTTGCCTACAGAGACATGCCTAATTGCGCAGTAGTACAGATTCTAAATATGTAACTGGGCTGGATGAAATCTGCATTTCTCTTGCTTCACTGTGCGTAGGGAAGCTCAGTTTTAGTCACAGTAGCTCCCACAAGTGTCTCCTCAGTGTGTTCCCATTTCCTTAGAAACAGTGTATTTGCTGTTAGAAAAGTGCATTACTGTGCGATTTCACCGTTCAGCAAATACATGTGTAGAAGCACAGCGCTAGCAGAAACGACCGTTTCTCGACGTTTTCTAACTCAGGGAACAAGTTGCACACTTCTGAGATGCATTTGGGCGACTTTGTCAGAAATGAGTTTTTTGCCTACAGAGACATGCCTATTTGCGCAGTAGTACAGATTCTGAGTATGTAACTGGGCTGGATGAAATCAGCATTTTTCTTGCTTCCCTGTGCGTAGGAAAGCTCGGTTTTAGTCACAGTAGCTCCCACAAGTGTCTCCTCAGTGTGTTCCCATTTCCTTAGAAACAGTGTATTTGCTGGGAGAAAAGTGCATTACTGTGCGATTTCACCGTTCAGCAAATACATGTGTAGAAGCACAGCGCTAGCAGAAACGACCGTTTCTCGACGTTTTCTAACTCAGGGAACAAGTTGCACACTTCTGAGATGCATTTGGGCAACTTTGTCAGAAATGAGTTTTTTGCCTACAGAGACATGCCTATTTGCGCAGTAGTACAGATTCTGAGTATGTAACTGGGCTGGATGAAATCAGCATTTTTCTTGCTTCCCTGTGCGTAGGAAAGCTCGGTTTTAGTCACAGTAGCTCCCACAAGTGTCTCCTCAGTGTGTTCCCATTTCCTTAGAAACAGTGTATTTGCTGGGAGAAAAGTGCATTACTGTGCGCTTTCACCGTTCAGCAAATACATGTGTAGAAGCACAGCGCTAGCAGAAACGACCGTTTCTCGACGTTTTCTAACTCAGGGAACAAGTTGCACACTTCTGAGATGCATTTGGGCAACTTTGTCAGAAATGAGTTTTTTGCCTACAGAGACATGCCTATTTGCGCAGTAGTGCAGATTCTGAGTATGTAAATGGGCTGGATGAAATCAGCATTTTTCTTGCTTCCCTGTGCGTAGGGAAGCTCAGTTTTAGTCACAGTAGCTCCCACAAGTGTCTCCTCAGTGTGTTCCCATTTCCTTAGAAACAGTGTATTTGCTGGGACAAAAGTGCATTACTGTGCGCTTTCACCGTTCAGCAAATACATGTGTAGAAGCACAGCGCTAGCAGAAACGACCGTTTCTCGACTTTTTCTAACTCAGGGAACAAGTTGCACACTTCTGAGATGCATTTGGGCAACTTTGTCAGAAATGAGTTTTTTGCCTACAGAGACATGCCTATTTGCGCAGTAGTACAGATTCTGAGTATGTAACTGGGCTTGATGAAATCAGCATTTCTCTTGCTTCCCTGTGCGTAGGGAAGCTCAGTTTTAGTCACAGTAGCTCCCACAAGTGTCTCCTCAGTGTGTTCCCATTTCCTTAGAAACAGTGTATTTGCTGGGAGAAAAGTGCATTACTGTGCGCTTTCACCGTTCAGCAAATACATGTGTAGAAGCACAGCGCTAGCAGAAACGACCGTTTCTCGACGTTTTCTAACTCAGGGAACAAGTTGCACACTTCTGAGATGCATTTGGGCAACTTTGTCAGAAATGAGTTTTTTGCCTACAGAGACATGCCTATTTGCGCAGTAGTACAGATTCTGAGTATGTAACTGGGCTGGATGAAATCAGCATTTTTCTTGCTTTCCTGTGCATAGGAAAGCTCAGTTTTAGTCACAGTAGCTCCCACAAGTGTCTCCTCAGTGTGTTCCCATTTCCTTAGAAACAGTGTATTTGCTGGGAGAAAAGTGCATTACTGTGCGCTTTCACCGTTCAGCAAATACATGTGTAGAAGCACAGCGCTAGCAGAAACGACCGTTTCTCGACGTTTTCTAACTCAGGGAACAAGTTGCACACTTCTGAGATGCATTTGGGCAACTTTGTCAGAAATGAGTTTTTTGCCTACAGAGACATGCCTATTTGCGCAGTAGTACAGATTCTGAGTATGTAACTGGGCTTGATGAAATCAGCATTTCTCTTGCTTCCCTGTGCGTAGGGAAGCTCAGTTTTAGTCACAGTAGCTCCCACAAGTGTCTCCTCAGTGTGTTCCCATTTCCTTAGAAACAGTGTATTTGCTGGGAGAAAAGTGCATTACTGTGCGCTTTCACCGTTCAGCAAATACATGTGTAGAAGCACAGCGCTAGCAGAAACCAACGTTTCTCGACGTTTTCTAACTCAGGGAACAAGTTGCACGCTTCTGAGATGCATTTGGGCAACTTTGTCAGAAATGAGTTTTTTGCCTACAGAGAAGTACAGATTCTGAGTATGTAACTGGGCTTGATGAAATCAGCATTACTCTTGCTTCCCTGTGAGTAGAGAAGCTCTGTTTTAGTCACAGTAGCTCCCACAAGTGTCTCCTCAGTGTGTTCCCATTTCCTTATAAACAGTGTATTTGCTGGGAGAAAAGTGCATTACTGTGCGCTTTCACCGTTCAGCAAATACATGTGTAGAAGCACAGCGCTAGCAGAAACGACCGTTTCTCGACGTTTTCTAACTCAGGGAACAAGTTGCACACTTCTGAGATGCATTTGGGCAACTTTGTCAGAAATGAGATTTTTGCCTACAGAGACATGCCTATTTGCGCAGTAGTACAGATTCTGAGTATGTAACTGGGATTGATGAAATCAGCATTTATCTTGCTTCCCTGTTCGTAGGGAAGCTCAGTTTTAGTCACAGTAGCTCCCACAAGTGTCTCCTCAGTGTGTTCCCATTTCCTTAGAAACAGTGTATTTGCTGGGAGAAAAGTGCATTACTGTGCGCTTTCACCGTTCAGCAAATACATGTGTAGAAGCACAGCGCTAGCAGAAACGAACGTTTCTTGACGTATTCTAACTCAGGGAACAATTTGCACGCTTCTGAGATGCATTTGGGCAACTTTGTCAGAAATGAGTTTTTTGCCTACAGAGACATGCCTATTTGCGCAGTAGTACAGATTCTAAGTATGTAACTGGGCTGGATGAAATCTGCATTTCTCTTGCTTCCCTGTGCATAGGGAAGCTCAGTTTTAGTCACAGTAGCTCCCACAAGTGTCTCCTCAGTGTGTTCCCATTTCCTTAGAAACAGTGTATTTGCTGAGAGAAAAGTGCATTACTGTGCGATTTCACCGTTCAGCAAATACATGTGTAGAAGCACAGCGCTAGCAGAAACCAACGTTTCTCGACGTTTTCTAACTCAGGGAACAAGTTGCACACTTCTGAGATGCATTTGGGCAACTTTGTCAGAAATGAGTTTTTTGCCTACAGAGACATGCCTATTTGCGCAGTAGTACAGATTCTGAGTATGTAACTGGGCTGGATGAAATCAGCATTTTTCTTGCTTCCCTGTGCGTAGGAAAGCTCGGTTTTAGTCACAGTAGCTCCCACAAGTGTCTCCTCAGTGTGTTCCCATTTCCTTAGAAACAGTGTATTTGCTGGGAGAAAAGTGCATTACTGTGCGCTTTCACCGTTCAGCAAATACATGTGTAGAAGCACAGCGCTAGCAAAAACGACCGTTTCTCGACGTTTTCTAACTCAGGGAACAAGTTGCACACTTCTGAGATGCATTTGGGCAACTTTGTCAGAAATGAGTTTTTTGCCTACAGAGACATGCCTATTTGCGCAGTAGTGCAGATTCTGAGTATGTAAATGGGCTGGATGAAATCAGCATTTTTCTTGCTTCCCTGTGCATAGGGAAGCTCAGTTTTAGTCACAGTAGCTCCCACAAGTGTCTCCTCAGTGTGTTCCCATTTCCTTAGAAACAGTGTATTTGCTGGGAGAAAAGTGCATTACTGTGCGCTTTCACCGTTCAGCAAATACATGTGTAGAAGCACAGCGCTAGCAGAAACCAACGTTTCTCGACGTTTTCTAACTCAGGGAACAAGTTGCACACTTCTGAGATGCATTTGGGCAACTTTGTCAGAAATGAGTTTTTTGCCTACAGAGACATGCCTATTTGCGCAGTAGTACAGATTCTGAGTATGTAACTGGGCTTGATGAAATCAGCATTTCTCTTGCTTCCCTGTGTGTAGGGAAGCTCAGTTTTAGTCACAGTAGCTCCCACAAGTGTCTCCTCAGTGTGTTCCCATTTCCTTAGAAACAGTGTATTTGCTGGGAGAAAAGTGCATTACTGTGCGCATTCACCGTTCAGCAAATACATGTGTAGAAGCACAGGGCTAGCAGAAACGAACGTTTCTTGACGTATTCTAACTCAGGGAACAATTTGCACGCTTCTGAGATGCATTTGGGCAACTTTGTCAGAAATGAGTTTTTTGCCTACAGAGACATGCCTATTTGCGCAGTAGTACAGATTCTGAGTATGTAACTGGACTGGATGAAATCTGCATTTCTCTTGCTTCCCTGTGCGTAGGGAAGCTCAGTTTTAGTCACAGTAGCTCCCACAAGTGTCTCCTCAGTGTGTTCCCATTTCCTTAGAAACAGTGTATTTGCTGGGAGAAAAGTGCATTACTGTGCGCTTTCACCGTTCAGCAAATACATGTGTAGAAGCACAGCGCTAGCAGAAACGAACGTTTCCCGACGTTTTCTAATTCAGGGACCAGGTTGCACACTTCTGAGATGCATTTGGGCAACTTTGTCAGAAATGAGTTTTTTGCCTACAGAGACATGCCTATTTGCGCAGTAGTACAGATTCTGAGTATGTAACTGGGCTTGATGAAATCAGCATTTCTCTTGCTTCCCTGTGCGTAGGGAAGCTCAGTTTTAGTCACAGTAGCTCCCACAAGTGTCTCCTCAGTGTGTTCCCATTTCCTTAGAAACAGTGTATTTGCTGGGAGAAAAGTGCATTACTGTGCGCTTTCACCGTTCAGCAAATACATGTGTAGAAGCACAGCGCTAGCAGAAACCAACGTTTCTCGACGTTTTCTAACTCAGGGAACAAGTTGCACACTTCTGAGATGCATTTGGGCAACTTTGTCAGAAATGAGTTTTTTGCCTACAGAGAAGTACAGATTCTGAGTATGTAACTGGGCTTGATGAAATCAGCATTTCTCTTGCTTCCCTGTGCGTAGAGAAGCTCGGTTTTAGTCACAGTAGCTCCCACAAGTGTCTCCTCAGTGTGTTCCCATTTCCTTAGAAACAGTGTATTTGCTGGGAGAAAAGTGCATTACTGTGCGCTTTCACCGTTCAGCAAATACATGTGTAGAAGCACAGCGCTAGCTGAAACGACCGTTTCTCGACGTTTTCTAACTCAGGGAACAAGTTGCACACTTCTGAGATGCATTTGGGCAACTTTGTCAGAAATGAGATTTTTGCCTACAGATTCATGCCTATTTGCGCAGTAGTACAGATTCTGAGTATGTAACTGGGCTTGATGAAATCAGCATTTCTCTTGCTTCCCTGTGAGTAGGGAAGCTCAGTTTTAGTCACAGTAGCTCCCACAAGTGTCTCCTCAGTGTGTTCCCATTTCCTTAGAAACAGTGTATTTGCTGGGAGAAAAGTGCATTACTGTGCGCTTTCACCGTTCAGCAAATACATGTGTAGAAGCACAGCGTTAGAAGATATGACCGTTTCTCGACGTTTTCTAAATCAGGGAACAAGTTGCACACTTCTGAGATGCATTTGGGCAACTTTGTCAGAAATGAGTTTTTTGCCTACAGAGACATGCCTATTTGCACAGTAGTACAGATTCTGAGTATGTAACTGGGCTTGATGAAATCAGCATTTCTCTTGCTTCCCTGTGCGTAGGGAAGCTCAGTTTTAGTCACAGTAGATCCCACAAATGTCTCCTCAGTGTGTTCCCATTTCCTTAGAAACAGTGTATTTGTTGGGAGAAAAGTGCATTACTGTGCGCTTTCACCGTTCAGCAAATACATGTGTAGAAGCACAGTGCTAGCAGAAACGACCGTTTCTCGACGTTTTCTAACTCAGGGAACAAGTTGCACACTTCTGAGATGCATTTGGGCAACTTTGTCAGAAATGAGTTTTTTGCCTAAAGAGACATGCCTATTTGCGCAGTAGTACAGATTCTGAGTATGTAACTGGGCTTGATGAAATCAGCATTTCTCTTGCTTCCCTGTGTGTAGGGAAGCTCAGTTTTAGTCACAGTAGCTCCCACAAGTGTCTCCTCAGTGTGTTCCCATTTCCTCAGAAACAATGTATTTGCTGGGAGAAAAGTGCATTACTGTGCGCTTTCACCGTACAGCAAATACATGTGTCACAGCGCTAGCAGAAACGAACCTTTCTCGATGTTTTCTAACTCAAGGAACAAGTTGCACACTTCTGACATGCATTTGGGTAACTTTCTCAAAAATGAGTTTTTTGCCTACAGAGACATGCCTATTTGCGCAGTAGTACAGATTCTGAGTATGTAACTGGGCTTGATGAAATCAGCATTTCTCTTGCTTCCCTGTGCGTAGGGAAGCTCAGTTTTAGTCACAGTACCTCCCACAAGTGTCTTCTCAGTGTGTTCCCAGTTCCTTAGAAACAGTGTATTTGCTGGGAGAAAAGTGCATTACTGTGCGCTTTCACCGTTCAGCAAATACATGTGTAGAAGCACAGCGCTAGCTGAAACGACCGTTTCTCGACGTATTCTAACTCAGGGAACAAGTGGCACACTTCTGAGATGCATTTGGGCAACTTTGTCAGAAATGAGTTTTTTGCCTAAAGAGACATGCCTATTTGCGCAGTAGTACCGATTCTGAGTATGTAACTGGGCTTGATGAAATCAGCATTTCTCTTGCTTCCCTGTGCGTAGGGAAGCTCAGTTTTAGTCACAGTAGCTCCCACAAGTGTCTCCTCAGTGTGTTCCCATTTCCTTAGAAACAGTGTATTTGCTGGGAGAAAAGTGCATTACTGTGCGCTTTCACCGTTCAGCAAATACATGTGTAGAAGCACAGCGCTAGCAGAAACGAACGTTTCTCGACGTTTTCTAACTCAGGGAACAAGTTGCACACTTCTGAGATGCATTTGGGCAACTTTGTCAGAAATGAGTTTTTTGCCTACAGAGACATGCCTATTTGCGCAGTAGTACAGATTCTGAGTATGTAACTGGGCTTGATGAAATCAGCATTTCTCTTGCTTCCCTGTGTGTAGGGAAGCTCAGTTTTAGTCACAGTAGCTCCCACAAGTGTCTCCTCAGTGTGTTCCCATTTCCTCAGAAACAATGTATTTGCTGGGAGAAAAGTGCATTACTGTGCGCTTTCACCGTACAGCAAATACATGTGTCACAGCGCTAGCAGAAACGAACCTTTCTCGATGTTTTCTAACTCAAGGAACAAGTTGCACACTTCTGACATGCATTTGGGCAACTTTGTCAGAAATGAGTTTTTTGCCTACAGAGACATGCCTATTTGCGCAGTAGTACAGATTCTGAGTATGTAACTGGGCTTGATGAAATCAGCATTTCTCTTGCTTCCCTGTGCGTAGGGAAGCTCAGTTTTAGTCACAGTACCTCCCACAAGTGTCTCCTCAGTGTGTTCCCAGTTCCTTAGAAACAGTGTATTTGCTGGGAGAAAAGTGCATTACTGTGCGCTTTCACCGTTCAGCAAATACATGTGTAGAAGCACAGCGCTAGCTTAAATGACCGTTTCTCGACGTGTTCTAACTCAGGGAACAAGTTGCACACTTCTGAGATGCATTTGGGCAACTTTGTCAGAAATGAGTTTTTTGCCTACAGAGACATGCCTATTTGCGCAGTAGTACAGATTCTGAGTATGTACTGGGCTTGATGAAATCAACATTTCTCTTGCTTCCCTGTGCGTAGGGAAGCTCAGTTTTAGTCACAGTAGCTCCCACAAGTGTCTCCTCAGTGTGTTCCCATTTCCTTAGAAACAGTGTATTTGCTGGGAGAAAACTGCATTACTGTGCGCTTTCACCGTTCAGCAAATACATGTGTAGAAGCACAGCGCTAGCAGAAACGAACGTTTCTCGACGTATTCTAACTCAGGGAACAAGTGGCACACTTCTGAGATGCATTTGGGCAACTTTGTCAGAAATGAGTTTTTTGCCTAAAGAGACATGCCTATTTGCACAGTAGTACAGATTCTGAGTATGTAACTGGGCTTGATGAAATCAGCATTTCTCTTGCTTCCCTGTGCGTAGGGAAGCTCAGTTTTAGTCACAGTAGCTCCCACAAGTGTCTCCTCAGTGTGTTCCCATTTCCTTAGAAACAGTGTATTTGCTGGGAGAAAAGTGCATTACTGTGCGATTTCACCGTTCAGCAAATACGTGTGTAGAAGCACAGCGCTAGCAGAAACGAACGTTTCTCGACGTTTTCTAACTCAGGGAACAAGTTGCACACTTCTGAGATGCATTTGGGCAACTTTGTCAGAAATGAGTTTTTTGCCTACAGAGACATGCCTATTTGCGCAGTAGTACAGATTCTGAGTATGTAACTGGGCTTGATGAAATCAGCATTTCTCTTGCTTCCCTGTGTGTAGGGAAGCTCAGTTTTAGTCACAGTAGCTCCCACAAGTGTCTCCTCAGTGTGTTCCCATTTCCTCAGAAACAATGTATTTGCTGGGAGAAAAGTGCATTACTGTGCGCTTTCACCGTACAGCAAATACATGTGTCACAGCGCTAGCAGAAACGAACCTTTCTCGATGTTTTCTAACTCAAGGAACAAGTTGCACACTTCTGACATGCATTTGGGCAACTTTGTCAGAAATGAGTTTTTTGCCTACAGAGACATGCCTATGTGCGCAGTAGTACAGATTCTGAGTACGTAACTGGCCTTGATGAAATCAGCATTTCTCTTGCTTCCCTGTGCGTAGGGAAGCTCAGTTTTAGTCACAGTACCTCCCACAAGTGTCTCCTCAGTGTGTTCCCAGTTCCTTAGAAACAGTGTATTTGCTGGGAGAAAAGTGCATTACTGTGCGCTTTCACCGTTCAGCAAATACATGTGTAGAAGCACAGCGCTAGCTGAAATGACCGTTTCTCGACGTGTTCTAACTCAGGGAACAAGTTGCACACTTCTGAGATGCATTTGGGCAACTTTGTCAGAAATGAGTTTTTTGCCTACAGAGACATGCCTATTTGCGCAGTAGTACAGATTCTGAGTATGTAACTGGGCTTGATGAAATCAGCATTTCTCTTGCTTCCCTGTGCGTAGGGAAGCTCAGTTTTAGTCACAGTAGCTCCCACAAGTGTCTCCTCAGTGTGTTCCCATTTCCTTAGAAACAGTGTATTTGCTGGGAGAAAAGTGCATTACTGTGCGCTTTCACCGTTCAGCAAATACATGTGTAGAAGCACAGCGCTAGCAGAAACGACCGTTTCTCGACGTTTTCTAACTCAGGGAACAAGTTGCACACTTCTGAGATGCATTTGGGCAACTTTGTCAGAAATGAGTTTTTTGCCTACAGAGACATGCCTATTTGCGCAGTAGTACAGATTCTGAGTATGTAACTGGGCTTGATGAAATCAGCATTTCTCTTGCTTCCCTGTGCGTAGGGAAGCTCAGTTTTAGTCACAGTAGCTCCCACAAGTGTCTCCTCAGTGTGTTCCCATTTCCTTAGAAACAGTGTATTTGCTGGGAGAAAAGTGCATTACTGTGCGCTTTCACCGTTCAGCAAATACATGTGTAGAAGCACAGCGCTAGCAGAAACGAACGTTTCTCGACGTTTTCTAACTCAGGGAACAAGTTGCACACTTCTGAGATGCATTTGGGCAGCTTCGTCAGAAATGAGTTTTTTGCCTACAGAGACATGCTTATTTGTGCAATAGTACAGATTCTGAGTATGTAACTGGGCTTGATGAAATCAGCATTTCTCTTGCTTCCCTGTGCGTAGGGAAGCTCAGTTTTAGTCACAGTAGATCCCACAAGTGTCTCCTCAGTGTGTTCCCATTTCCTTAGAAACAGTGTATTTGCTGGGAGAAAAGTGCATTACTGTGCGCTTTCACCGTTCAGCAAATACATGTGTAGAAGCACAGCGCTAGCAGATACGACGGTTTCACGACGTTTTCTAACTCAGGGAACAAGTTGTACACTTCTGAGATGCATTTGGGCAACTTTGTCAGAAATGAGTTTTTTGCCTACAGAGACATGCCTATTTGCCCAGTAGTACAGATTCTGAGTATGTAACTGGGCTTGATGAAATCAACATTTCTCTTGCTTCCCTGTGCGTAGGGAAGCTCAGTTTTAGTCACAGTAGCTCCCATAAGTGTGTCCTCAGTGTGTTCCCATTTCCTTAGAAACAGTGTATTTGCTGGGAGAAAAGTGCATTACTGTGCGCTTTCACCGTTCAGCAAATACATGTGTAGAAGCACAGTGCTAGCAGAAACGAACGTTTCTCAACGTTTTCTAACTCAGGGAACAAGCTGCACACTTCTGAGATGCATTTGGGCATCTTTGTCAGAAATGAGTTTTTTGCCTACAGAGACATGCCTATTTGCGCAGTAGTACAGATTCTGAGTATGTAACTGGGCTTGATGAAATCAGCATTTCTCTTGCTTCCCTGTGCGTAGGGAAGCTCAGTTTTAGTCACAGTAGCTCTCACAAGTGTCTCCTCAGTGTGTTCCCATTTCCTTAGAAACAGTGTATTTGCTGGGAGAAAAGTGCATTACTGTGCGCTTTCACCGTTCAGCAAATACATGTGTAGAAGCACAGCGCTAGCAGAAACGAACGTTTCTCGACGTTTTCTAACTCAGGGAACAAGTTGCACACTTCTGAGATGCATTTGGGCATCTTTGTCAGAAATTAGTTTTTTGCCTACAGAGACATGCCTATATGCGCACTAGTACAGATTCTGAGTATATAACTGGGCTTGATGATATCAGCATTTCTCTTGCTTCCCTGTGCGTAGGGAAGCTCAGTTTTAGTCACAGTAGCTCCCACAAGTGTCTCCTCAGTGTGTTCCCATTTCCTTAGAAACAGTGTATTTGCTGGGAGAAAAGTGCATTACTGTGCGCTTTCACCGTTCAGCAAATACATGTGTAGAAGCACAGCGCTAGCTGAAACGACCGTTTCTCGACGTTTTCTAACTCAGGGAACAAGTTGCACACTTCTGAGATGCATTTGGGCAACTTTGTCAGAAATGAGTTTTTTGCCTACAGAGACATGCCTATTTGCGCAGTAGTACAGATTCTGAGTATGTAACAGGGCTGGATGAAATCAGCATTTCTCTTGCTTCCCTGTGCGTAGGGAAGCTCAGTTTTAGTCCCAGTAGCTCCCACAAGTGTCTCCTCAGTGTGTTCCCATTTCCTTAGAAACAGTGTATTTGCTGGGAGAAAAGTGCATTACTGTGCGCTTTCACCGTTCAGCAAATACATGTGTAGAAGCACAGCGCTAGCAGAAACGAACGTTTCTCGACGTTTTCTAACTCAGGGAACAAGTTGCACACTTCTGAGATTCATTTGAGCAACTTTGTCAGAAATGAGTTTTTTGCCTACAGAGACATGCCCATTTGCGCAGTAGTACAGATTCTGAGTATGTAACTGGGCTTGATGAAATCAGCATTTCTCTTGCTTCCCTGTGCGTAGGGAAGCTCAGTTTTAGTCACAGTAGCTCCCACAAGTGTCTCCTCAGTGTGTTCCCATTTCCTTAGAAACAGTGTATTTGCTGGGAGAAAATGCATCACTGTGCGCTTTCACCGTTCAGCAAATACATGTGTAGAAGCACAGCGCTAGCAGAAACGAACGTTTCTCGACGTTTTCTAACTCAGGGAACAAGTTGCACACTTCTGAGATGCATTTGGGCAACTTTGTCAGAAATGAGTTTTTTGCCTACAGAGACGTGCCTATTTGCGCAGTAGTACAGATTCTGAGTATGTAACTGGGCTTGATGAAATCAGCATTTCTCTTGCTTCCCTGTGCGTAGGGAAGCTCAGTTTTAGGCACAGTAGCTCCCACAAGTGTCTCCTCAGTGTGTTCCCATTTCCTTAGAAACATTGTATTTGCTGGGAGAAAAGTGCATTACTGTGCGCTTTCACCGTTCAGCAAATACATGTGTAGAAGCACAGCGCTAGCTGAAACGACCGTTTCTCGACGTTTTCTAACTCAGGGAACAAGTGGCACACTTCTGAGATGCATTTGGGCAACTTTGTCAGAAATGAGTTTTTTGCCTACAGAGACATGCCTATTTGCGCAGTAGTACAAATTCTGAGTATGTAACAGGGCTGGATGAAATCAGCATTGCTCTTGCTTCCCTGTGCGTAGGGAAGCTCAGTTTTAGTCCCAGTAGCTCCCACAAGTGTCTCCTCAGTGTGTTCCCATTTCCTTAGAAACAGTGTATTTGCTGGGAGAAAAGTGCATTACTGTGTGCTTTCACCGTTCAGCAAATACATGTGTAGAAGCACAGCGCTAGCAGAAACGAACGTTTCTCGACGTTTTCTAACTCAGGGAACAAGTTGCACACTTCTGAGATGCATTTGGGCAACTTTGTCAGAAATGAGTTTTTTGCCTACAGAGACATGCCTATTTGCGCAGTAGTACAGATTCTGAGTATGTAACTGGGCTTGATGAAATCAGCATTTCTCTTGCTTCCCTGTGCGTAGGGAAGCTCAGTTTTAATCACAGTAGCTCCCACAAGTGTCTCCTCAGTGTGTTCCCATTTCCTTAGAAACAGTGTATTTGCTGGGAGAAAAGTGCATCACTGTGCGCTTTCACCGGTCAGCAAATACATGTGTAGAAGCACAGCGCTAGCAGAAACGAATGTTTCTCGGCGTTTTCTAACTCAGGGAACAAGTTGCACACTTCTGAGATGCATTTGGGCAACTTTGTCAGAAATGAGTTTTTTGCCTACAGAGACATGCCTATTTGCGCAGTAGTACAGATTCTGAGTATGTAACTGGGCTTGATGATATCAGCATTTCTCTTGCTTCCCTGTGCATAGGGAAGCTCAGTTTTAGTCATAGTAGCTCCCACAAGTGTCTCCTCAGTGTGTTCCCATTTCCTTAGAAACAGTGTATTTGCTGGGAGAAAAGTGCATCACTGTGCGCTTTCACCGTTCAGCAAATACATGTGTAGAAGCACAGCGCTAGCAGAAACGAACGTTTCTCGACGTTTTCTAACTCAGGGAACAAGTTGCACACTTCTGAGATGCCTTTGGGCAACTTTGTCAGAAATGAGTTTTTTGCCTACAGAGACATGCCTATTTGCGCAGTAGTTCAGATTCTGAGTATGTAACTGGGCTGGATGAAATCAGCATTTCTCTTGCTTCCCTGTGCGTAGGGAAGCTCAGTTTTAGTCACAGTAGCTCCCACAAGTGTCTCCTCAGTGTGTTCCCATTTCCTTAGAAACAGTGTATTTGCTGGGAGAAAAGTGCATTACTGTGCGCTTTCACCGTTCAGCAAATACATGTGTAGAAGCAGAGCACTAGCTGAAACGACCGTTTCTCAACGTTTTCTAACTCAGGGAACAAGTGGCACACTTCTGAGATGCATTTGGGCAATTTTGTCAGAAATGAGTTTTTTGCCTACAGAGACATGCCTATTTGCGCAGTAGTACAGATTCTGAGTATGTAACTGGGCTTGATGAAATCAGCATTTCTCTTGCTTCCCTGTACGTAGGGAAGCTCAGTTTTAGTCACAGTAGCTCCCACAAGTGTCTCCTCAGTGTGTTCCCATTTCCTTAGAAACAGTGTATTTGCTGGGAGAAAAGTGCATCACTGTGCGCTTTCACCGTTCAGCAAATACATGTGTAGAAGCACAGCGCTAGCTGAAACGACCATTTCTCGACGTTTTCTAACTCAGGGAACAAGTGGCACACTTCTGAGATGCATTTGGGTAACTTTGTCAGAAATGAGTTTTTTGCCTACAGAGACAAGCCTATTTGCGCAGTAGTACAGATTCTGAGTATGTAACTGGCCTTGATGAAATCAGCATTTCTCTTGCTTCCCTGTGCGTAGGGAAGCTCAGTTTTAGTCACAGCAGCTCCCACAAGTGTCTCCTCAGTGTGTTCCCAGTTCCTTAGAAACAGTGTATTTGCTGGGAGAAAAGTGCATTACTGTGCGCTTTCACCGTTCAGCAAATACATGTGTAGAAGCACAGCGCTAGCTGAAATGACCGTTTCTCGACGTGTTCTAACTCAGGGAACAAGTGGCACACTTCTGAGATGCATTTGGGCAACTTTGTCAGAAATGAGTTTTTTGCCTACAGAGACATGCCTATTTGCGCAGTAGTACAGATTCTGAGTATGTAACTGGGCTTGATGAAATCAGCATTTCTCTTGCTTCCCTGTGCGTAGGGAAGCTCAGTTTTAGGCACAGTAGCTCCCACAAGTGTCTCCTCAGTGTGATCCCATTTCCTTAGAAACAGTGTATTTGCTGGGAGAAAAGTGCATTACTGTGTGCTTTCACCGTTCAGCAAATACTAGTGTAGAAGCACATCGCTAGCAGAAACGAATGTTTCTCGACGTTTTCTAACTCAGGGAACAAGTTGCACACTTCTGAGATGCATTTGGGCAACTTTGTCAGAAATGAGTTTTTTGCCTACAGAGACATGCCTATTTGCGCAGTAGTACAGATTCTGAGTATGTAACAGGGCTGGATGAAATCAGCATTGCTCTTGCTTCCCTGTGCGTAGGGAAGCTCAGTTTTAGTCACAGTAGCTCCCACAAGTGTCTCCTCAGTGTGTTCCCTTTTCCTTAGATAGAGTGTATTTGCTGGGAGAAAAGTGCATTACTGTGCGCGTTCACCGTTCAGCAAATACATGTGTAGAAGCACAGCGCTAGCTGAAACGACCATTTCTCGACGTTTTCTAACTCAGGGAACAAGTGGCACACTTCTGAGACGCATTTGGGTAACTTTGTCAGAAATGAGTTTTTTGCCTACAGAGACATGCCTATTTGCGCAGTAGTACAGATTCTGAGTATGTAACTGGGCTTGATGAAATCAGCATTTCTCTTGCTTCGCTGTGCGTAGGGAAGCTCAGTTTTAGTCACAGTAGCTCCCACAAGTGTCTCCTCAGTGTGTTCCCATTTCCTTAGAAACAGTGTATTTGCTGGGAGAAAAGTGCATCACTGTGCGCTTTCACCGTTCAGCAAATACATGTGTAGAAGCACAGCGCTAGCAGAAACGAACGTTTCTCGACGTTTTCTAACTCAGGGAACAAGTTGCACACTTCTGAGATGCATTTGGGCAACTTTGTCAGAAATGAGTTTTTTGCCTACAGAGACGTGCCTATTTGCGCAGTAGTACAGATTCTGAGTATGTAACTGGGCTTGATGAAATCAGCATTTCTCTTGCTTCCCTGTGCGTAGGGAAGCTCAGTTTTAGTCACAGTAGCTCCCACAACTGTCTCCTCAGTGTGTTCCCATTTCCTTAGAAACAGTGTATTTGCTGGGAGAAAAGTGCATTACTGTGCGCTTTCACCGTTCAGCAAATACATGGGTAGAAGCACAGCGCTAGCTGAAACGACCGTTTCTCGACGTTTTCTAACTCAGGGAACAAGTGGCACACTTCTGAGATGCATTTGGGCAACTTTGTCAGAAATGAGTTTTTTGCCTACAGAGACGTGCCTATTTGCGCAGTAGTACAGATTCTGAGTATGTAACTGGGCTTGATGAAATCAGCATTTCTCTTGCTTCCCTGTGCGTAGGGAAGCTCAGTTTTAGGCACAGTAGCTCCCACAAGTGTCTCCTCAGTGTGTTCCCATTTCCTTAGAAACATTGTATTTGCTGGAAGAAAAGTGCATTACTGTGCGCTTTCACCGTTCAGCAAATACATGTGTAGAAGCACAGCGCTAGCTGAAACGACCGTTTCTCGACGTTTTCTAACTCAGGGAACAAGTGGCACACTTCTGAGATGCATTTGGGCAACTTTGTCAGAAATGAGTTTTTTGCCTACAGAGACATGCCTATTTGCGCAGTAGTACAGATTCTGAGTATGTAACAGGGCTGGATGAAATCAGCATTTCTCTTGCTTCCCTGTGCGTAGGGAAGCTCAGTTTTAGTCCCAGTAGCTCCCACAAGTGTCTCCTCAGTGTGTTCCCATTTCCTTAGAAACAGTGTATTTGCTGGGAGAAAAGTGCATTACTGTGTGCTTTCACCGTTCAGCAAATACATGTGTAGAAGCACAGCGCTAGCAGAAACGAACGTTTCTCGACGTTTTCTAACTCAGGGAACAAGTTGCACACTTCTGAGATGCATTTGGGCAACTTTGTCAGAAATGAGTTTTTTGCCTACAGAGACATGCCTATTTGCGCAGTAGTACAGATTCTGAGTATGTAACTGGGCTTGATGAAATCAGCATTTCTCTTGCTTCCCTGTGCGTAGGGAAGCTCAGTTTTAATCACAGTAGCTCCCACAAGTGTCTCCTCAGTGTGTTCCCATTTCCTTAGAAACAGTGTATTTGCTGGGAGAAAAGTGCATCACTGTGCGCTTTCACCGGTCAGCAAATACATGTGTAGAAGCACAGCGCTAGCAGAAACGAATGTTTCTCGACGTTTTCTAACTCAGGGAACAAGTTGCACACTTCTGAGATGCATTTGGGCAACTTTGTCAGAAATGAGTTTTTTGCCTACAGAGACATGCCTATTTGGCAGGAGTACAGATTCTGAGTATGTAACTGGGCTTGATGATATCAGCATTTCTCTTGCTTCCCTGTGCGTAGGGAAGCTCAGTTTTAGTCACAGTAGCTCCCACAAGTGTCTCCTCAGTGTGTTCCCATTTCCTTAGAAACAGTGTATTTGCTGGGAGAAAAGTGCATCACTGTGCGCTTTCACCGTTCAGCAAATACATGTGTAGAAGCACAGCGCTAGCAGAAACGAACGTTTCTCGACGTTTTCTAACTCAGGGAACAAGTTGCACACTTCTGAGATGCATTTGGGCAACTTTGTCAGAAATGAGTTTTTTCCTACAGAGACGTGCCTATTTGCGCAGTAGTACAGATCCTGAGTATGTAACTGGGCTTGATGAAATCAGCATTTCTCTTGCTTCCCTGTGTGTAGCGAAGCTCCGTTTTAGTCACAGTAGCTCCCACAAGTGTCTCCTCAGTGTGTTCCCATTTCCTTAGAAACAGTGTATTTGCTGGGAGAAAAGTGCATCACTGTGCGCTTTCACCGTTCAGCAAATACATGTGTAGAAGCACAGCGCTAGCTGAAACGACCGTTTCTCGACATTTTCTAACTCAGGGAACAAGTGGCACACTTCTGAGATGCATTTGGGCAACTTTGTCAGAAATGAGTTTTTTGCCTACAGAGACATGCCTATTTGCGCAGTAGTTCAGATTCTGAGTATGTAACTGGGCTGGATGAAATCAGCATTTCTCTTGCTTCCCTGTGCGTAGGGAAGCTCAGTTTTAGTCACAGTAGCTCCCACAAGTGTCTCCTCAGTGTGTTCCCATTTCCTTAGAAACAGTGTATTTGCTGGGAGAAAAGTGCATTACTGTGCGCTTTCACCGTTCAGCAAATACATGTGTAGAAGCACAGCACTAGCTGAAACGACCGTTTCTCAACGTTTTCTAACTCAGGGAACAAGTGGCACACTTCTGAGATGCATTTGGGCAATTTTGTCAGAAATGAGTTTTTTGCCTACAGAGACATGCCTATTTGCGCAGTAGTACAGATTCTGAGTATGTAACTGGGCTTGATGAAATCAGCATTTCTCTTGCTTCCCTGTACGTAGGGAAGCTCAGTTTTAGTCACAGTAGCTCCCACAAGTGTCTCCTCAGTGTGTTCCCATTTCCTTAGAAACAGTGTATTTGCTGGGAGAAAAGTGCATTACTGTGCGCTTTCACCGTTCAGCAAGTACATGTGTAGAAGCACAGCGCTAGCAGAAACGACCGTTTCTCGACGTTTTCTAACTCAGGGAACAAGTTGCACACTTCTGAGATGCATTTGGGCAACTTTGTCAGAAATGAGTTTTTTGCCTACAGAGACATGCCTATTTGCGCAGTAGTACAGATTCTGAGTAGGTAACTGGGCTTGATGAAATCAGCATTCTCTTGCTTCCCTGTGCGTAGGGAAGCTCAATTTTAGTCACAGTAGCTCTCACAAGTGTCTCCTCAGTGTGTTCCCATTTCCTTAGAAACAGTGTATTTGCTGGGAGAAAAGTGCATTACTGTGTGCTTTCACCGTTCAGCAAATACATGTGTAGAAGCACAGCGCTAGCAGAAACGAACGTTTCTCGACGTTTTCTAACTCAGGGAACAAGTTGCACACTTCTGAGATGCATTTGGGCAACTTTGTCAGAAATGAGTTTTTTGCCTACAGAGACTTGCCTATTTGCGCAGTAGTACAGATTCTGAGTATGTAACTGGGCTTGATGAAATCAGCATTTCTCTTGCTTCCCTGTGCGTAGGGAAGCTCAGTTTTAGTCACAGTAGCTCCCACAAGTGTCTCCTCAGTGTGTTCCCAGTTCCTTAGAAACAGTGTATTTGCTGGGAGAAAAGTGCATTACTGTGCGCTTTCACCGTTCAGCAAATACATGTGTAGAATCACAGCGCTAGCTGAAACGACCGTTTCTCGACGTTTTCTAACTCAGGGAACAAGTGGCTCACTTCTGAGATGCATTTGGGCAACTTTGTCAGAAATGAGTTTTTTGCCTACAGAGACATGCCTATTTGCGCAGTAGTCCAGATTCTGAGTATGTAACTGGGCTTGATGAAATCAGCATTTCTCTTGCTTCCCTGTGCGTAGGGAAGCTCAGTTTTAGTCACAGTAGCTCCCACAAGTGTCTCCTCAGTGTGTTCCCAGTTCCTTAGAAACAGTGTATTTGCTGGGAGAAAAGTGCATTACTGTGCGCTTTCACCGTACAGCAAATACAAGTGTAGAAGCACAGCACTAGCAGAAACGACCGTTTCTCGACGGTTTCTAACTCAGGGAACAAGTTGCACACTTCTGAGATGCATTTGGGCAACTTTGTCAGAAATGAGTTTTTTGCCTACAGAGACATGCCTATTTGCGCAGTAGTACAGATTCTGAGTATGTAACTGGGCTGGATGAAATCAGCATTGCTCTTGCTTCCCTGTGCATAGGGAAGCTCAGTTTTAGTCACAGTAGCTCCCACAAGTGTCTCCTCAGTGTGTTCCCAGTTCCTTAGAAACAGTGTATTTGCTGGGAGAAAAGTACATTACTGTGCGCTTTCACCGTTCAGGAAATACATGTGTAGAAGCACAGCGCTAGCAGACACGAACGTTTCTCGAAGTTTTCTAACTCAGGGAACAAGTTGCACACTTCTGAGATGCATTTGGGTAACTTTCTCAAAAATGAGTTTTTTGCCTACAGAGACATGCCTATTTGCGCAGTAGTACAGATTCTGAGTATGTAACTGGGCTTGATGAAATCAGCATTTCTCTTGCTTCCCTGTGCGTAGGGAAGCTCAGTTTTAGTCACAGTAGCTCCCACAAGTGTCCCTCAGTGTGTTCCCATTTCCTTAGAAACAGTGTATTTGCTGGGAGAAAAGTACATTACTGTGCGCTTTCACCGTTCAGCAAATACATGTGTAGAAGCACAGCGCTAGCTGAAACGACCGTTTCTCGACGTTTTCTAACTCAGGGAACAAGTGGCACACTTCTGAGATGCATTTGGGCAACTTTGTCAGAAATGAGTTTTTTGCCTAAAGAGACATGCCTATTTGCGCAGTAGTACAGATTCTGAGTATGTAACTGGGCTTGATGACATCAGCATTTCTCTTGCTTCCCTGTGCGTAGGGAAGCTCAGTTTTAGTCACAGTAGCTCCCACAAGTGTCTCCTCAGTGTGTTCCCAGTTCCTTAGAAACAGTGTATTTGCTGGGAGAAAAGTGCATTACTGTGCGCTTTCACCGTTCAGCAAATACAAGTGTAGAAGCACAGCACTAGCAGAAACGACCGTTTCTCGACGGTTTCTAACTCAGGGAACAAGTTGCACACTTCTGAGATGCATTTGGGCAACTTTGTCAGAAATGAGTTTTTTGCCTACAGAGACATGCCTATTTGCGCAGTAGTACAGATTCTGAGTATGTAACTGGGCTGGATGAAATCAGCATTGCTCTTGCTTCCCTGTGCATAGGGAAGCTCAGTTTTAGTCACAGTAGCTCCCACAAGTGTCTCCTCAGTGTGTTCCCAGTTCCTTAGAAACAGTGTATTTGCTGGGAGAAAAGTACATTACTGTGCGCTTTCACCGTTCAGGAAATACATGTGTAGAAGCACAGCGCTAGCAGACACGAACGTTTCTCGAAGTTTTCTAACTCAGGGAACAAGTTGCACACTTCTGAGATGCATTTGGGTAACTTTCTCAAAAATGAGTTTTTTGCCTACAGAGACATGCCTATTTGCGCAGTAGTACAGATTCTGAGTATGTAACTGGGCTTGATGAAATCAGCATTTCTCTTGCTTCCCTGTGCGTAGGGAAGCTCAGTTTTAGTCACAGTAGTTCCCACAAGTGTCCCTCAGTGTGTTCCCATTTCCTTAGAAACAGTGTATTTGCTGGGAGAAAAGTACATTACTGTGCGCTTTCACCGTTCAGCAAATACATGTGTAGAAGCACAGCGCTAGCTGAAACGACCGTTTCTCGACGTTTTCTAACTCAGGGAACAAGTGGCACACTTCTGAGATGCATTTGGGCAACTTTGTCAGAAATGAGTTTTTTGCCTAAAGAGACATGCCTATTTGCGCAGTAGTACAGATTCTGAGTATGTAACTGGGCTTGATGACATCAGCATTTCTCTTGCTTCCCTGTGCGTAGGGAAGCTCAGTTTTAGTCACAGTAGCTCCCACAAGTGTCTCCTCAGTGTGTTCCCAGTTCCTTAGAAACAGTGTATTTGCTGGGAGAAAAGTGCATTACTGTGCGCTTTCACCGTTCAGCAAATACATGTGTAGAAGCACAGCGCTAGCAGAAACGACCATTTCTCGACGTTTTCTAACTCAGGGAACAAGTTGCACACTTCTGAGATGCATTTGGGTAACTTTCTCAAAAATGAGTTTTTTGCCTATAGAGACATGCCTATTTGCGCAGTAGTACAGATTCTGAGTATGTAACTGGGCTTGATGAAATCAGCATTTCTCTTGCTTTCCTGTGCGTAGGGAAGCTCAGTTTTAATCACAGTAGCTCCCACAAGTGTCTCCTCAGTGTGTTCCCATTTCCTTAGAAACAGTGTATTTGCTGGGAGAAAAGTGCATCACTGTGCGCTTTCACCGTTCAGCAAATACATGTGTAGAAGCACAGCGCTAGCAGAAACGAATGTTTCTCGACGTTTTCTAACTCAGGGAACAAGTTGCACACTTCTGAGATGCATTTGGGTAACTTTCTCAAAAATGAGTTTTTTGCCTATAGAGACATGCCTATTTGCGCAGTAGTACAGATTCTGAGTATGTAACTGGGCTTGATGAAATCAGCATTTCTCTTGCTTTCCTGTGCGTAGGGAAGCTCAGTTTTAATCACAGTAGCTCCCACAAGTGTCTCCTCAGTGTGTTCCCATTTCCTTAGAAACAGTGTATTTGCTGGGAGAAAAGTGCATCACTGTGCGCTTTCACCGTTCAGCAAATACATGTGTAGAAGCACAGCGCTAGCAGAAACGAATGTTTCTCGACGTTTTCTAACTCAGGGAACAAGTTGCACACTTCTGAGATGCATTTGGGCAACTTTGTCAGAAATGAGTTTTTTGCCTACAAAGACATGCCTATTTGCGCAGTAGTACAGATTCTGAGTATGTAACTGGGCTTGATGAAATCAGCATTTCTCTTGCTTCCCTGTGCGTAGGGAAGCTCAGTTTTAGTCACAGTAGCTCCCACAAGTGTCTCCTCAGTGTGTTCCCATTTCCTTAGAAACAGTGTATTTGCTGGGAGAAAAGTGCATCACTGTGCGCTTTCACCGTTCAGCAAATACATGTGTAGAAGCACAGCGCTAGCAGAAACGAACGTTTCTCGACGTTTTCTAACTCAGGGAACAATTGGCACACTTCTGAGATGCATTTGGGCAACTTTGTCAGAAATGAGTTTTTTGCCTACAGAGACGTGCCTATTTGCGCAGTAGTACAGATACTGAGTATGTAACTGGGCTTGATGAAATCAGCATTTCTCTTGCTTCCTTGTGCGTAGGGAAGCTCAGTTTTAGTCACAGTAGCTCCCACAAGTGTCTCCTCAGTGTGTTCCCTTTTCCTTAGAAACAGTGTATTTGCTGGGAGAAAAGTGCATTACTGTGCGCGTTCACCGTTCAGCAAATACATGTGTAGAAGCACAGCGCTAGCTGAAAGGACCATTTCTCGACGTTTTCTAACTCAGGGAACAAGTGGCACACTTCTGAGATGCATTTGGGTAACTTTGTCAGAAATGAGTTTTTTGCCTACAGAGACATGCCTATTTGCGCAGTAGTACAGATTCTGAGTATGTAACTGGCATTGATGAAATCAGCATTTCTCTTGCTTCCCTGTGCATAGGGAAGCTCAGTTTTAGTCACAGTAGCTCCCACAAGTGTCTCCTCAGTGTGTTCCCAGTTCCTTAGAAACAGTGTATTTGCTGGGAGAAAAGTGCATTACTGTGTGCTTTCACCGTTCAGCAAATACATGTGTAGAAGCACAGCGCTAGCTGAAATGACCGTTTCTCGACGTTTTCTAACTCAGGGAACAAGTGGCACACTTCTGAGATGCATTTGGGCAACTTTGTCAGAAATGAGTTTTTTGCCTACAGAGACATGCCTATTTGCGCAGTAGTACAGATTCTGATTATGTAACTGGGCTTGATGAAATCAGCATTTCTCTTGCTTCCCTGTGCGTAGGGAAGCTCAGTTTTAGTCACAGTAGCTCCCACAAGTGTCTCCTCAGTGTGTTCCCATTTCCTTAGAAACAGTGTATTTGCTGGGAGAAAAGTGCATTACTGTGCGCTTTCACCGTTCAGCAAATACATGTGTAGAAGCACAGCGCTAGCTGAAACGACCGTTTCTTGACGTTTTCTAACTCAGGGAACAAGTTGCACACTTCTGAGATGCATTTGGGCAACTTTGTCAGAAATGAGATTTTTGCCTACAGAGACATGCCTATTTGCGCAGTAGTACAGATTCTGAGTATGTAACTGGGATTGATGAAATCAGCATTTCTCTTGCTTCCCTGTTCATAGGGAAGCTCAGTTTTAGTCACAGTAGCTCCCACAAGTGTCTCCTCAGTGTGTTCCCATTTCCTTAGAAACAGTGTATTTGCTGGGAGAAAAGTGCATTACTGTGTGCTTTCACCGTTCAGCAAATACATGTGTAGAAGCACAGCGCTAGCAGAAACGAACGTTTCTTGACGTATTCTAACTCAGGGAACAATTTGCACGCTTCTGAGATGCATTTGGGCAACTTTGTCAGAAATGAGTTTTTTGCCTACAGAGACATGCCTATTTGCGCAGTAGTACAGATTCTAAGTATGTAACTGGGCTGGATGAAATCTGCATTTCTCTTGCTTCCCTGTGCGTAGGGAAGCTCAGTTTTAGTCACAGTAGCTCCCACAAGTGTCTCCTCAGTGTGTTCCCATTTCCTTAGAAACAGTGTATTTGCTGGGAGAAAAGTGCATTACTGTGCGATTTCACCGTTCAGCAAATACATGTGTAGAAGCACAGCGCTAGCAGAAACGAATGTTTCTCGACGTTTTCTTTATCAGGGAACAAGTTGCACACTTCTGAGATGCATTTGGGCAACTTTGTCAGAAATGAGTTTTTTGCCTACAGAGACATGCCTATTTGCGCAGTAGTACAGATTCTGAGTATGTAAGTGGGCTGGATGAAATCAGCATTTTTCTTGCTTCCCTGTGCGTAGGAAAGCTCGGTTTTAGTCACAGTAGCTCCCACAAGTGTCTCCTCAGTGTGTTCCCATTTCCTTAGAAACAGTGTATTTGCTGGGAGAAAAGTGCATTACTGTGCGCTTTCACCGTTCCGCAAATACATGTGTAGAAGCACAGCGCTAGCAAAAACGACCGTTTCTCGACGGTTTCTAACTCAGGGAACAAGTTGCACACTTCTGAGATGCATTTGGGCAACTTTGTCAGAAATGAGTTTTTTGCCTACAGAGACATGCCTATTTGCGCAGTAGTGCAGATTCTGAGTATGTAAATGGGCTGGATGAAATCAGCATTTTTCTTGCTTCCCTGTGCATAGGGAAGCTCAGTTTTAGTCACAGTAGCTCCCACAAGTGTCTCCTCAGTGTGTTCCCATTTCCTTAGAAACAGTGTATTTGCTGGGAGAAAAGTGCATTACTGTGCGCTTTCACCGTTCAGCAAATACATGTGTAGAAGCACAGCGCTAGCAGAAACCAACGTTTCTCGACGTTTTCTAACTCAGGGAACAAGTTGCACACTTCTGAGATGCATTTGGGCAACTTTGTCAGAAATGAGTTTTTTGCCTACAGAGACATGCCTATTTGCGCAGTAGTACAGATTCTGAGTATGTAACTGGGCTTGATGAAATCAGCATTTCTCTTGCTTCCCTGTGTGTAGGGAAGCTCAGTTTTAGTCACAGTAGCTCCCACAAGTGTCTCCTCAGTGTGTTCCCATTTCCTTAGAAACAGTGTATTTGCTGGGAGAAAAGTGCATTACTGTGCGCTTTCACCGTTCAGCAAATACATGTGTAGAAGCACAGGGCTAGCAGAAACGAACGTTTCTTGACGTATTCTAACTCAGGGAACAATTTGCACGCTTCTGAGATGCATTTGGGCAACTTTGTCAGAAATGAGTTTTTTGCCTACAGAGACATGCCTATTTGCGCAGTAGTACAGATTCTGAGTATGTAACTGGACTGGATGAAATCTGCATTTCCCTTGCTTCCCTGTGCGTAGGGAAGCTCAGTTTTAGTCACAGTAGCTCCCACAAGTGTCTCCTCGGTGTGTTCCCATTTCCTTAGAAACAGTGTATTTGCTGGGAGAAAAGTGCATTACTGTGCGCTTTCACCGTTCAGCAAATACATGTGTAGAAGCACAGCGCTAGCAAAAACGACCGTTTCTCGACGTTTTCTAACTCAGGGAACAAGTTGCACACTTCTGAGATGCATTTGGGCAACTTTGTCAGAAATGAGTTTTTTGCCTACAGAGACATGCCTATTTGTGCAGTAGTGCAGATTCTGAGTATGTAAATGGGCTGGATGAAATCAGCATTTCTCTTGCTTCCCTGTGCGTAGGGAAGCTCAGTTTTAGTCACAGTAGCTCCTACAAGTGTCTCCTCAGTGTGTTCCCATTTCCTCAGAAACAATGTATTTGCTGGGAGAAAAGTGCATTACTGTGCGCTTTCACCGTTCAGCAAATACATGTGTAGAAGCACAGCGCTAGCAGAAACGAACGTTTCCCGACGTTTTCTAATTCAGGGACCAGGTTGCACACTTCTGAGATGCATTTGGGCAACTTTGTCAGAAATGAGTTTTTTGCCTACAGAGACATGCCTATTTGCGCAGTAGTACAGATTCTGAGTATGTAACTGGGCTTGATGAAATCAGCATTTCTCTTGCTTCCCTGTGCGTAGGGAAGCTCAGTTTTAGTCCCAGTAGCTCCCACAAGTGTCTCCTCAGTGTGTTCCCATTTCCTTAGAAACAGTGTATTTGCTGGGAGAAAAGTGCATTACTGTGCGCTTTCACCGTTCAGCAAATACATGTGTAGAAGCACAGCGCTAGCAGAAACGACCGTTTCTCGACGTTTTCTAACTCAGGGAACAAGTTGCACACTTCTGAGATGCATTTGGGCAACTTTGTCAGAAATGAGTTTTTTGCCTAAAGAGACATGCCTATTTGCGCAGTAGTACAGATTCTGAGTATGTAACTGGGCTTGATGAAATCAGCATTTCTCTTGCTTCCCTGTGTGTAGGGAAGCTCAGTTTTAGTCACAGTAGCTCCCACAAGTGTGTCCTCAGTGTGTTCCCATTTCCTTAGAAACAGTGTATTTGCTGGGAGAAAAGTGCATTACTGTGCGCTTTCACTGTTCAGCAAATACATGTGTAGAAGCACAGCGCTAGCAGAAACGAACGTTTCTCGACGTTTTCTAACTCAGGGAACAAGTTGCACACTTCTGAGATGCATTTGGGCATCTTTGTCAGAAATTAGTTTTTTGCCTACAGAGACATGCCTATTTGCGCAGTAGTACAGATTCTGAGTATGTAACTGGGCTTGATGAAATCAGCATTTCTCTTGCTTCCCTGTGCGTAGGGAAGCTCAGTTTTAGTCACAGTAGCTCCCACAAGTGTCTCCTCAGTGTGTTCCCATTTCCTTAGAAACAGTGTATTTGCTGGGAGAAAACTGCATTACTGTGCGCTTTCACCGTTCAGCAAATACATGTGTAGAAGCACAGCGCTAGCAGATACGACCGTTTCTCGACGTATTCTAACTCAGGGAACAAGTGGCACACTTCTGAGATGCATTTGGGCAACTTTGTCAGAAATGAGTTTTTTGCCTAAAGAGACATGCCTATTTGCGCAGTAGTACAGATTCTGAGTATGTAACTGGGCTTGATGAAATCAGCATTTCTCTTGCTTCCCTGTGCGTAGGGAAGCTCAGTTTTAGTCACAGTAGCTCCCACAAGTGTCTCCTCAGTGTGTTCCCATTTCCTTAGAAACAGTGTATTTGCTGGGAGAAAAGTGCATTACTGTGCGCTTTCACCGTTCAGCAAATACATGTGTAGAAGCACAGCGCTAGCAGAAACGACCGTTTCTCGACGTTTTCTAACTCAGGGAACAAGTTGCACACTTCTGAGATGCATTTGGGCAACTTTGTCAGAAATGAGTTTTTTGCCTACAGAGACATGCCTATTTGCGCAGTAGTACAGATTCTGAGTATGTAACTGGGCTTGATGAAATCAGCATTTCTCTTGCTTCCCTGTGCGTAGGGAAGCTCAGTTTTAGTCACAGTAGCTCCCACAAGTGTCTCCTCAGTGTGTTCCCATTTCCTTAGAAACAGTGTATTTGCTGGGAGAAAAGTGCATTACTGTGCGCTTTCACCGTTCAGCAAATACATGTGTAGAAGCACAGCGCTAGCAGAAACGAACGTTTCTCGACGTTTTCTAACTCAGGGAACAAGTTGTACACTTCTGAGGTGCATTTGGGCAACTTTGTCAGAAATGAGTTTTTTGCCTACAGAGACATGCCTATTTGCGCAGTAGTACAGATTCTGAGTATGTAACTGGGCTTGATGAAATCAACATTTCTCTTGCTTCCCTGTGCGTAGGGAAGCTCAGTTTTAGTCACAGTAGCTCCCACAAGTGTGTCCTCATTGTGTTCCCATTTCCTTAGAAACAGTGTATTTGCTGGGAGAAAAGTGCATTACTGTGCGCTTTCACCGTTCAGCAAATACATGTGTAGAAGCACAGTGCTAGCAGAAACGAACGTTTCTCAACGTTTTCTAACTCAGGGAACAAGCTGCACACTTCTGAGATGCATTTGGGCATCTTTGTCAGAAATGAGTTTTTTGCCTACAGAGACATGCCTATTTGCGCAGTAGTACAGATTCTGAGTATGTAACTGGGCTTGATGAAATCAGCATTTCTCTTGCTTCCCTGTGCGTAGGGAAGCTCAGTTTTAGTCACAGTAGCTCTCACAAGTGTCTCCTCAGTGTGTTCCCATTTCCTTAGAAACAGTGTATTTGCTGGGAGAAAAGTGCATTACTGTGCGCTTTCACCGTTCAGCAAATACATGTGTAGAAGCACAGCGCTAGCAGAAACGAACGTTTCTCGACGTTTTCTAACTCAGGGAACAAGTTGCACACTTCTGAGATGCATTTGGGCATCTTTGTCAGAAATTAGTTTTTTACCTACAGAGACATGCCTATATGCGCAGTAGTACAGATTCTGAGTATGTAACTGGGCTTGATGATATCAGCATTTCTCTTGCTTCCCTGTTCGTAGGGAAGCTCAGTTTTAGTCACAGTAGCTCCCACAAGTGTCTCCTCAGTGTGTTCCCATTTCCTTAGAAACAGTGTATTTGCTGGGAGAAAAGTGCATTACTGTGCGCTTTCACCGTTCAGCAAATACATGTGTAGAAGCACAGCGCTAGCTGAAACGACCGTTTCTCGACGTTTTCTAACTCAGGGAACAAGTTGCACACTTCTGAGATGCATTTGGGCAACTTTGTCAGAAATGAGTTTTTTGCCTACAGAGACATGCCTATTTGCGCAGTAGTACAGATTCTGAGTATGTAACAGGGCTGGATGAAATCAGCATTTCTCTTGCTTCCCTGTGCGTAGGGAAGCTCAGTTTTAGTCCCAGTAGCTCCCACAAGTGTCTCCTCAGTGTGTTCCCATTTCCTTAGAAACAGTGTATTTGCTGGGAGAAAAGTGCATTACTGTGCGCTTTCACCGTTCAGCAAATACATGTGTAGAAGCACAGCGCTAGCAGAAACGAACGTTTCTCGACGTTTTCTAACTCAGGGAACAAGTTGCACACTTCTGAGATGCATTTGAGCAACTTTGTCAGAAATGAGTTTTTTGCCTACAGAGACATGCCTATTTGCGCAGTAGTACAGATTCTGAGTATGTAACAGGGCTGGATGAAATCAGCATTGCTCTTGCTTCCCTGTGCGTAGGGAAGCTCAGTTTTAGTCCCAGTAGCTCCCACAAGTGTCTCCTCAGTGTGTTCCCATTTCCTTAGAAACAGTGTATTTGCTGGGAGAAAAGTGCATTACTGTGTGCTTTCACCGTTCAGCAAATACATGTGTAGAAGCACAGCGCTAGCAGAAACGAACGTTTCTCGACGTTTTCTAACTCAGGGAACAAGTTGCACACTTCTGAGATGCATTTGGGCAACTTTGTCAGAAATGAGTTTTTTGCCTACAGAGACGTGCCTATTTGCGCAGTAGTACAGATTCTGAGTATGTAACTGGGCTTGATGAAATCAGCATTTCTCTTGCTTCCCTGTGCGTAGGGAAGCTCAGTTTTAATCACAGTAGCTCCCACAAGTGTCTCCTCAGTGTGTTCCCATTTCCTTAGAAACAGTGTATTTGCTGGGAGAAAAGTGCATCACTGTGCGCTTTCACCGGTCAGCAAATACATGTGTAGAAGCACAGCGCTAGCAGAAACGAATGTTTCTCGACGTTTTCTAACTCAGGGAACAAGTTGCACACTTCTGAGATGCATTTGGGCAACTTTGTCAGAAATGAGTTTTTTGCCTACAGAGACATGCCTATTTGCGCAGTAGTACAGATTCTGAGTATGTAACTGGGCTTGATGATATCAGCATTTCTCTTGCTTCCCTGTGCGTAGGGAAGCTCAGTTTTAGTCACAGTAGCTCCCACAAGTGTCTCCTCAGTGTGTTCCCATTTCCTTAGAAACAGTGTATTTGCTGGGAGAAAAGTGCATCACTGTGCGCTTTCACCGTTCAGCAAATACATGTGTAGAAGCACAGCGCTAGCTGAAACGACCGTTTCTCGACATTTTCTAACTCAGGGAACAAGTGGCACACTTCTGAGATGCCTTTGGGCAACTTTGTCAGAAATGAGTTTTTTGCCTACAGAGACATGCCTATTTGCGCAGTAGTTCAGATTCTGAGTATGTAACTGGGCTGGATGAAATCAGCATTTCTCTTGCTTCCCTGTGCGTAGGGAAGCTCAGTTTTAGTCACAGTAGCTCCCACAAGTGTCTCCTCAGTGTGTTCCCATTTCCTTAGAAACAGTGTATTTGCTGGGAGAAAAGTGCATCACTGTGCGCTTTCACCGTTCAGCAAATACATGTGTAGAAGCACAGCGCTAGCTGAAACGACCATTTCTCAACGTTTTCTAACTCAGGGAACAAGTGGCACACTTCTGAGATGCATTTGGGTAACTTTGTCAGAAATGAGTTTTTTGCCTACAGAGACAAGCCTATTTGCGCAGTAGTACAGATTCTGAGTATGTAACTGGCCTTGATGAAATCAGCATTTCTCTTGCTTCCCTGTGCGTAGGGAAGCTCAGTTTTAGTCACAGCAGCTCCCACAAGTGTCTCCTCAGTGTGTTCCCATTTCCTTAGAAACAGTGTATTTGCTGGGAGAAAAGTGCATTACTGTGTGCTTTCACCGTTCAGCAAATACATGTGTAGAAGCACAGCGCTAGCAGAAACGAACGTTTCTCGACGTTTTCTAACTCAGGGAACAAGTTGCACACTTCTGAGATGCATTTGGGCAACTTTGTCAGAAATGAGTTTTTTGCCTACAGAGACGTGCCTATTTGCGCAGTAGTACAGATTCTGAGTATGTAACTGGGCTTGATGAAATCAGCATTTCTCTTGCTTCCCTGTGCGTAGGGAAGCTCAGTTTTAATCACAGTAGCTCCCACAAGTGTCTCCTCAGTGTGTTCCCATTTCCTTAGAAACAGTGTATTTGCTGGGAGAAAAGTGCATCACTGTGCGCTTTCACCGGTCAGCAAATACATGTGTAGAAGCACAGCGCTAGCAGAAACGAATGTTTCTCGACGTTTTCTAACTCAGGGAACAAGTTGCACACTTCTGAGATGCATTTGGGCAACTTTGTCAGAAATGAGTTTTTTGCCTACAGAGACATGCCTATTTGCGCAGTAGTACAGATTCTGAGTATGTAACTGGGCTTGATGATATCAGCATTTCTCTTGCTTCCCTGTGCGTAGGGAAGCTCAGTTTTAGTCACAGTAGCTCCCACAAGTGTCTCCTCAGTGTGTTCCCATTTCCTTAGAAACAGTGTATTTGCTGGGAGAAAAGTGCATCACTGTGCGCTTTCACCGTTCAGCAAATACATGTGTAGAAGCACAGCGCTAGCTGAAACGACCGTTTCTCGACATTTTCTAACTCAGGGAACAAGTGGCACACTTCTGAGATGCCTTTGGGCAACTTTGTCAGAAATGAGTTTTTTGCCTACAGAGACATGCCTATTTGCGCAGTAGTTCAGATTCTGAGTATGTAACTGGGCTGGATGAAATCAGCATTTCTCTTGCTTCCCTGTGCGTAGGGAAGCTCAGTTTTAGTCACAGTAGCTCCCACAAGTGTCTCCTCAGTGTGTTCCCATTTCCTTAGAAACAGTGTATTTGCTGGGAGAAAAGTGCATCACTGTGCGCTTTCACCGTTCAGCAAATACATGTGTAGAAGCACAGCGCTAGCTGAAACGACCATTTCTCAACGTTTTCTAACTCAGGGAACAAGTGGCACACTTCTGAGATGCATTTGGGTAACTTTGTCAGAAATGAGTTTTTTGCCTACAGAGACAAGCCTATTTGCGCAGTAGTACAGATTCTGAGTATGTAACTGGCCTTGATGAAATCAGCATTTCTCTTGCTTCCCTGTGCGTAGGGAAGCTCAGTTTTAGTCACAGCAGCTCCCACAAGTGTCTCCTCAGTGTGTTCCCAGTTCCTTAGAAACAGTGTATTTGCTGGGAGAAAAGTGCATTACTGTGCGCTTTCACCGTTCAGCAAATACATGTGTAGAAGCACAGCGCTAGCTGAAATGACCGTTTCTCGACGTGTTCTAACTCAGGGAACAAGTGGCACACTTCTGAGATGCATTTGGGCAACTTTGTCAGAAATGAGTTTTTTGCCTACAGAGACATGCCTATTTGTGCAGTAGTACAGATTCTGAGTATGTAACTGGGCTTGATGATATCAGCATTTCTCTTGCTTCCCTGTGCGTAGGGAAGCTCAGTTTTAGTCACAGTAGCTCCCACAAGTGTCTCCTCAGTGTGTTCCCATTTCCTTAGAAACAGTGTATTTGCTGGGAGAAAAGTGCATCACTGTGCGCTTTCACCGTTCAGCAAATACATGTGTAGAAGCACAGCGCTAGCAGAAACGACCGTTTCTCGACGTTTTCTAACTCAGGGAACAAGTTGCACACTTCTGAGATGCATTTGGGCAACTTTGTCAGAAATGAGTTTTTTTGCCTACAGAGACGTGCCTATTTGCGCAGTAGTACAGATCCTGAGTATGTAACTGGGCTTGATGAAATCAGCATTTCTCTTGCTTCCCTCTGTGTAGCGAAGCTCCGTTTTAGTCACAGTAGCTCCCACAAGTGTCTCCTCAGTGTGTTCCCATTTCCTTAGAAACAGTGTATTTGCTGGGAGAAAAGTGCACTACTGTGCGCTTTCACCGTTCAGCAAATACATGTGTAGAAGCACAGCGCTAGCTGAAACGACCGTTTCTCGACATTTTCTAACTCAGGGAACAAGTGGCACACTTCTGAGATGCATTTGGGCAACTTTGTCAGAAATGAGTTTTTTGCCTACAGAGACATGCCTATTTGCGCAGTAGTTCAGATTCTGAGTATGTAACTGGGCTGGATGAAATCAGCATTTCTCTTGCTTCCCTGTGCGTAGGGAAGCTCAGTTTTAGTCACAGTAGCTCCCACAAGTGTCTCCTCAGTGTGTTCCCATTTCCTTAGAAACAGTGTATTTGCTGGGAGAAAAGTGCATTACTGTGCGCTTTCACCGTTCAGCAAATACATGTGTAGAAGCACAGCACTAGCTGAAACGACCGTTTCTCAACGTTTTCTAACTCAGGGAACAAGTGGCACACTTCTGAGATGCATTTGGGCAATTTTGTCAGAAATGAGTTTTTTGCCTACAGAGACATGCCTATTTGCGCAGTAGTACAGATTCTGAGTATGTAACTGGGCTTGATGAAATCAGCATTTCTCTTGCTTCCCTGTACGTAGGGAAGCTCAGTTTTAGTCACAGTAGCTCCCACAAGTGTCTCCTCAGTGTGTTCCCATTTCCTTAGAAACAGTGTATTTGCTGGGAGAAAAGTGCATCACTGTGCGCTTTCACCGTTCAGCAAATACATGTGTAGAAGCACAGCGCTAGCTGAAACGACCATTTCTCGACGTTTTCTAACTCAGGGAACAAGTGGCACACTTCTGAGATGCATTTGGGTAACTTTGTCAGAAATGAGTTTTTTGCCTACAGAGACAAGCCTATTTGCGCAGTAGTACAGATTCTGAGTATGTAACTGGCCTTGATGAAATCAGCATTTCTCTTGCTTCCCTGTGCGTAGGGAAGCTCAGTTTTAGTCCCAGCAGCTCCCACAAGTGTCTCCTCAGTGTGTTCCCAGTTCCTTAGAAACAGTGTATTTGCTGGGAGAAAAGTGCATTACTGTGCGCTTTCACCGTTCAGCAAATACATGTGTAGAAGCACAGCGCTAGCTGAAATGACCGTTTCTCGACGTGTTCTAACTCAGGGAACAAGTGGCACACTTCTGAGATGCATTTGGGCAACTTTGTCAGAAATGAGTTTTTTGCCTACAGAGACATGCCTATTTGCGCAGTAGTACAGATTCTGAGTATGTAACTGGGCTTGATGAAATCAGCATTTCTCTTGCTTCCCTGTGCGTAGGGAAGCTCAGTTTTAGGCACAGTAGCTCCCACAAGTGTCTCCTCAGTGTGATCCCATTTCCTTAGAAACAGTGTATTTGCTGGGAGAAAAGTGCATTACTGTGTGCTTTCACCGTTCAGCAAATACAAGTGTAGAAGCACATCGCTAGCAGAAACGAATGTTTCTCGACGTTTTCTAACTCAGGGAACAAGTTGCACACTTCTGAGATGCATTTGGGCAACTTTGTCAGAAATGAGTTTTTTGCCTACAGAGACATGCCTATTTGCGCAGTAGTACAGATTCTGAGTATGTAACAGGGCTGGATGAAATCAGCATTGCTCTTGCTTCCCTGTGCGTAGGGAAGCTCAGTTTTAGTCACAGTAGCTCCCACAAGTGTCTCCTCAGTGTGTTCCCTTTTCCTTAGATACAGTGTATTTGCTGGGAGAAAGTGCATTACTGTGCGCGTTCACCGTTCAGCAAATACATGTGTAGAAGCACAGCGCTAGCTGAAACGACCATTTCTCGACGTTTTCTAACTCAGGGAACAAGTGGCACACTTCTGAGACGCATTTGGGTAACTTTGTCAGAAATGAGTTTTTTGCCTACAGAGACAAGCCTATTTGCGCAGTAGTACAGATTCTGAGTATGTAACTGGCCTTGATGAAATCAGCATTTCTCTTGCTTCCCTGTGCGTAGGGAAGCTCAGTTTTAGTCACAGTAGCTCCCACAAGTGTCTCCTCAGTGTGTTCCCAGTTCCTTAGAAACAGTGTATTTGCTGGGAGAAAAGTGCATTACTGTGCGCTTTCACCGTTCAGCAAATACATGTGTAGAAGCACAGCGCTAGCTGAAATGACCGTTTCTCGACGTTTTCTAACTCAGGGAACAAGTGGCACACTTCTGAGATGCATTTGGGCAACTTTGTCAGAAATGAGTTTTTTGCCTACAGAGACATGCCTATTTGCGCAGTAGTACAGATTCTGAGTATGTAACAAGGCTGGATGAAATCAGCATTGCTCTTGCTTCCCTGTGCGTAGGGAAGCTCAGTTTTAGTCCCAGTAGCTCCCACAAGTGTCTCCTCAGTGTGTTCCCATTTCCTTAGAAACAGTGTATTTGCTGGGAGAAAAGTGCATTACTGTGTGCTTTCACCGTTCAGCAAATACATGTGTAGAAGCACAGCGCTAGCAGAAACGAACGTTTCTCGACGTTTTCTAACTCAGGGAACAAGTTGCACACTTCTGAGATGCATTTGGGCAACTTTGTCAGAAATGAGTTTTTTGCCTACAGAGACATGCCTATTTGCGCAGTAGTACAGATTCTGAGTATGTAACTGGGCTTGATGAAATCAGCATTTCTCTAGCTTCGCTGTGCGTAGGGAAGCTCAGTTTTAGTCACAGTAGCTCCCACAAGTGTCTCCTCAGTGTGTTCCCATTTCCTTAGAAACAGTGTATTTGCTGGGAGAAAAGTGCATCACTGTGCGCTTTCACCGTTCAGCAAATACATGTGTAGAAGCACAGCGCTAGCAGAAACGAACGTTTCTCGACGTTTTCTAACTCAGGGAACAAGTTGCACACTTCTGAGATGCATTTGGGCAACTTTGTCAGAAATGAGTTTTTTGCCTACAGAGACGTGCCTATTTGCGCAGTAGTACAGATTCTGAGTATGTAACTGGGCTTGATGAAATCAGCATTTCTCTTGCTTCCCTGTGCGTAGGGAAGCTCAGTTTTAGTCACAGTAGCTCCCACAAGTGTCTCCTCAGTGTGTTCCCATTTCCTTAGAAACAGTGTATTTGCTGGGAGAAAAGTGCATTACTGTGCGCTTTCACCGTTCAGCAAATACATGGGTAGAAGCACAGCGCTAGCTGAAACGACCGTTTCTCGACGTTTTCTAACTCAGGGAACAAGTGGCACACTTCTGAGATGCATTTGGGCAACTTTGTCAGAAATGAGTTTTTTTCCTACAGAGACATGCCTATTTGCGCAGTAGTACAGATTCTGAGTATGTAACTGGGCTTGATGAAATCAGCATTTCTCTTGCTTCCCTGTGCGTAGGGAAGCTCAGTTTTAGTCACAGTAGCTCCCACAAGTGTCTCCTCAGTGTGTTCCCATTTCCTTAGAAACAGTGTATTTGCTGGGAGAAAAGTGCATCACTGTGCGCTTTCACCGTTCAGCAAATACATGTGTAGAAGCACAGCGCTAGCAGAAACGAACGTTTCTCGACGTTTTCTAACTCAGGGAACAAGTTGCACACTTCTGAGATGCATTTGGGCAACTTTGTCAGAAATGAGTTTTTTGCCTACAGAGACGTGCCTATTTGCGCAGTAGTACAGATTCTGAGTATGTAACTGGGCTTGATGAAATCAGCATTTCTCTTGCTTCCCTGTGCGTAGGGAAGCTCAGTTTTAGGCACAGTAGCTCCCACAAGTGTCTCCTCAGTGTGTTCCCATTTCCTTAGAAACATTGTATTTGCTGGAAGAAAAGTGCATTACTGTGCGCTTTCACCGTTCAGCAAATACATGTGTAGAAGCACAGCGCTAGCTGAAACGACCGTTTCTCGACGTTTTCTAACTCAGGGAACAAGTGGCACACTTCTGAGATGCATTTGGGCAACTTTGTCAGAAATGAGTTTTTTGCCTACAGAGACATGCCTATTTGCGCAGTAGTACAGATTCTGAGTATGTAACAGGGCTGGATGAAACCAGCATTTCTCTTGCTTCCCTGTGCGTAGGGAAGCTCAGTTTTAATCACAGTAGCTCCCACAAGTGTCTCCTCAGTGTGTTCCCATTTCCTTAGAAACAGTGTATTTGCTGGGAGAAAAGTGCATCACTGTGCGCTTTCACCGGTCAGCAAATACATGTGTAGAAGCACAGCGCTAGCAGAAACGAATGTTTCTCGACGTTTTCTAACTCAGGGAACAAGTTGCACACTTCTGAGATGCATTTGGGCAACTTTGTCAGAAATGAGTTTTTTGCCTACAGAGACATGCCTATTTGCGCAGTAGTACAGATTCTGAGTATGTAACTGGGCTTGATGATATCAGCATTTCTCTTGCTTCCCTGTGCGTAGGGAAGCTCAGTTTTAGTCACAGTAGCTCCCACAAGTGTCTCCTCAGTGTGTTCCCATTTCCTTAGAAACAGTGTATTTGCTGGGAGAAAAGTGCATCACTGTGCGCTTTCACCGTTCAGCAAATACATGTGTAGAAGCACAGCGCTAGCAGAAACGAACGTTTCTCGACGTTTTCTAACTCAGGGAACAAGTTGCACACTTCTGAGATGCATTTGGGCAACTTTGTCAGAAATGAGTTTTTTGCCTACAGAGACGTGCCTATTTGCGCAGTAGTACAGATCCTGAGTATGTAACTGGGCTTGATGAAATCAGCATTTCTCTTGCTTCCCTGTGTGTAGCGAAGCTCCGTTTTAGTCACAGTAGCTCCCACAAGTGTCTCCTCAGTGTGTTCCCATTTCCTTAGAAACAGTGTATTTGCTGGGAGAAAAGTGCACTACTGTGCGCTTTCACCGTTCAGCAAATACATGTGTAGAAGCACAGCGCTAGCTGAAACGACCGTTTCTCGACATTTTCTAACTCAGGGAACAAGTGGCACACTTCTGAGATGCATTTGGGCAACTTTGTCAGAAATGAGTTTTTTGCCTACAGAGACATGCCTATTTGCGCAGTAGTACAGATTCTGAGTATGTAACTGGGCTTGATGAAATCAGCATTTCTCTTGCTTCCCTGCGCATAGGGAAGCTCAGTTTTAGTCACAGTAGCTCCCACAAGTGTCTCCTCAGTGTGTTCCCAGTAACTTAGAAGCAGTGTATTTGCTGGGAGAAAAGTGCATTACTGTGCGCTTTCACCGTTCAGCAAATACATGTGTAGAATTACAGCGCTAGCTGAAACGACCGTTTTTCGACGTTTTCTAACTCAGGGAACAAGTGGCACACTTCTGAAATGCATTTGGGCAACTTTGTCAGAAATGAGTTTTTTGCCTACAGAGACATGCCTATTTGCGCAGTAGTACAGATTCTGAGTATGTAGCTGGGCTTGATGAAATCAGCATTTCTCTTGCTTCCCTGTGCGTAGGGAAGCTCAGTTTTAGTCACAGTAGCTCCCACAAGTGTCTCCTCAGTGTGTTCCCATTTCCTTAGAAACAGTGTATTTGCTGGGAGAAAAGTGGATTACTGTGCGCTTTCACCGTTCAGCAAATACATGTGTAGAAGCACAGCGCTAGCAGAAACGAATGTTTCTCGACGATTTCTAACTCAGGGAACAAGTTGCACACTTCTGAGATGCATTTGGGTAACTTTCTCAAAAATGAGTTTTTTGCCTACAGAGACATGCCTATTTGCGCAGTAGTACAGATTCTGAGTATGTAACTGGGCTTGATGAAATCAGCATTTCTCTTGCTTCCCTGCGCATAGGGAAGCTCAGTTTTAGTCACAGTAGCTCCCACAAGTGTCTCCTCAGTGTGTTCCCAGTAACTTAGAAGCAGTGTATTTGCTGGGAGAAAAGTGCATTACTGTGCGCTTTCACCGTTCAGCAAATACATGTGTAGAATTACAGCGCTAGCTGAAACGACCGTTTTTCGACGTTTTCTAACTCAGGGAACAAGTGGCACACTTCTGAAATGCATTTGGGCAACTTTGTCAGAAATGAGTTTTTTGCCTACAGAGACATGCCTATTTGCGCAGTAGTACAGATTCTGAGTATGTAGCTGGGCTTGATGAAATCAGCATTTCTCTTGCTTCCCTGTGCGTAGGGAAGCTCAGTTTTAGTCACAGTAGCTCCCACAAGTGTCTCCCCAGTGTGTTCCCATTTCCTTAGAAACAGTGTATTTGCTGGGAGAAAAGTGCATTACTGTGCGCTTTCACCGTTCAGCAAATACATGTGTAGAAGCACAGCGCTGGCAGAAACGAATGTTTCTCGACGATTTCTAACTCAGGGAACAAGTTGCACACTTCTGAGATGCATTTGGGTAACTTTCTCAAAAATGAGTTTTTTGCCTACAGAGACATGCCTATTTGCGCAGTAGTACAGATTCTGAGTATGTAACTGGGCTTGATGAAATCAGCATTTCTCTTGCTTCCCTGTGCGGAGGGAAGCTCAGTTTTAGTCACAGTATCTCCCACAAGTGTCTCCTCAGTGTGTTCCCAGTAACTTACAAACAGTGTATTTGCTGGGAGAAAAGTGCATTACTGTGCGCATTCACCGTTCAGCAAATACATGTGTAGAAGCACAGCGCTAGATGAAACGACCGTTTCTCGACGTTTTCTAACTCAGGGAACAAGTGGCACACTTCTGAAATGCATTTGGGCAACTTTGTCAGAAATGAGGTTTTTGCCTACAGAGACATGCCTATTTGCGCAGTAGTACAGATTCTGAGTATGTAACTGGGCTTGATGAAATCAGCATTTCTCTTGCTTCCCTGTGCGTAGGGAAGCTCAGTTTTAGTCACAGTAGCTCCCACAAGTGTCTCCTCAGTGTGTTCCCAGTAACTTAGAAGCAGTGTATTTGCTGGGAGAAAAGTGCATTACTGTGTGCTTTCACCGTTCAGCAAATACATGTGTAGAATTACAGCGCTAGCTGAAATGACCGTTTCTCGACGTTTTCTAACTCAGGGAACAAGTGGCACACTTCTGAAATGAATTTGGGCAACTTTGTCAGAAATGAGTTTTTTGCCTACAGAGACATGCCTATTTGCGCAGTAGTACAGATTCTGAGTATGTAACTGGGCTTGATGAAATCAGCATTTCTCTTGCTTCCCTGTGCGTAGGGAAGCTCAGTTTTAGTCACAGTAGCTCCCACAAGTGTCTCCCCAGTGTGTTCCTATTTCCATAGAAACAGTGTATTTGCTGGGAGAAAAGTGCATTACTGTGCGCTTTCACTGTTCAGCAAATACATGTGTAGAAGCACAGCGCTAGCAGAAACGAATGTTTCTCGACGATTTCTATCTCAGGGAACAAGTGGCACACTTCTGAGATGCATTTGGGTAACTTTCTCAAAAATGAGTTTTTAGCCTACAGAGACATGCCTATTTGCGCAGTAGTACAGATTCTGAGTATGTAACTGGGCTTGATGAAATCAGCATTTCTCTTGCTTCTCTGTGCGTAGGGAAGCTCAGTTTTAGTCACAGTAGCTCCCACAAGTGTCTCCTCAGTGTGTTCCCATTTCCTTAGAAACAGTGTATTTGCTGGGAGAAAAGTGCATTACTGTGCGCTTTCACCATTCAGCAAATACATGTGTAGAAGCACAGCACTAGCAGAAACGACCGTTTCTCGACGTTTTCTAACTCAGGGAACAAGTGGCACACTTCTGAGATGCATTTGGACAACTTTGTCAGAAATGAGTTTTTTGCCTACAAAGACATGCCTATTTGCGCAGTAGTACAGATTCTGAGTATGTAACTGGGCTTGATGAAATCAGCATTTCTCTTGCTTCCCTGTGCGTAAGGAAGCTCAGTTTTAGTCCCAGTAGCTCCCACAAGTGTCTCCTCAGTGTGTTCCCATTTCCTTAGAAACACTGTACTTGCTGGGAGAAAAGTGCATTACTGTGCGCTTTCACCGTTCAGCAAATACATGTGTAGAAGCACAGCGCTAGCAGAAACGAACGTTTCTCGACGTTTTCTAACTCAGGGAACAAGTTGCACACTTCTGAGATGCATTTGGGCAACTTTGTCAGAAATGAGTTTTTTGCCTACAGAGAAGTACAGATTCTGAGTATGTAACTGGGCTTGATGAAATCAGCATTTCTCTTGCTTCCCTGTGCGTAGAGAAGCTCAGTTTTAGTCACAGTAGCTCCCACAAGTGTCTCCTCAGTGTGTTCCCAGTAACTTAGAAGCAGTGTATTTGCTGGGAGAAAAATGCATTACTGTGTGCTTTCACCGTTCAGCAAATACATGTGTAGAATTACAGCGCTAGCTGAAACGACCGTTTCTCGACGTTTTCTAACTCAGGGAACAAGTTGCACACTTCTGAGATGCATTTGGGCAACTTTGTCAGAAATGAATTTTTTGCCTACAGAGCCATGCCTATTTGCGCAGTAGTACAGATTCTGAGTATGTAACTGGGCTTGATGAAATCAGCATTTCTCTTGCTTCCCTGTGCGTACAGAAGCTCAGTTTTAGTCACAGTAGCTCCCACAAGTGTCTCCTCAGTGTGTTCCCATTTCCTTAGAAACAGTGTATTTGCTGGGAGAAAAGTGCATTACTGTGCGCTTTCACCGTTCAGCAAATACATGTGTAGAATTACAGCGCTAGCTGAAACGACCGTTTTTCGACGTTTTCTAACTCAGGGAACAAGTGGCACACTTCTGAAATGCATTTGGGCAACTTTGTCAGAAATGAGTTTTTTGCCTACAGAGACATGCCTATTTGCGCAGTAGTACAGATTCTGAGTATGTAACTGGGATTGATGAAATCAGCATTTCTCTTGCTTCCCTGTGCGTAGGGAAGCTCAGTTTTAGTCACAGTAGCTCCCACAAGTGTCTCCCCAGTGTGTTCCCATTTCCTTAGAAACAGTGTATTTGCTGGGAGAAAAGTGCATTACTGTGCGCTTTCACCGTTCAGCAAATACATGTGTAGAAGCACAGCGCTGGCAGAAACGAATGTTTCTCGACGATTTCTAACTCAGGGAACAAGTTGCACACTTCTGAAATGCATTTGGGCAACTTTGTCAGAAATGAGTTTTTTGCCTACAGAGACATGCCTATTTGCGCAGTAGTACAGATTCTGAGTATGTAACTGGGCTTGATGAAATCAGCATTTCTCTTGCTTCCCTGTGCGTAGGGAAGCTCAGTTTTAGTCACAGTAGCTCCCACAAGTGTCTCCTCAGTGTGTTCCCAGTAACTTAGAAGCAGTGTATTTGCTGGGAGAAAAGTGCATTACTGTGCGCTTTCACTGTTCACCAAATACATGTGTAGAATTACAGCACTAGCTGAAACGACCGTTTCTCGACGTTTTCTAACTCAGGGAACAAGTGGCACACTTCTGAAATGCATTTGGGCAACTTTGTCAGAAATGAGTTTTTTGCTGAAAGAGACATGCCAATTTGCGCAGTAGTACAGATTCTGAGTATGTAACTGGGCTTGATGAAATCAGCATTTCTCTTGCTTCCCTGTGCGTAGGGAAGCTCAGTTTTAGTCACAGTAGCTCCCACAAGTGTCTCCCCAGTGTGTTCCCATTTCCTTAGAAACAGTGTATTTGCTGGGAGAAAAGTGCATTACTGTGCGCTTTCACTGTTCAGCAAATACATGTGTAGAAGCACAGCGCTAGCAGAAATGAATGTTTCTCGACGATTTCTATCTCAGGGAACAAGTTGCACACTTCTGAGATGCATTTGTGTAACTTTCTCAAAAATGAGTTTTTTGCCTACAGAGACATGCCTATTTGCGCAGTAGTACAGATTCTGAGTATGTAACTGGGCTTGATGAAATCAGCATTTCTCTTGCTTCCCTGTGCGTAGGGAAGCTCAGTTTTAGTCACAGTAGCTCCCACAAGTGTCTCCTCAGTGTGATCCCATTTCCTTAGAAACAGTGTATTTGCTGGGAGAAAAGTGCATTACTGTGCGCTTTCACCGTTCAGCAAATACATGTGTAGAAGCACAGCGCTAGCTGAAACGACCGTTTCTTGACGTTTTCTAACTCAGGGAACAAGTGGCACACTTCTGAGATGCATTTGGGCAACTTTGTCAGAAATGAGTTTTTTGCCTAAAGAGACATGCGTATTTGCGCAGTAGTACAGATTCAGAGTATGTAACTGGGCTTGATGAAATCAGCATTTCTCTTGCTTCCCTGTGTGTAGGGAAGCTCAGTTTTAGTCACAGTAGCTCCCACAAGTGTCTCCTCAGTGTGTTCCCAGTTCCTTAGAAACAGTGTATTTGCTGGGAGAAAAGTGCATTACTGTGCGCTTTCACCATTCAGCAAATACATGTGTAGAAGCACAGCAGTAGCAGAAACGACCGTTTCTCGACGTTTTCTAACTCAGGGAACAAGTGGCACACTTCTGAGATGCATTTGGGCAACTTTGTCAAAAATGAGTTTTTTGCCTACAGAGACATGCCGATTTGCGCAGTAGTACAGATTCTGAGTATGTAACTGGGCTGGATGAAATCAGCATTTCTCTTGCTTCCCTGTGCGTAGGGAAGCTCAGTTTTAGTCACAGTAGCTCCCACAAGGGTCTCCTCAGTGTGTTCCCATTTCCTTAGAAACAGTGTATTTGCTGGGAGAAAAGTGCATTACTGTGCGCTTTCACCGTTCAGCAAATACATGTGTAGAAGCACATCGCTAGCAGAAACGAACGTTTCTCGACGTTTCCTAACTCAGGGAACAAGTTGCACACTTCTGAGATGCATTTGGACAACTTTGTCAGAAATGAGTTTTTTGCCTACAAAGACATGCCTATTTGCGCAGTAGTACAGATTCTGAGTATGTAACTGGGCTTGATGAAATCAGCATTTCTCTTGCTTCCCTGTGCGTAAGGAAGCTCAGTTTTAGTCCCAGTAGCTCCCACAAGTGTCTCCTCAGTGTGTTCCCATTTCCTTAGAAACACTGTATTTGCTGGGAGAAAAGTACATTACTGTGCGCTTTCACCGATCAGCAAATACATGTGGAGAAGCACAGCGCTAGCAGAAACGAACGTTTCTCGACGTTTTCTAACTCAGGGAACAAGTTGCACACTTCTGAGATGCATTTGGGCAACTTTGTCAGAAATGAGTTTTTTGCCTACAGAGACATGCCTATTGCGCAGTAGTACAGATTCTGAATATGTAACACGGCTTGATGACATCAGCATTTCGTTTGCTTCCCTGTGCGTAGGGAAGCTCAGTTTTAGTCACAGTAGCTAACACAAGTGTCTCCTCAGTGTGTTCCCAGTTCCTTAAAAACAGTGTATTTGCTGGGAGAAAAGTGCATTACTGTGCGCTTTCACCGTTCAGCAAATACATGTGTAGAAGCACAGCGCTAGCAGAAACGACCGTTTCTCGACGTTTTCTAACTCAGGGAACAAGTGGCACACTTCTGAGATGCATTTGGGTAACTTTCTCAAAAATGAGTTTTTTGCCTACAGAGACATGCCCATTTGCGCAGTAGTACAGATTCTGAGTATGTAACTGGGCTTGATGAAATCAGCATTTCTCTTGCTTCCCTGTGCGTAGGGAAGCTCAGTTTTAGTCACAGTAGCTCCCACAAGTGTCTCCTCAGTGTGTTCCCATTTCCTTAGAAACAGTGTATTTGCTGGGAGAAGAGTGCATCACTGTGCGCTTTCACCGTTCAGCAAATACATGTGTAGAAGCACAGCGCTAGCAGAAATGACCGTTTCTCGACGTTTCTAACTCAGGGAACAAGTTGCACACTTCTGAGATGCATTTGGGCAACTTTGTCAGAAATGAGTTTTTTGCCTAAAGAGACATGCCTATTTGCGCAGTAGTACAGATTCTGAGTATGTAACTGGGCTTGATGAAATCAGCATTTCTCTTGCTTCCCTGTGCGTAGGGAAGCTCAGTTTTAGTCACAGTAGCTCCCACACGTGTCTCCTCAGTGTGTTCCCAGTAACTTAGAAGCAGTGTATTTGCTGGGAGAAAAGTGCATTACTGTGCGCTTTCACCGTTCAGCAAATACATGTGTAGAATTACAGCGCTAGCTGAAACGACCGTTTCTCGATGTTTTCTAACTCAGGGAACAAGTGGCACACTTCTGAAATGCATTTGGGCAACTTTGTCAGAAATGAGTTTTTTGCCTACAGAGACATGCCTATTTGCGCAGTAGTACAGATTCTGAGTATGTAACTGGGCTTGATGAAATCAGCATTTCTCTTGCTTCCCTGTGCGTAGGGAAGCTCAGTTTTAGTCACAGTAGCTCCCACAAGTGTCTCCCCAGTGTGTTCACATTTCCTTAGAAACAGTGTATTAGCTGGGAGAAAAGTGCATTACTGTGCGCTTTCACCGTTCAGCAAATACATGTGTAGAAGCACAGCGCTGGCAGAAACGAATGTTTCTTGACGATTTCTAACTCAGGGAACAAGTGGCACACTCCTGAAATGCATTTGGGCAACTTTGTCAGAAATGAGTTTTTTGCCTACAGAGACATGCCTATTTGTGCAGTAGTACAGATTCTGAGTATGTAACTGGGCTTGATGAAATCAGCATTTCTCTTGCTTCCCTGTGCGTAGGGAAGCTCAGTTTTAGTCACAGTAGCTCCCACAAGTGTCTCCTCAGTGTGTTCCCAGTAACTTAGAAGCAGTGTATTTGCTGGGAGAAAAGTGCATTACTGTGTGCTTTCACCGTTCAGCAAATACATGTGTAGAATTACAGCGCTAGCTGAAACGACCGTTTCTCGACGTTTTCTAACTCACGGAACAAGTTGCACACTTCTGAGATGCATTTGGGCAACTTTGTCAGAAATGAGTTTTTTGCCTACAGAGACATGCCGATTTGCGCAGTAGTACAGATTCTGAGTATGTAACTGGGCTTGATGAAATCAGCATTTCTCTTGCTTCCCTGTGCGTAGGGAAGCTCAGTTTTAGTCACAGTAGCTCCCACAAGTGTCTCCTCAGTGTGTTCCCAGTAACTTAGAAGCAGTGTATTTGCTGGGAGAAAAGTGCATTACTGTGCGCTTTCACTGTTCACCAAATACATGTGTAGAAGCACAGCGCTAGCAGAAACGACCGTTTCTCGACGTTTTCTAACTCAGGGAACAAGTGGCACACTTCTGAGATGCATTTGGGCAACTTTGTCAGAAATGAGTTTTTTGCCTACAGAGACATGCCTATTTGCGCAGTAGTACAGATTCTGAGTATGTAACTGGGCTTGATGAAATCAGCATTTCTCTTGCTTCCCTGTGCGTAGGGAAGCTCAGTTTTAGTCACAGTAGCTCCCACAAGTGTCTCCCCAGTGTGTTCCCATTTCCTTAGAAACAGTGTATTTGCTGGGAGAAAAGTGCATTACTGTGCGCTTTCACTGTTCAGCAAATACATGTGTAGAAGCACAGCGCTAGCAGAAACGAATGTTTCTCGTCGATTTCTATCTCAGGGAACAAGTTGCACACTTCTGAGATGCATTTGGGTAACTTTCTCAAAAATGAGTTTTTTGCCTACAGAGACATGCCTATTTGCGCAGTAGTACAGATTCTGAGTATGTAACTGGGCTTGATGAAATCAGCATTTCTCTTGCTTCGCTGTGCGTAGGGAAGCTCAGTTTTAGTCACAGTAGCTCCCACAAGTGTCTCCTCAGTGTGTTCCCAGTAACTTAGAAGCAGTGTATTTGCTGGGAGAAAAGTGCATTACTGTGCGCTTTCACTGTTCACCAAATACATGTGTAGAAGCACAGCGCTAGCTGAAACGACCGTTTCTCGACGTTTTCTAACTCAGGGAACAAGTGGCACACTTCTGAGATGCATTTGGGCAACTTTGTCAGAAATGAGTTTTTTGCCTACAGAGACATGCCTATTTGCGCAGTAGTACAGATTCTGAGTATGTAACTGGGCTTGATGAAATCAGCATTTCTCTTGCTTCCCTGTGCGTAGGGAAGCTCAGTTTTAGTCACAGTAGCTCCCACAAGTGTCTCCCCAGTGTGTTCCCATTTCATTAGAAACAGTGTATTTGCTGGGAGAAAAGTGCATTACTGTGCGCTTTCACCGTTCAGCAAATACATGTGTAGAAGCACAGCGCTAGCAGAAACGAACGTTTCTCGACGTTTTCTAACTCAGGGAACAAGTTGCACACTTCTGAGATGCATTTGGGTAACTTTCTCAAAAATGAGTTTTTTGCCTACAGAGACATGCCTATTTGCGCAGTAGTACAGATTCTGAGTATGTAACTGGGCTTGATGAAATCAGCATTTCTCTTGCTTCCCTGTGCGTAGGGAAGCTCAGTTTTAGTCACAGTAGCTCCCACAAGTGTCTCCTCAGTGTGTTCCCATTTCCTTAGAAACAGTGTATTTGCTGGGAGAAAAGTGCATTACTGTGCGCTTTCACCATTCAGCAAATACATGTGTAGAAGCACATCGCTAGCAGAAACGACCGTTTCTCGACGTTTCCTAACTCAGGGAACAAGTTGCACACTTCTGAGATGCATTTGGACAACTTTGTCAGAAATGAGTTTTTTGCCTACAAAGACATGCCTATTTGCGCAGTAGTACAGATTCTGAGTATGTAACTGGGCTTGATGAAATCAGCATTTCTCTTGCTTCCCTGTGCGTAAGGACTCTCAGTTTTAGTCCCAGTAGCTCCCACAAGTGTCTCCTCAGTGTGTTCCCATTTCCTTAGAAACAGTGTATTTGCTGGGAGAAAAGTGCATTACAGTGCGCTTTCACCGTTCAGCAAATACATGTGTAGAAGCACAGCGCTAGCAGAAACGAACGTTTCTCGACGTTTTCTAACTCAGGGAACAAGTTGCACACTTCTGAGATGCATTTGGGCAACTTTGTCAGAAATGAGTTTTTTGCCTACAGAGACATGCCTATTGCACAGTAGTACAGATTCTGAATATGTAACACGGCTTGATGACATCAGCATTTCCCTTGCTTCCCTGTGCGTAGGGAAGCTCAGTTTTAGTCACAGTAGCTCCCACAAGTGTCTCCTCAGTTTGTTCCCAGTTCCTTAAAAACAGTGTATTTGCTGGGAGAAAAGTGCATTACTGTGCGCTTTCACCGTTCACAAATACATGTGTAGAAGCACAGCGCTAGCAGAAACGAAAGTTTCTCGACTTTTTCTAACTCAGGGAACAAGTTGCACACTTCTGAGATGCATTTGGGTAACTTTCTCAAAAATGAGTTTTTTGCCTACAGAGACATGCCTATTTGCGCAGTAATACAGATTCTGAGTATGTAACTGGGCTTGATGAAATCAGCATTTCTCTTGCTTCCCTGTGCGTAGGGAAGCTCAGTTTTAGTCACAGAAGCTCCCACAAGTGTCTCCTCAGTGTGTTCCCAGTTCCTTAGAAACAGTGTATTTGCTGGGAGAAAAGTGCATCACTGTGCGCTTTCACCGTTCAGCAAATACATGTGTAGAAGCACAGCGCTAGCAGAAACGACCGTTTCTCGACGTTCTAACTCAGGGAACAAGTTGCACACTTCTGAGATGCATTTGGGCAACTTTGTCAGAAATGAGTTTTTTGCATACAGAGACATGCCTATTTGCGCAGTAGTACAGATTCTGAGTATGTAACTGGGCTGGATGAAATCAGCATTTCTCTTGCTTCCCTGTGCGTAGGGAAGCTCAGTTTTAGTCACAGTAGCTCCCACAAGTGTCTCCTCAGTGTGTTCCCATTTCCTTAGAAACAGTGTATTTGCTGGGAGAAAAGTGCATTACTGTGTGCTTTCACCGTTCAGCAAATACATGTGTAGAAGCACAGCGCTAGCAGAAACGACCGTTTCTCGACGTTTTCTAACTCAGGGAACAAGTGGCACACTTCTGAGATGCATTTGGGTAACTTTCTCAAAAATGAGTTTTTTGCCTACAGAGACATGCCTATTTGCACAGTAGTACAGATTCTGAGTATGTAACTGGGCTTGATGAAATCAGCATTTCTCTTGCTTCGCTGTGCGTAGGGAAGCTCAGTTTTAGTCACAGTAGCTCCCACAAGTGTCTCCTCAGTGTGTTCCCAGTAACTTAGAAGCAGTGTATTTGCTGGGAGAAAAGTGCATTACTGTGCGCTTTCACTGTTCACCAAATACATGTGTAGAAGCACAGCGCTAGCTGAAACGACCGTTTCTCGACGTTTTCTAACTCAGGGAACAAGTGGCACACTTCTGAGATGCATTTGGGCAACTTTGTCAGAAATGAGTTTTTTGCCTACAGAGACATGCCTATTTGCGCAGTAGTACAGATTCTGAGTATGTAACTGGGCTTGATGAAATCAGCATTTCTCTTGCTTCCCTGTGCGTAGGGAAGCTCAGTTTTAGTCACAGTAGCTCCCACAAGTGTCTCCCCAGTGTGTTCCCATTTCATTAGAAACAGTGTATTTACTGGGAGAAAAGTGCATTACTGTGCGCTTTCACCGTTCAGCAAATACATGTGTAGAAGCACAGCGCTAGCAGAAACGAACGTTTCTCGACGTTTTCTAACTCAGGGAACAAGTTGCACACTTCTGAGATGCATTTGGGTAACTTTCTCAAAAATGAGTTTTTTGCCTACAGAGACATGCCTATTTGCGCAGTAGTACAGATTCTGAGTATGTAACTGGGCTTGATGAAATCAGCATTTCTCTTGCTTCCCTGTGCGTAGGGAAGCTCAGTTTTAGTCACAGTAGCTCCCACAAGTGTCTCCTCAGTGTGTTCCCATTTCCTTAGAAACAGTGTATTTGCTGGGAGAAAAGTGCATTACTGTGCGCTTTCACCATTCAGCAAATACATGTGTAGAAGCACATCGCTAGCAGAAACGAACGTTTCTCGACGTTTCCTAACTCAGGGAACAAGTTGCACACTTCTGAGATGCATTTGGACAACTTTGTCAGAAATGAGTTTTTTGCCTACAGAGACATGCCTATTTGCGCAGTAGTACAGATTCTGAGTATGTAACTGGGCTTGATGAAATCAGCATTTCTCTTGCTTCCCTGTGCGTAAGGACGCTCAGTTTTAGTCACAGTAGCTCCCACAAGTGTCTCCTCAGTTTGTTCCCAGTTCCTTAAAAACAGTGTATTTGCTGGGAGAAAAGTGCATTACTGTGCGCTTTCACCGTTCACAAATACATGTGTAGAAGCACAGCGCTAGCAGAAACGAAAGTTTCTCGACTTTTTCTAACTCAGGGAACAAGTTGCACACTTCTGAGATGCATTTGGGTAACTTTCTCAAAAATGAGTTTTTTGCCTACAGAGACATGCCTATTTGCGCAGTAATACAGATTCTGAGTATGTAACTGGGCTTGATGAAATCAGCCTTTACTTGCTTCCCTGTGCGTAGGGAAGCTCAGTTTTAGTCACAGAAGCTCCCACAAGTGTCTCCTCAGTGTGTTCCCAGTTCCTTAGAAACAGTGTATTTGCTGGGAGAAAAGTGCATCACTGTGCGCTTTCACCGTTCAGCAAATACATGTGTAGAAGCACAGCGCTAGCAGAAACGACCGTTTCTCGACGTTCTAACTCAGGGAACAAGTTGCACACTTCTGAGATGCATTTGGGCAACTTTGTCAGAAATGAGTTTTTTGCATACAGAGACATGCCTATTTGCGCAGTAGTACAGATTCTGAGTATGTAACTGGGCTGGATGAAATCAGCATTTCTCTTGCTTCCCTGTGCGTAGGGAAGCTCAGTTTTAGTCACAGTAGCTCCCACAAGTGTCTCCTCAGTGTGTTCCCATTTCCTTAGAAACAGTGTATTTGCTGGGAGAAAAGTGCATTACTGTGTGCTTTCACCGTTCAGCAAATACATGTGTAGAAGCACAGCGCTAGCAGAAACGACCGTTTCTCGACGTTTTCTAACTCAGGGAACAAGTGGCACACTTCTGAGATGCATTTGGGTAACTTTCTCAAAAATGAGTTTTTTGCCTACAGAGACATGCCTATTTGCACAGTAGTACAGATTCTGAGTATGTAACTGGGCTTGATGAAATCATCATTTCTCTTGCTTCCCTGTGTGTAGGGAAGCTCAGTTTTAGTCACAGTAGCTCCCACAAGTGTCTCCTCAGTGTGTTCCCAGTTCCTTAGAAACAGTGTATTTGCTGGGAGAAAAGTGCATCACTGTGCGCTTTCACCGTTCAGCAAATACATGTGTAGAAGCACAGCGCTAGCTGAAACGACCGTTTCTCGACGTTTTCTAACTCAGGGAACAAGTGGCACACTGCTGAGATGCATTTGGGCAACTTTGTCAGAAATGAGTTTTTTGCTGAAAGAGACATGCCAATTTGCGCAGTAGTACATATTCTGAGTATGTAACTGGGCTTGATGAAATCAGGATTTCTCTTGCTTCCCTCTGCGTAGGGAAGCTCAGTTTTCGTCACAGTAGCTCCCACAAGTGTCTCCTCAGTGTGTTTCCATTTCCTTAGAAACTGTATTTGCTGGAAGAAAAGTGCATTACTGTGCGCTTTCACCGTTCAGCAAATACATGTGTAGAAGCACAGCGCTAGCAGAAACGACCGTTTCTCGACGATTTCTAACTCAGGGAACAAGTTGCACACTTCTGAGATGCATTTGGGTAACTTTCTCAAAAATGAGTTTTTTGCCTACAGAGACATGCCTATTTGCGCAGTAGTACAGATTCTGAGTATGTAACTGGGCTTGATGAAATCAGCATTTCTCTTGCTTCCCTGTGCGTAGGGAAGCTCAGTTTTAGTCACAGTATCTCCCACAAGTGTCTCCTCAGTGTGTTCCCAGTAACTTAGAAACAGTGTATTTGCTGGGAGAAAAGTGCATTACTGTGCGCTTTCACCGTTCAGCAAATACATGTGTAGAAGCACAGCGCTAGCTGAAACGACCGTTTCTCGACGTTTTCTAACTCAGGGAACAAGTGGCACACTCCTGAAATGCATTTGGGCAACTTTGGCAGAAATGAGTTTTTTGCCTACAGAGACATGCCTATTTGTGCAGTAGTACAGATTCTGAGTATGTAACTGGGCTTGATGAAATCAGCATTTCTCTTGCTTCCCTGTGCGTAGGGAAGCTCAGTTTTAGTCACAGTAGCTCCCACAAGTGTCTCCTCAGTGTGTTCCCAGTAACTTAGAAGCAGTGTATTTGCTGGGAGAAAAGTGCATTACTGTGTGCTTTCACCGTTCAGCAAATACATGTGTAGAATTACAGCGCTAGCTGAAACGACCGTTTCTCGACGTTTTCTAACTCAGGGAACAAGTTGCACACTTCTGAGATGCATTTGGGCAACTTTGTCAGAAATGAGTTTTTTGCCTACAGAGACATGCCTATTTGCGCAGTAGTACAGATTCAGAGTATGTAACTGGGCTTGATGAAATCAGCATTTCTCTTGCTTCTCTGTGCGTAGGGAAGCTCAGTTTTAGTCACAGTATCTCCCACAAGTGTCTCCTCAGTGTGTTCCCAGTAACTTAGAAACAGTGTATTTGCTGGGAGAAAAGTGCATTACTGTGCGCTTTCACCGTTCAGCAAATACATGTGTAGAAGCACAGCGCTAGCTGAAACGACCGTTTCTCGACGTTTTCTAACTCAGGGAACAAGTGGCACACTGCTGAGATGCATTTGGGCAACTTTGTCAGAAATGAGTTTTTTGCCTACAGAGACATGCCTATTTGCGCAGTAGTACAGATTCTGAGTATGTAACTGGGCTTGATGAAATCAGCATTTCTCTTGCTTCCCTGTGCGTAGGGAAGCTCAGTTTTAGTCACAGTAGCTCCCACAAGTGTCTCCTCAGTGTGTTCCCAGTAACTTAGAAGCAGTGTATTTGCTGGGAGAAAAGTGCATTACTGTGCGCTTTCACTGTTCACCAAATACATGTGTAGAAGCACAGCGCTAGCTGAAATGACCGTTTCTCGACGTTTTCTAACTCAGGGAACAAGTGGCACACTTCTGAAATGCATTTGGGCAACTTTGTCAGAAATGAGTTTTTTGCCTACAGAGACATGCCTATTTGCGCAGTAGTACAGATTCTGAGTATGTAACTGGGCTTGATGGAATCAGCATTTCTCTTGCTTCCCTGTGCGTAGGGAAGCTCAGTTTTAGTCACAGTAGCTCCCACAAGTGTCTCCTCAGTGTGTTCCCATTTCCTTAGAAACTGTATTTGCTGGGAGAAAAGTGCATTACTGTGCGCTTTCACCGTTCAGCAAATACATGTGTAGAAGCACAGCGCTAGCTGAAACGACCGTTTCTCGACGTTTTCTAACTCAGGGAACAAGTTGCACACTTCTGAGATGCATTTGGGCAACTTTGTCAGAAATGAGTTTTTTGCCTACAGAGACATGCCTATTTGCGCAGTAGTACAGATTCTGAGTATGTAACTGGGCTTGATGAAATCAGCATTTCTCTTGCTTCCCTGTGCGTAGGGAAGCTCAGTTTTAGTCACAGTAGCTCCAACAACTGTCTCCTCAGTGTGTTCCCAGTTCCTAGAAACAGTGTATTTGCTGGGAGAAAAGTGCATTACTATGCGCTTTCACCGTTCAGCAAATACATGTGTAGATGCACAGCGCTAGCAGAAAAGACCGTTTCTCAACGTTTTCTAACTCAGGGAATAAGTTGCACACTTCTGAGATGCATTTGGGCAACTTTGTCAGAAATGAGTTTTTTGCCTACAGAGACATGCCTATTTGTGCAGTAGTACAGATTCTGAGTAGGTAACTGGGCTTGATGAAATCAGCATTCTCTTGCTTCCCTGTGCGTAGGGAAGCTCAGTTTTAGTCACAGTAGCTCCCACAAGTGTCTCCTCAGTGTGTTCCCAGTTCCTTAGAAACAGTGTATTTGCTAGGAGAAAAGTGCATTACTGTGCACTTTCACAGTTCAGCAAATACATGTGTAGAAGCACAGCGCTAGCAGAAACGACCGTTTCTCGACGTTTTCGAACTCAGGGAACAAGTTGCACACTTCTCAGATGCATTTGGGCAACTTTGTCAGAAATGAGTTTTTTGCCTACAGAGACATGCCTATTTGCGCAGTAGTACAGATTCTGAGTATGTAACTGGGCTTGATGAAATCAGCATTTCTCTTGCTTCCCTGTGCGTAGGGAAGCTCAGTTTTAGTCACAGTAGCTCCCACAAGTGTCTCCTCAGTGTGTTCCCATTTCCTTAGAAACAGTGTATTTGCTGGGAGAAAAGTGCATTACTGTGCGCTTTCACCGTTCTGCAAATACATGTGTAGAAGCACAGCGCTAGCAAAAACGAACGTTTCTCGACGTTTTCTAACTCAGGGAACAAGTGGCACACTTCTGAGATGAATTTCGGTAACTTTCTCAAAAATGAGTTTTTTGCCTACAGAGACATGCCTATTTGCGCAGTAGTACAGATTCTGAGTATGCAACTGGGCTTGATGAAATCAGCATTTCTCTTGCTTCCCTGTGCGTAGGGAAGCTCAGTTTTAGTCACAGTAGCTCCCACAAGTGTCTCCTCAGTGTGTTCCCATTTCCTTAGAAACAGTGTATTTGCTGGGAGAAAAGTGCATCACTGTGCGCTTTCACCGTTCAGCAAATACATGTGTAGAAGCACAGCGCTAGCAGAAACGAACGTTTCTCGACGTTTTCTAACTCAGGGAACAAGTTGCACACTTCTGAGATGCATTTAGGTAACTTTCTCAAAAATGAGTTTTTTGCCTACAGAGACATGCCTATTTGCGCAGTAGTACAGATTCTGAGTATGTAACTGGGCTTGATGAAATCAGCATTTCTCTTGCTTCCCTGTGCGTAGGGAAGCTCAGTTTTAGTCACAGTAGCTCCCACAAGTGTCTCCTCAGTGTGTTCCCAGTTCCTTAGGAACAGTGTATTTGCTGGGAGAAAAGTGCATCACTGTGCGCTTTCACCGTTCAGCAAATACATGTGTAGAAGCACAGCGCTAGCTGAAACGACCGTTTCTCGACGTTTTCTAACTCAGGGAACAAGTGGCATACTTCTGAGATGCATTTGGGCAACTTTGTCAGAAATGAGTTTTTTGCCTACAGAGACATGCCTATTTGCGCAGTAGTACAGATTCTGAGTATGTAACTGGGCTTGATGAAATCAGAATTTCGCTAGCTTCCCGGTGCGTAGGGAAGCTCAGTTTTAGTCACAGTAGCTCCCACAAGTGTCTCCTCAGTGTGTTCCCATTTCTTTAGAAACAGTGTATTTGCTGAGAGAAAAGTGCATTACTGTGCGCTTTCACCGTTCAGCAAATACATGTGTAGAAGCACAGCGCTAGCAGTAACGAACGTTTCTCGACGTTTTCTAACTCAGGGAATAAGTTGCACACTTCTGAGATGCATTTGGGCAACTTTGTCAGAAATGAGTTTTTTGCCTACAGAGACATGCCTATTTGTGCAGTAGTACAGATTCTGAGTAGGTAACTGGGCTTGATGAAATCAGCATTCTCTTGCTTCCCTGTGGGTAGGGAAGCTCAGTTTTAGTCACACTATCTCCCACAAGTGTCTCCTCAGTGTGTTCCCAGTTTCTTAGAAATAGTGTATTTGCTGGGAGAAAAGTGCATTACTGTGCGCTTTCACCGTTCAGCAAATACATGTGTAGAAGCACAGCGCTAGCAGAAACGACTGTTTCTCGACGTTTTCTAACTCAGGAAACAAGTTGCACACTTCTGAGATGCATTTGGGCAACTTTGTCAGAAATGAGTTTTTTGCCTAAAGAGACATGCCTATTTGCGCAGTAGTACAGATTCTGAGTATGTAACTGGGCTTGATGAAATCAGCATTTCTCTTGCTTCCCTGTGCGTAGGGAAGCTCAGTTTTAGTCACAGTAGCTCCCACAAAT